>NC_089651.1:59532200-60224075 GCF_037042795.1 Molothrus aeneus | reverse complement strand
TACAGGATTTTTAGCTGCTCTACTTTGCAATCCTTTCTGCTGCAGGGCCCTGCTCCTCTGAAGGTGAAGCCCCAGCAAAACCCTTCTCCCTAACAACAATGGCAGCAGGAGCAGGCCCCAAGTTTGTAAATATTAACTTCTTTCAAATGACAGATTATTTACTCTCTGCTCTTCGAGCCACCCAGGCCAAATGGACAGGGGCCAAGTTTGTTAACAATAGCTCTTGGCTGGGACACGCCGTAGCAAAGGTTAAATCCTGTTTGCCTTATTCCAGTGTGGAGTCCCACTGCTGGCTTTGGGAGGGCAGCAGGCTTGGACACCAGGACCTGCCCTAAATTTTGCAGGATGCAGAGAGCCCTGAGTGACCCACAGGCACTGGGCTGGAGCCTCCAAGCACAGCAGCAAGACCCACCATGATGAGGGGCTGAAACCCAGCCAGAGGGGGTTTGTAACCATTGAAGAGAGCCTTTGCTGCCACACCACTCAGGCACATCCATCTGAGCCTTCTCCACATGGTTGTAGTAGCCCTGGTGGGGATCTCAGTGAGAAAGGAGATTACAAAATCACAGAATGGTTTGGGCTGGAAGGGACCTTAAAGACCATCTCATTCCACCCTCTGCCATGGGCAGGGACGCCTTCCACTATCCCAGATTGCTCCAAGCCCTGTCCTACCTGGCCTAGAACACTTCCAGGGATGGGACAGCCGCAGCTTCTCTGGACACCCTGTGCCAGGGCCTGCCCACCCTCATAGCCACCAAACCATTCCTGCCTGTCCTGTGTGAATTCATGAGACACCCCTGTTTGCAAGGTCAGATCTTGCCTCCTTATTGATCAATCATGGAACACCAAGCAGAGGAAAGCAGCTGCCATTTGGCCACAAATCTCCAAATCCACACCAAGAAACAAGCACTGTCTGTCATGATGGACACCCCAAAACACCCTCAGCACAGACACAGGAGTCACCTTTCCCAGAAGAATCCCGTTTCTATGTAGCAAGGTAGGAACAGCAGTGGCTGACCCACTTTGCACCCTTCCTCAGTCTGTGTATCACCCTCCTCTTCCTCCTCCCAGCTGGTGCCAGGGGTGCAAAACATGCTGATCCACGAGGGCACAGGGTGTGCTTTGTCCGGCGTGACCCGCACAGATGGCTCGCAAAGGAAGCGCTTGCACAGCAGAGCCAAGTGGCCACAGGCTCATCCAGAGACATTCCTCCCCTGATTAGGAAGGCTGGGAGGGAGCCAGGGGTGGATCTCCTTCCTGTGGCTGCAGCCATTCCTGCCACGACTTGGATCACACCTCTCAGAGACACTCTCGGGTCGGGCACGGGAAGTTCACGGCGGCAAGCGTGCTGGCGTGGAAGGGGGAAGAGCACGGGGATGGAGGGGAAGTTCACTGGGGTTCAGCCAAAGCTGGGTCTGGAAGAACGGAGTCTGATAAAAAGGAGAGAGGAATTGCAATGGACATGACCCCCAGGGACTCCTCATCCCTTCTCCAGTCAGTGCAAGGTGCTGGACACATCAAGAATGAAGAGTGCAGGTCCAAGAGACCCACAGCTTAGAGAGGTTTGAAGAAGTGCAGGTACAGACCTACCACCACACCTCACCTGGGTGAAAATCAGAATCTCCAGGTCAGAGGATGATATTTTTCACCTCTCCTGGCATCCCCAATGCAAACTGTCCTGCTGAACTTGGACAGGTTTGCTGTGCTGCACACACTGTGTGCTCCACAGCACAGGAAAGACTAAACAAATTTCTCCAGGCAGCCAGGGTCAAGCCATACCATTTTTATCCCCGAAGCCAAGGAGGAGAAGATTGCACTTCCTAGCAGGGAAAATAACGACACAGCAAAACGAAAAAAACAAGGGAAGCATTACTCAAATTATCTCCACAGCAAGTGGAGGGATGGGAGTCCAGAGAACAAAGAGATCAGATGACCAGATGGGACAGATCAAGCTGACCACAAAGCCTCTGTCCAACATTTTTTGACAACTGCTAGAGCCATATGTTCATGAGGATTGTGGAATAACTGGGAAGGGTGTGTGGACTCAGGGTGAGCCTGACTGCACTCAGAGCTGCGTGGCTGTAGGGTGTGAGCCAGGGAACCTTTGGTGTGTATGACCCAGATCCCAGCCCTGCACCCTGTGAAGGGAAAGGGGCTGGTAGATCATTTAGCTCACCTCATGACAGGCTCTGACCAGCCCTTCTCGTGTGTTTCCTGGTGTTTGGTCCATCTCTAATGAGCCATGCTCTGGGGGGAATTCTTAGGTCATTTATTTTGCATCAAGTCTGCGAGGAGAGGTAGCAGGACTATGGCTAATTAGGAAAGCAGACAGATAGCACCAAAGCCAAGGAGAGAGGGATTGTGTCTGGGTGCACGAGGGCTGGGAGTGACCCTTTCTGCCAGCTGCCCCATGGACCTGAACATCAACACTCCTGAAGGGCAGAAGCTGCACATCCCAAATGGCCTGTCCTGCCCTTTGGGCAACGTCCCCATAAAAAACACACTTTCCTCATTTATTTTGCCAGCTGCTCCTTTTGATTACTTAGCACATTCCAAGGAGTGCGAGGAAATTCGATGGATGACGTCCTGCAAAGCAAAGGTGACAGTTTTCAGGAGTGAGAAGTAATGGCAGATACCACTCCTAGGGATGTACTGGGACAATCAGCCCTGCCCTGAGGCAGTTTGTCACCCACTAATGAGTGGGTCTACTACACACAGCAAATTCAGGGCACAGGACCAACCAGCCACCATGGCAGGCAATAGTTTTTCCCTCTGAAATTGAAGAGAATTTAACCACATAATATTATTTGATTTTCACCCTGAGATGAGTGACCAAGGGACCATTTCCCATTGTAATATTCCAAACTGCCCCCGGTCTTTGACAGAGCCTTGGAGTCCTTCTAGAACCAGAATAACATTAATAACTTCCAGCAAAAAAAGTAAAACAAGTGTCAAAAATAACAAAACATGGGCAGAGGTGTGCTCCTGCAAAACACCTGCTGGACACCCTCAAGCTGTGCCAGAGCAGCCCCAAGACCCCTCTTGCACCCCTTTCCCCACCACCCCAAAGCCCACATAATCCCACACCATTCCCTGGATCCCCACATGATGCACAATTTTCTTTCATCTCCAGGAGGCCAGACTGCCCCTCCATCAGCAGATCCAGCCTGTGCTCCATGCTTTGTTGTAACTCCCCAAAACTCCTGACCAGAGAAGGAAACACTGCAGCTTATTTCTCATCCTAAGGGCCTGCAGGTGCTTTGGGATAGTGCTGCTGGAATTCATATCCCACAGGCTGCTCTTAGGCAGTGGTGGTGGTGTCCTGGGGTGATGAGGACATTGAGATAGATGGCCAAAAGCTCAGCAGATGTCCATGGACCGAGGCCCTGGTGCCACAATCACCTGACTCTCCTGCACACTGTGAAAAGTGAACCCAGAGGACTCAAATCCCAAAGATGATCAGAGGGTGGAACACCTCTCCTACAAGGAAAAGCTGAGGGAATTGAGCTTGTTCAGCCTGGACAGAAGGAAGTGCCAGGGTGAACTTTCTGTGGCCCTTCAGTACATGAAGGGGCTACAAGAGACATTGAGAGGGAGTTTGGACAAGGGCCTGTAGTGACAGGACAAGGAGGAATGGCTTCTCACTGACAGAGGGCAGGGTTAGATGGGATAGTGGGGAGAAATTCTTCCCTGTGAGGGTGGTGAGGCCTTGGTACAGGGTGCCCAGAGAAGCTGTGGCTGCCCCAAGTGTTCAGAGAGAAATTGGATGAAGCTTGGAACAATCTGGTCAATAGAAGGTGTCCCTGCCCAAGGCAGGTGAGTAGAACAAGATGATCTTTAAGGTCCCTTACCTTAACCATCCTGGGATTTTAGGATTCTGTGAAGAAGAAAAAGAGAAAACTCTGAGAACTCACAGAGAAAACCCTGTGAACAGAAGCATTCATAGTGTGACTCCACCAGTCTGGAGTCAGGGACAGCAGAACAGCCAAGAACTCCTCGGGCAGGGAGTTTCCCATCACTCTGACGGGAGCGTTCCCCTTTGCCAGGACAGCACATCTGCTCTGCAGAGTGGCCACCCTGCACAGGGGCTGCACCACAAGGGGAGCCCACCCCTCCTCTGTGCCCAGCAGCACTAGCAGGGGGCTGGCTGACCTTCCCCATGCTCAATATCCCCACCCCCCTATCCTGCAATATTTCCTGGGCAGATGGAAGCGAGGACCAGGTTGGGAAACGCCGCACGAGCGCGTTCACTGCCGGGTAATGTAAACAGGGCTGTGGGACACAGCGAGTGCTGCCAGGCTTTGATCAGAGCCAGCTGTACGGCCAGGCTCTCCCCAGGGCCATGGTCCTGCTCCCCTGCCCCATCCCTGCAGGGGCCTCGTCCTTCTGCTGGCAGAGAAAAGAAGCTCTTGTGGCTTTGAATCTCACACCGGCAATTTTGGGATGCAGGAGAAATAATTTGGGTATTCCCCACCAGCAGCTGGGGGAAAAATTACTCCCTGCTTTAGGACCTGAGAGAGTTTCCCAAGGGGAAAATGGTACCTTGGGTTTAGGGAATTTTGTGGGCATTTGAGCTGAAATGTAGCTCACTTATGGCTTTTGTCCACCAGCAGAGCCAGGGAGCTGGAGTAAGACCTTCCCATTGTCTGAGCTGCTCATGGCTGAGCCTTTTCCCCCTAAATCACTTCACCCCACCTGGTGAAACACTCCAGGTGACAAAAAATAGAAATCTGGGGAGTGTAGCACTTTCTACAGGTCTGGATCACCCCAGGGATGTGATTTGTGGCCCACCTGCAGATGGTTTCTCACCCAGCAAGGGGCAGTAGGGACATCACATCTCACCTCACATCCCACCCATGCTCACCCTGTCAGGAATGCTGCTGCTCCATTGTCCCTCTGGATCTGCAGGAGTCTGATCCTGGTCAACACCCAGCTCCTGGGATTTGGGCACTGAGGGAGGGAAGGGGATGTAGTTGCAGCTGCAGGGACATCCCCTGCCCATGTGCCAACAAGAAATCTTACAAGTAGTCATTTTTCACATCAAGTTTTCCAGAATTCTCATATTTTCCCCCCTGCTACCTTAAGATCAGTTTTACCTCACTGTTTTTTCTATTTATTACTCAAACTTTATGTCTTTCACCTGTTATAAAGCGACCACAGCCTTAGGACAGACAGAGTGAATAAATTGGCTTTTTTTGTTAGAGATTTTGTCCACAACTGTGCAATCCCTGTGTTATGGCTGGGAGAAAAGTGTCCAAGGCTGGGAAACACCAGCATTTTCTGCAGCAGCCTTTTTTAAAGCAGTAACAGCTCAATGAAGTGGTTAGGAGTTTACAAGGGCTTGGAAAAAATTACCTCCTTTTAGAAAGTGTTAATTATATGACTAATTAAATAGAGAGGAGGTTGAAACACTCTCCTAGTCATAACCTGTGTGCTCCTTGCCCGCTCCTTGCGTGACAGAGAAAACAGGGAATGGATCCTGTTTGGCCTTCATGGCAGGAAGTGGCTACTGAACCAGCTCTAACTTCTAATTTATTTACCTGGGAAGCCGTAGGGAACTGTTTTAAAATTGACCAACGTTTCTGCTACTTAAAAAAAAAAAAAAAACCCAAACCCACCAGCCATTCAGTAAAAACACATTTGGAACAGCCTGAGTTTGAAGTAAGAGATATAAAAGGCCACTTTGTTTATGTTTTTCAGCAATGGTATGTTGGCTTCTTTTTTTCCTAAATGACGGCGAAGAAAAAAAACATTATGTTAAATCTCTTATCTCCACACAAAGTGGTTGCAGCTATCATAAAACACACACATTGTGTCATTTCAAAACACAAATGGGCTCACGGTCAAACATTCTTCAGATTACCTCCTCTTTTCTTTTTCCTTTATAATTCTGTGGGCATTAATAAAAGTTCAGCATATTCAAGTGGGGTGCTTTGTTCCTCCAGTGAGGAATTAATCACATCCTTCTGGAGAAGCACAAAGAAACCACAGGGTCAGGACTGAGCTGCAATTGCTGCAAAGCCCTCCATGATGCCCGGTGCTGTGGCACCAAGCTGTCCCTGATCCCATGGGCTTTTATAGTGACAAAAAGTGATGGGAATGGGGCTGTGATGCAGGAATCTGGGACCAGCAGCAAGATCCCTCAAAGAGCCTCCCCAAAGAGTCCCGAAAGAGCCAGAGCTCTCTTTGATGGCAGGCAACTCACTTAACCTCCCTGTGCCCAGCAGAATAAGTTAAAAAGTCTCTTTTCTATGGGGGATTTCATTTCCATCCGGTGGGACTATATCTCAAACACTTCAGACCTGGAACCTGAGGACAAAACTGCTTTTTTGCTGGACCCAGGATGATCTGAGCTCCCCAGGCTGCCACAGGGGAGCTGGCTGGAAGGACAGGCACTTCCACCCACTGCCTTCTCCCTGCCCACTGCCAAAACCCAGGCTGGCACATCTGGCCAGCTGCCACCCACCTGGGCAGGTCCCACTGTTTGAGGGCAGGGCTTAAAACCCTGAGCCAGCTCCACAGAGAGAGCCCCAACACGGGAGCAGCTCAGCCAAAAAACAGGCTCTAAATATAACAAAACCATGGGAGGTGGAAAGCAAACAGTGCCTGCTGAGGTGTGCTGTGCCTCAGAAGGGCACGTGGGAGAGGTGGTGGCACAGCTGGAGACTGCCCTGACCCACTGAATGTGCTGCGAGTCAAGAAGAAAACTCTGCCAGCACAGCCAAAATTATATTTTTGGTGCAAATAAAGGACATTTTGGCAAAGCTCAGGACTTCTGATGCTGCTGGAGCTGTTGGGTACCTGCTGGCCACCTGAACAAAGGAAGGGGTGCCCCATTTTCCTGGAGCATCCAGAGGCCCTCCAGGACATTTCCATTGGAGAGGTTATGCACCCCAGAGCCCTCCTCTATCCCAAACTCCCTCCCAGTGTTGCTGCAGACCTGTTTGACTCAGAGGTTCCCGTGGTGCCTGCTGGTTTCACTTCCCACATCCTGCCCCATTTCAAGGTGACTCAGACAGTGATGTTTGAGTCGTGTTTGAAGATGCTGAACCCAAGGCATCACGCTGAGATGGCCCAAAATTACAGGTGGGTTTTCCAGCCCTCAGTCATGAGTATTTCCACCTCCTCCCAGTTCTCTCTCCTTTTTGTTGCTTTTAAAGGCTTGTGGCTGCAGACAGCTGAGAAGAGGATGTTGTGCAGGGAGATGACAGTGGGTATTCCTGGGGGAAGTGGCAGTGCCACCAGGCTGGAACTCCTCACTGAGCAGATGCAGGTCATCAATATTTGGCTGGGTGAAGCAGCCATGAGGTGTTCCAGCCTGTGAGGAGGCAAGGAAGAACCTTCTACTTCCACACACCTGGAGCTTTTTTACCCCACAGTGACCCTTCAGCCTCCACCATTTACAAATGGCATCTCTAAAGATGTTTCCAAATTAGCAACAAATAAAGGAACAAGCAGGAGGACTGACAAAAATTTGGATGTGAAAGAGGTACTGGATTTTTGAAAATGAGGAACCAGAGAAACAGATGATCAGAGTTTGTCCAGACCAGCACACCTGACCAGCCACCACCAGTGTGGCCAGGCAGCTGGGACCACTAAAGTCTGTGCTGTCACAACACCCCAGTGTCACCAGAGCAGAAGCAGCCTGGGGCTGTGGAGATCTTGAGAACTGTGGACCCAAATCCAGCAGAAACCAAGATTTGCAGGTGGTTTGAAGGCCAGCATTGACCTGCATCCTCAGGGTTGTGCTTTGCTGTGATAGGTTGGTGAGCCTGAAGGTCTGGTACCACCACAGGGACACCTGAGGGTCAGAGATGACCAAACCACACTTGGCTTGGGGAGAGGTTTTCTCCTCCTGCAGCAATGGGAACTTAGAGAAACCACAGAATCTCAGGATGAGCTGAGCTGGAAGAGACCCACAGGGATCATCAAATCCAGCTTCTGGCCCTGCATAGGACCATGCCCAAGAGTCACACCCTGTGCCTGAGAGCATTGCTCAGACACTCCTGGAGCTGTCAGGCTGGAGCTGTGGCCAATTCTCTGGGGAGCCCCATCAGCCTCTGGGGGAAGAAGCCATCCCTAATTCCCAGCCTACACCTCCCCTGACATTCCAGGCCATTCCTCATGTCCTGTAACAGGTCACCAGAGACAAGAGATCAGTGTCTGCTCCTCCTCTTCCCTCCATGAGGAAGCTGTAGACTGCAACGAGGTCTCCCTTAGGTTCCTCTTTGTTTTCTCTTCTCAAGGCTGGACAGACCAAATGTCCCCAGCCAAGGTGAACCCCACAGGTCTCTGCAGAGCAGCAGCCAGCTGGATGCTGCCAGACCCCATCAGCAGGAGCCAGGACCAAAATGTGGAGAGAGAGCATCCTCTCCAGGTGATCCACACACTCCTGACCCAAACCCATGCTGGTGAGAATCAGGACATGACACGCACACAGAAACCACCATCACTTTGCACATCCATCCTTCCCTCCACCCTGCCCAACCCAAACTCTGAGCTGATCCCCCAGAGCCAACTACCCCAGAGAGAGCTGGGACTGAAGTATATTCGAAATATAAAAGGTTAAAAGCAGCACAGATGGTGAAAACAAAGGCTTGGGCTTCAAAACAACCTCAACACACCATTTCAGGGAAATTTCTGAAAGTGTTTGTTACCGCTAGTGCCGCAAAAGCGATGGATTTAAGGAACTTGGACGTGCTGGAAAAGGCTCTGCCGTGAGTCACCCGCCCCGAGCGGCCAGCAAACAAACCCTGGAGCACCACACAAACACTGATAACACTTGCACCAGGCAACAGCCACAGGACCTTTCAGCAGCTGAACTAATCTATTCCCACTGTTACGCCGCGTTACTTCGGGCACAAAGTGGGGAATTTTTTATTTTTTTTTTTTCCCTTTCCCTGCTAATTAACATTTGTTCGCGCACAAAATGCGGAGGCCAGTGCCAAGCGGACATACCTAGATAGAGCCTAATATTAGATTTCACAAAAGCATTCATCCTGTCTAAACAAACATCCTCCATAGAGTGTTAACCTCACAATCTTTGCCCAAACAGATGTTCCCACCGTGGGCACGGCTCGGCATCGTTTCCCGGGACGGAGCGAAACCTCCACATCCATGACCATCCCCAATTAACCCAGGCATCGACAGGAAAACACTCTGTTATTTTAGGAAGCTTTGCAGAAAGCTTCCTTTCGAATTTAAACCCGGATCAGTCATAATTTGTCTCTAGCAGAGGCTTCTCTTCAAGTTACTCACTTTTTGTTACAGCCAGAGACAGCGTCCTGCTTGTAAGAGCTGAGGAAATTCTCTGGCAAATGATACAGGGTGTTGATTAACCAATATATGGTTCAGGTCTGGTCTAACAGGCAGGAGGCTGAAATGGGAAAGCAAGTTTTTTAACAATTTGTTATACACAGTAGCAAGAAAAACAGGAAGTAGGTGTTTATTAGCAGTTTCCAAATATACCAGCCAAAATAAAACTCCCCGTGCAGTCTGAGGTATTCAAAATACAGCGACGACCAGAATTCCTCAGATTATAAGAGGGTAATTAATCACAAACAGTGTTCACAGACCAGTGATTTGGAAACTTCCTTTTTATTGAAGATCTGGATCAAGAGCAAACTTCAAAGCAAAACTAATTGATCTGAGATTCATTGTGTCTGGGCGATAAAGCAAAAAAATAAAATATCATTCTGACGCAGCCAGGTCCTTGGTTTACATTCATCCTGCCCTGACAGCCTGTAAAGCACATTAAAAAGCCATTTTTCACTGGATGCTATAGCTCTGACCTATTGCAACATTTAAGCTATTCATACACGGGAGACTGTTGCTTCCTCACAATCAGTGTATTGCACCCAAAGCCAGCCGTGTTATTCCAGGCTTGTTCCTCAGGAATGTGAGCATATCTTGGAGACTGATTCATAAAAGGAAGAGAGCAGCCCATTTCTGGGCCAGGCTCACATGCTTTATTCAGAAGTGAAATTTTCTGAATTTTGTTTGGCTCCAGCAACTCTTAACTCTGCTGGAACCAGGAGAGCAACTTGAAATGAACAGCTCTGTCCTCATTTTTCTAAAAATTGCCAGAAAATAGCAGGGTTCACCATTTTTTTCTCCATCAAGGTTGTATGCAGGTCCCAGCCAGGGGCTGCCATTCACCAGCAGCCAGAATTGATTGAAATATTTGTGATTTAACCTATATCATCTGTCACCTAAGTCACCTGGCTTTTGCTCCTTGTCCTCCACTGGAGGAATCAACAGGTCCCAGTGATACCTCCATGAACACACAGCCCCCCTCTAAATCCATACGCCATGAGACAAAAAAAAATTATAAGATCAGTAAGCTTTCAAAGGTATTTGCTCCATACCTGCTCTCCTGGCATGTGCCATAGATGCTCCTAATTCCCACATGGGATCCTGTCACCTGAGTTCTCAGGTGGCTGAGGCAGAGCCATGGGGCAAGGGATGCAGCTGGATTTTGCAGGGTTAATTTTCATGTCTAAACTGGCATGGTTGGATACAGAGTTTAGAAGAAGGGGAAAGTTGGTTTCTTTTTTTGACTGCAATAAATTCCCAGGCTGAAAGAACTCACCCCAAGCAGAGCTTTTCAATCAGAGAATGGTTTGGTTTGGAAGGAATCTCAGAGAGCATCCAGTTCCACCCCTGCCATGGGCAGGGACACCTTCCACTGTCCCAGGGTGCTCCAAGCCCTGTCCAACCTGGCCTTGGGCACTGCCAGGGATCCAGGGGCAGCCACAGCTGCTCCGGGCACCCTGTGCCAGGGCCTCCCCACCCTCACAGCCAGGAATTCCTTCCCAGTGTCCCATCTTAGTAATAGCCCTGCCCTCTGGCAGTGGGAGCCATTCCCTGGCTCCTGTCCCTCCATCCCTTGTCCCCAGTCCCTCTCCAGCTCTCCTGGAGCCCCTTCAGGCCCTGCCAGGGGCTCTGAGCTCTCCCTGGAGCCTTCTCCTCTCCAGGTGAGCACCCCCAGCTCTCCCAGCCTAGCTCCAGCCCTTGGAGCATCTCCATGGCCACCTCTGGACTTGCTCCAGCAGCTCCACCTCCTTCTGGATGTTGAGAGCCCCAGAGCTGGACAGAAACTTCCATGCATGCTTCTCCTTTGTTTTTCTGGGTATTCTGAGGAGTCACTGGCAAATAAACCCTGAGGTGATTCCCCCTTCAGCCCCAGACCCTGCTGGGCAGTTCTGCATCCCAGGGTGTGTAAAGGACCAATTGCTTGGAGAAGAAACTCCAGTGGCCTCTGAGCAGGAGATGAGTGCTGGCTCTTCCCTCCAAGGAAAGTTCTCAGGGGGTGAAGTCTGGGGAAAGGTCTTGATCCTGCTAGGAAGACAGAAGTCCCAGCCAGACCGTGGGATGGGGTGTGCTTGGATCACACACCAAACCCTTCCAAAGCCAAGACTTCCCACTTCAAGCTCTGTCAAAACACAGACGATGCGGATGCATCCAATTTATTCTCAATAGGTTTTGCAGACTTTCACTTTGCTGGGCTGCTTTCCTGGAATCACAGGCAGAAATCTCTAAGCTGCCAGATTGCCAAAACCTCTGATAAAGATTTAATCCTAAACACAGGCCGTGATTATTTGATTTTTTATTCTTTTTTTTTTTTTTTTTGGTCTATTGTCTGCTGATAGCTTCACCTGTGTCATCTGCTCTCAGCCAGGCAGCCCAGTGCTGTGAACAGGAAAGATCACCAGGAACAAAACCTTTTACAAGGGATTAAATTTCATCTAAAAGCATGTAATTCTCCATAGCCAGGAGCAGTTTCTAATCTTCATATACAGAAACTTACAAGGCAAGGAATTCAAAGCCACTGGATTAAATGAAAAATGTGAATGAAAAGCTACATGCTGATACTCAGCTGACCTAGGCAAGTTACTGTACATTTTTCAAAGTTTTAAATTACCACTAATGGAAAACGTGGGGAGTAAGGCTGAAGTGTCTCTCTACATCATTCCTTCAAAAAAAAAAAGAAGTCCAAAACAATGAATGAATATTTTCAGCTTAGCCCCTGATGCTTTCCAACACAGTTGGCCTCACTTTGCTCTTACTGTATAGATCAGCAGGTATCATCGGATTAGATTAAGACCAGCTGTTGGTTTCTAGTAAAGGAATTTCCCAAAAAGGTAAAATATAATGCAAAGCTTAGCAGCCTAGATATTTTGGAAGAATAAAAACCTCCGCTCGTGACTGTAAAAAGCAGAGAAAAAGACATTATAAATCATTTAAGAGCTTTGGTTTCAATTATTTTATATTAAAGGATAGGTAAGCTTAAATTGCTCAGACTCTTTATAAAAATAAAAGGGATTGTAAATAAAATTGGAAACAGATATACAACAACCAAGTTCCCACAGGTGCATTTTCTTTACTGGGGAAATACCCGTGTGAATTTCCAGTTTCCCATCATGTAAGGGGAGACAATGAATTCTGAAGTTACCCCCTTTGCCTTCAGACTTTGCCACAGAAGAAGAAACCTCTTGTCTCCTCAGACCCCGATGTCCCCCTGTGTGTGTCACAGCAAAGCAAAGGTTTGTGCTGCCCGCCGGGGCTCAGCCGAGATCAAAGCCCTGGGCCACTCACAACAAAACAAGAGGGTAAAGCCCAAAGAATCAAAGAGACAAAGGAAAGGTTTAAGAGATAAGGATCTGCCCCAGATATGATATTTCATCCAGATCAGATCCGGTGCAGAAGTTCAATTCAAAGTTCATAAGACAAAAATACAAAAGAGCTCAGCTCCGAGGTTTTGTTGTTCTCTATCTCTCCAGGTTTGCAGTGACATTCCCAACTTCCAGGCAACAAAGGTTTCACCTGTATTATGCAAAACCATAGAGCTTATCTCATCTCCTGCTCCTGGCTATGCATCTAGTCAAATATGTATTTCAGGCATTTCCAATATCCTCACCCGGCCCCAAACCAAATGCCTCCAGCTGCATCTCACAAACAAGGTGTGAAGTCCTGGGGTAACCAGCCAAACCAGAAACTCACTCCTTTCCTCAGAGAAAGGCACCTCTCCTCTCACTGAAGCTCCACCAAGACATCATGGTGAAACATCTGAAGTTTTGGGGTTTTTTTAAAGAACAAGGAAAAAAAAGAAAAAAAAAAAAAAACCCAAAACCCTGCACCTCTGGATTTCTCAGAGGTGCCAAACCTGGTGCATATTATATTTACATCTATAATTGTCTTGGCTTGCAGGGGAGTGCTTGGGAATTACTTGGTTGAAAGAGTCCATTTATCAAGAATTTAGGAATGAGAGAATGATGGCTGGGGAGGTCTGTAGTGTTTGAAGGTGGAGGAGGCAACTGGGAGCTGAGATGTCATTGCCCTCAGGCAGGGCTTGGCAGTGCCTCCCCTGGGAACAGCTCCTCTGAGCGAGGTGAAAATATTATCATTGACTGCAAGCAGGATCAGAGACTGCAGAGAGCTGTGCTCCACAAAACCCTACAGCTCTTTAAAGCTTTTATAAAATCACAGCCAACATCTTCCTCTCAGTGTTACAGACCCTCAGCTTCTTTTCATAGAATATCCTGAGCTGGAAGGGACCCACAGGGATCATCCAGTGCAGATCCTGCCCTGCACAGACACCCCAACGATCCCACCCTGGGCATCCCTGGGAGTGGTGTCCAAATGATTTCCTGGAGCTCTGGCAGCCTTGGGAATGTTCCCTGAGGAGCCTGGGCAGTGCCCAGCACACTCTGGGATAAGAAAATTTCCTCATCTCCAACCTAAACCTGCTCCAGCTGTTCCCTCAGGTCCTGTCACTGTCACAGTGGATTCAGCTCCTGCAGTCCAGTCCCCAGAGCATCCCCAGCTGCTCCAGACCAACACAAACGGTGCAGCTCCTCGGGGTGGGCAGGTCACAGCACGCCTGGCCCTGGGCACTGCCCATCCACAGCCCCCAGGCAGGACAGGAGCCATGAGCACTGCAGGGACGCTGTGCAGCAGCACACAGAGAGCCCCCAGGGATGCAGAGCCTTGGGAAAGGGCTCAGCAGGATTATTTACCATGGGGTTTTGAAACAGCTGTTGCCTAAACATAAATGTGATTCTGTCACTTGTCAGTCCCTGTGGTCTGCAGACACCCAGGTTATTTCAGGCAGGGCTGAGCAGAGCACTGAGTTCCCTCACAGCAGGTGAGGTTTCTGCCTGAATCCACATCTAGCAGAGCCTGCTCTGGCATCCTCACACCCTTCTGCTGGCTTTCCTCACCCCTCTGCTCAAACAGAGTCACCCTGTTCCACAAATATTTACTGGAATACCTATTTCACCCTGTTGCAAAAGAGAACTCTGTGACCTTGTCAAGCACCACATTGAAGGCAGCAGTTGGATGCAGAAGAAGACACAGGAGCAGCAAGGAAAAGTTTGGCAGGAATGATGAGAACTTTCCTGTGCACAGTGTGAGGCAGCTGTCATTGCCTCCCTCTTAGGCAGAGCTGCACAAAACTATGTGGAAAAAAGCAGAGAAAAGGAGATGTAGGAAAGTGCAAAAGAAAAAAATAGCTAGAAGACTTTTTTCTTTAATTTGGTGAGTGCTGCGGGCTTGTGGTCAGGTTAAGTTGGTTAAAGTGCTGCAAATATCCAGCAAATGGGTCAGGGTTCAACACAGCATCCATTCTCTCACAGGGATGCTTTTGGCAGTAGAATATTGAAGGACATCAGCAGGCCTTGGCTGGGTGGATGGCAGTGCCAATGCCCCCAGTGGCAACGGGACTGCACCTGAGCCATGGGATCCATGCTCAGCCTGGCAGTGAGGTCACCCTGCTGGGACAAGGTCAAAGATCCATTTTCTGACCCAGCTGGGTCCCACGGTGCTGTCCCAGGCACCAGGGTGGCTCTGGGTTATCCCACTGCCTTTCCACCCTGAAGGAATCTGGGCCTCCCAAAGGAGCAGGGCTGGGCTTGTGGGGAGAGCTTGTGGCATGGAGGCAACCATGTGGCTCTTCCAAGATCTCCTGCTTTGAAAGAGGTCTGTGGATGACCCCCTCCCAGTCCTCTGACACACAAAGGCCCCTGAGAATCAGAGGCAGCTGGACCATGCAGTCTGTCCCCACCACTCTCTACCTGATGCAGCACTAGAGTGTCACTCCACAGGTTTGAGTTTGGCCAGGGGGGACAACAATTGGCTCCCTGGCAACACCACAGCCAAACCCACCTCCTGTGGGATGTGGGGTTTTCCATTTTGCCCCAGAGATCACACTCATCTCCAGGGGTTCCCTCACAGGTGGTGCTTCCACAACCTCCACATCATGGACACAGCAGGAGCCGAGCACAATTCCAGACCCAGAAATCTCCCAGCAATTGTGAGGCGTCATTCAACCTCCCCGTGAGATAAAACAACCTTTGCATCGTGGGATGGGAATTTTATTTACCTTTTTTTTCCCCTCTCTTTCCAGCACATTGAGCTGGTGAAATGACAAGATGGAAAGAGGTGGGATTGTCCAGGATGATCCTTCACTGCAGTGATTGGGAAACCTGCACCTCTGCTGGGACCCATGGCTGGGTATTAGCTAAAAATCAGGTAAAAAATGCCACAATATAAAAATAAATATATAATGTAAATAAATACATCTCTATAATGTATTTATAGAAATAATTATAAGTAAATAGCAAAATAAATAAAGATAATGAATATAAACATACACATATGTTCCCAGAATAAAATAGTTTAGACAAGACTATCCCAAAAGTAAAAATAATGGGTTTTTTTAGTGCTGCAGTTGTGGGGAATATTATTAGCATTATTACTATTATTAGTATTAACTTCTTGTCATTGCTGTTATTATTATTATTTTTTGTTGTATGCAATTGCTTCCGTTCTTAAAAAGTAGAACCTATGGCAAGACACAGAAAAATAAAAAAAGAAGATGAAAAAAAAACCCCATGTTTAAATTTTCTTTTGTATTAAACAGTCTTATAGCTTTGATCAAAAGAAAATGGCAAAAAGAGCAACTGATCTGTCTGTTCTTACCTGGAGCCCTGTAACAGCAGTTTTGCACTTTTGCTGAGTATTTTAAAAAGGCTCAAACAATCAGGTGGGGTTGAATAAAATTCAGAATTTCTGTCCATTGGTCATCTCTAATATCATGACACCTGTTTGGATATTTCATTAGAATTTAAAAAAATAAATTAAATTATCACAAAGAATGTAAAATGAAAAGTTTGGGGTAATTTCTGTATCAGAATTAACACTTTAATGAAACTAACATGAAACTAAATTAATAAAATTAAATGAAAAAATAATCAAATTAAGTTAAAATAAATTTCAGAAGGTTTATTTCAGAAAATGCAATTTTTAAATTTTGCACTGAAATAAATCAGGCTTCCTAGAATTTCAGGAGACAAAAAAATGGGGATTTCACCCTTTTTCTTTGACCAAATCCCATCTTTAATGGAAAAAAAAAATGCAGTTACCAAAACTGTAAGTGAATCTGTTACTTTTGGGCCCCACATGAGCAGGGGTGAAACAACATCCTTGTCCACAATCCCATGGAGCTCACAGCAATTAGGTGAAGCTGGAACAGTAAAATGCAGCATTTGTAGTTACATATTTCCAGATCCTGAAGGATTTCATCCTTCCCAGCCCCAGGACACTGAACCAGCCCACCTACTCCTTATTTCCTCAGACAAACAAGAGACTCATGGGATGGTCTGGGTTGGAAGGGACCTTTAAAGGGCACCTTTTCCACCCCCTGCCATGGCAGGGACAACTTCCACCATCCTAGGATGCTCCAAGCCCTGTCCAACCTGGCCTTGGGCATTTCCAGGGATCCAGGGGCAGCCACAGCTGCTCTGGGCACCCTGTGCCAGGGCCTCACTGCCCTCATCCTAAATAATTTCTTCCTTGTATCCAGCCTGAACCTGTCTATTTTCAGTTTAAAACCATCACCCCTTGTCCTGCCAAGCATCACCAGTTGTGATCCACCAGGGAGAGACAGAGGAATCCCATCACTGCTGAGGAAGGGAAGAATTCCCAGACATTCTGAGCCCAGCCCTGTTGGCATCACTGGGCGACAGCCAAGTGCAGGCTCTGCAAAGAGTTCCTGCAAGTCCTTCTTGACTTGCCACAGCTTCCCACTGCTGCTTGCCCAGCAGCTGGGAAATGTGGGAAAGAGCTGAATTGCTGGATTTTGCTTCCCTTGCCAAGCTCCATAGGGATGAAGCCATGGGTACCCTGCCCAGGGCACTCAGACTTTCCTGTACCCCCATCAGCAAGGGAAAGTTGTTTGGGTTCCATGGGCAAACAGCTTCCCCTGGAAAGCTCTTCCCTCTCCAAACACATGACTGAGCTGCTGGACACCGTTCAACTCAGCAAAGTCATCAAGTTAAGTCATCTGAGCACATTTTTGCAGCGAGAGGAGGCTGTGTGGTGGGCTGGTTTGGGAGAACAGTTGGATGCAAACGTCCCTGGGGGGAACAGATGCGGATGACACGCTGGGATCCGGCCGGGTTTGCACAGCACCGTCCACTCCAGCTCCCCAGCTTTACTACAGCCTCTCCACACTGGCCAAACGCAGACCAAGGGTGGTACAAAGCCTTTTCTACATCTGCCTGGTGCCACAGATCACCCCAGAGCCCACTCTAGGGGCCTCTCTGCTACCTGGCCCCGAGCAGAGCAGCTCTGGGGCTGCTCTGTGTTGTTTTTGTTGCTGGTCCTGCTCAGCACAGCTGAGGCATCTTCCTTCCAGATGTTTGCAGGGTGTGTTTGTGCTCACTTCGCTGATGCATGGGAACAGTCACAAGACAAGATGCTCAGCACCAGCCAAAATGCCCCAGCCTAAATAGCAGCCTTTATTTCCACCTCACCTGTCCTCAGAACAATGGGGTTTGTGATTTCCTAAGTGTGTAATACAGCAGTGAGCGCTGAATAAATAAACAGGAAACCCTTCGGTCTGATGATGTTGCTCAAGAAAGGCACAAAAAGCAAAAATTCCACTTATCTGAGCATCCCTCCCAAATCTGCTTCCCACACAACCTTTTGGGACATCACGTTTGCATCAGTTTCCTCAATTACTGATTCTTCAAGTGGCTTCCCAAGGGTGCCCCAGAGATGAGCCGGGGGTGGAGGAAAGGGGGTGTAGGAACTCAGCTCTTGTTTTCCTGAGTGCGCCTGAGGCCACGAGCCACGAGCTTGCAGCTTGTGACTGAACCAGGTTTCCTGGAAAGGCAATTCCTTGGATTTTCATCCTACACCTTCCTCCTGGCTGAGCTCACACCGGTCACACCAACCCAACCTGTGTGTGTGGGACTGGGCTGGGGCTTGTGGCAGGGCTGGAGGGACTGAGACGGGCAGGGACGGAGCCTGAGGAGGCCTGAGCAGGGACCTGGAGCATGGAAAGGTGTAAGAATCCATGTCTGAAGGGATCTGCACTCCTGCTCAAGGACCAAGGGATCTGCACTCCTGCACGGGGAACAAGGGATCTCCACTCCTGCACAGGGACTGAGGGATTTCCACTCCTGCACAAGGACCAAGGGATCTGCATCCTGCACAGGGAACAAGGGATCTGGAATTCCGAAGCGCAGCCGAAGGAAATCAGAGCATGGAAATCAGAAAGACCACTTGGAAAACATTAACAGCTCATTACTGATGGTCTGTTTAAAAAACCCCATTAATGTATATACACATGTCCCTGGACAGCACGTTCACCCCCAGCTAATGGCAGTGAGTGGAAGCTGGAATGATCTGTGCCTAACGACTGAGCAAACTCCCAGCCCTCCCTCATTTGCACTTTTCCTGCACAGGCTCCTCCTGACCTCTTCAAATCCCATCCCAATTACAGCCTCCCACTTACCCTTCAATGTAAATAAATCCTGCGTGGTGGGGATGGCTGCTACCAGCACAGATAAAAACAGAGCAGGGAAAGCAGGACCTGCAGCAGCTCTGGAAAAGGGCAGGAAAATAAAGCACAGGAGGGAGGGACAGTGGGGCTGAGCTGTGGGATGGGAGGTGACACCTTCAGGGTTCTCAGAGCTTGGGCAGGGTTCTCTGGGGAGAACTCAGAATCATTCAGGCTGGAAAAGACTCCTAAGATCAAGTCCAGCCATTCCCCCAGCACTGCCAAAGCCACTGCACAGCCATGTCCCCAAGTGCCACATGCACGTGGCTTTAAAATCCCTCCAGAGAAGGGAACTCCTGGGCAGCTGCGCCGGGGCTGGACAACCTTTTCCATGAAGAAATTTTCCCCACTATCCAATCTAAACCTCCCCTGGCCCAGCCTGAGGCCATTCCCTCTCCTCCTGTCCCTGTCCCCTCCTGTCAGGAGTTGTGCAGAGCCACAAGGGCCCCCTGAGCCTCCTTTGCTCCAGGCTGAGCCCCTGCCCAGCTCCGTCCTGGTGCTCCAGGCTCTTCCCCAGCTCTGTTCCCTTGTCTGGGCACACTCCAGCCCCTCCATGTTGTCATGAGGGGCCCAAAACTGAGCCCAGATCTTGCAAGGAGATTCAAAGCAGCAGAAAGGTACCCACACCATAAAGATGGATACCCAGCAGGTCCCTACAGGTTATCCATGCTCCTGAGTCTTCTCCTTGCTTGGATGCATAGGAAACTGCCTCAGGAAACTTAGGATCTTCCCCTGGGAAAAAATGCCATCTCCCCAGATGCATTCAAGAGGCTCTGAGAGAAAATACCTGGATCCCTGTTGGCTTCCTGGGGCATCCTCAGGCTGCTGCGGCACTAACAATATTTTCTCTGGATTTGTGGAAGCTGAAGAGCACTTTTGAGCACTGGGGCAGGGTGAATCCTCACAGCACAAGGTGAATGGAGAGAATGAATCAGCTGAAGCCATCCAGGCTGTTCACTCCTCAATCTCATCTCCAAATGCATCTTCCTCAACTTGCACCCAGCCTCATCCCTGGGCTGGGATGCTGGGACCTCACACTGCAGTTTCCCCAGGAGCCAGCACTTCCTTTGCAATTCCAAGCCACTGGTGTGTCACAGGTGTGACAGATCTTGGGTTCCAAGTTGCTGGAGGCTGGGGGTATCTTTTAGATTTTTTTTTCCCCCCTTATTTGTGGGCTTAATGTGGGATTCTTCTACTGATCATTAAACAATTACTCTGTGGCTTGAAATTGTTTTCAAAGGACTAAGTGATGTTATAATGCTCTGGAACTGTCAGCTTAATATATGGGGCTGTATTCAGCATAAATTATAGCAGTTTCCATGCCACAAAAGCCACACAAGTTCATGGATCCAGCCAAAATATTCAGCAGAGAGTTGTGCCAGGCCGCAGGGCCCGTTCTGCCAAGACGTGCAGGTGTTCACCATGGAGAGCAGCCCCACCACTGATCCAGGAGATTCCACATCTCCTCCCAGCCAGCCACAATCTCCCTGGGACACCTGAGCCAAAGCCTGGTGAGATCCCAGGAGCAGCAGTGGGGACTTTTGGAGCTGTTGCAGCCCTGAGGTGACACAGCCTTTCACCTGCAGGTGCAGGAGCTGTGGATGGAGACCTTGCCAGTAATTTTGGAGAGGTTCAGCCCCAGGCTGCAAACAGGGCTTGGAGCCTTGGGCATCACTGGGGCTTTGTGAGGCTCCACTTTCTTCTTGCTCTTGGGGGAAGTCCTTTCCTGTCAAGACAGCAGAGGGTTTGGAGGTTGGAATATTGAGGGACAGATTTCAAACACACAGTCCTGGAGACAGGGACAGCTCTGTGGGACATCCTCTCCTTGGCCCCCCTGTTCTGTGCCTGCCAGAGGTGGTGAACTCCAAAGCAGGGCAGAAGCCCCAGAATCTGGAGATGCTCCTCACCCTGAGCTCCCAGCAGATGGGAGATGGCTCCTGTCATCCACAAGCCTCAGGGAACACTGGAATGATGGAGTCCCACCAGCTTCTCATGGCAAATTTGCCCACCAAGTGCTGGCTCCTCCAAGGCAGGGATGGAAGAAAATTCAGCAGCATTTTTGTGAAAGATTCTTGCACTTGCTTGGCCTGGCTGTGCCCCTTCCAGGGAGCAAAGGGAAGAGACCTGTGTCCTCACACGAGAGCAAGGTCAGGAAATGCTTAGTCCATCCCTGCTCCTGGTTTTGCTGAGTCTGAAGGAGGCTGTCCAGAACAAGATAAACGGAGAGCAGCGGATGTGTGCAGGATGCCATGGGCTCTGTGCAAAACATCCTGTTGTCCTCTGCTTTGCAAAGTGGCAGGGACAAACACGGCTCATCAGGGTGGATGCAGGGCAAACTGACCCATCTCTGCTCCCTGAGGTTGTTTGATCCTGATACCAGTCCAGTAAGGTCTGAAACAACTCCCCATGAATGCAGGAATCAGAAACTGTCCCATCTCTGCATTCCTGTAGGATGGAAAAACTCTGTCCCACAATCTCATCTGGGTGGTTTTAATCGCTGGCTGGGCTGAGCTTGGTGTCAAGGACGCTTCAGGAAAAGTTACCTGCAGTAGAGACAAACCCCTGCTATAGTGTCAGAGCAGGGCTGAGAGAAGGGAGGGAAGGACCTGGCCCCCAAAGCACAGGTGGCTCTCCTGGATGTCCCATTTTGCTGCACAAATGACACATTCCAACAGAAAATACTTTAAATCATCACTCTGGATCAGACCCACCCAAACCAACCACATCTGCCCCCAAAACCAGAAAATATCCATTTGTGTTTCACCTGCTTTTCTGGGAGCATTAACACCTTCCAACCACATAAAACCTTCACCTTCCAAAGGAAAGGGGAGAGACAGAAAGGAAAACCATGAAAGCACCAGCTTAGCCCCAGTCACCAACTGAGCAGCACCAATCCAAGAGGAGCTGTCCTGCTACAGAAGGGTTGCCCCACACGGGGCTTTGGACCAAGCAGGGATCTGGGGATGCCACGTGGCAAAACGATGGGATGTGGGAGCAGTGTCAGGATGGCTGTCCCCTGGTTGTCCCCTGGGTGTCCCCTGGGTGTCCCCTGGCTGCTGGGATGCTGCCACCACCCCGTTCCCAGGTGCCACATCCAGCCTGCAGCTGCAGGCAGCCGTCATCAGCCCCAGGGTCTGTCCGTGCTGGTTTGGGACTTTTTTCCACAGAAGATGCTCCTAACCAAAACCAGATTTGATTCCCAAATATCCCCAATCTCTCTTAAAGCTTACAAATCTTCCACACCTGTGTTTGCTCATTGCTGCTGCTGGGCCCTGCCCTGGGAAGGACAATGTTTATCCCACTCCTCCACAGCTATTTACAATGGGGTTTTGGGATGGAGATGGAGCACATTTTTGTCTAATGGCAACAGGGCAGTGAATTTAATTCTCCTCATTAACAGTCATCAGCTTAACGGGAAGCAATAAAAGACTTTTTTAATTTTTTTTTTTTTTCAAGAGCAGCTGCTTGTGAGATAATATTTATGGCTGGGACTGTCAGCAGGATGAGTGCATTGCTGGCTTGTGAGGGGGGAAACTGAGGCACGAGGCCATTCACTGACCCACCCTGGACCACACAGATGAGGTGGGAAGAAAACCCAGCCCTCCTCTCTCCCATCCTGAGGCTGTGCTGCCCCAGCAGCCATGTTGCTATCATGAGCCAGCTATTCATCCCACAGGAAGGGGAATTTCCAGCACCCAAGGGAGTCACAGCAGGGCACCCCACCCTCCTTTTCCCCCCATAAGCCACTTCCAAATCTCTGACTGGCTGGAGACAGCAAATGCCCCTTCCCATGTCCCCTCAACCACCCATCAAACCGGGAAAGGGAATTTTGACCCCATTCTGATGATGATGAACAACTTTGTCTACAGTTGCTTCTCTTCTGAGCGTGGCTGGTGAGATCCACAGTGAAACCTGGGATTGCAGGTGGTCCCTGATGACTTTGGGCCGAGGTGCTCCCCTGACATCCTGTGCCCAAAGCTGCAGAGACCCCCAGCAGGGCAGAGCTGCCCTCTGCTCTCCTGAGAACAACATTTTGCTTTCCCATTGGTAAAGAGGAGCCACCTCCAAACAGGGACAGATTTTCAACCCTGTTGAATTTGCCCATCTGGGATCTCATTTCTGATAACTGGATTTTTCTTTCCTGTTCCTACTCAGAGATGAGCAGCCCTTCCCTCTCATTGGTATTTACCCCAAGACACACACAGAATTCCCCTCCAGCCTCCCATTTTCCTGGCAGAACCTGACCAGGCTGCTCCCGAAGGTTGTTTGATCCTGATACCAGCCCAGTAAGGTCTGAAACAACTCCCCATGAATGCAGGGATCAGAAAACCAGTCAGCATTTAGCCCTGCCCTGGGCAGCTCTAGGGGAAAATCCTTACTTCATCCATCCCAGGTGTAATTTGGGCTCTCTTGAGTTGTTTTCTGACCAGCAAAGCCCCCAGGTCTTTGTTTTCTGCCATATCCAAGAGAGCTGCTCAGCTCTCTGTGGAACCCTTCTCACCACATTTCATTGCTTCTACCACCAAATTTTGCTCCCAGATCCCATCCTGCTACTGAGGCACATGCGAGTCCTGCTCACTGCTACCATTGGTTAATCAAATTAAAAATATTATCTTTGCAAATGATCCTTGGGGACTGCCTCTTACTGGGAAACTGTCCAACTCTACAAACTGTCTTTCAAGGAACACGGCCAGTGATTATTTTTAATCCTTTTAAACACCAAAACAGTGACTCCTCAAGCTGTACACATTCAATCTCTTCAAGTGACACCTAGAAATACCTGTTTCTGGTGCTCTGAGCCCAGAAATGGGAAGGATCAGGATGTTCCACAGGATGTCTTGCTTGGTGCCTCTGCCAGGGACATCCATGAGGTGAAGGCTGAGGATGAGGGTTCCTGTGGTGAGGAGCAGGAGGTGCCATGTGGGGTTGGAGCCCTTCTCCTCAGACATCCAGTGATGGAATAAGGCCCTGTTTTTCCTCTTTGATGTAGAACAACAGCAAGAAACTCCCCCAGGACCAGCCCAGCAGCGTGGGGTGCCCCAGGGCAGACCAGGGCTCAGCCAGCGGAGCAATGGTGGGGCTGTGCTGCTTCCACCAGCCCCAACCCACAGCCTCACCCCTTTACTCCCTGCTCCACAAAGAGCTTCTGTCAGCCCAGAGAAGTGTTTTCAGAGAATCACAGACTGGTCTGGGTTGGAAGGTACCTCAAAGTTCATCTTGTTCCACTCCCTGCCATGAGCAGGGACACCTTCCACTAGACCAGGTTGCTCCAAAAATCAGGGAAAAAAGGACCTGGGTGGCTCTTCACTGAGCTCCCCAGTCCTCCTCCTTTGGAGATAACTGCTTAGTGTGGCATTCAAGCAGAATGTTTGCTTTTATTTATTTAATTCCCTGTTGAACATCCTTCAACCTGCACATCCCGTCCCAGGCTCCCCCAGTGAGGTGTAAAATCAATTTGGCATTTCTGAGCTAATTTTGGCATGAAGGATTTCACTGATTCCAGTACTAAATAGCAGGTGTGCATTACAGCCCAGAGAAAACCCACAAAGCCAAGAACAGCAATGCAGATTTGTCACCATCTTCCCTCAAATCTGAAATGTAAAACAGTACAGTCTGCATCAGGAGATCAATTTGTAACATATAATCTCATATTTCTGAAGGAACAGGTGGATTACTTGGAAAACCACTTGCTCTTTGCCTGTGGGACTCCACTGTGTCCAAAAGAACTGTGGGGCATGAAGATGAACTTTTAGGTGATGGCTTCAAAGCAATAAAAGGCAACAGTTCAAAATGAATGGATAAACAAAGTGTGGGAATCTCTGGCACAGGATTACACTGAGGAAAAAGATTATAGAACTTATAAAGCAATTCTGTAAATTACTGGATGTAAAGTTCACAGTGGCCTGTTAAATACAGTGACCCTGATTTTGCATCTGGAAGCTCTGACCTGTAAATAGCTGGAGTGTGATGGGTGCTGCAGAAAAACTTTGTTATAGGCCTGCTGTGTTCCTGCCTTCTCCCACAGCACTAGGTGGACTTTTGGAGACAATCAGCACAGACCTTTTTCCTTTTTTTCCACTGTGAATACAGACTAACTTCAACATTTTCCATCCATAGTCTGCTAGAACTGGAAGCCAACATCTCCTCTGGGAGCTGTGTGGTCTCCCTGGATCTGTACTCTGTGATCCCCAGGAAAAGGGAGAATCAGACCAAAAGCAGAAAGGAAAATCTGCATCTATAAATAAACTCTGAGCCAACACCTGAATGAAGACTGGAAGAAATGCTGATGGTGTAAAGCACCTTGAGATACAGCCATGCCTGGAGCACATGGACAGGTCCAAAGCACAGGGCTGGCTTTGGATAAGGATTTCCTTGGCATCCTGGTGTCTTGTAATGGGCAGCTCATCACAGGTCCTTCCTAGGATGAAACCCTACTGGTGATGAGCAAAAGGTCCAGGCAGCCCTTGTGGTCTGCAACACAACTCTGGGGCTGGGAGTGATTCCCCATCCCTGGAAGTGTTCCAGGCCAGGTTGGACAGGGCTTGGAGCAGCCCGGGAAAGTGGAAGGTGTCCCTGCCATGGCAGGGAGCTGGAATGAGATGAGCTTCAAGGCCCCTTCCAACCCAAACCATTCTAAAATTCTGAGATTTTATGTCCCTGCTCATTGCAGGGGGTTGGACCACAAGCCCTTTAAAGGTCCCTTCCATTCCAAAGAATTCTGGGATTCTGCAATGCCTCTCTTGGACACGGATCCATTAACTCCACTGCCATTGCTCAGCACATGGGCTCAGAGCAGCTCTCCACAAGGCCAAAGCAGAGTTCTGGGAGAACTCAAGGGATCAGTGGGATCCTGCAGTTCTTGTGTAAAACACGGAATCCAGGCACGAGCAGGAGGCAGTGGATGAAAAACACTGACTGTGGAAAACAGCACAGGGCTCCAGGCTGGGGCAAGTTCTGGATGCACCACTCAGAACCAAAGTCCCAGCACATTTTTTTCATCTGCTGGGTATGGAATAAATTACTCATAGCTGATCCATCAGAGACACAGTTCCTCGTGGAACCTTCAGACCTCCTTGAGCTCTGCTAAGGTGGAAGTGATGGAATTTTTCCTTCACTGATTGTGTCTTAATGGATACTCTGCAGCTGACTAAGGAGCAAGTGTGAAAATAAGGTAATGAAAGTCCTATTTTACACTTTCAGACCTATGAATGCAGGATCCATGAAGTGGATGAGCATTGTCTGGGCCATTCCTAATGCTCCCTGTCATTATCACTCCTGCCTAGAAAACAACATGGACTTTGTAGCTTCCTCTCCATTGTATTATACAGGAATCCACCTCTGGTTTGAGGTGATGGATCTGCAGGAGGCCAGGCTCCAGACCAGAGAAGAGTTTTATGCCACACCACAGGACAGGGGCTGAGGTGTCAGATACCTCTTCTGGCTCTGCGTGCTCTTCACACAGGACTCTGGCCGAGCCTCTTCATCTCTGTGTGCTCAAAACCTTTATCTATAGGGGTCAGTGATATCTCCTCTTACCTGTTTTGGTCCTGTGGTTTCAGATACAGACTCCACAGCAGAGGATCTCCTGCTTTCATGCCATGAAAGCCCAGGATAAAGAGAACAAAGCCCCTGTTGATGCCAAGATTTCCAAGCCATCCCAGCCTGACTGTGCTCATCATTTTGTGATGGGTGAGAAGTTTTCCAGAGGTGTCCAAGCAGCAGGGAAGGGCCCAGTCTTCCTTTGCTGGCTCTGCAGCCAAGCCTCTGTGCCCCTCCCAGAATAGCAACGTGCAAACCTCGGGGCTCCTCTCCCAAACCCATCTGCATTATTAGAAAATAACTTGCAAAGCCTCTGCCCCTGTGGCTGCAAGCAAAGCCTGGCTGGCTGTGCAGCCTCCTCAGCCACGGCATCTCTGGGGCAGCAGCTTTGCTCAATGTGATGCTGCTAACTTGGACTGGGGGTGGATTTACAGCTGGGACAAGAAAATCCTGCCTGAAGACTCTTGGGATCCTAAAGCCAACAGGGAAAGGGTTGGAGATGGGATCAGTGTAACCCACAGGTCTCTGGGGGGAGCTCCTGACACATGGCAGAGCCTGGGACCCCGTTTTCCAGCACACCTGACCCCACCTGTGCAAAAACATCATTCCAGAGCATCCAGTGGCTCTCGCCATCACCACCACCATGGTGACCATTCTAGCAGAGGGAGCTGGCAAACCCCACTGAGATCTCCTCATTTCCTATATCCATAAGCCACACAGACAGTGCCTGTTAGGTATCCAAAGGCATAGCCTTCCTGGGGAAGGCACAGAGCAGCCTGATTGTGGTGAGCTGCAGATCATCTCCCATGCAGCTCACACTTCTGGGAATGCTGGTCCCTGGGCACAGCCAGCAGAAGGACACCAGATGGTGGGAAGTGGCTGCACACCCACCTTCAAACCTGCTCCCCTTTGGTTCACAGCTTGGATTGAATAAGGGGGGATTAAACTGATATCCTTATCTCAGCTCTCCCAGGGATCCCCGCACCGGCCAACACAAACACAGCTCTCGCTCTGAAATCAGTTACATTTGCTAAGAGTAAGTTCCACAGTCAGAGGGGTGATGGCATGATACATTTGTCATATTTTTAAGCAAAGATAAGCATTTGTTGACTGAGATTAAGCCTCACTCCAGGTCTGCCCTGTTCAAACCAAACAAGCCCTTCTGTGGCACAGAGCACTCATCAAACAGGCAGGATTGGTCACCACGTTAATTCCAGCATGGGATTAAACCCCATAACTGCTGCAAGAAATGCACAAAACAACAGCCAGAAACACTGTGAGGAATTCCAGGGTCTCTCCACACTGATGCTTCACTCCCAGCTTCCCAAAACCTACCCAGCTCCTCCTTGCCAGGATGGTGAAGAGAACTCAAGTCAACCCCATTAAAACACAGCACAAATTGAAGTGGGGGAAAAAAACCACCACTGGCTGTCAGATGGAAACTTGAAAGGGACTAATTCTGGCTTCGCTTCAGTTTTGGTGTGCTTTCCTATTTTTAAATGATTTAGCAGTTTGAGCATCTCACTAAGTGCTTCTCCAATCACACAAGGCTGTGCAGCAGTTTGCCACCCATGTGTGACAAGGACACACACGAGGATGGGAACCCTCAGCCCCTGTGTTCTGTGTAAAATGCAGAAGTTCAGCAGTGATGAATAAATTCCTTAATGCATCCATGAGTATTTTGTCCCTGAGATCACATTTACTGTCAGCAGGTTTATAACCACACTTTAGATTCCTATAAATTTTACATTTTTTTTTTTAAACAGTTGACTTTTTTCCTGCACTTTCTGAGCAGAACACCCCATGCAGGATCTCAGGCAAAAGAAAACCTCCCAAAGGCCTCAGGACAAGAGCACCTACAGAAAAGCGAGTGCCTGTGCCTCCACAGGGTCAAAGCTTTGATTTCATCATTGAAACGCAATGCAAAAAGAAGCACCAAAATAAACAGCTCCATAAAGCAGCAGGAACGCAGCAAAGCAGGAGGCTCCTCCAGGAGAATGACCTAAATCCAAGAGGCATTTGTGCAGATGCAGCTCCACAACACCCTCAGGACAGCCCGGGATGCACCGACCAACAGGGAAGCAAACCTGGGAGAAGCCTCTTTCCTTTTAGTAAAGTCACAGCGATTTTCTTTAATTTTTTTCTTCCCCAGTGTGGAAAACAGCCTCCCACCGTGGCTGCCCCACATCCAGGGCTGCCTGGGGGCCCGGAGCCCCCTTTTCCCACCCGACCCGGGGTTATCGAGGGAGATGTGTGTAATTGCCCTGTCAGGCAGCTGAAAGGCGCTCGCCTTTAGCTGATGCCACTTCAAAATGAAATTCTTTCTTTGGCATGGCTATGTCTGATATGCAGGCATCAAAGGGGAGGCAGCAGGTCGCCGATGCCCCAGGCCACACATTTCCCTTCTAAAGGCAGGAATGAGAGTGTCAGCTCGGGGCCGAGGGGGCCCCGGAGACCCAACACCCATCGCTCCTCCTTGGGGTGCTGGGGGCCTGGGAGGACCCCCCAGCACCCGGGGATACCCCAGGGCTCTCAGAGGGGACCCTGTGGCCTGAACACGGCTGGGATGCAGGGCTGGGAAAGCCTCAGTGGCACAGAGGAGGTCGAGGGCTGGGGATTTTTGTTTCCAAGAGAAGCACAGGGCCACGCTCTCCTCCTCCCCCCCGCAGCTCCCATCTCCTCTCTCCACCTGCACTCTTCAGGGAGCCAAAGCTTTTGGCAAGCTTTCCGCTCCAGTTTTTATTGGTTTCAACTAAGCTGCCCCTTTTGGAGGGTTGGAAAGCTTCAATCATTAAAGGAAAAGAAGAGGGAAAAAAAAAAAAAAAGGAAGGAAAAGAAAGCATCATGGACCCTTCACCCTGCTGTCCCTTGCCCACTCCCACATGGTCACCCATCCCAGGCACAGCTCCCTGTTTTCCAAGCCCCTCCAATGCATTTGAGGCAGGGTTTTCAAGGCCCTGGACACCTCCAACTGTACCTGCTCGGCTCCAATCACCTTCCTGCTCGGAAGCAATTTAGAAAAGGACACAGCACAGGTAGCTATTAGCTAACACATATTTAACTGCTCCAGATATCTTTTTTTTTCTTCTTTTTTTTTAGCATTGTAATGGAGTGATTTGATCTTCAAAGGACCTGTGGAAACCTTTGAAGCTTCCCAATCTCCAGTGGGGAGGGGAGGAGGTGGGGGGGAAATGTTAATAGTTTTAAAACCTGGGGAATCCTGAAGTCAGAGCAAGGGTATAAAACCCAGCGGGTTTAGCATAAAGCCCTCAGGTAAATCTTCACCTTCTTTTCAAATGCATTTTTGGTGGGTTGCTTTGGAAAGGCTTGGGCCAGGTTAGCAAGGTCGGCTCTATTCCCAGCGGCTCTTAAATCTCCAGGGACCCTCATCTCCCACGTGGCACAGCCCCAGCACCAGGAGATCCGCGGTACCTCGGCGAGAAATAGAAAGACTAAAATTTGCAAAGCCTTTAAGTGAAAAGAGGGTAGGGGGAGGAAGGAGTGGAGAAGGAGGGAGTGGGGTAAGAAGATAAGGAGACAAAATAAACTCCCGGCTGCACTCCCAGCCAGCACAGCCTCAGCAGCACCCTGAGAGGCGAGACACAAAATGCATTTACCTTTAAAATAATGACTCATTTTATTTTTTTCTTTTAATATGTAGTTATAAATATATTTTGTCAAAATATATGATCATTATTGTCAAAAACATTTGCACATAAAGTCATAAATAAGGTCAAGGTGAACGTTTAGTTTAGAGAAGAGTCCAGCTATAGCAAGCAGTTCTGGGGTGGGACGGGAGGGAGAGAGAAGGGGAGGAGAGGGCGGCGGGGAAGGGAGAGGTCAGCGGCACCCGCACCCCTCCACCACCATCTCCTGGTAGTTTTTCAGGACCACCTTGTCATACTCATCCAGGTAGAGCATGGAGATGGCGCTGAGCTCCGTGGGCACGCAGCAGGCCTTGGGAATGCTGGAGTTCACGGAGTTCACCAGCGTCTGCACGATGGCGTGGTTCGTGGAGTTGAGGTGGTCGGCCAGAGGGAAGGGGCAGTCCCCGTGGCAGTAAAACGCCTGGTAGCCCGGGGGTGCCACGATCCAGTCGTTCCAGCCCACGTCGCTGAAATCCACATAGAGGGCATGGCGGCGGCAGTTTTTTTTGTTCTTGCGGGAACGCTGGTGCTTGGGGCTCCGGCGGGCTCTGCGGGTCAGAGCGTGGCCTCGCCCGTCGTGCCCAAAAGTGACCAGGAGCGGCCTGAGCTGCGCCCAGTCCCCACGCCCTTGAGGTAAAGATCGGCTAATCCTGACGTGTTTGCCCTGATGAGTCTGTGCGTGGTGGAGGTGGGTGACCTCGATCACCAGCCCGTGGTTCGGCTGCTTGTCCTTGGTCCACCGGATCACGGCCGGGCTCACATCAAAGCTCTCCCAGCGCGTCTCGTTGTGGTGCACCAGCCGCGTGTCCAGCAGGCGCGTAATGGCCTGGGCGCGCTCCGACAGCGGCTTCATCACTTCGTAAATGTTTATCCGGTGGAAGCCCCTCTCCCACGCCGAGCTCGGCTCCTCCACCTGCTCCCGGTACAGCCGCAGCTCCGCCGAGGAGATCACCTCGTTTTCCGGCACGCTGCTGAGGTTGAAGACGAAGCGGATCCGGGGCGCCTCGCTGGGACCCGGGACGGTCTCCAGGTGCTCTGGAGGAGAGCAGGGAAGGCGGGGGGGGGAAGAGGTAAGACAAGCAAACAAGAGCACGTCAGCCTCGGGGCACACGGCCCCGGCACAGCCACAGCTCACACCCACGCCTCACCTGCCCGGCAGGCACCGGCTCCTCTCCGCTCCCCCGCGCATCCCGCCCGGCCGCACCGGGAGCGGCTCCTGCCCCGGCACCGCTGGCTCAGCCGCGCCTCGAGCACTCCACCCCTTCCCATCTCGCCTCCCCCGTTCAGGGAGGCTTTTTCCCTTTAGCTTTTCCTCCCCCAGCCTCTCCAAAATCATCTCCCCGGCGAGATGCGGCGCCACGGAGCACAGAGGTGCCTTGTTACGGGGGGCAGGGGAAGAAAGAGAAGCAAATTCCAACGCAGTAATGATGCGGCTGGATTAATAATTCAGATTTACTTTGGAAAAGAAACATCCGCTAGGAAACATTTGGATCAGATTACAAGGGTCTATTGAATAAACCTTATAAACACACAGCTGTAAGTATTAAATTCGAGTCGGGGTTTGGTTTTTTTTTTTTTCTTTTTTTCTTAAGAGTAAAAGCAGGCAGCAATTGCTTTGATAGTTCAAAAGAAACACTCCAGGGGCGAGATCCCGCCCTCGCTTTACTCCCGCATCCGATCCAGAGCCATTAAATCCACGCGAGCCCAGGCAGTGACCCCGAGGCAGAGGCACCGAAGGAAACTCGCTGTTGTCAACAGAAGCAAAAGCACTTCAAAATATGGTCAAGCTCGGGTTAAGCACAGGATGCTGGAAAAAATAGCGAGCAGCACGCCTGTCACCCACACACGGCAGGCTGGGGGGGGTGGTTTTCCTCCCATAAATTTAGGGCCGGGCATGTCCTGCTTCTAAAGGCATTTGTGAGCTTCCAAACGCAAGGAAATCCCGATCGCTACCGGGGCTGGGAATTTACCGCCTCTCATCACTGACCTTCATGGTGGAAACTCCTCACGGTGTTTGCCCGGCTGGTCGATCGCTCAGGGTACTGCAGGCTAATTTCCTGGAGGCTTTCCTCCTCTTCTCCGGACTGGAGTCGATAGAGATCCAGCATGTAACTAGGAATGACGGCTGACTTGCTGGGCTGAGGCCGCCTTCGGAGCCCAAACATCTGCAGCAGAGTTGTTTCGAAACCCCGCAAGAGTTCATGGCTTTGGGCAGAGCGGCGTCCGGATCCGGCTTGTCCCTGAAGCTCTGCCACTTTCTTCCTGCCGGTCTCAGGGATTAGGCTAGCATGGTTAGTACCTCCTAGAAGGACTTGGCATAGTAGGATGACCATCAGCATTCGGTTACCAGGAATCATGGTGTCTCTGGGGTGTAAAAAATACGACAACAAACAAGAAGGAAAGTCAGGATGAGAAGCGAAACCCCCCTCCTCTTCCGAATAAACTTAAAAATAATAATAATAGTAGTAATAATAGTAATAATAAGTGGCAAAAGGGCACGGGGAGCAGCCCCCATCCGAGCGGCAGCCGGCGCGCCCCGGCGGGCAGGGACCGGCGGCCGTGCCCGGGCTGTCCGCAGCCCCGCAGCCCCCTCGGGCAGGCGGGTTCCCGGCGCATCCCGGCCCCGCTGCCCCGCCAGGACGGGACGGGACGGGAGCGGCGGCGGCGGCGGAGCCCGGCGGGGAAGGAAGGGGCGCGCGGCTCTGCAGCCGCCGGTCCGAACGCGCCGCCGGACCCCGGGAGGGGACACAGGGATAAGAACAACAAAAAAGTTTTTCTTAAAAAAAAAAAATTAAAAGAAAAAATTAAAGCCCTGCGATGAAAACAAAAAGCGAGGAGCGAGGCGGAGGAAGAAGAGGGCTGTACTCACTGACAGCAAGCAAGGCATATCAGCACAGTCCATGATTCTGGAGAGCCAGCCCGGACCCAGCGCGCCGAAAGCCCCGGGGCAGCGGCTGCCGAGCGCCTCCCGCGATCGCCGCCCGGCGCAGTGCGGCCGCCGCCGCCGCCGGCCCCGGTTTTCTGCCGGCCCCGCAGTCACGTGGAGCCGCGCTCGCCGCCAGCCCGGCCCGGCCCGGCCCGGCCCGCCGCCCCCGGCCCGCCCCCGGCCCGGCCCGGCCCCGCGGGGGACGGCCCTGCCCGCTCCGCCGCCCGGGCAGCGGGGGGAGCGCGGGGACCCCCGGCGGAGCGGCCGCGCTCGGAGCCTCGGGGCGCGGGACGGGGCCGGTGCGGTGCCCCGGGATCCCCCGCGCCGCTCAGGTGCATCCCCGGGGACCCTCCCGCCCCGCCCTGTCCCCGCACGGCCGGGGCGGGGTCCCCGGGGAGGTCGGGGCTCCGCGGTGCTCCCCGAGGGACCGGGCTGGGAAGGAAGGCTCGGGACGGGAAACTCGGGAAACTCTCGTCGGCTGTCCCCCGACGAGAAGGGAGGGAGAGCTTGGGAACCAGAAGCAGCTGCGCGGGGAAGGGCACGGCGGCAGAGCGCGGGTTTCTCCTGTGCTCCCACCCCCCGCCAGCCCCGAGGGTCCCCTCCCGGGGGTTGGGAGCCCGTTGCCAGCAGCGGGGGTTATCCGCAGTGCCTGCCCTGGATTCCCTCTCGTCCTCCAGATTTTCTCATCCTTCTCCCTGGCTGCCTGAATAGCCCTCTCCCCCTGCCCTCCAGGCCGGGTTCCCGGACCCCACCGAGGTGTGCACAGGCGCCTTCCCAGCCCCGCACGGGCTGTGTACGGCCACAGCTGGCGGCTCCAGAGAGGTACGGACAGGGGTCTGTCCCCGGGAGGAAAGATGCTCCCTGCCCCACACTTCAGCTCCAGAACTGCTCTGGGCCAGCTTTGGGCTGAGAATAAGAACCAGACTTCCCAAGGCTTGAGGCTGCTCCCAGGAGGGGGTTTGGGACAAACTGGTTTACCATTAGCTCACATTAACTGGACACGCACAACACATTCAGGCACAGGGTGGGATTCTTGGGGCTGTCCTGTCCAGGGCCAGGATTTGGACTCAGTGATCCTTGTGGATCCCTTCCAGCTCAGGATATTCTGTGATTCTCTGACCTGCTGGGGGTGATGTATGAACACAGTGTGGAGAAGGCAACTCTGGGGAAAGACCCTCTGAAGGAGGTGTGACAGATGCACCATCCTTTGGAGACACAGAGTAGACTGAGCAACCCCATGGTAAATCAAGCCAGCTCCACCACGGCATTAAAATCTGTCCCTTTGCCCTGCTGGGGTATCCCTTTGTGTTGGGCAAACTGTCACCCACAGTGAGAACACGTTAATTTATGAGACCAAAAGATGTGGTCATGGAGTGGCCATGGGAACTCCTAAGCTCATCAATTAACCACAACCAAAAACCAGCTCAGAAACTATGACTGTGGCCACAAACCACGGGGCTGCTGTGCCTGAGTGCAGCAAACCCACACCAGCGCCTTGGTGTCCTCCCAGCACTGCCCCAGAGCTCACACACCATCACAGACGCCTTCTTTTCATATTTCACTTTTTTTTTTTTGAGCTCAGACCTGACCCATGCATTAGAAAAGCCCAGGGATGTCACCGAAAGGACACGCACAGATAAAAGGCAGTGCTGACACTGTAATATCTCTGAGTTATTCCTATACCACTCCGAGTTTAAAAGAAACATCTGTTAGCAAGGTATTTGGACTATGAATCCATCAAAATTTGTGAAATATTGCTATCACCATTTCAAATGTATCACACTGTGTGTTATTCTTAACAAGGAAAAACAATTTTGGGAGTAGCTGCTGTGTAACTTTTTTTAAGTTAAATAACATTTTCATTGAAAATACTCCAGTCTATAAACAAAGTTTACATGAGGGCCTGTATAGTGCTGTTCCTAAAACAGACCTCTGTTTTAGGACTGGGAAAAGCAACCAGCTCCTTTGTGGAGTGTGTTCCTCTCTTTGTCTGAAGACCTCACTCCGGTTTTGTAAGGATCAGAGAGTGGCCGTGATGGAAATGTTTGTCCTGGAGGAATTCAGTCGCAGGGCATCCAGCACTCGCTCTCCTAAGCCATCCTGCTGAGCTGAGATCCCCAAAATTGCTTATGTAACACTGGTTAACCATGCCCCTGAGCTGGAGCCAGAGAGCCAGGGCAGAACAGTGTGGTTTGGGGTCTCGTAGGAGGCAAGAGCGTATTTGAGTAGCTCCCTGGTTACTAAGAAGTGTTAGTCATGGGGAAAGCTGTAGTATTTATTCCGTAAAATGTAAATACATAACCCAAACCACAAAGGAATAACCATGGATGGAAATAGTGTAGCGTTTACTGAAGGAGCTGGGCTGCCTTTCTACAGAAGCTGTATTTCCTTGGCCCCATAGAGCATAATTCACCTTGAACGGAGCTTCTGCTCCAGCCCGTGGAGTTACACATCGGCTGAACTCGGTCCAGGCACACTAAACAACCCAGTGTGTTATATATTCCAACCAAAAAAGTGATGCCAAAACGGAGCTAAAAATACAAATGTGGAAGGTTTGAAAAGCAAACACTGCTTAATTCAGCGGTGGATGCAACATTAAAGATCCAGCACATCAAAACCAGAGAATGTTGTGTCTGCACTCAATGCAAGGCTCAGCTCCCCTGATCACACCTCACATGGGTGATGGGGGATCAATGGTGGTCTTGCCTGTGTCCCAGTCCCAGTCTAAGGGATCTGCAGCCAGGTTTTTTCCTCTCTGTCTTCTGTGAAAAACCTTCTGGGAATCTCTGCACCTGGGTGGCAAAACCATTGGTCTCCTCTGGAAGAGGGAGCGTTGGGGACGTCACCCTGCGAAGGCTGGCCAGACCCAGGGGTGATCCATCACGTGCAGACCTTGGCTGTGACACCAGGCTGCTGGTGGCAGTGAGCAGCCCAGCAGCTGGCAGGTATCCTGGAGCCCCAGAGCCCAGCTCTGCTCACAGGGGTCAGCAGCTGAGGGGCAATTATTTGCTCAGTTTTGTTTCAGCCCGATAATTGTGGGTTTGCCCAGACACGTTTGTGATAAAATCCCAGCCACTCACATCTGACCCATTTCCAGGTTTTGTGTGCTCAGGACCTACCAGCAAGCACTGCAGGTCGATGTTCAGCACCTCTAGAAATTAGGCCAGCTCTGTTTACAAGGAAAGCTTCTCCTCTAATGGCAGCATTTCAGGAGATGCCTCTGGACTCAGACCTTCCCAAACCAGTTCTTGGATCCTGTGTTATTTTTAGAGCAGCTGCACCTTTTTGGGCTCTAAAGTCTGCAAACAACCCGCCTTGGGAAAAACAAAAAAGAAAAAAAAAAAAAAAGAAAAAAAAGCAGCAACAACAACAACAAAAATAACTTGCCTCACCAGATTTGTGCTTGAGCAAAAACAAGCCTAAAACCATAAATAAATAAATAAATAAAGGCCTATGTAAGAGACATTTTAATGATATGAGTTACAGGAGGAGATGCCCATAAGTGTGCTAAGATCATTTCCCTCCTACCCTTTCCTTTCGACTGCCTAAGCTTGTCAATTAAAACAAAGGGAACTGAGCAAACAACTCCAAGGGATTACGTTTTCCAAAGTAGCTCTTCACCAAAGAGCTGACTGGTAAAAACAAGTGCAGCTGCTTGAACGGCAAAAGGAACATTTTTTACAACCACTCTGAGATTTTCATGATTTCTCTGAGTGCTTCAGAGCTGGCCTGGTCTACCAGAATATTCTACCTCCTCCTGAATAAATAAATTCATACTTCTCCTAAAACGCAGAACTGGGCCCAGCTCGGACTTTATTTCTGCTTTACATTAAAGTGTCTCTGCCGAGGTGTCAGGACCACGTCTAGAACCACTCCTGAGCTAAGAGGAGAATCTGGTTCAGCACTGCTCTTTTATTTCAAACAGTTTTTTGGGTTTTTTTTTTACAAATCCCTACAAAAACATTGTGTGGGAACATTAAAATAATGCAGTTCTAAAAAGGCAGTCTTTGGTAATCAGACACAAGGCAGTCGAAACAGTAGGATTGTCTGTTCTTTTCTATTTTTAAGTCTTGAAGGATGATTTTTATTGTTTTGAGAATGCTATTAAAAGGTTGGCTGTCCCACGCAGGGTGAATCTTAAGTTGCTGTTACTTGACTCATTCCCTTTGTCACTTTTCAGAGATGCCCAAGAGTGAGCAAGGCTAGAAAAGTTACCCCTTGCTGTTCATACTCTCTGCCTTCTGCTGTGAGAATGCGAGGTCTCTGCTGCTAAATATTGTTCATTTAGAGATGCTGGGCCTCAAAACTCAGAGGTCTGGGTCATTCAGGCTGGACAGCAGGAAGAACTTCTTCACAGAAAGTGTGGTTAGGTATTGGAATGGGCTGCCCAGGGAGGGAATGAAATCAGCATCCCTGGAGGTGTTCGAAAAACAGCTCAGTGCTCTGGTCTGCTTGGGAAGGTGGTGAATGGCCAAAGGTTGGACCCAACGACCTTGGAGCTTTTTTCCAACCTTAATGTTTCCATTTATGATTCCATGATTAGGGAAGTGCTTCAGCAACACAACTCATAAAATGAAGGGAGAGCCATTTTAATGGCCTGTTGTTAAAATTCCCCTGAGCTGTGTTAGAAACACATCTGTTGTAAAATCATCTCCACATCCATGGGTTTCCTCGAGGGATGTGACAAGAAGAACACTCTGATCTCATCCAGCTTTTGGAGAGAATCTCTGCCTTTAGCCCACGTTTGCTTCCACGCTTTGTTGCTCCCCACTCCCTCAGAGCCTCATCCCTGAGAAGCAAGGAGGACCTCCAGAAGATGAAGAACTCCTTCCTCCTTCTCTGCAGTTGTGGCTGGTACTAACAAAGTCCATCATTCTCCTAAGGAGTGCTGTCCAACCATGTGGCTACCAGAGATAAGCAGATTCCTTTTGGATCTGATGAATCAGGAAGGCTTTTGGAGAACAGCCGAGGGCTGGCAGCTCCCTGACCTTACAAACCACTCTGTGTGTCTCTAGCCCTGAGATGTGGCTTTGTCTGAGTTCTGCTGTTACTGATATTTTGCTCTCCCTTGCTGCCAAAATCTGCAATTCCACACAACCATGTAGCACCTCCGGGGTGCTGACATTTGTCTTTGTCCTTTAATTGCAGCTTGAGATCTGCTGCCAGCAGAAGCTTTAATGATCTCAATCGCTACTACAAGGTGTAAACAAGCAGAGCAGGACAACTTCTGCAGAAATAATTCACATGGGCTCTATTGGATTTTTAGCAATAGCAAAGGACTTTACTGGTAGGTGCTATAGCAAGTTCTGGGAAATGTCAGCACATGGATGAATTTTGAGTTCATTAATGCGAACATCCTCACCTGAAAGCAGAGAGGGAGGATCCTGCCCAGGAGTCCCTCTTGGGAAACATGGCTATGCCCTGTGGCCTCCATCTCCAACAATAACAAACTGGTGGGGCTCGTTTGTACCAGTTGCCTGGTGACAAGGTTCATACTCACAATTAATCATCATTCTTAGAAAGTGCTCACTGAATAAACTTACACAGGGTGTGTGTGAGCAGAGCAGGAGCTCCCACAGACACGTGACACTGAAAAGATAGTTACTGGTGGAAAGGCTCCTACTCATTCTCTCATAGAATATCCTGAGCTGGAAGGAGCTCACAAGGACCAGAGCCCAACTCCTGGCCCTGCACAGACACCCCAACAATCCCACCCTGTGCCTGAGAGTGTGTTCCAAGCACTCCTGGAGCTCTGGCAGCCTCGGGCCTGTGCCCATTCCCTGGGGATCCTGGGCAGTGCCCAGCACCCTCTGGGGGAAGAGCCTTTCCCTGATATCCAACCTAAACCTGACACAGCTGCAGTCCTTCCTGACAAACCTTCCAGCAGGACCTACTCCAGCCTAGCATGGCAAGGCTCTCAGTTCTGCTATTGATCAAGCAAGCTAACGAGTGAGGTGTTAGCTGGGTTTATTTTCAATTATTTTCAATTTATTTTCAATTTGGGGCACCAAAAAAACCACTTGTAAGTAGAATCAAAGCCCACCTTCTCTCCCAAACAGCCACAACCAAAAAATACTTGAGTGGGGGCACAGTTTGTGTCAACAGCAGCGAAACCTGATTTCATTTTTGGCTCTTTTCTGCATAAGCAAGTATCTATTTTCCTCTTCCCTGCTTCCATCATGTACAGACACTGACTCAGCAGCCCAAAGGATGCCTTTAGCAACCTGGGGATTTCAAAGGCCATAGATTTGGTGCAGAGCTGCAAGTAGTGGGATGCCTAAAGGAAGGTTGTCCTAGTGATGAAGGACCAGAGTTGGACTTCAGAAGGTCTAGGTTCAGCTTTGTGCTTCTGTGGCAGTGACTGAATCATCAGGAATCTACTTTATCCAAGTGGTTAAGAGTACATTAAACAGTGAAGAGTAATTAAAAACATGGGGAAAGGAGGCAATTAGAATTAAAAGCAGGTCAGAGCCTCCTTTCTGGATCAACAAGAGCATTTTGCACCATTGTCAGAAATAAATAAAAAAATAAACATTGCTTCTGAACAGGTCCTCAAATTCCAACCCAACAAACAAAAGTCTTTCAGTGGGACTTTCAGTGGGACTCCAAGTCCTGGGAAAATACTGGAGGAATAACAGGACATGGAAACTCTGTATGATCTCTGATTTGCAGCACATGGAACAAAAGTGGTGCTGCTCTATCCATCACTGGAGAGACACCTGGTGACTCACCTGTCACCCATGGCAGAAGAAGAGGAGGAAGAAGAAGAAAGATGAGAAGAAAAAGAAGAAGGAGGAGAAAGAAGGGAAGAAGAAGCAAAACTGACTATGCCTGGAAATGAGAGATTAAACACATTGTAGTCAGAGGTGAGTTTCCAGCTTTTTCCAGAAATACTCATCAGGGCTTTACATTACTGGCTGGCAGCCATGAGGGCTGTGAACTGAAGGGAGGCCAATTTCTTGACCTGCAGGTTTCAATGCAAAGACAGTCTGTCCTCTCTGATACCTTATCCAAACGATGTGGGCAAACCAGCGCCGTACGTGCGTTCCGTGCGTGTCCCATCCCACAGGCAAACCAGCCTTTCTATTTCCTAAAATACCAGCCACCAAACAGCTGACAGAGGGAGAAAACCAAGGAACTGGCTCAAAAAAAAATTTAAAAAAATAAAAAAAAAAAAGGAGAAGTGGGACTTTTAGAAAAGGAATATCTAAAAGTCAGTTTGAAGAGGGAAAAAGTGAAATGGCAAAAAAGGAATGAGTAGAGATATCTCGTAGCTCTTTCTTGCATATGAAGGGGCCTTGGAAGTGAGGGAGTGCTCACCTCCACAGAGGCCCACCTGGGCAGAGGGTTTACAGAGCCAGAGCCCACAGGATCAGCAGGAAGACAGAACAGGAGAGAAAACTGATATGGGAAAGAAGTGAAAACCAAGAAGGCAAATTCAGTCTGGGCAGAGGGCCAAGGCAAGGCCAAGTGCAATTCTAGAAAACAGGACTGGAGCCAGAGGCACCAAGGTGTTATGACAGGCCTGCACTGGTCTACAGTGGCAACCCAGAATGATGCACCTGCCAGGAGCACAGCATCACCCAGACATTAAGAGAAATGGGCTTTAAAGTAGATTTTTGAATGTAAATCTCAGCATGGAGGGTCTGGACCAACAGTTTCTGCTTGTGCAGGATCTGGAGTTAGCATAAGGCTGGTATCTCCCTGTACCTGCCCTCTGGGCACACTGGAGTTACTCTTTGAGTCAGGGAAAGCAGAACTAAGTCAGAACATTTTCCCTGAGGACCTGTTTGTTCCCCTGGTTTCACCCTGCATTCCTGCTTGTTCCACCTCTGTCCTGCTGACTCTGCTGCCTTTTCCCACCCTCTGTACACATACCTGATAGAGCAGCAAGCCTCAGAACCAGGTATTGTATGCAGCACCACACCCCAGTTCAAAGAAATATTGCAAAAAGCAAATGTGAAACGTCATTTGTAAAACTGGCATCAGCTCACAAAAGTTCCTCACAAAGACCCAACACTGAGGTTACTCCAGGGCTGCCAAAAAGTCACTTGTCCTGTCTCCAGAGGCCTCAGCAAGTCACTTTATCTCCCATCACTGTTTCTCTACATAGCTCCTAGGTGCAAAGTGGGGCAGGAATGCTGATGCTTGTCCCCCCCAGCCCAGGCTGAGGAGAAGCTGAGTGGTGTTGGGGCTTCAGGGATTGCAGGATAAAAATGAAGGGGATTAACATAGATGTTTGAAGAGCAGAGGATAAAATTAGAAGGTCAAAGAGGACTTAGAGTCCATGAGTATTGTCTTGAGTCAGGAATAGTGGAGACAAGCCATAGACCTAAAGCAAAAAATAGCAAGGTGGGATTGACAGACTCTCTCTCAGAGTGGTGCCACAAGGAGAGCTTGGACTTGCAAATCTGTTGTGTGATTTGTTTCCCTCTCTTGGGACCACTGGCTGCCCCCAGAACAGCCACCATTCCTTTCTCACAGGTTCTCCAACTGATAAGCACCAGGAGCTCAGGAGGAGCCCACCACAGGAGGTGCCTTGACATGGATGGCACAACTGGATCACTTCCATCATGTTTTCTGATGGAGGAGAGGGACTGGAAGGAGATTCCTGAATGAATCTATGGGGTTGAGAATGGCTACGACCTGGGGGCTGAGCAAGAGTCACCAGAACTTTGGAGACCCAGCACAGTACCTGTGCTTGCAGGAGGTGCACAGCTCCAGTGCCTCAGAGTAGCTCCCAATCCACTCTCAACCCTTTCCAGAATGCAGGGAATTTACCTCACCCAGCATCATCCCTTCCCTTTCCACACAGGATCAGCCTTGCCCTGCTGGGCAGAAACTCCTTGCACCCAAACCAGCAAAACTCAAAGTCCAGTCAGAAAAAAACCAAAATTTTCAAACCCAAAATGAAACCCAAAGACACAGCAGAGTATACAAAAGTCATTTTTAAAACAAAAAATTTAAAACTAACAAAAGGCTGGGTTCTGTTCTGTTGCTTGAGGCACATAAATGCTCTGTTCATACATTTCAAACTCTTCCCAGCAACAGAGCTCCCAAAGCACTTTGTGTCTGTGGGGTGAGCAGCTCCATGTCTCCCATGGCAGAGGGCACACACAGCGATCTGGCTCGCGTTACTGAGCAGGATCAGATGATAGATGAAGATCCACGATGCTGAGCAGCAGCTCACAGGTCAAAGTCTTTCCCTCCTGTCTGAAAATCCTCCTGCACCTTTCTTTTCCAAAGTAGAAGCCCCTCATTCTCCAAAGGTTTTTGTTGCTACCAAGCTTTATGTACTTACACATCCCTGCTAGAGCAAGATTTCAGCACAAGAGAATTGGCACGGTATGTTACAGCTCACATAATTTTTTTTTTGTTGTTATAATAAAATCTTTTGTAAAGCTGTTCATTCTACTGTCCCATGAGGGCTGAATTATAAATCCAGCCAAAAAAAACCTGCCCCACATCCCTGGATCTTAGGAAATGTAGATTTGTCACCTTTCAGTCTCTTTGTGTGCTGTTAAGATTTTCTCCCTGTAATTTTATGCTGCTCAGGCATCTAATGACCTAAGTGGTCCCAGGAGAAAAGAATTGGCATTCTCTAAATAAAAGAAATTAAAATTAAAATTTAAATTTAAAAAAATGGGTGGAAAAAAAGGTGTCTATTTGCAATTTACCTTACCTGAATTGTTTAAAGTGTTATCAGAATGCAAGCACCTACTTTCTTCTCTTCATTTTCACAAGATATCCAAGATTGCCTTGAATTGAGAATGTCTAAAGCCTCAGGCATGATCCTGGGTGTTCTCAAGACTTAAATGTCACTGCTTAAAGAGTTAAAGATCTAGATGGCTGCACTAAGAGGATGATAAACTAATCACTCACTCACTGCTGGTGAGCCTGGTGTCATTTACTGAAACATGGAATGCATTTAACAATGTAAGAGAAACTCCATGCAGTCCAAAAGCCAAAGATTATTGTTAGATTGTCAGGGTTTACTTTGGAGAAAGTCCTCAGTCTAATTACTTACGTTTAAGCAACAGAAGTATTTTTGCCCTCGTTCAAGAAGTTCACATTTTCCTTTCAAGCCAATGGGTGGTTTGAGTTTTTTTAATGCTACTAAGGATTGCAGATTCTGTTCAGGGGGCTACAAAAAATTGAAGACAGGGACTAGGTAGAAGAAATAATTCTTCCAGGGAGCAAGCAAAAAAATGTTTCCTATCATTATAACCACAAGAAAAGTAGAAATAATAATTAGACTACTAGTATTGAACATTCACCCATTGATTTCTTCCAGTTCTGTGAAATGGCTGGAAAGAAAAGGACAGCTCTCTGCACTCAACAGAAATGCATATTTAAAAGCCACAATCTTTTTTAGTGCTACTGGAAAAAAATGCTTGAAATCCTTTTCACTGCAATCTCTGAGCCCTGGAGGAGGAGACAGAGCAGGTTCAACATTTTGGTGATGCATTTTTGCACCAGAATTTGGTGAATATTGGCAGTTTTTCTTAAAACAAAATCTCAGTTAAAGATCAAGATAGCAAACATGAATAAAACATCAAAGAGATTTTGTGGGACTCACCCAGTGGGCATCCAAACTGCAAATATCACTTTATTCTCTTTTACTGTATTAAACTTTGAGCTGTACAACTCCCTTGTGTGCGCAGTTGGTGCAAGACCCTTTCCCAGCACACCAAATCCCAGAGCTACTCCCAGTGGATGCCACCAGAAGTTTTTTGTTGATGGGACAGCAAGGCCTGGAGTGACAGAGCCAAATGAAGGTGTGACCAAAATTCATCGTGGTGGCTCGGTGTCACTTTGACCCAGCAAAGACAGGCAAAAACAGGCAGTGCAGTGACATCAGCACGTCCTGGCAGCCAAACCACCCTCCTGAGACTCTGGCTGGGTGCTCTGATGTGGCCATGGCACATCCCTGCACACCAGTGTCAGTCTGACCTGGCAAACACAGGTAATAAAGCTCAGCAAGGGTTAACTGCTTACCTGTTCTGCAGAGGCTGGAGGTGGGCACTCTGCTCCCCAGCTCGGACAAAGCTCGTCCCATGGCTCTGCTGCTGTGACCCAAATGACTCTGAGGAGGAGAAGGAGGAGGCAGAAACACCTTCTAATGACACCTGCCTTCATAACAAGCCTGGCAAGACAGCACATGATCATTTTCCCTGCTGGGTGATGGCTGGTGGCTCAGGCAGTTCTGCTCACCTTGGTTAGGGCAGTCTCAACCAAAGGACAAAAATCCAGCTGTAAGGGTGGAAATTCAACTGATCAAACAGAGACATCTTCAGCATCATCCTGAAATGAATGTCAAAAATAGATCAGATTGTTCTCAAGCAGTGGCTATTTCCCTGCACACCTAAAAGGAGAATCCAAATGAGTAAGTCAGGTGTTGCTGTGCACATTGCAGAGATCTAAAGGCAGCAAAGAGAAATGCTATTCAAAGGAACCTGCTCTTCCTGTTGTGTAAACCTCTCCCTCTACAAAGATGCAACTTTTTCCCTAGGAACTGTGTGACAACACTTGCCTCACTGCACTGTGTGAAAGACAGAGCAAACACTTTGAGACCAAGACATGTTTTTTTTACAAGGGCATAGAGTGACAGGACAAGGGGAATGGCTTTAAACTGACAGAAGGCAGGGTCAGATTAGAGATTAGTAAGAAATTCTTCCCTGTGAGGGTGGGGAGGCCGAGAGAAGCTGTGGCTTCCCCATCCCTGGCAGTGTTCCAGGCCAGGTTGGACAGAGCTTGGAGCAACCTGGGATAGTGGAAAGTGTCCCTGTCCATGGCAGAGGGTAGAACAAGATGGTCTTTAATGTCCCTTCTAACCCAAACCAGTCTAGGATTCTATAATAAGAACTGGAGAACTTTTGAAATACACTCACAGCTCCACAGACCACAATTGCTACTGCAGCACAAACTGTTTCTATTTCATTTATATGTGCATGAGTTTAGGACTTGAAAAACTGCTGCCCTTGTACTTCTCAGCAGCTAATAAAACCCCTTGTTAGCGACATCTGGATACAAGATAAGGGAACCTTGCAAGGAAGCATGAGGCATTCAACAGGTTTTTGCAGTGGGTTCTTCATCGACCCTCTGAGGACTCTGCTCCAAAGTCTGCTGAGGTGTTGAGGTGTTTTTCCATTGACTTCACTGGGCTCCAAACCAAGACCTAAAGCCTCCCTGCTGTGTCTTGGACATTTATTTGTGTTTGATCTGTAATAAGATCTTTCATTTCTCTTATTCCTGTAAAAACAAATAAAGCCAGAGCGCAAGAAAGCAACTAAACACATGCTTAGCTTTAAGCATATCCCTAAACCCGCTCACTTAAAGTCCTTAATTCTATGGACTCCTGGGAAAGAAAAGCACATGTTAAAGTTAAACATGTGCTTGGGGTCTTTGCTAATTACTGATGGCCTTGTGTCTTACAGGGCCCTAAACACTTCTTAGGGCATCTGGGGTTTTAGGGCCCATATGGGAGAAATTACGTGGAGACCATCTCAAAAGTGCAACTTTTAGTATTGTATCTGATGCTGGAAGCCTCTCTTTAGTGGCTTTCAGACTGATTCTGTTACAACACCATTTACAACTAGTTGAGGGAAGAATTTCTTAGATATTTGTAAAAATAAGGATATCTAAAACCAGAACCTTTCCTTGGCTAATACTATAATACCATCCCATCAGGACAATCAGTCTAATCAAACTGAAACTTCTCTTTGGAATGGATGTGCTTACTGGCATCTCAAGACCAAAACTGTCTCACTTCAGCCAAAGTTTCATCCCTGGCATCCTTCACTTGGCTCAGAGGATGAGTCTGGCTCTGGAAGACAAGCCAGCCTTTACCTTTGGGTCAGGCAGCAAATGGAAGAACATTCCCAATAAACCACACTGAGCAAAAAGCATTTTTCCTCACTGCACCACGTTTATTTTGGACCTCTGCTGAAGTGTTAGAACTGTCAGCTATCTTGATCAGACAAGGCCTGAAATGTAACGTGTCTGACAGGTCAAATCAGTGTTGTTCCCAGTGAGAGAACATTGGGGAAGTTTGTTCACAAAACATATGGTAGCTAGCAGGGAACCTCTCACCTTGTCAGCATCTTCTCCACAAGGATTGAAACTTGTCTTTCTCTGGCTCTTGTAGTCTGTCTCTTATATCTTCCTGAACTTTCTCAAGGTGCATCAGTGCACTCAGCTTCAGATGCCCTTGGACTTTCAGCTCTCTCTAAAATTTTATGATGTCCCCTGTTTATGGATTCAGTGTTCTGCAAGCTGAACAATGAGGCCATGTCCATTAGTGAGGAATCCAGATCAGATGTGAGCACACAACATTTCTCTGAACCGCCAAAGCACACAGCCTGGTGCTCCTGCTGGCTTTCCTATTTATACAGCCTGTGGGAAGACAGGTGATATCTGAACCCAGCATAAAGCCTTCAGAAGAACTTTTTTTTTTGAAAGAAAAGTGATTGTTTTAATGCTTTACATCACATGGCTGCAGTGTCTTTGATCTGAAACTAGATTTACCACAGCTTCACACTTACCTCTGAGGAACAGGGAAGTTGTGAGTCAATGCATCAACCAGCAGAACCACCACAAGCAAAAAGCTGCTGCAGGCTGTGCTTGCCTAGAAGCACCAGCAGCACAGTCCTCCCCAATCCTAGGTCTAGTTAAACACCCAAAATAACCTCAGCTTAGCCCTTGGTGTTTTAAGGATGGAAAGGAGGATAAACACAGGGAGCTTCTCCTGGATCCTTCTACAGCCCAAGTTTTTAAATTGGTGATCTCCTAAACTCCCTGGTTCTTCAGTGCTCAAGATCCAGCTCATAGTGACTGTACAGAATAGATGAAACTTCTGTAGGAGGCATCACATCCACCTTCTCTCAACCTCAAAACAGTAGATACAAAGCAAAAAAGCCCAGGATGCCCATCTAATGACAATGCCTTGGATGGTTTTTGCAGCTGAAACACTTGACCTGGTATTTCCAATGTTCTCTGAGCAGACCATGTAATAAAGGAGAATTCACAACCAAAAACTCATCAGCATCTTCCGTGCTGAGTCTCTGATTGCATTAAATGTCCTGGAGTCGTGATCCACTTTTAAACTACTTTTTGGGGATGACCTATATCAATTGTTGGAGAACAGGGGTTGATATGACTGCAGGCAAGCTGATTTTAGAAAGTCTGCATGAAGAACATGCCATACAATTTCAAATTACTCTCTGGTACCCTGCTCTGTGCTTTTCCAGAGACCACTGTCCCCACAGCCTGTGGAAATAAAATACTGCCTTCCTTCTGGTAGCAAGCAGGTAAAAGTGTTTCCCAGGAAAGCTGGGGAAAGAAAATTTTGTTCAATACACTTCCTAAACCCAAAGAAGAATGGAAGGCTGTACTCTTTGTAGACCTCAGAAAATTCACTTCTTTCACCACCAGATTCCTGTTTCCAATGCTAACTCTAACCCCTCTGTTTCCCTTCCTTTCCACACAAGATTGATTCACAGAACTTGATTTAAAGGATGTTTATTTCCATAACAAAAATGATCAGGGGTCTAGAAAACATGACCTATGAGGAAAGATTGAAAGAATTGGGTTTGTTTAGTCTAGAGAAGAAAAGACTGAGGGGGAGACATGATAACAGCCTTCAACTATGTAAAAGGTTGTTGCAGATAGGAAGGTAATAAATTGTTCTCCATGTCCACTGGGTATAAGACAAGAAATAATGGGTTTAAATTGCAGCAAGGAGGATATAGGTCAAGCATTAGACACATTTCCTAAGAGGAAGGACAGGTGAGAACTGGAATAAATTAGTCAAGGAGCTACAGCCTCTACTGTCACCAGGAATGGCTCAGACCTGGCAAATCTTGCCTTGGGGTAGAGGGATCGATCATCTCTCAAGGTCCTCTCTGCTCGTTTTCTACTGGTCTATATTTATACCAGTCAAAATAATCAAAAATATGTTTGTTCCAAAGAAAAGAAAGAGAAAATCTGTCTTCAGCCCTCCCTGAGATTTTTCCTGCTGGTTTTATCTGTAGTTGCAGTGCATTTGGAGGCATCCACATTCATTTCTACTTAGACATTTAAGGAAAGGACCATTTTTACAGCCCTATGCCCCTGCACATTTTCTGTTGTGGGTCATGCTATAGAATGATGTGTCTGCACTCTGTTTTTAAAACCTTTTCTCCAGGTTAGCAACAACCCCACAGCCCCAGAGCACGAGTTGGGTTTGGATTTTGAATATCATCTCTGCTCATACCTGTTGTGTCAACCCCTCCAGTTCACCTCCAGTGGGAAGGACAATGGAGTAAAAAACCAACCTCCCTGGCCAGTGAAGAAGAGATGATATGGACAGCAAGGAAACAACTTCTTTTGATATTTCATGGGAGCAAAATGGTTCTGGATCCACTTATGATTTTTGTGTTTCATCTGCAAAGGAAAAATTAGTCAATGTGAGGAAAAACATCTTCTGCCATTTACATTTAATAAAGTTTTATGATGCAGTGTCTTCATTATTTTAATTTATTTTCAAATGGCAATAAATTACCTTACCTGTGGAGGTCTGGGTGACCATGGTACTTGAGGACAACCATTATAATTCAATCTGATTAAAAAGTTTTAAATAGCTGTCCCAGTCACCAGAAAACACAGTTTAAGAGTGGTCAAGCCTAAAGGTTTATTGTGTCAAGCCCAGCTGCAATTTACCTTCCATAAAAAGAAAAAATAAAACCCAAAATCAGAAAAAGGCAAGAATATTTGTATGAACCTTTTTTAAGAAGTTCTGATTGTTCATCCAAAATGAATTTTTGAAACTCTTTGCATAATTGCATTTCTAAAGTGGTTTATGCATGCACACGTTCCCATGTATATGTAACCCACCAAAAAGAAGTAGAACATTTTATTTTAGGCCAAAAAAGCATTTAATACCAAGAGATTTTTTTTAAGAGAACTTCTTTTCTCCCTAAGTTCATGTTATTAAACATGTGCAGACAACAATAGCACTCAACACTTCATAAAAGGTGCTCTTCCTTCAGGTTTCCACCTCAGCTTCCTGGAGAAAAGCTGCAAATCCTACAGGTCCTGCTCAACTGGGCTGGTTTGATAACAGGGTTTGCCTCCATCTGCTGGTGTTTCAGCTTTTAGAGTCTCAAATGTCTGAAAAAATAGTAATATTTGTCAAAAGATTCAAGAAATTCAGGAGATAATCATCAATAAGTTCTCTCTAACTCCTAGTTATTACTACTGAGACCAAGCATTGTCTGTAGGGCTGGATGCCATTAAGTAAAGTCATATTGATATATTGATCCTGATGAGAAATTTATTTTCTCTACTCACACTGACTTAAATTTTATTTTTTTTTCTGATATTGGGTAACCTCCTGCTTGAACCAACCACCAGGGAGGGTGGCAGATTTACACCCAGGGTAAAACCCTACATCATCACCACCCAAATCACCAACCATGAAGCACAGGTGTCCACCTGTGAGACTTGATCCTTTGACTTTGGGATGACAAGATCATCAGGAATAATCCCATTAGACAGGGCTGCTTCCCTCCATTGATGCCAAAATGTGACAAGTGCCCCAGGATCCCTGGAAATGTTCCAGGCCAGGTTTGATGAGGCTTGGAGCAACCTGGGATAGTGGAAGGTGTCCCTGCCCATGGCAGGGGGTGGAATGGTCTCTAAGGTCCCTTCCAACCCAGTCCAGTCTGGGATTCCAAGTGCAGGAACAGATACCTCTCATTCTGCCATCTAAAGCCATGAAAGGCACATCTCATCCTGTACTCCACATGTTAACTGCACCCCAAGGGCTTGTTCCCTCAGATTAACATGAAATTCTTGTCTTCCAGCTGGATTTAGATGGTGAATAACCTATCCCAGGTCTGTCCCAGCAAGGCACAAACATTTCCAGTGATCTGGCAGCACATCTAGGAGTGGGGGAGCTGATACACAATACCTGGTGCACTTCTCATGGCAGGATTCATCTTACCTAACTCTATCCACCTGAGAGGCAGCCTCAGGTCTGAGCCAGTCATTTTAGCTCCCTGAACACCCAGCAGAGAGATGCATTTCCAGAGGGCAACTTATTCCATGACTTCAAGACACCTGTCTTTGGCAAGATAAATCCAATCCTAAGAAAACATTGTCACCTACATTTTTTTTTCACTTCAAAATAAAAGATCACTGTCAGCCTTCCCACCTGGCAAAGAGCAGATCAGAGCTGGACTCAACATTCATCTGATGGGCAAGTGAGGCTCTGGAGGAGGCAATGGAAATGCCCTGAATTACTTCAGCTGAAAACTACAGTTGTTTCCCTGTGTCAGAACTACCCTGGCCTGATACTACAAAATTTAAATACCTTTGCCAGTGGTCACCAGGACATTCAGTTCCTGGGAATAGGAAATAGGTTTTTATGTATTCTCAATTAAGATAAGTCTCCTTGAAACTTATTTCACCAGTGACTCTAAAGATGATGATCATTAAAGTCCTGTGTCAGATTCTACATAGGCTGCATTTGCTTTTACATTTAAATGCCCACATGCACATAAATGCAGCCATCAGAGCACCATTACATCAAGAATATACCATTACATCAAGATTTATTTAACTGAATCCCCCCTAATTAGGTCATAAGGTATGATTAAACAGTTGTTAACTGTGTCATAAGGAAGTCTACAAAGGGAATGAAATATTTAAAACAGTAATAACATACCTATCCTGCTTTGCTATTTATGCACAGTTAAACACATAAAAACAAAGGAGGAACTCTTAATTACAAGGACAATTTATTTTGCTGACCTTCTTTTTAGGACACAAGCCAAACCCACTGGGGGTTGGTTTGGTGGTTGCTCCGGTTGACTTTGCAGGGAAAATGTCCCTGCAAAGCTGTTGGAGAGGCTGCAGCTCCTGCCTGGAGAGAGCAGAGCCTTTCACAGGGCTAATTTACAGCCTTCCCCAGTGGTCAAGGGCAGCCATGAAGTACAAAAATTACAGTTAAAAATAGAGATGGCTTTGTGGAATCTCATTCCGGTGGCTTCCAAAGGTGCAGGGCCAGGAACATACATCTCATTCCACGCTGCATCTAAGCTCTAAGCTCATTTTCATCTTTTTTTTTTACTTTTTTTTAAACTTTTCCCCTTGGATCCTGAGCTCCACTTCAGTTTTGAACTTCCATAGGAAGGCAGGAGGTTAAACCAAACTGCTAACTGTGTCTCTTCAAAACTGACATTTAATACAGGGTATAAATCACTGTGGGAGCCTGTTATTCCTTCAGGAATGCAATTACATAGGGTCAAATAAAACATGAAAGAACCCAACAAGTTTTAAAATGTAGTATGTTCTCAAAAGCAGGCAAGAAGGAATGCAAAGCAGTCCAAATATGCTAACATCCACATGTTGTCCTGTATGAGGGGGATTAGAAGGGAAGGTTTCTGCTCTTTAATGATTATGTTGTTAAGGGTAGGTTTGTTGCAGGTTCTTGCTGAATACCAGCCCACTCAGGGAGCATTGGGCAGATTACTGTATTTATTTAAAGCAGGTGTCTTTTATATATCTCATTATTTTAATTGCCACCGTAGCTGTGTTTAAGATACCATTTAGCACACAATAGGATGTGCAAAGTGAGCATTCACCTTTGCCTTGAGACTCAGAGGTGCAGCCCCCACTCTTGTGGTGATGGAGAGATATCAGGGACACGTGGGGGAGAGAGGAACACTGCACTGCAGAATCAGCTCTTTGATAAACAAATCCTCCTGGTTTAGGCCACCTCCGTCTCAGTCTCATCTGTTGGCTTTTGAAACAACAGGCAAAAACATTCAATAAAACCTCATGGAACCTGTTAAAATCTGAACCAAAGGTGATTAAGCAGGTTCAGCACCTCCTACAACATCACTCCCTGCCACCATTCACATTTCACTCACATTTCTCTGAGAAAAGCCCTTCTGATTTCACATTTTAAATATATTTAAATAGCCCGGAAGGAAAAGTCCATAGGTTCTAGCAAATTTTTGAGGTCAAATTTGCCACCCTCAATTTCACTACTCTGTATTTTACACAGTGAATAGTTAAACTTAGCAAACTTTGAAGTTATTTAATTGAAAATCTGGGGTTTATCAAAGGCAAGTTTTATCTGAAAGTAATTTTTTTTCAGCTAAAAGAGATTTATAAATTCAAAATTAAAGGTTTTTTTGAAAAAAAAAAAAAACACAGACAATTTTTTAAGCATCTAAGTATAAGGATTCCTAGAAATTATTCTTTTTCTCTTTTTGAAGTGACTTCTCCCCAAGAGTGAGTGATGTTTAAAAACTACATATATGAGAGAGTACTTTGCTTTTTAAGAGCCTTATATTTTTTAAATTGCTTCAATCTTGCTTTTAAAAGTTTTGCTTTCCAAATTTAAATGCAAACCTTTCACTTTTTAACCCTCTCCCTAAGAAAGTAACACAAATAATCTTCTGTATTTCAAATGTTTTCCAGGGAAAAAACATTTAAAAGAAATATGTGAAATAACTCATTTTTCTCTTTTCAAGTGAAGCAGGGAAAACCTTAATAAATTGGGCAAAAGTAAGGGTTTCCTCCAGATCTTTTAAAAACTACATTTTTACAGCATATTTCCTAATGGGAAAATTACAAGTGGGGATTTTTTTTCCCTACAAAATCCCCATAGCTCCCACTCTCAGACTCCCTGATTTCACCTCCACTAAGGCTGCCAGAATAAAACCTTGGATTTCTCTCCTCTGTTTTACAGCAACCCACTGCATTACAGCTCCATGGGTCACTGGCCCTGCCAACACTTATACATATTCTCAGAACAAAGCCTGGGAAAAAGTTTTTGCAGAAGAAATCCTTTGTTAGAGGTAGAACTAACACTACTGTCCATTACAAAGATAATTAAATACTTCCTACTGCAAGGATATGGTTTTATTTGCTTAAAATGTTGCCTCACTCCAACTACAAGAGTGAAATCCCCCATGTTAATCATGGGCCTCAGGGTTGGTTTGTGTGTGGGGAGGATTTTTTAATATATTTTTAATATCAAGCAGAATGACTCACCTGTTTCAGAGGGGAACAAACACTGCTCCAGGGGTTTCTCAAACAATCCCTGAGCCCTGTGCTTTGAAATGTTCTGGTGTCCTAATTCTTTGTAGGTAGAGCTTGAACATTCCTAGCAAGGGAATCTCTGCATAAAGAACAGATTTTTCACTGGTCATGTGAAACTGTCCCCAAATGGAACTAAATTCTGAATGTTTGTAAATTGCTGTTTGCACTCAGGCACAAACTGAATGGCGAAAGAAATTTGAATTTCACTTCCAGTTTGAAGCTGGAAGGGCTTAGATAATTCCCCTTTTTTTTTAGAATTGTTTGGGAAAGAAATTACAGTGAGGAAAATCTCATCCTCACAGAAGGCACCCCCAAAATCTGAGGACACACTGGGTTTGTTGGCAGAGGTGCAGGGTCTCTGTGGTGCCTGAAGCATCTTTAAGACTCCAATCCTGATGCCTGTGACATTCTCTGAGCCTGACACTGCCATGTGAAATTAGCTTGGAAAATGCTACTAACCTGGCAAAAGTTTAAATGTTTCAAGTTTAGATGTTTCTATTTCATCCTTTCTAGAAAGTTCTCCTTCCTTCAGCTGGGAAGGTTACCTCATTCAGATACAGCTCCTTGAGCTTTCCTCTGCTGGGAAGAACTAAACCAACACCAGGTAAAAAAAATAGGGAAGGAATTCTTGGCTGGGAGGGTGGGCAGGCCCTGGCCCAGGGTACCCAGAGAGGCTGTGGCTGCCCCTGGATCCCTGGCAGTGCCCAAGGCCAGGCTGGACAGGGCTTGGAGCAGCCTGGGATGGTGGAAGCTGTCCCTGCCATGGCAGGGGTGGAACTGGATGGGCTTTAAGGCCCCTTCCAACTCAAACCATTCTAAATTCTAAGCCTGTTTTGTGTATAGCTGAGCCTGTTCCAGGAAAAACTCCCCACACCCGTTCAGTGACAGATGTGCTGCAGAGATGCTCCTGACTGCAGAAATCTAAGGCAGGTCTGTATGGTCAAGGTAGAAGTTGAATACAGAGTGAGTAAAAAGGTGAAGATTCATCTTTTTAGATGCATTTAGTACAGAGAGTCACAGAACCATTAAGGTTGGAAAAGCCCTCTGAGATCATCGAGTCCAACCATTCCCCCAGCACTGCCAAGGCCACCACTGTCCCCTGTCCCCAAGTGCCACATCCACATGGCATTTCAATCCCTCCAGGGATGGAGACTCCACCACTGCCCTGGGCAGCTGTGCCAGGGCTGGACAAACCTTTCCATGAAGAAATTTTTCCCAATATCCAATCTAAACCTCCCCTGGTGCAACTTGAGGCTGTTTTCTTTTGCCCTGTCCCTTGTTCCCTAAACAAAGAGACCAACACCCAGAACAGAGTTTGCAGTGGTCCCTCAAGGAGAAATATTCATTTCACCAACCCAAGTAACACTGAAATAGTGAATGTGGTATAGCAGGGAGAGAGAAATGTCAGTCCAGCTCTGAATGCTCAGAGAAGTAGCCCATGGAACTGCAAATCTGCTGATAAGATTTATTACACTGAAACTGATACCTTGGAGAAAAGCAAAATGTAGTGGCTTTATTTAATGAGAAAAAAACAACTCGAGCACTCACAGGCTCAAAACAGCATTATCAATATTATAGAAAGGTTCTGAAGAAACACTGGATAAAGTATTTCTTTATCCAGTGTGATACAGGGGACAAACTTCAGTCTGGATAGAAGTGTCAGGGTCTTGTACCAGGCTGCTCTATCCAAATATTAGGTAAACCCTTGATACATTGCCATACAACATTTCTGGTGAAACTGGAGAACAGAGGGATGAGACAAGTGTTGTAAGGAGGAGAATAAATTGTCTAAAATGGAGATGAGAGCATGTTGCACTGATGGAACAAGTGAAGTGAAGGGAGGTTACTGGAGGAATTCTCAAAATCAGCTGTGGGATGACTGCAGTTAACACTGCCTCTACCATGCTGCTGCTAAACGTGGAATCATTTCTATCATTTCCAAATTGCCTGGGACACAGAGTTAAAAGACATCATCAGTACCAGGAAGATCAGAATACCATACCTGAGGAAATTACCTACAAAGCACAAGATGACTCAGGGACCAATACAAACACCTACTACAGCCATTGACACTGAGTAGGGCACCCGTGATCCTTTCTGATGAATTCTCTGCTCAGCTGTGCTTGACACAGATTAGTTCAAGGTGGGATAAGTGTGGAAAACAGATGCTGCTCAAGATCCAGGAGACATCATGACAGTAGAGGGATGGAGTAAATGGAAGGTCAACACTGGCAAGTGTGGCCAGGAATAAGAAGGGGAAGATTTCTAAGGATCATGTCAGTGGGGTTCATAAATAGGATCCCAAGAGGAGTCCCAAAAGTCTGAAGCTGCAGCCTCATTAGGTTAAAAACAGACATAAAATGAGGCTGCTTGCTCTCACTCATGGGAAGCTGAGCTCTCAAAGGGGAGAGAGACTTAATCTCAAAAACCTGATAAAAACAACACTAAATACGAGTTATTCAGTAGGAGGAGGAAAGTGCTGAAAGACAGGATGGACTTAGCAAGCACTTAGAGCTGAGTAGTGTGTTCTCTGCTGATAAAGTTGTGGCTCAAGCTCTGTTCCCATTTCCTAAACACCCTGAATGAGCACACATTTCAGAGGAACCATCAGAGGCAAAGGAACTGCTTGTTAGATGGGATTTTCATCCCCTAGAAAGAAGCCAGCACTGCACTAGAAGTGCCTCAGAGACCAGCAAACGCCTGGATTATTAGGCATTATTATCTTTAGATTTAAAACAATGTTCTGATTTGGAAAATCCAGGTCAGATGGAGGGTTGCAGGGTAAATCATAAACCAGGTGTGTGAGCAGTTACTGTGCCTGCCATAAACACAACGGCTGAGCCCTAGGGGCAGACCCTGAGGATCATTTTCAGTTGGTGCTTGATCTCTCTTATCCCACTGGTGAAACTGGATTTTTACTAAGTATTGTGCTGGAGATCCTCGTTCCACTCCACACAGGCACACACACACACACACACACATGCATTCAGGCAGGCAGTCTCATAAACTTTAACTGCATACAGAAATTCCCATATTGCCTCTTGGATATGCTCCAGCTCATGAAGGAGCACTGTGGATGATCAGTACCTGCCAGGTACAAAGCCTTCTCTTTTCTCCCCAGGTCATGGGCTGTCATGAGCTGCCCTAATGCCTTTGCAATAAAACTCATCAAATTCTCCCAGTATAAAGTAACAAGCTGTAGCCCTTCTACCAACCTACATCTGCTACTTACAGCAGGCCAAGAAAACAACCGGCGATGTCAACTCTTCATTCTGTTCCTCAGATCATCAACTCTCTGAAAATAACAAAATCTGAAAGGCATCTGGACCTTCTCATAAAAACAACAAACACACAAACAAAACCTCAGATGAGTTTCCCAAGTCAGCAGGATCTGCCTGCTAATTATTACAGTACAGAGGGACCGAGCATCCTGTAGCCAGAAATTACCCAAGCAGAGGCCTGAGCTCTTCCCCCAGGCTGGACTGTTTGGACACACTGAACTCCCTCATTTCTGGGGATAATATGTGGGATTTGGCTGTCCAAATCAACACAGCCACAAGACCTAAAAGGCTACATTTAGATTAGATATTGGGAAGAAATTCTTCCCTGTGAGGGTGGGCAGGCCCTGGCACAGGGTGCCCAGAGCAGCTGTGGCTGCCCCTGGATCCCTGGAAGTGCCCAAGGCCAGGCTGGATGGGGCTTGGAGCAGCCTGGGATAGTGGAAGCTGTCCCTGTCCATATCAGGGGGTGGGAAATTGATGACTTTAAGGTCCCTTCCAATCCAAGCCGTTCTGGGATTCTGTGAAAGCAGGGCACTTGTGATGGATGTTGAGGGCTGCCTTTACCCTCACCTTTGTGCTCGTGCCTCTCACATGTAAGACAGTGTGGGCTCTGCAGAGATAGGGAACTCCTCTCTGGCTCAGGAGTCCTTGAGGAGATATTTTTACCCACACGGATAGAAATACAGGTTGATGAATGGTATTGGGCCTGGAGAAAGCAGGCTGGAAAAAAAAGGAGAGAGAAATATCTGTAGCCACAGATGGTTTTGACCCTGGAGTGCTCTGTCCCCCACCAATCCCCTCAGAGCCTCCAAGGAAATGTGTCCATGGGAGACGAGAGAATGGGGATGGGAAGAACACAGCATCCTACACAAACATGACCTTCCCTGCAGACCCAGGGCCTGTTCTCTCCTCATCACCAAGGGCAGGGAGGAACGATGTGAAGCAACAGGGCAATTACCTTCAGCAGATGGGCCCCCCGTGCAGCCCCCACCATGTCTGTGCTCAGAGCTGCTGCCAGCCCTCTCTTCCAGGGAGAGGATAGAGCTCACCTCCCCATCCAGAAAAAAAAAAAGTAGCATCTGTGGGAGAAAGACATATGTCTGGCCTCCACCGTGAACCCTGCGCCTGGCAGGAGAACGCGATGCCGATTCCAGCCCCAGCTTTTCATTCCTGTTGTAACAGTCATAAACGCCTGCTGAAACCTAAGAAGAACAAGACTGTAATCCTAATAAAACAACATTCTGGAACCCTGAAAACTAGATGGAGGCTTCTCAGGCCAACTTTAAAATTATATTCGCTTTTCCAAAAGCTGCACTTCGTGTGTGCCGGCGGGATGGACGCTGGCAGGCTGACCCCGATGGGATGGGGGATTTCAGCAGGGAAAGGACAGGAGGCAGCTCAGCGGCACAGCAGCCATCCTGTCCCAAAATATAGAGAGAATCCCCCAAGCCCAGGTTCTCAGGATCCCCTCCTAAAAGCAAGCCTTGATATTTTTTCTCCAAATCCAGCCTTTTTTCCAGATGCCCTGAAAGCACAGAGCAGGAACAGGCTGTGCTTGTTTGAAGGCAAAAGCTCGTGCAAAGGCCCAGCTTTCCATGCTGAAGTCTTTCCCTCCCTTTTTGGAGTGTGGTGTTGAACAGAAGCTGTGGGACTTTGTGCACCAGCCACCCCCAAAGTGAAGAGCAGGAGAAAAAGGGGTTTAGCTTTCCCTATTCTCCATCACCCAGCTCTCCAGGGATTCTGTTCTCCCTTGCTGGCATTGTCTTCAGCAAGGCACCACATCAACTGCTGCTTCTCTGTGGGCCTTAAAACACTGACCAGCACTGAGCCCAAGGGTGGCAGGTCCTCAGTAACCATCAATTTGCATCCTTCTGCTGGCATCTGTAGAGCTGGAGCTGCACCAGCCAAGAAGCTGCGCTCTGGAACACCAAGCTGTGCCGGCCCTTTCAGAGAAAAAAACTCTCTGTTGCCAGCTCTTGTGATTTTACTGCAAATCTTCCCTGTTGTTCAGTGAAACCCAAGCTCCTGATGTGCCACTCCATCCAGCACTTCCACTTTAAGGAAAAAAAAAAATCTGTGGTCTTTCTGGTCTTAAAGAAAACACTTTTCAGGAGGTGGCCTGAACACATGCTAAGGGCTAAAAGTAGCATCCACAGAATAAAACCATGTCATGATTTTTAAAAGGTTTTTGCAGTTCTGGGGGCCAGACCTGTGATCTGGGGAGCCACAGGTTATAGACAACCCAACAGTTGATTGGACAAGTGCACTGTCTGATAGCAGGTATTGGTTGTTGGTGGTGGAAGGCATGTGACAGCTCCCTAATCAGCTCTGTGGGGAATAGCACATTGGAACTGCAAACACCCACAGGGCACTGGTAATATTTATCTGGCAAACAGCATTTTCTATCACATTGTCTTAGAAGCATCAATTAATTAACTTTAACTCACCAGCGTAGTAGGAAATGTTTTCCCAGGCTGGGGAAGCTGTGAAGGTGCAGAGAGGCTCCAAATCCCAACCCCAGCCCAGGAAGGCTATCGGGGTCAGGGCTGGCTTTTTAACAGCTCAGCACTTCAGCAGTGGATGAGCTTCCCCAGCAACCCCATTCCCACTGACACACCACAAAAAGCAGCCAGCATTTCCGAAGAGCTCAGCATGCCCATGTGCACCACAATCTCATCACCACTGTCCTGGTGGAAAATGAGGGGCTGAAAATCTTCTCCCAGGCCACAAAAGCTGCTCCTCGTGGTGACACTGAGGGCCTCTTTGGACTTGGGTGAATCACTTCACACCCACACAAACACACACAGCTACACAGCTCCTCCCCACGCCACAAGACGTGTCCTACTCGTGACATTCACATCACTCTTGACTTCCCAACTTGGCCCTGACTGTGGGTGGTGAATTCTTAGAAATCTGGCCCTGAGTTATTTTGGATTGGCCCTGCAGAGCACTGACTGACACACCTCATCTCTCATGTGCATTTAGTGCTGCACAAGAGGGGGCAGATCCCAACCGATCCACAGGAGCCTCCAGCATGGAAGAAAAGAGGAAAAATCTGCCCACATTCGTGCACAGTTCCTCATTTGGTTTGAGTTTTTCCTGAGTGCAGCCTTTAATCTCTGCAGAGTGGAATTTTTGTGGAGGGGAAGTTTTGGAAAGAAATCAATGGACAACATCACAGATCAAGATCATAGCAGGTATTTTAGCTGGCCATAAAAGAGAGAGCATTTCTGAGTGTAATGTTCAGATGGAGGAGGTTCAGCTATCAGTGCCTTTCACACACTACAGTTTTCACACTTTAGCCAATAAAGGCATCTCCCCTGTGCTTCTTCCTCAGGATCTCTTCTGCAATGGGATATATAAGCTGTAGAAGTCACATTTCACTTTCAAATCAGTGAAGCAGAACATTGTGTGATATTTCAGTCCACAGAGAAGGAGGAGAGAGCAAACACTTTGCACTTAAATAACTAAAAGCTTCTAGCGTGACACAAAGGCAAACTTCACTAACCTTTAATTTTCCCCACTTCCTAACAGCACACAGATCCAATGAAATCAAATGAGATAATCCCAGCCTGGTGCAGCCTGGAAGCAGAGGTGAAAACCTCCCAGAGCTCATGCAATCAGAATAGAGCTCGGACATTGTCGACTTCCCCCCTCAACTATTTCCAAATAAAACACTTTGTTGCTTGGCTGCTCCTGCCAAATGAGTTAACAATAAAAGAAGGAACTTGCAAAGCTTCTATCCACAAGGAAAAAAATAGTGAAAAAAAAAGGAGGAAAAAGAAGTTAAGGAACTTTAGGAAAAAAAAAAAAAACAAAAAAAAACAAAAGGGAAAAACCTCCAAGAAACTATAGGGCAGATGCTCTGACTGGAGTAAATCAGCACAGACCCAGCTCTGTTGCTTTACCCCAGGCAAATTGTGGGCCTGGTGCTATTCTGCATTTCTCAGGGGCAGGGGGTGGTCTCCACTGGAAGATTGCAACACTGCAGGATACTTTTCCATATTAAAAAGGCGCTTTTTAGCGTTTTGTCTATTGCCAGGTTTTGGGTTTATTGAGGACTCATTTGGCAGAGCCATCCTGGAAGAACAATACAGATGTTTTATGGAGAAATAAACTGGGACTTGGGCTGGATTCTTTCAGTGCTGGATTCCACCTAATTTGGAGGGAGAAATGGCTCTTTTAATGAAGGGTGCAATCAAAACCTGTATGAAAAGCCAATATGCCCTGGGCGAATGGAGCAGGAGATACACTGCCCCTCTCTGCTGCCTAGTAAATTCTGGTCTCTTTAGCACAGCAAAAGCCTCCCAGAAAGGCTAGAAAACATCCTCTTTCAGCCAGGGAATCAGAGCACCACGGCTTTCCCTCTGCTGAATCTTTTGGAGGGAAGTGGTGACACCTCAACAATAGAGAAGGTCTTTACAGACTAAATCTGCCACATCTTAATAAGGAGCTGGTACTGTGGAGTCACCTGGTCTTGTGAGCTCTCCCTCAGTAGGGACCCACAGTCATCTCCTTAATTAGCGCCATTTTTTAAATAGCAGCTTATGGAACACCTAGAGATGATGTGGGTGCTTCTTCACTCACGCAAGATTGCAAGGGAAGGGTTGAAAAAGTATTGCTCTCCACTCACAGGCAGGTTAGGTTCACTTCCTTGCAAGGAAGGTGATGCCAGATGACTGGGAAATCCAGGTTTGTTGTTAAATGTCAGCTACACGGTGTAGAGTGCCCCTTAAATCATGGCAATTGTCATTGACTGAAGAAAGTGCTTGCCACCCTCCAGCGATGCTAAATAGTCATTGTCCTTTAGGTCAGATCAAGCTAGAGGAAAGCTGCAGGCTCAAAAAGCCTTTTTTTATCTTTTCCTTGGCTTCTTCCTTGCTTCCCATTACACAAATTTTGCTTTTTACATCAACCATCCCTTCAGACCTTTTTTTTTTTTTTTTTTTGTAGCACTGAACACTCCGGTTAGCAAAGCAAAGGAAGAGAGACTTGAGTGTTAAACTGACATGCCCTCCCAAGGGTTATTAAAAGTGGCCAGATGTGCTGGGCCATGCTAAAGAAATCTTCACGGGGGAAGACTCCAAAAGTGAAATATTGGAACAGAATTTACACAAATTCCCAATCACAGCGTTGCAGGTACCAGAAAATAAAATACAGCCTTAGCAGCTCTGGGGAGTCGAGAGTTTGCAAATCAAGGGGTTGGCTGATGGGAAGAAAAGAGTTTTTGGGAATTGCTTTGGGCCAGCATCTAGCAAGGCAGATTAGGCTGGCTCTGATCCAGCAATGCCCTTAAGCACATGCTTAACTTTAACCCTGAAGGAGCCGCGGGAATCAATGGAAAAATCAGCACCCTCCTGTCCCACAGGCATTCAGGACAGGTTTGGGTGGTCACAGCAGAGAAATGAGCCCCCCTTGCCAGGCAGAGGTTTCTGTCTCCAGCACCTGCTCAGGCTGCGTGGGATCAGTGCATCAGGCTACCTGCAGGGACAGAAATCTCCTATTCCAAAACCATTTCTAACTTCTCATTTATTTTGCTCTCTTTTGAAGTCAACAGCCAACTCTTCAAAACCACCTGTGAAATTCTGTAGGAGTGGTTGGAGACATTCCTGCTGGCTCCTCCAGAGCCTGGATTTCACTGACATCTCTCTCTGCTTCTCTTTCAGTTTGTTTTTGGAACAGCACATGGGGCTTTTTGACCTGTCTTGAGAAACTCCTTTTTGAGGATGGGTTTGTTTAAGGTGGAGTTTCTCAGCTCTGGACTAGAAATGGCTACATGTAAAGCAAGGATGGAAGGTCCCTCTGAGGCCTGCGGAGAGTTTGTTCTGGGAGTACAACAAGGGATACAACAAAGACAAGAAGTTGGTTTTGCCTAGCAGCTGAATAACAGAGCTGTTATTTATCCATTAGTGCTACTCCAGACCTAAATACTTAATTTTTAACCACCACTGGCAAGGATAACAACGGAGGTTAACATATTCCATTTCCTATATATCTGATGAACTGATAACCAGTCATGTGCTGTTCAATATCCAGTTTTTGGCCTGGCCTCCCTTTGTGGTCTCTGTTTGCATTTGCATTAACCTGAGAGTATTAATCAGGTCATGTAGACACCCAGGAACATAAACCAACTCAAACACCCAAAAGATACACACCACACTCAGAATCAACATACAGAAACCACAGGATGGAGTGCAGTGTCCATTAACTGAACCAGATTAATCACATACACACTAAGGGAGGCCAAACATAAAACATCTGATTCCCACCAACCTCTAACTGTACAAAACCCAGTAAATACTAAAGGCATGACTGGCCTCCTGCCCCTACCACATATGCTGTTAAGCCCCCCTTGGAAACAAGGTTCAGGTAAGGAAATCATTAGCCAAAAAGGCTTCTGATATGACCACTTCCCAGGAAGTCACCTCCAAAGTCCATATTCTCAAAGCCCAAGTGTTATAATCCTTTGCACAAACATGTCAACCTTGTTCTTATAAGCTTTCCTTAAGTCACAAATCTTCCTCTGATTTGAACTCAGTGTACTCAGACCAATGTAATAATAAAATCATAGAATAGAATCAGCTGGGTTGGAAAAGCCTTCCAAGATCATCAAGCCCAACCATTCCCCCAGCACTGCAAAGGCCAGCACTAACCCGTGCCCCATGTGCCACGTTCACATGGCTGTCAAATCCCTCCAGGGATGGGGACTCCACCACTGCCCTGGGCAGCTGTGCCAGTGTCTGATCATCCTTTCTGTGAAGAACATTTTCCTGACATCCAGTTTAAAATTTATACTCATTTAGGCTCATGTTCTTTACCTTACATGCCTTATTTTCCTCTCTGATGTTTACCATCCTGATGTTTAGATGTACAACCATCACCCTTCTTCTCAGCTTTCATTTTCTAGGTTAAAATGAATTTATCTCTTTCATTCCTTTCATTCTCTTTCATTCCTTTCCCAAAAGACAAGCTCTTCCCTTCCAACATCTCCACCATTTTTTTTCTGTAACCAGCCCAGGTCAAACTCACACCTCAGGAACATGGGCACCAGAATGATCCATAGGGTGCCACAGTTCCTGGCATATTTACCTTCTCCTGAAAGAAACTCCTCCTGGGATATGTGAAGGTGTGCCTACCTTTTTCAGAGCCCATTCCATGAATTATCCATACATTTTTCTCCTTTGTCATCTACAGATGGTGAGTCTCTATAGTAGAAATTCTTATTACTCCCTAAACTCGTGACTTAGCATTTTTCAGTACTGGATTTCATCTCTTTGCTATTATTCCAGTCTTCAAGGTCATCCAATTCTCTCTGCGTAGTACATCTCCCAAGTCTGTGTCATCAACAGACTTCAGCAGCATGCTCTGTTTTGTGCCAAGGTCATTCATGAAAATATTAAATAAGATCCATCCCCAAGAAAAATCCTTGTAGAGCTCCACTCATACCCAGCCAGACACTTTTCCATGCTACTGGTTGTCACTCTGTCAGTTCATCTGAGCAATACTTGCTCAATCTCCAGTTGATGTGTTAATCATGCAAACAGCACAACACCAAACTGTTAGGAAAAGGTTCTTCATCCAAATAAAGCCTCGCCCTTGCAGAGAAAGACTGTTGGATCTTTCCCAGACCAACTCTCCCAAGTAAAACAGCTCAAAGGAGCCCTGAGCAACCTGGTCTAGTGGAAGGTGAAAGCCAAACCATTCTAGGATTCTGTAGTGAACAAGTTGTCATAGGACAACCGAGACACAATGAGGATGGCTCTGCTTTCTGGTAGGTGAGATCTTACACCTGCCCAACTTGCTGAGCAGTGTCAGTTTCCTAAAAGCTGTTAGGCCATTGTGCATTAAAATTAACACTGTTAAATTAATGTTGTTAAAGCGTGAAGCAAGTACTGAGTTACTGTAATCTTTCCTAATGGAATAATACTGCTTCAGAGAGGATGGGGGACATGGCTTAGTGGTGAATGTGGTGGTGCTGCTGGGTTGAGTTGGGAGTGATGATCTCAGAGGGCTTTTCAAACCCTAATGATTCTATGATTCCTATGCACATAGACAGCTTTACGTATTAGTAGTTTATTATTGATAAAATAACACACTACTAATAGTAGTCTATGAACTTATGCCTATTTCTGTCTCATATTAAGCGGGGAAAATAAAATTACATCAATCCAAAGGGAATAAAGGTTATGTTGCCTTCCTTTGATAACACTGGGAAATAAGCAGCTCGCCATTCAGGATTCGTTGGTATTCGGTGTCATAAACACACTTCCTGATGGATGGCTGTGATTATAACGAGCACTGTACAGAAATGGCACTGCAATTTCGGAGTAAGGCAAACAGGAGGGATGGAGTTCAAAGCCCCGCCGCACTCGCTGGGCTCGTGCTTGGTTTGCTGGTTTGTTTTGAGCCGACTCTCCACGCCCGCCAAAGCCGCAATGGCCTCGAGGGTCGCCCCAGCTGAAAAGCATCTGCAGTGATCCCCGCTGACCTTTCCCTCTGATAGCACCCTGCCTGCCTTTTAACGGGGGCCTGAACCCAGTCAGAGGTGAAACAGATAAATGACTGAAGATCCAAATGTTTTCTCAACAGGCAAGTTCCCACATGCTCAATTTTCTTTTCCTCCATGAAGAACAAGAGGGGGAAAAAATTGCAAGTGATTAGCTAATGAACATCTGGTTTGCTTTATTTGGGCTTCCTTGCAGCCAGGGGTTGAATTTACTAATTTTTATTTCCTACTAAAAACAAAAAAGGAGCTTGCATTTTTTTTTTTTTTCCAAAGCCTGTAGAGGAGAGGCTCCTCACAAGTGTGGCCGCTCTTTCCACCACTATGATTACCTGGCCCACATGCCACGTCCTGTGTGGTTACCTTCTGTCCTGAACTTTTCATGTGGTTTGACATGTCTTTAATTTAGACAATCAGACCACGTCTAACCTGAAACAAAAACACTCTTTGGAGATCCTGAACCCTTTTTGAATCCTACAGATGTCAACCCAGCGGGATGCGATGGCAAACTGTTAATTATATGTGCAAAAAGGGTCGATGTAATTACATAGTAAACACAAATATTATCTGATATAAATATAGACTGATTGTGCTCTTGCACTGCTGACTGCTAAAAATAGCTGATTTAAGGCCCAGCTCTGCGCTGACTTTAGATTTGAGCAGCACCATGGACTTGCCTGTGCTCACTTCAGCTCCTGAATTCATCTCCACTTGTTTATTTTCCAGGAGTTTCACAAGACTGAACACGTGACCCGCATGGAAATTATCAGGGGAATAATCAGAGATGGGATTTATGAACAAGCAAACAATGATTTGGAAATCTGTTCTTCCTCCACTTCACAGAAATCCAGTTTTCCAAAAAGGCTTAAGCACACACCTCAACTTTCCCAACCATTTCAGAGCATTTCAAACAGGTTCCCAAAATCTGTAACTCTTGGGGAGTTACAGCCTTTCTTTGCATGGTCAATTCATTTCAGAGGCAGCTATGAGACTAAATTTCACTGTTTACTGTTGCCCAGCTCTGAACAAGGGGTTAAGGAAATAAATTGCCAGCCATAAACACTTTAAAAACATGGTTTAGTTTCTTCCTCCGACTCCCACAGATTTACCTTACACTGACTTTGCCAATGAGTTGCTTACTCCAGTCTGTCTTCAGTGCCGTCACAAAAGCCCTCAAACCTCGATGGCACATTTTTATTCAACAGACATATCTCCAAAATTGTTGAATTTATGGCAAATCTTGGAGCCCAATCCAGAGCAAAGCTGCAGCAGTGTAAATCTGGAGGGACACTCACGTGACACTTGTAACTGATATCATACCCTGCCCCAGTTTATCACCCCCATCTTTATCGTTCAACCAACTTGTTCTCTAGAGAAGGATCATAAACCCACAGGTAATTGCAGGATGGCCACACAGACAGTAAAAAGAAAAAGCCTGCAGATGGGTAGTTCAAAGACAGATTTCTCAAAAAACACCAAACCACTGAAAGGAGCCAAGCTGGGTCTCATTTGTGGATGCACAGAGCATCTATAAGTTTATTTAAAATCAGCCATAGCTGCAATATGCAACGCCTATCAAAATCAGACATTCACCCACAACTGTGGCTTTTGAAAGACGTGATTTACTTCAGAAGTGAAGAAGAAATAACAGGGCTTTTAGACAGACTAATAAATGTATGGTCCAGAGACTTTTCCAGTAGCATATTTATTGTCCAAGCCCTCCAGTCAGCAGCACACTTAATTTTAAGCACATGCTTAAGTGCTTTACTGAACAAAGCTGAAATGTGGACCCACCAGGCAGCTCAAGAAAAGCACTTTCACATCAGTCATCCTGCATGAGCAGTGACAGCAGCCCAGCTTTTTACCATGATAGGCACAATCCAAGCTCAGAAGCAGCTCTTCCCTTTGCAGCTGGAATCTAATTGGGAACAAAGCAACCCTGGGGAGCAAGAAGAGTTTTCCTGACTTTTTAGGATGTCCCATATGACCACTGAGTGATCCAGCATGGAGCCCTGGAAAGGCTTCACCCAGTGTGCAGCTTTTGGAGCACCTGGTGGTAGTGACACACAGGAATGTAAAGGATCCAGGATTAGGCAAAGCTACAACAAGGACATTGTTACACTAAATAATTTTATATACCTGAGAGTGCTAATACACATCTGACAAGGTAGGGGCCCACCAAAGTCTGCATATTGTCTGTGCCATGTACCCCAGCTCCATAGCTCAGGAGACAAGGAAAAGATCCAGATTGACCACTGACATAACAGGTGTGTAAAATCCTTCTTGCCTTGTTGAAAGCACTGGGTTAATTTCTTACTCCTAGGTTTCTGTCTGGAAAAGGGACTGTTGGCACCTCAGCCATCTTTAAAAGAGAAAGGAAAAGTAAAGATTGTATTTGTTATTTTATAAGGAGTGTGGTATCAAAATGTGCCAGTCAGAAGAGGGCAGGGATTATTTTGATAAATTATCACCCACAGTGCTGAACAGTAGAGAAGCCACATAAAATTATCTCTAATTGAAGGGTGGATTCTCTGGTATCCACTTAGATTACAGCATGTTCTAAGCTTTTCCCGCTTTCCTGCTTCTCCCATCTTCTAGTCTAGTTAATGTTGAGCTTAGTTTTCGCTGTGTTGGGAGGAGGAATTAGAACTGTCTCTAAAGCCTGGCCACTTATTTGCATAAAAATTGTTAAAACTACTATTTTTGAGATTTTCTCAGATGTGACTGAAACTGGGCTATGGATAGAGAGTGATAGGGGCAAAAATCAGGGACAGGGATCCACAAACCCAAACAGTCACACAGAGCATGGCTGCATTAATCCTTCTCTCCCTTTAGGAAATAAGACTAAAATCAACAACCTTGCATTGTCACAGTGCAGTTTCTTGCTCATTTAACACAGGACTCTGTGACACATCAGACACGTGGTTGTGCTTGGAGGACTCAGTCATGCCAAAGTTCATGCCAGGCTCCATTGACCTGCACCAAAACCAGCTCTTCATGCCCACAAATAGGATCAGAGCCTGCACTGCAAGAGCAGATCTATCTTTTTTTCTGAGCGAGCCATGGCCAGCATGCCAGACCTGCAGAAATCCTGTGAAATGCCAGACCTGCAGAAATCCTGTGAACATTCCAGCACCAGCCTGGACCCCTGTGGAGCCCATCTCAGCCTTCTGACCATTTTTCCTGTTAACTTTTAGAGACCCCTCAGGAGCAGTCTGCAAGTCCCCAAAAGAGGCAGCAGCTGTAAAGCACTGATCTCTGTGCTCCAGAGCCCATTTACAGCTGCCTTGGCTCTGCCCTGGCTTTGAAAGCTCTGCAGGGCATGGAGGCTGCTCAAGGTACCCCAAACTCTGCCTGAGCTTTGAGCCTTCCTGGCACAGCTGAGCACCAGCCACCGGAGATAAATTCCCCAGGACCAGGGATGTGTGTAACTCTGGGAGCAGATGTCAGCCCCTTCCTGGGAGCTCCAAAGTGAGAGTTTTGTGTGCTGTCCTGGTCTTCTCTCTCCTTGTGGAGAGACAAAGAGTTTTTATGTTCTACAGCTGTAGGAGTCAAGGAGAAATCTGAGCAGTAAAATGTCACCCACTAATACCTGCATCCATAGAAGAAGGTTGGAACCTTGAGTCCAATCATTCCCCAGCACTCCCAAAGCCACCACTAACTCCTGTCCCCAAGTGCCACATCCACACAGCTTTTATTTAAATCCCTCTAGGGTGGGGACTCCACCACTGCCCTGTTCCAATGCCAGATCACCCTTTTAGTGATGAAATTTTTCCTAATAAGCACCTGGCTCCATCCTCCTGTCAGGAGTTGTGCAGAGCCACAAGGTTCCCCCTGAGCCTCCTTTGCTCCAGGCTGAGCCCTCTTTCCCCAGCCTCTCCTGGGGCTCCAGACCCTTTTTCAGCTCCATTCCCTTCTCTGGACATCCAGTTTAAATCCTCAAGGAGCGTACAAAGCTACATGCATGGCTTTAAAAGATTAAATTAAATAGATACAGGGGAGGAGCAATTTTATTATGAAAGGCAGTAAGAGACCTGGATTTTCATCACTGTATAGCTGGAGCTCCTCTTCCCTCTCTTCAATGGCTGTAGACCAGGACTCCACTGCAGTGGTACTGAAAAACACAGGACTAAAACCCAGTTGTCTCCTTCAAATACTCACAGCCTAAGTAGTTTTTCTGTAGCAAGGAACATTTCCGTCCATAGGAGCCTCTATTTTCCTCAGCTGTACTGAGGCAATCCTGACCCTGCCTGATTTTCTAAGTCACTTTCTGCATTGCCCATATGCCCCTGAAGCACACAGAGAGTCCCTGAGCTTTTCAGACATCACTTCCCAGCACAGGGGCAAAGTAAGGAAGAATCACCCTGCTGGTTCTGATGGCTCCTGGATCAGAGCTTTATGTCCCTGCTCTGCACCTCAGCTCCCAGGGCCAAGCAGCCATCCCAGAACTCCCAGCCCCCATTAATGCTGCAGAACTTAAAGATTTGCAGAGTTTACTTGCAAAGCCTTTTAGAAGCAGGGATGAGTAAACAAGAGTGAAAAGTTAAACAAAGGAAATACATTTATGCTTGTACTGTTTTCAAGTTTATGCAAACAATCCATTTCTAAAGCTGTCACTGACAGTCCTGGCACGTTCTCATTCCCCAGCTCAGAGTCATGTTGGAAACTGAAATCACAAGCATTTCTGAGATGCTTTGGGCAAAATACCTCCCTCAGCTCCACCAGCTGAAAATCAGTGAGGTTGGCTGTGGCTACAGAGCCATGGCAACATCCTTGTGCCATGATTCTGGAAGAAGACCTGCTGAACTTCTTTGGCCACAGCAGCTGTGAAAGAAACTGGAATAGAGTTATCCAAATGAGTTATGAAGAGATCAGTTGAAGAAACAACAGCAGGAAACCATCAGGCAGAGAAAGAATTAGAAAATACTATTTTCTAGCTGGTCAGGCACTAAGTGGAGATGCCATAAATGTAACCTTTTGCTCATGGCTTGACTAAGGGAAGGAGCCATGGAGAGGCTGCTCTGCACCAGCACAGCCCACCACGCTCCACGTAGGAAGGGAGGACTCTCTGCTAGACCCAAGCAAAGGGTCAGCAAAGGCACAGCTTCCCAAACTACGTCTCAAGAAGTGGCACACAGGTTTGTTTCAGAGGGAAAAGCATGCACAGGCTCTGCTGCAGCTGGAAGACAGCACAGTTGCCATTCTGACGCCTCCTCAGCCTCCTTCCTCCCCTCCATTCAGCTGCACGGGACAGCACGTTTAACAGCTGAGCAAAGCCTGCAAAGTTAATTTCTAGCTTTGAGATGGTTACTGGTAATTGTAGGTAATTTCAAATATAATTGCAATCGAGTTGAAAAAGATCTGTTTGCAGTGTTTATGCTCATCACTCTAATTTAAGACCTAGAAAGCTGGATATGCTGCTCTTCAAATACACACCCATTTTTCATCTTCCTGATTTTACCACGAGCCATCATAAAAACAGCCCCAGCAAACCACAGTCTGCAATGCAAGGCAAATGTTTGAGAAGCTGCATATAAAGTTTCAAGCAAAGCTGCTTGAAGGTTAACGACAGAACATGTTAATGATTATCAAATAGACAAGGAAAGCCACAAAGAGCTTCCAACACAGAAATGCAAGAGCCCCTCAAAATAAATGGTGGCTGACCTTGTTTGGAATAATACTTCTCTTCAAAGCCATGGAACTGTTGCATGTCACAAATATGTCCACATGTAGTTTTAATACAGGAATAATTACCCATGGCATGTTTGTTAGTGGAAAAAGCAAAGGTCTCCTGTTACTTACACATAATAAAACCTGCATTGTTTACCATGAATGAGTTATATGAGAGTGGTAATAAATAAGTGTTGTAACAAACTTTTGCTGCCCAGGCCTGCAAACTGTTCTTAATATCTGCAGTTTGGTAGCACCTAGAGGCCCTGCTAAAATCTGTGATGCTGAGCCTGCTGCAGAGCAAGAAACTGCCCCTGCTCTGAAACACAGAAAATATGCTATAGGCAGAATAAAAACATTCAAACCCCTGGGCAGGGTGACTCAAAGCATGCAGGTATTTGCAGAAAGCTCAGCTGGGAGGGACACAGTGCAGGTGGCCCTTCTGCTCCCTCTGGGATGTGCCCCATGTGTGCAGCCATGTGAGTGGAGAGCAGGAGCCAAACAACCTTTGATTCTGCTTTAAGTGGGTACTACCAAGGAGCCTGCACCAGGCAAAGCTACTCCTATGTGCAACTGCTCCCAGGCTGGGGACTGAAACATGACCATTTTAAACACCAGGATACACCCTTGAAGTTAAAATCAACAGCTGTGTGCTGGCTTATAGACACTTAAAATATCTGGGTTTTAAAAAATACATCTGGCTTTCTATAGCTGACAAAACTCCTTGGGAGTTTTAAGCTCTTTGGTAAAGTCATAAGGAATCACAGGATGGTTTGGGTTGGGAGGGACCTTAGAGACCACCTAGTTCCAGCTCCCCTGCTTTCATCTGCCAAATCTGTGCATGGATTACAGAATCTCTGGTCATCTCTATCCAATGTTAATCTCTGTCAACATGGGGCTGCTTGAAAAAAACCCAACCAAACCAAAATCTTTTACTTGCTGTATTCTTGACCCATCAAACATTTTTAAAGCTGGAACTACTCAGGAAATTGTTTCCCATGAAAAAGTCAGAGGAAAATTAAAAACCAAAAATTCTTTACCTTAACATTTTCCTACTTTTTGTTATAAAATTAAAAAAATATCTTTCCTTCAACTGGTTTTGTTGGGTTTTGGTAGCCATTGGACCATTTGAGAATAGTTTCAGGAGCAAATTATCCACCCAGCTCATCACAGAGCACCACCTCTGAAATTATTGGAGTACTTGCTTATTTTAATGCAACCCACCAAGGCAACCTTCTCTGCAGAATTCAGTTAGGAATGTTATAGTTTAAAACCTACATGTAACTTACCCCAAGAAAACTTCAAAACCTTGCTTTAAGTAATGAAATGGACTTTTTTTAACTTCTCAGGAAGTTGTTTCATATAGCAAAAGAAGCAGCTGTACAGGATCTGTAGCTCTGCACCACTTGACCTGAGCCAGACATTGTCCCCAGCAGTGTTTGCCCCTCCTTCATTCACCCCCCAAATAATGCAGGGCCATTCTCTTATTTATTTCCATTTCTTCACTTAGGAAAAAGGAGTTCAGGACAATTTAAGAACATCACCTCAGGACTGAGCAAAGTCCCAGTTACTCCTTGTTGGATAAAAGGGTTTACTAAAGATGAGGAGCTTTAAGGAAAAACTAATGAACAAACTGAAAGCGAAAAATTCAAGCAAATTAATTTCCTGGCACTCTTGCAAGATAGCAAGACCCTCCAGACCTCTGTAGAAGGAAGTCTGATTGCTCCAAATATGATTTCTCCAAAATAAAGCCCTGATCTCACAGGTATCTAGAAACCCAGGTGAGCTATGCCTTTCTCCAGCCACTTGGTTGGATATGTTAGACCCACAAGCCTACCCAGCCATCTGGTAAATGTGCAAAAAGGAAAACCTGAATGATTTACACTCAGGAGCAATGGTGGTGGGGACCAGGACTTCAGATTTATCAGCAGAACCTCAGCACTTCATTGTCTCTGAATGACCATGCCACAGGAACAAAACCTCTAGCTCCCAACAATTATTTCTACTCTGTTTTTCCAGACTTTCAAGGTTTTTGCTGTGCTATCAGTGACTATAGCATCCTTTAAGGCTTTACTGAGGAGGTAAAATAATAGGGGGGCCTCAGAAACCTGGTAATCAAAGGCAGCTGCATGCAAGACATTACACTCAAGCTCTAAGAATAACCATTAATTGCTTGTGTGGGTCAAAAAAATCAGCTCCCATGAAAAATTAATATCTAAATGAAGACTAATGAGAGGCTGGTTAAATGTAGCAGAGAAATAACAGTAAGGGAGAAAAATTTAGGACCCGGATTCTAAGTGCCTGGAGTAACCAAAAGTGATGGTGAAGCTGAGACTTGAAGTCTGATCCTTCAGACAGGGCTGGGCATGTTTATTAGTTCAGTCCATGGGTCACCTTTCTGTTATTTAGGGGTGCCTAGAAAAGCCTCTGTTGTTATTCAAGTTGAAAGGGCAGCAAAACCACTGAGATAAGTAAGAGTCTTTCCTTGTGAGGACTCTGGAACAAGTTAGCAAGAAAAAATATGGAAAAGGGATTTTTCCTGCCAATGCTGTGCATACTGAATGCCTCAGAGATACTCCTCCAGGAACACAGAGAGCAGTGCTTTGAACACACTGCCTGCAGCTCATCAGTTTGTTTCCCCCCTTTTTAGCACATGTTGTCTTCCCATCCAGGCTGGAGGCACTTCTGCATAACCTGTGACCCAAGGAATAACTTCAGTCCATCCTCAGGAGTCTAAGCAGAGCAGAGAAAAACAGCCAGAGCTCACCCACCCCCCAGGTTCACATCTTTGCCCAGGCTGGCATCAGGTTTAGCTCGCGGTGATAAAATTGGTTGGAAGTAAAACTTTTAAATAAAATTGGTTGGAAGTAAAATTTATAAACTCAGTGTTCAAGACAAATTCGAAAGTCCCAGCCTGCCAAGCCCTCAAAAGAAAGGCAGAAGAGATCTGAACCTACTGTAAGGGTTCAGATACAACTCTGTAGATACAACTCTTCCCCTTCTAAGTTACAGTGAAATTCAGGGCAAAAATATTCCATCCCAGAAACTGCTGTTCCTCTTGCCAAATACCAGCAAATATGAGCCTGCACTTCTTGATCTCTGGGCATCAATTAGACCTGAAAAATGGTCCCATGTTGTGCCCTTCAGCATCCCAGCATGGCAGAGGCAGCAGCAGCAGCTCAGGAGCCTTGCTCAGCGGTGTCTGCTTTGTGCTCTGGGGACTGACAGCACCACAACCCCACGAGATGGGAAACAGCTCCCTGACCACGTGTGGAAGGAAGGATCTGTCAGCCAGATGCCTGGGACAGGAATGGCAGGAGACAATCTGGTACCATGAACATTTCAGGGAGGTCTTACTCTTCCACAGAGAAGCATGAAACCAGCCAGGGAACCGGGAACCAGAGAACCAGGAACCAGGGAACTTGTTCTTCTCAGGAAACCCTCTCATTCCAGCCCTGCCATTTGGTCTGTGAAACAGGGAATGGGGAATGGGTGGGTAATCCCCAAGGAGCACCAGGCAAGTTCCCAGACTTATTTCTCAAATGCTTTGCATTTCAATGTACAAATTGGAATACAAGCAAAGACCTTTCTTGGTAGCTGTTCTTCTATTCCTGGAACTTGGCAAAGGGACACTCAGTGATGCTGGAGATGCTCTGGTGTTCCACAGGCAATGTGAAATACTTGGAAAAAATGCAGCAAATTCAAGGCCAAGATAAAATATTTTTGGCCATGAAGATCAACCCTAACCTTTGTAGAATGCCTGTCAACAACAGCATTGTTTATTACAGCTATAGTCCAGCTGGTACTTTTGAGCTGAGAACTGGTTCTGATTCATATTTCATCTGTTCTTTATCACAAACCTCCATCCTTCTGCCTGTGCTCCAGTGAGGAAACTTAACTCTAGTATTTCACATTAAACCCAGAGTATGTGGGACTCTCTATTCATCTTTAATCAACCTTATTACCTTGCACTCAGATTTTGGTGTTTAATGACATTTCATAGGGTATTTCATAAATACACTTGAATTATAGATTTGGTTTGAGTTCATTCCTGTGTCTCTTAATCCAAATATTTGTATTTACTGTAAACTCTGAGACACCTGATGTGGTTGCTGGTTTTGATTCAGTGACTGAAGCTATATGAATAGTAGGCTCTTTCCAAAACTATGGTTGGATTCCTTCTCTGAAGTCACATTAGGATATGTGTTTTAAGCACCTCATTCTTGGGCACTGTCTTCTAAAATTGATGCTAGTGGTCCCTTCCAACTCAGGACATTCTATGATTCTATGAATTCATTCACTTAAAACATTGACAAAAAAAGGGATTTGATTCCTGGCTAACCAAATTAAAAACCTTTGTTCAAACATAAGCTGTCTGTCCTGAGGAACCATATTTAAAATGAAATTTTCAAAAAATCTGCATTTAGGCCTCAAAATCAAGCACTGCCAATTAAGGAAAGCAGGTATCTCACTGCAGCTCTCTTTTGCTTATGTTTCATGATGGGGTCTTCAAATTACAGCATCATTTCAGACCATTTTTACATAACTTAATTCACAGAGTGAACAGTCCTGAATCAATGAGCAGCTACTCAGTATTTTGCTCCACCCTCATTACACACTATGTCTCTACAACTTCTTTTGCAACCCCAACCCTGATCTGAAGGCAGGATTAATAATTTCTCCATAGGTTGTCCTAAAGAGCATTTCAATGGAATATATGAGAGCTTGCCCAAGAGTGATCAATTCCTATTCACCCTGAAAAATGGGGAAGTGGCACATTTCCCATTTTATAGGCAAGGAGCTGAGGCACAGAAAGGAGGTCAAAAGTGCTCATTAATTTCCAGAGGCCAATTTGCTATGCCTTGGACATGATTATTCATGGTAATTAGCATTAAATACTTTATGCATCCAACATCCTGGTCTTGTTGAATAACATGGCTGCTGGTGGTCCATATCAAATTTGTAGTATTTTAAGTTGGATGGTGAGCAACAGAAGGTGAGCAGCAGTGACCCCCAGGAAATATCCAGTTAAGGGTTGAATGGTCTCACCTAGGGACACACAAGCCCAATTTTCCCAGGCCAGCACGACAACACCTTGATTTTGGGACCATCCAGTTGGTCATTCATCACACAATTTCCAGTTGCTGCACCAGCAGAGAAAGGAATCTTGCAGACAATAACTACATTAGTAGGAGAATGAAAATTGTTCATCCAGACATTTCTCCCATTTATAAAAAGGACAGTGGTCTGAGGGAAAAAATAGTTTGTGGAGATAAAATGAAAGGTCTCTGTCCCAGGGGAGCTGCATCAAGGGCAGCTTTATGCTGATATTTCCTTCACAGTCTGGAGAGCTGGTACAATGAAAGTTTTGGGTTGGCCCTTCAGATTTGCAGTAAAACAGGTTCAGTTTTCCAAGCGCATGAATTTGTGTGGAGTTTGAGACTGTTTAAGACAGACACAGTCCTGAGACTGCTGAGCAACTCTGTACCTGGGCTTGTGCCAGTGCCCATTGAGGAAAAGCCATGTGTGAGATGATCTATTTCTAGCTGAGTCTTAAAAACTTCCAGGGATAAAGATTTCCCTCCTTTCCTCCTCCACTAGCAGCTTGTTTCAGCCAGGAAGAAAGGTTTCCCTGGTGTCCAACATGAAGCTCCCACACTGCAATCCGTGGCCTTTGCCTCCTTATGGTGTCACCTGCCACCATCGAGGAGAGTTTGATCCCATCATCTTTGCAGCTGAACTTCAAACAATTGTATTAAATTTCCTCTGTATTTGGCCTCAGTCCTGAAAGAAGCCAGGATTTCTGTCCTTTCTCTGGGGCCCAGATACACTCTTGGCCCAGAACAGGGGGCCCTGCTTCTTTCAGGGTTAAGGCCAAGCACCTGTACAACCACCCCAGGGCTCCATCTGAGCCACAGGCTGAAGTTTCCCTTCCATGTAGACAGCTGGGGAGGGTTATTGACCTCTTTGATATGGACTGGGGACACAGCCAGAGTCGGCATGAACAGAGGAAAATTCACATCAGAGGTTTTTTAGAAAGCAGAACAGGCAAAAATAATCTGTGATGTGTAACTTCAGGCCTCTAGCACACAGGCAGAGCTATGGGGGCACCCCGAGTGGGCTCCCAAAACACAGGCAGGCAGAGCCACCATCCTCACCAGAATGTTTAACCATTGAGAAACTAAAAATTATCCAAAAAATCTTCTTTCCCCAGGTGCCATTACTTTCTGGGAAGCTTAACCAGAGGCACGCAGGCAGGGAGGGAGTTTAGACCAGGTCCAAGAAGAGGAGAGGCCGAGCTGGCTGGGGCAGTTAACCTCTGACAGACAGTCTGTAATATACCTGACACAGAAAACAAACCAGGTGGTGCCACTGCTTGGAAAATACAGACACAGCGGGGGCCTGGGCATGGAGGAGGGGGAGAGAGGGAAAACATGAGCAGGGGAAAACCAAGAGGGCAGGAGTCGTTAACCCCTGATAGTGAGTATAAAGTATTTTACTCCCCATCTCATTCATTAGACCATGTCAGCTCCAGGAGTACCACGGCCATTCCCTCACATAAATCCAGCAAGTTTCTCTTTTAAAAAGGCCAGACACTGTCTCTGCCATGGCAATCCAGCTGTCTGGCTGGCTGCCTGCCCTGCATGCAGGACCACAGGAGCTCAGCTTTGGCAGGTGAGGGCAGCCCTCTCCCAGGGGCTCCTGCACCCTCTGCCTGGCACTGCCACTTGCCCTCTGCTTCTTCCCTGCAGCCCAGGGAATTGGGATGTCCCCAGGGGCCACTGTGTCCTGTCCCTATCAATGCCAGCCCACGGGCAGGAGCAGCTCAGCAGAGATCTCAGGGAGGCACTCAGCAGAGATCTCTGTTCACCACCAGCTCGGTAGCAAAAGCTGATGTGGAACAGGCTGCTCAGGAAAGTGATAGAGTCACAATCCCTGCAAATGTTCAAAAGATGTGTGGACATGACACTTGGGGACATGGGTTACTTGTGGGCTTGGCAGTGCTGGGTTAGCAGTTGGACTCAATGATTTTAGAGGGCTTTTCCAACTTTAATAAATCTATAGTTCTATAAACTTCTGGATGACTGATTTCATCCATGGTCCAGCATGGTTCTCTCAGACATCTGATCATAGGAGCTGTGACACAGGGAAAAATAGGACTCACCCTCTCTGCAGAGCCACATCCTTCCCAACCCTAAGTAACAAATCTTTTATAACCCGTGCTTAAATAAGGGTACAATGTTGAGAGAAAGGAATTACACAGAATAACTTGCATCTGGTAATGGTTTGGAGCTTATCTCTGCACTTCCAGCTTAAGGGGACACAATGTACCCCCATCCTGCCCCATTTTTATAAGTTGCTCAAACCAGCAACCACCCCACCAAAGCTCTGAGAAATGCAGGAAGTAGTTCTGTCCTTCAAATTTGACCTGAATTTTTACTAAAAAGCTAGCAATTCCAATAAAAGAACAGGGGCACAAAATCAAACTATTTTTAACACATCTGTCTACAGTTAAACAACATTGTTTTTCTTTGTGAGAACTTGGTAACATCAGAAAAGTTGGAGAGCCTTCCTGGGGCTGAGGTATTACAGGGCATCTTGTATACCTTGGCATTGTGTGGCTTTCCAGGACATCATTTTAACACTTCACAAATCAGGCTTTATGGACATTCTTCTCTCATAAATCCACTGCAAAGCAAACACAGAAATTACATGTTACACATAGCCAGGTAAACTGCACGGAAGATCACCAGTGAGCAGAGCATTTTTAAAATGTATAAAAACCATAAAGCATTTTTGGTGTTTTATGATGGCAACATTTCTTTTAGGGCCTGATCCAGCCTCCTTTGAAGTCAAATGGAGTCTTTCCATTGACATCAGAGGGTGTGGGATTTGTCTCACAGCAACTTATACCAATGAGAACAATATTTTGCTCTGAGGTCATTACTTTCTGCCGTGGATGTTTGGAAAACAGCTCGTCACCTGACAATACACCCTGAAGGTACTGACAGTCCATGTGTTTTCATTATTTCAAAATGAGACTTGGTAACAGGCTCAGCTGTTGAGGGAAGGTAATATTTTTCTTAAGTACGCCTACCATAAAGTAAATTAGCAAAATCTTCTTCGAGCTGTAACTAAAACATAAGGGCACAGCTGCCCTGGAGGAGTAAAAGGGCTCTCAATGTAAACTCCACTGATATCATCACCATCAGAAGGTCATAAAATTGATTGATTATAAATACAGTCCTCATTTGTTTACAGCTTGCATTTTTGGGTCCTGGGTAATTAGCACATTAACCATCCCTCAAAGTGAGCGCTTACAGGTGCCACTCCCAGATAGCCAAAGTGGAAAACTGCGACAAGAGCAGCCTGATTTTCCTGCCACAATTCCAGGATGGAGGGGAGAAATGTCAGTTATGTGTTTAGCTACTTGATCGCACCTACCCAGGAGCCAAGGGCTAAGGGGGCATTAAAATGACCTCTTAATTTCCTTCAGCGCTAAGGTAGCACCCAAAAAATGAGAGACATGTCAGCAATGTGAGGGAGATCTCCTCTTTGGGAAGCCTGCGGCTGCCAGAAGTCTTTTAAGATTCTTTTTCCCTCGGCACAAGCCAACAAAGGAAGATAAAGATCACCCTATTTGTGGTAACTGGTACTTAGTTCCTTTTAGTTACACTTAAAATAAACTCTCTTTGAGTTCTCCAAAGGTTTCAGCCTTCAGACACACCACTACCGAGCTGTAAGCCAGCCACCTTCCTCTCAGCCCCTCTTGGCTCCAAGTTCACGACTACTCTGTGCTCAGGACATTAAACTTTAAAGTCACGTTTTATTTGTACAGCTGGATGCATCAGGTTTATGCTTATTGTCTAATTAGCCAACTAAACCACTTCTGAAAGGGTTTTAATGCTTTACCCCCAGTGAGATCTCTGTAGTGAGTGTGTGTTGAAATGCTAATAGAGACAAAGAATTCCTTTTTGTAGGAATTTGCAGTATTTTGGATACATCTCAGTGGGCCAAATCTTCAACTGCTGTGGCTTGGTTGGAGTGAGGCAGGTTATTCTCAGTGACAGACGTTGAAGGACTCCTGAAATTTAACAGCATGTCAGCATATTCACTAATATTCTGGTTTTCAGATGGCTTAAAACTCTATGGCCAGTTTCCAGGTTTTTCCTGTTTTACAGTTTATTAGAAATGCCTCCTGCATGTGGGACAAGATAACAGCTACAGGATTCACCAAGGCACTAAAGATTAAAGTAGGCATCATCTGCCCTGGCATTTACACGATTTTATAGATTAATTCTTTCAAAACATTTCCACTGGCATCATCTGATGCACAAATAATTTAAAAATCTCATACTTACTTTTTTTTTTAATCCATTAAATAAGAGTTGCAAGTGAGCAAAAAGTGAAGTCCCTGGCATAGCTGATATCATCTGTGCATTAAAAATGAGACCTTGCTTTACTTTTGGGGCTATTTCTGTTAATGCTACCAGTTCCTAAATGGAAATATTCTAGAGAACTGCCTCTACTGATGTATTTGTACAAGCTAGAGCAAAAAGCAGCCTGAGAAGAGCCTCTAAACACTACAACACCAGCAGTAAATAATGCTAATAACCCTTAATTATGGGCCTTATTTAATTCCTGTTTCCAAGTGCCATGAATGTAGCTAAATGAATGTGCTAAATGATAGCAAATTAGCTTTAAAAATGTTAATGGAAAGTTGCTTAGTGCTGAAGGCTGTTTTTTGCCCTTCTGGCAGGAGGGGAACTCCTCCATTAAGATTCCTCTCCATCCCAATTGAATCCACAGCTGACCCCTTGTTTTTAGACCCGCACACTTCTACACACTCAGAGACCTGTTGTCACTTTAAATCCAGAAAATTTTAGTTGTTTTACTCCTAAGATTGCTTCATTTATGGTTGAACTCACGATCTTAAAGGTCTTTTTCAACCTAACTGATTCTGTGATTGTAGGTTTTGGATGACTGAATCCTCCTTTACACAGTTGTTTGATTTTGCACTAACTCAACACCCATCAGTACATGCAGCAGCCAACCCCAGCTTGGCTCATTTCAGATCTGTTTTGAGTTCCAGGAGGCAAAATTTTCTCGTAAAGTTTATCCAAAGAGGAACATGACAAACACTACAGGTGCAGAGTACTACACAGTGCTCCCTTGGTCTGATAAAATTTAGCATTTCAGTGTTCCTGCATTCTGGGCATGACGCCTCCTTGTAAAACTGTCTCATGACCAAACCACAGAAGAGGAGATCAAGCAAATGATTCAATTTCTAACTTTTGAAATCTCTGGGGTTTTTATACTGGAGCCAGTTGCCCAGCTGAGCCCATAAACTCAACTGGAAAATATGATGTGCTTGGTCAGACCATGTTCCTGTAACAGTGATGACCCAGCAACATGAGCACAGCAATTTTTCTAGCTGAGAGTGCTGATCTTTATTGAACCAATTGGTACAAAGAAGAGCAAAAATTAATCACAGAATACCCTGAGCTGCAAGTGGCACACAGAGATCATCCAGCCCAACCCCTGGCCCTGCACAGGACCATCCTCAAGAATCCCACCCTGTGTCTGAGGCACTGTCCACATGCTCCTGGAGCTCTGGCAGGTTTGGTGCTGTGACCATTCTCTGGGGAGCCTGTTCAGGGCCCCACCAACCACCCTCTGGGAGAAGAGCCTGCTCAAGAGGAAGAGCTTCTGTTCCAGAGGTTGTCCATCCCCTCCACACCTGCATCACAAGTGATCCACACCTGCATCACTTGTGCTAATATATTCCTCCTTACAAATTTGGCTTCAGATTCGATCTTTGCAAGCATTAAGAGAAACAGGTGATGAGAGACAGCACCACCACCCTACACCACCCCCCCCAAACATTATCTTTGCAAAAAAATAGCCAGACCAAACTTGCAATTTATCCCAGAAATGTCTCTGGATATTCTGAAATGTTTTGCTGCCATTGTCCTCATTTGTTTTTTTTCTCACTGCTGTCCTGCTGCTCTTTGAGGCTGGATGATCACTTCATGTAAATTGTCACGGGCACCCAAGTCATTAACTTAAGCTGGTTTATAGCAGTTAAGGATCTAGTTCCTGACAGCTCAGCTCTGGCAAAGAAAGGGCTGAACTGTGTTTTGCAAACAAGCAATGCAGTGAATTTCATTCTGTTTCTCTGTTCATGAACCAACATTGGTTTGGTAAGAGATATTTGTTATTCAAGTACTTGTTGGACAGCTTGGATCAACAATGGCTCATTCCAGAAACAGTTCATTTCAATTTCTTGCTGCTCATGGGGTGAGAACTGTCACCTAAATCAGATGGTACTGATGCTAATCTTTGAGGGGATGAGTAAGCCTTTCAAAAATAGGAGAACAAAGGCTGATGAAGAACAAATATACTTGTTCACATGTAAATGCAAGTACAGATACAAAGAACAACCAATTCCCAAACTAACATGCAAATAAAAATCTGTCCAGGCATAAACAGAGAATTATCAAAGACACTGACAGCCTCAGTCTGGCAAGCCCAGGTGGAATAAAAAGTATCAGCGTGGCAGGGATGGTTATAGACACTCTAATTAAACTTCTGTCCCAATGGCAACAGGATTTCAACCTCTGATTCCTGCACTGACCCCACTAAACTGTGGCTGAATTACAGTATCCTCCCTGCACAGCTATTTAGGCTTTCAGGGATGAAGCATTCGAGGCATCCCTTAGTAAAATGCAGCAATGCTTAATTACACACTGTTGCTATTTGCTTACATTTTCCTGTTCAGAAACGATCCTAGTCATGTTCCCACCTATCTGTTCATTTTATTTCTTTCACTGCTAGATTACAAATCAGCACTGGTACCTTTTTGTGATGCACACCTTGCAGCCAAATAGACTCTTCACCTCCTCTTTCAACACTCACAGTGGCCATCTCACAGTACTCAACCAGCACCTTTCTCTAAACACTGGAGACTTGAGGTGAGCTTCAGGAAAAATATCAATTAAAGGTTAAATTTCCTATGAATTTCTATGGGTCATCAGGATGAAGATATCAGAATGTCCCTGCACTGTACAGTGGAGTGTGCAGGGTTTTCTCACACCTTTTTCATGTAGGCACAGGCAGAAAAACAAGGGGTTTTTTCAAAGCTCTATCACTTTAACTGCCTTATTAAAATGTCTCTGAAGATCCTGCAACTTCACTAACTACTCTGCATTGCTTCTCTGCTGACACCATGCTCAGGACAGTCTCCTTGGCTTGAGTATCTGCTCAGCCAGCCAAGCCAAACTGACTTCAGAACATTTTATGAAAATGTTAATATTGCTTTGTTACCTTACCAGGCAGATGTGAAGCTGTTCCCAGTTGGATTTCAACATCCCAGTGTTGGTGGGTCAGTGCCTATGGCTGCACAGAGCCTTATGGAGCTCCTCATCACAGCACTGTTAGAGTGATGTTATTGCAAAGAGCAGTTTCTACATGCCATCGCTGCAGCTCTCACCTCATCACCAGCCAAATGAAGGAACAAGGAAAAATACTAAAAGAAGGAACTAAAAGTGAGCTGGAATTAATTTCACTGAAATAAATATTTTTGTAAAATCAGCTGTACAAGTTAAGCTGTTACTGCATCACCCAGGAATGAAGGTTCACTTCTCCAAGATGCAGAACTTTTCTGTGGATTGTTCTGAACCCATGATGATTCCTCATCCTCACCATACTTTCTCTTTGGAAGTAGCATAAAGAACTTATTCTACAGCTTGGGCCATATACAAAAGCTCCTGAGCACTAGGTTAGCTCAAAAGTGGAAATCAAAGTTTCATTAAAGGCTCATCAGATACAAAGATTAAATTTTCTCTCCAGATAACCACAGGATGCTCACAGTCCCCTTTGAATTCCATGGCAGATACCTCACTTAAACTACTAGAATTACTAGGAATTACTAAATCATAGAATCACCATAGACTGGTTTTGGTTGGAAGGAACATTAAAGATTATCTAGTTCCAAACACCTGCCATGGGCAGGGATGCCACTCACTAGATCAGGTGCTCAGGATCCCATCCAAATCACCTTTTCATTAACATTTGAAACCAGGGCCTGCTTCTAAAGAGGAACTTTCAGCTGGCATAAATCAGATTATCTGTACAGATACCAAAGAGCCACAGAAATTGTAGCACTGGAGAATCTGTTCTGCCTTTCAGGGATTCAGATTCAGGGAGCTCCTGCAGAGCTCTCACACAGCCCAGCAGTGGTGTATAATATCCAGATTTCAGGAAACCATCTGGGAATTCCCCACTGTGCCCCTCAACCACAAAGGTTACCCTGTGTTGGTTTAATTTAGCTGGTTGTGGTCTGCCCCGTGCAGGGAGAGCACATCCTTCTAAAGACATTAGTGACTCACAGCCAGAACCAACCATTGTTGAGAGAATTTGTTGTTTGTCAGGGGAAGCTGAAAAAAAGTTTTGCCAAGTACTTCCTTTGGTAACATCCTATACATTTAAATGTGACAGCTGCTGCCCAGGCAAGGGAGGTAATGTCCCCATAATGAGCTACAGCTAAATAAGTGCATCCAAATCACAAGAGTGCCCTTGAGCTGCCCCAAGGAGCTGCTGTCCTTCCCTCAGGCATCTCAGTCCTCTGCACGTGTCCCCACAACTGATCCATATGAATCCAGCGTTTGATAAACACATTCCAGCAAGTGGCAGGAGCAGGCTCTTCTCAGGGGAAAACAGAAAAAAGGGAGAGGCTCTGGCAGTAGTAATTCTCAGGAATGTGCTTCCTACACTTTTGGTTTTTAAGTACAACTGAAGCAATTAATGGCTTCAAGACAAAAATGAAAGAAATTAGATTTTCTTGGACATACAGAATCACAGCCTTGTGAGATAATTAATGAACAAAATCTGCTGTAGAAGGGAGAGCACCCAGTGCTGCCTGTGGGAGAGGGAAAAGTCACTGAGCTCTGCTCCCTTGGCTTTGCACTTCACTATCTGAACCATCTCAAAGTGAGTCACCTGTGTGAGGTCCACAGCATCACTTTGTTTCCCAAATTGCTCCCTAGATCTGCATCAGCATCTGACTCTGTGTCAGGGCCCTGAGGGCACTCATGGCCCCCACTGGGTTTCCTTCCACAGCCCTGCCCAGGGGCTCAGCCCAAGGCCATCAGTCCCAGCCTGAGCTAAGCCTGCAGGTTCAAGCCGTGCTAACCAGAGCACAGCCTGTGCTGCTGCTCACGGCTGAGCATCAGAGCAAGTGTGACCCCTGGAGCAAGGTGATGAGAAGATGAGCAAGGTGATGCTCAGGTGGGGACCCAGCTCACCCTTCCACCTCCATGGAGCACCAGGGCTCAGGGAGGAGAAAATCACATATGGAGCTTCTAGACTGTGGAGTTTTCCACACAGGTAGAAAAAGAGATCTACAAAACTTATTCTGTGTTAAAACACCCAGCTTTAAACACAGACTAAATTTGGGGGGTATATCACCACTCCAGCTTTTCCCAAAAAACCTCATCGAAAATAATCCATGAGAAAGAGCTTCTTGCACCAATCTCACTTCAGTAACTTCACAAAAGCAGTAAGAATTATAGAAAAACCAGCACAGACAGCATTCCCCAGACTTGCACATGCACATTCACAGTTTGCTTTGACATCAGGCTCGAGTTTCCCTGAAGTAATCATCGATGTTTCAGGTTTCAATTTTTCATTGCCCACGTTGGGGCCTGACTTTCAAAGAACAAAGAACTTCCTGAAAATCAGTTCCTGACATTATGGGCCAGTTGTTAATTAGAGATGCAGGTGCCTACATGAGGCATTTCATTTGAACATTTTTGCTTACACACTCTGAGCCATCGACTTCCTCCTCATCCATCAGCTGTGCAATGCACAGAGCTTGTGCATCACCAGGGAGCTGAAAGGAGCTTCCAAAATTAAAAGAAAACTTTGGAAATTATTTTCTGGCAAGTGCATTGAAGGCCTGCCTGCTACTGATGTGGACAAGATTTGTTTTACTTTTTTGGTGGGCAAGATGAGTTCTGAAGGAGCAACTCTGATGAAAGTTGCCTTGGCATTTAAGTGACATTTTGGCAAAACACCATGGAAACATTTGGTCACATCCTCTCAACGCTTAATTTCTTCCTTAAATGAGCTTTTTATTATGTCACAGTTGTTAAATTTGTAACAAAAAATTCCCTTGAGACTAAACAATAGTGCTTGGTATGTGAAAAATGAACAATACATTTACATCAGTAAACCGAGAGGAAATCTTAAATAAATGTATCATTGAGTATCAATAGATGTTACCTTTATGAAATTTGACCATTTTGTGGACTGATCTTAGCAGCAGGATGTCCTAAATAAACTCAATTACATAAAAATATTGTCATATTCATTCAGTTGGGACATAACTACCCAGATTTGCTTCCTCTGATGGGTTTATTGCTGTCACTCAAACATCACTGTCAGGGAAAGCAACTAAGCACTTAAATTCATTTTTAAACTTTCATTATTTTTAAATGAGCAGCATAATCCTAGAATCAAATCTCGAAATGTATGGACACTTCCAGCTATTTTTGATGGGAGGGAAGAGGAGTTGAGATTTCTATGCAAAAAGACTCAGATAAATTCCTGCTAAACCTGGTGTGAAATTGGACTGCTGGTGTGTTCCGTGGTGTTGCTGCCTCCATGGGCTCCGCAATAAATGCTTCTGCTAGGTCTAGTGGAAGGTGTCCCTGCCCATGGCAGGGGCTTGGAAAAGAGATGGACTGTAAGATCCCTTCTAACCCAAACAACTCTGTGATTCCATGGTTCTGTTCTTGCTGCCCTAACTTTCCTTGTGTAGGACTAACACTTCATTGCATAAATCCTCAGAACAAGTAAGTAACAAGTTAATTTATTTGTTGTGTAAAATGTTGAGGATGCTTCTGGGTGCTGTGGACATGCTGAAACCTGTGTATTTCCCAGCCAATATGAAGAGATTTCAGTGCATTTGCATCTCCCACCAGGACTGAGGGCTGTAGTCCCATTTCAGTGGGATTTCTCTTCTCATACACAGCACTCACTTTGTGCTAGTGTGGCAGCAGGACCATTCAGAATAGGAACTGACCCCTTTGCTTTTTTCCTTTAAAAAGTAAAATCAGCCCATTTTGGATTCTGGTTTCTAGGGCAGAAATCCCATAGTGCTTTTAGCCTTGAGCATTTACTCAGACATCCTTTTGGCTTTGGTAAAAACACAAACAGCAGCACAATTTAACAGACACACCAGTGCACTGGGATTCAGAAGTTCAGGAATCAGCTCTGCTGCTAACTGTGGCCACCTGCTTTACCTCTCAGTGCTCCTGCTCCTCTCCCACTCTGTCTGCCTCCTCTATTTGAACTGAAGGCTCCTTAATGCAAATACCATCTTCCTGTAACAGTGCTGAGTGTCCAGCCCTGGAGCACTGACCTCTTTTGGGATTATCAAACATCTGTACTATAGAAAATAAGAGCACGGAGTCAGTGCTTGACTCTTGGCTTTACTAATGTGGGTGTTTCAGCCACGGCCTATCAGCCCTGTGCTCTCCAGCTTTGTTATCTCTAATTACTTATCTGCTGAAGTTGTTCCCTTCTGCACAGCATAACCCTTCCCTGCCTCCTTCACCCACTGCTCTGCGTTATTCCCTGAGACTGCATTCACAGGATGTCAGTGCAGTTGTAAATTCAATCATTCCACACTATCAGAAAATGCCCAGGTCAAACTGCCCTGCCTTGAGCCCCCAGAGCACAGGCCATGATGAACACACCTTCTTTCTATGCTCAGCCCATATTTTTTCTCCACTGGTGTTAGACAGGCTCATTATGGATTACAGAGGTGGAGAAGAACTCAGACAGGAGGGGATGGTGTGCTCCTGACTCCAGGTCTCATTCCAGCACGGGGGGAAAAGGCCATGGATCTGCCCCGGGTTGTCCCAAATTCTGACTCCATTCAGTCTTGTTTGAGAACCACCTGTAGCTTTCATGGCGGTGCTGGTCTCTCCTCTGAGTCAACTCACTCCAGTTCCCATTTTCACACCCACACTTCTCTTTATAACTCTGTCTCCTTTTGCCTGGCCAGAGAGTCCCCAATCCTTGTCCCATAAATGTCCCTCTCCACACAGAGTGTTTCACTGTCCCTGCTTCCTCCTCCTCTCCTCTACCACCACAGGTGATTGTTTCTGTCCCATACGTTCCTGATTTTTTAACTCCATCCAATTTTCTGCCTGAAGCTCTGCCTGTCCTTTCCCAGACAGCTGGCTCTATCCCATTTCTTGTACCCACTCTGAGTTTCCCCTGATTCATTATTCTCAACCCCTCTGTAAGTCCCGTGCAGTTTCTTCACACTGTTTCCTCACACAGTTTCTTCAGGCATAACCTTGGAAAACTCCTTGCTCCCATTTTCCTTTCCCCAGTCTTTGTGCTAGTCCTGGTCTCCTCTGAATTTAACTCATAGATTCCTCCTCTACATTTTCTGGCATTTGATGACCTAGGAAAGAAGAGACAAAATGACCAAGTTCTAAAGCCAACCTACATCTCATGGTGTGTGCAGCTTCCTCTCCAGGGACAGTGGAGGGGGAGCTCCAATCTCTGCTCTCTGTGACAGTGACAGGACCTGAGGGAACAGCTGGAGCTGTGCCAGGGAAATTTAGGTTGGATTTCAGGAAAGGTTCTTCCCCCAGAGGATGCTGAACACTGCCCAGGCTTCCCAGAAAATGGACGCAGCCCTGAGGCTGCCAGAGCTCCAGAAATGTTTGGACACTGTTATCAGGCACAGGGTGGGATTGTTGGGGTGTCTGTACAGGGCCAGGAGTTGGACTGGATGATCCCTGTGGGTCCCCTTCCAGCTCAGGATATTCCATGATTCTGTGCGTCCCCCTCCCAGCACTCTGGACTGCAGCCATGTTTGGGGCAGGCAAACCCTGTCAGGATTTCAGCTGAATCCCCACTGAGCACACAGAGACTGAGATCTTCCAATCCTGTGATTTGCCAAGGTAAGGCAGATTTGTATTGGTATAGCAAAAATACAACATCCTTGGAAGCAGCAGGACAAATACACCCTGAAGAAATGATGTAAGAAAAGCTTTTTACTGTTCTTCTGAATGGAATTCCTGTCCTCAGTCACCAAAAGAGGACCTGCTGCTTCTGGGCAAATATTTTAAGGCATTTGATTCATTAATTGCACTTCACCTGATAAGTTTCTGGGCCAGTACCAAAAATAACTGTATTCTCTGCTCAGACATATTTTCAATGGTGCCATGTGATGATGGGGGGAAGGGAGAGCATGCAATTCTGTAACCTTCAAAGCTCACAGTTCTCATTAACCAGCACTAAATGTCAGAGCCTTTCTAGCTGAACCTGGCAAAGTTATCAAGAGAGTTTCAAACTGGGACTCCCACAGGAACAAATCCACTTAATATTTGCCCACATCACCTCTGCTGGCCACGGGTATCTTGAATGTGTCTTTGATCTATTTCTGTGAATGTGATAAAAGGCAACACCTTTCTTGACTGGATGGACTTCCAGTATTCCAGAAACTACTACAGAAACTATTTACAAGAGCATGGAGTGTCAGGACAAGGGGAAATGGCTTCAAACTGTCAAAGAGTAGGTTTAGATTAGATGTTAGGAAGGAATTCTTGGCTGTGAGGGTGGTGAGGCCCTGAGTTTTTCCAGAGAAGCTGTGGCTGCCCCTGGATCCCTGGAAGTGTTCCAGGCCAGGCTGGACAGGGCTTGAAATAACCTGAGGTAGTGGAAGGTGTCCCTGCCATGGCAGGGGGTGGAACTGGATGCTCTTTAAGGTTCCTTCCAACTCAAACCAGTTTGGGATTCTAGATTTCTATGAAACACCTGGCCCCAATGGCCTAATCATGCTGCACTGATCTTCCCAGGACAGAGAGACACCAGCACCTTTCCCCTCTACCTGTTCTCAAGACACTGGATCACATCTCTAGAAAACAAAGATCAGAAGAAATCCAGCTGTGACAGCCCAGCCCAGCCTCTGTGCAGGTGGCAAATTCCCCCAGGAGTCAGTCAGACAATGCTACTGCTCATTAGGGGTGGGTGGGACAGGAGAAATGGGAATAGACATTTCCCTTCATTCATCAAACTGGAACAAGATTGAGAGTTCTGAAAAAAACAAGCACTTGGCAGAGTCAATGACTGGGGACAAATCAGGAGAGACTTTGATCATTAAAAGTGTAAAGAATAAAGGTTTAAAAGCAGTTGTTACATAAAGGGGATTCTTTAGTTACAGGAATGTTTGATCCGATTCACAGCTAAGGATGTGTACCCATTTTAAATGGAAAAATCCTTTAGCTTTGGTATGAATTTATCTATCCTGCCAGACAAATTGCTCATATCAAACTGTCATTTGGATGTTCAGCCATTGAAAACACAGTTAAAGCATGTCCCTTAATTAGAAATCCCGTGGAAACGAAAACAATCCTCTCTGGCATCTACTTACCCTGGATGGTAAATTGGACTTATCATCTGGCAGGGCTTCCTTCCTGTTTGTGTGGGTGGATGGAGGCAGACAAGGAATCCTGCTGCCCTTCCAGCAGCCCTTGGAGACAAGCAGCCTCCCAAGCCAAGGTTTCACCTCCCACAAGTGTCTCTCTGCAAATAGGTCTGGGAGACACGATGAGCTTCTCAGATTAGAGGTGGACAGGACAGGCGTCTTCTGCTCAGTAGGGACCAAGGGAAGCTTAGCTCAGTGTTTGAATGGATAAATCTGTTTTAAATCTGTTTCATTTCACTAGATAGGAGTCTCTTTGATGGGGCAGAATTTATTTTCCATGCTAGTAAAAACAATAGAACTCACTTATTACCTTCTGCTACTGGAAAGATGAGGTAACCCGGCCATATCTGTCCTTCCAACCATTTTAGTGCTGTCTTTTTTATTCAATATGTTGTTCAAAGTCCCATGTCCCAACAACTTGTTATTATATAAAAATGTCAAGCTCATTAAAAATTAAAAGAGGTCTCTAATCCTTACAGTTATGAAGAAAATCTTAAAACATTAATCCCAAAGTCTAAAAAGCAAAAAGTAGATTTTACCTTTCAGTACCTGCCTACAGTCAACCAATGCATCTTTGGGATAAGTTAAGATCTTTCTAATTTGATGTCTTTAATTCAAGATTGAATAACATCTTGAATGAAATGTTGTAGGCAGTTGGTGGTCTGGTGCATGGGCTTTTGAGCTCAACTTGGGAATCACACAGTGAAATTCTCGAATTTCTCAGATCACAATTGAGAACCACTCCCAGGGACCTCAGACTATTCACTGATGGGAAAAGAACCCAAAATGCTCTGGTTTTGTGCTTGTGGTGACAAATTCACAAGCTTTCAGTGTTGTGCACTGGCAGTGTTGATGCACTGCATCCAATTTCTTTGAAAACTTGCCTTGTTTATGGCCCCTTTTTACAGGACATTTCTCACTCTATAGGAAACAGATCCTGAGCTCTCAGCCAGAATGGTCAGTTCACTTGAGATGATCTACATCAGGATTTTACCTAAAGTAGATCTAACAATTGCTCCTCTGAAGGGGTTACCAGATCAAAGGGCATATGCAAGAAAACCTCATCTCTCATATTTCCCAGGTTTTACAAAAGTTACAGACCAGCATCACAAAGCCTTGGTAAGAATTTCCTCTTATCCCATGAAAGGACCTGAGGAGACTGATTAAGTGACATAATCCTGTTCTACAAGGACTCCACACAAGCAGGTTCAAAGGTGCAAAGAAAAATCTCACAGAAGGGAACCTGCCTGTGCCAGTCTTTCTCTGGAAAAGCTACTTCTGCTGTGGGACTACTTCAGCAAGTCTGGAGTGGTTCTGTTCCTTTTCCATCACTTTCCCCACCAAGAAGTTCCCCATTTCTTGGCTAAGCTACCCAGCACAGAGGCCGAGGAGAGGAGATTGACTGCTAGAAGCAATAAAAATAAGAGTAGGGTATTAAATAAGGCACTGCTGTAGAGTAATAGGGAGGGTGGAAGGGAATGGGCTCATGCATATTACAATCCTATAAAAGAAAGAATTCTTAAATGAGTATTAAAGAGGACTGAGTTACAGCATGAGAAAACTAGTTTAATCACCTATTGTGCAGCTGTAGTTAATTCTGTACACATTTTACAGACATCCCAGCTATCATGCAATGCTCTGTGCAATCACTGTGGGTGACACTCCACTTTTATCACAAGTCCTGTTAATGATGTCATTACTTGGGCAAGTCTTCCATCAACCTCAGTTAGATGTTTCCTTAAGTAGGACCCGAGGTCAGATAACACCTGATGAATATACATGGCAGGAGGACAAATCTGCTTCCTGACTGCACAGAAGAGAAACATATGGTACGTGGGGATACAGAAATACACACACATGCTTTCCACCCTCCACCTCAGCAGGATTAACTCCAACCATCTTGGTAAGAAACCTTTAAAGCCCTTCTGGTGAGGGGTGTCTCCATGGGAAAGCCATGTAATAGTCTAAAATTCATCAGAATTCTAGTCCTTGCTTGGGAATGTAAATGACTTTCTACAGCTTGGGTTTGAAAATTCATTAACAGCTGGTTGATCTCATGACATCTAAGTCATGACCGAGTGATCAGAAGACTGATTCTGATGACCACCTGAAAATCTAACAAACAGGGAGCTTCATGGCTAAACAAGCAATTAGCAGTGCCAAACTAGATGATTAGTTATCAATCAGCTCAGCTGCTGATGTTCATCAGACACTTTAAAGAGTAGCAGCAAGCTAACTGGAAAATTATCCTTAATCACTTATCAGTTTGCTAAATCATGGAAAGCCAAATGACCTCAACAAGTTGTTCATTAAATCCTAAGCAAGCCCAATCTCTTTTCACAGTGCTTTTAAATCTCCAGGCATCATGTGAAGTGTGTCTTATCCTGACAGGGACATCCCCCACACATGCAGGAAAGAAAAAGAAAAAGAAGATAAGAGTCATATTTAGTGTAACTCAGTGAAAAGCCAATTTTTCACTTGCCAGACAGCTCATGCCCTTAGAAATAAAACTGCAGACAGCCCACATGCCCAGACCACCTGTAGCAGGTTCACCAGCCTAGGGAGTTACACAGAGCATGGCAAACACGTGCAGATCTTGGAACAACATGGATTCTTTCCATCTCCTGCCTCAAGGGAGAGAAGGAAGAGGGTTAGACCTCCTGGAGCTGCAGAGCCCAAATTCTGAGAAAGGGTTAATCTTTCTCAGAACCTGAAAGAAAGAAGGAGCAGTAAGGAGTGGGAGATAGTTTGCACCCAACTAGTGAATCCACATGAATGACTTGCAAGCTGCAAATTTAAAAATACCTCAGTGCCTGCTTAGTTTTGGTTTGAACATCAAGGTTCCTTTCATTGCAATGGCTACTGAGTCACTGCTTTCTGTCACTGTTAGACTACAACATTGTCACCGAGCTTCATGAAATTAAGAGTAAGCAGACCCTGGACCAGGCTGTGCATTGAGGTAACTCCTGTACTTTCCCTGGCTTTAAAGCCTGGTGAAAGCACTTGCCACTTGGTGTGTTACTGCACCTGCTGTCCCCAGATTTCAGCACACACTGACAAAGGAAGGCCAGCCCTGTCCCCAGGGTACTGATGGGGAAATTGCAAAAGGAATCACTGATGTCACCATTTCTGATGTGGGAATGTATTGTAAACACACTCCCTCACAAAATGAAAACTTCTCCAGAAGAAAGGAAATTCTGCTCCTTGGAAAAAAAAAGGCCAGATGACTTGGGTTACAATAGTTAACTTTCCTCATGGGCCACAGAAAAAACAGTTCCTGGCTTGATTGGAATTGTCCATATGTGCTGGTATGTGTTAATGTTAAATCACTGCTTGGTTGAGCCTCTCCTGGTGACCTGGAGTAACAGTGGAAACCATTTCATTTCTTCCTTTGATTTTCATTGCTGTTCTTCTGTGAATTACTTCGAACATAGAACCAGGCTTTTCCTGACCTTTGGACATGTTGTGGCTTCTTCTTTCCACTGTTCTCTCAGTATTAGAGAGAAACCAGCCAAGATTTAGAAGCACTTGTATTTGCAATGCTTTTGTGTACTCCAGACCCAGGGCTCCTGGTCCTTGATGCCTTTTGGTTTGGTGACTTTTAATCTGCTGAGTAAGTGCTTGTTACAGAAATAGCATTTCTGCCCCTGTGTGTTTGAAGTGCCACAATCCTCACAGTTGTGCAGCAGATGGGTTCAGTGACACAGCAAATGCTGCAGCCACAGAGGGATGTCTGTGATCCCGGGTGGAAAGCTGTCCTTACCAGGCAAGTGAATGTCAGGTTTTATGTTCTTCTTCCACCTATCCGAGCTGAACCCCTTCAGCCCTCGTGGTGAGGTTCCCAAATAGGTATGAATGAGGAACAATCACAAGTCTGGAACACATATTTCTAATCTGATAAGAATTTTTGAAAATGCAAATCTGTGTACCTAATTTTTATTCACTCTTCCAGTTGCTGTTTCCTCCCCTGTTCTCTTCCCATGAATATTCAGGATAACCTTTATTTATGGATTACAATCACAGCCTCTGAGGTGAGTACCTACAAACTCCTTTGCTGTTCAGCCTGTCCAGTGACAGAGTAGAAAAGCAATAAAATAAGGTTGGCTTTGCTTTAGCAATCTTCTAGTCTTTAGGAGTTGTCTGGATGTTCCCAGTACAGCTGCAAACACAGAGAGGAAGCAGTTGTACAATTTCATAAGTACAATTTGGACAATGAAGCAAAAATACCTAAAGACAACAGTAAAAGCAAGAGCCACAAGATCAGCTTGTTCCCCTGTGTCTTTGGGAAGCAGGGAGGCATAAACCTCCTAAATTTTATCCTTTTATGCCATTGTACTGAGGCATTCACATCAACACATGTAAGAAGATTAAAGTAAATCATAACAATTGTGGGTTATCTCCTTAATAGTTAGACAATTTCCTTAAAAGGAAATGCATTTTATTATCTTAACAAGAGTCAGAAATTTTTAAAGAAACTTAACTTTCATTCATCTCAATGACAACCTAGCAGTGGGGGATGGAAGGAGCCTCAAGTTTGATTAATAAAAAGGTTGCAATCATAAATGGCCATTTTGAGTCCAGAACCCAAAAACCAGGAAAGGCAGTGAGAAGCAGAACCCCACCTGAATTATTACAGCTGCCCTGGCCAGCAGGACCCTGCCCACCTGCTTCACCTGCAGGGTCAGGCTATAGGGAGCTGGGAAGCCCATCACATGTGTGTAGTCAGGATGGGAATGTAACTTTGCCCTAAAACTGTAAAAGACCTATTGAACAGAACTTTGCCAAGCATGATGTCAGTGGGTGGGGGCACTACCAGGCTCATGATAAGCCAAGTATAACCACAGCTGAAATAAAACATTTGCATATAAATTTTCCCTCCTAAAATTTATTAGCAGCAGAGAGATAATGGTGTAACAAGTTGATGAAGAGTCGCCATGAGATCATATTTGACTTAATGTGGGGCTTGTAGGCATTGTTGCACAGAGGAAAGGCTCATTGTGTGCAGTACAGTAAAAACTGTGGTTTAAAACAAAGGGATAAAATAGTTGCCTTAACACAGCAGCAGCATTGTCATTGTAAATCTGCCATGCCACATGTTTTATTACATTTTCATAGCAGAAGAGGGAATTTACGATGTGATACTACAAGCTCCGCCAGCCTTCTTCTGTCAGTGGGGTACCTCTCTTAACTCATATCTAAAATATTTGCTGATACTGAAACGTGACTGTGAGATATAAAAACAGTCTTTTACAACTCCAGAGGACATTACATTCATCTAGCTTAGAGCAAAAAGAAGAAAAACAAATCGCCTGAGCATCAATTTCTACAGAGAGTGGGCACTTTCTGAGGGAACAAAGAGAGGGAACCACTGCTGAGCTGAGGCTGCTTTTGTGGGTGAAGCGGTAACACCAAGATACTATTATTATTAGTAGTAGGAGTAGTAGTAGTAGTAGTAGTATTGCCACCACCACAGACAAAATTGGTGCCAAAGATGTATGTGAGATCTTCACCTTCATCATTACGTTTTGGGGTAATATTCACCCAATGTGGACATTTTGGGCTTGAATCTCCTGTAGTCAAATATCAACAGCAATGGGTCAGGGCATTGCATTCATTCCTCCTGGATTGAACTAAGTCACAATATGCTCCCCACAGCCATGGATGATCCTTTACTTTCTTTCTGAATATGCTGCCCTAAATACAATTGTTACTTAACCATGACAGGACCATGTCCATTCCAAACACAAGCAAAAACTTTTGATACTAAAGGTTCAGTATTGAGAACACTAAAATTAGAAAAGGTTCAAGTGACACTTCACATTAATTTGATCAAGTATTAGGCAGTTTTCTGTTCACTGTAGTAGATAAAAAACTTGGTGTCAAGTACATCCTTAGGCAAAAAGAACAAAGAAAAAGAGCCACAGCTTAAGAGTAAGACAACAGTATCAAAAATCTAGTAGGTTGGTTTTAAATCAAGAGGGAAATAATAAGAAAAAGAACTTCAAAAGCATTTGCAGGGAGGAACATTCCACCAAGACAAAGTCATCTGTCCTTGCTTTCCCAAAAGCAGCATGATCAAAGCTGATTATGGGATTTCAAGTCCTGAATGTTTCTTTGTATTGCCCAAGCAGAGAGGGAAAATGCTGGATGATACCAAAAGGACAAAGGGAAGATCCTGAGATATTACAAAGCAGGGAGCAGGATTTAATGTCTTTAAAGAGCATCAGTGCCTCCATCCCACCCGTGTGATGACGTGAGACACAGTCCACCAGGATTATGATTGGCTGTGCAGTTTGAGGTAATGCACTGATATAACACTAAACAACAACATATGCACAGCATTTGTAATGAGATTGGACTTTTAACCTTCTGAAACAGTGGGAAATAACAGGGCTTTTAAAAATACCAGCTCTGAGGTAAGGAGAGGGTCAGCCCAATACAATTTATAAATATAAAACCAGTTGCATAGCTGAGTTTCACTTTAAAACATAAATTATTTGAAAGACTAAGAGGAAGCCAGAGGAGGAGTGAGAAAAAGAAAGCTGGCAAAGAGGAAAGAACCAGAGACAACAGAAGAGATGGGACAGAAGGAGGGTAGAGCTTTCACAAACTACCCCAGTACCACCTCTGGAGCTCCACCAGTTACTGATTGTCCATTGGTCTGAGCAGCAAACTCTGAACACCAAAGTCTGAGCGGTGACTCGTCCTCACTGACTGAAATAAAGCCAAATGTTTGTTCCTCTGTAAGGCCCTAGCTGCAAACACCATGTGCTGACAGCTCCATCTGGATTGATGGACCAGATGAGGCTGTAGCAGACACTCTGAAGCTTTAACTGCAACTAGAGTGGATCCAACAGATTGACATGAACTTAATAAATTGGGTGAACTTGAAGACTATCATAGAATCAGAGCATATGCTGAGCTGGAAGGGACCCACAAGGATCATGGAGCCCAACTCCTGGGCCTGCACAGGACAGCCAAAGATTCCCACCATGTGCCTGAGAGCATGAGAGGCTCAAACAGTGCCAAAGCCAAGAAGGCCTAAAGCAAGGGACTAGTGCTGGGCACAAATATTCAAGATTGTCAAATTCTGGCAGCATTTTTGGTAGAAATATTAGACTAGACAGAACCACACTGAACTCACATCTCTGCAATCTCAGCCAATGACACAGAATCCTCTATTCCAGGACAACAATTCCTTCATACATTATCCAACATTACAGGCCACTCAGTATCATTACTCAGTTCCCTACTGAATGAACTTCACTGGAGCTACAACTTTGACCTGCCTCAAGAAGAGCAGAAGAGATCAGTGGCTCACCAAAGCAGTCATGGGAATTTTATACATCAAGGAACCCAAAAAATAGATAATTTGCCTTGAAAACAAGAAACCCCAAGTCTCTTCTCTCAGAAATGGAAGGGAGCTTAGGGGAGGCCAGTTTCCCCACTCCTGTGGTAACAACCTGGGACCCACCAGGAGTCCTAGATGTCAGTCTTGCCACGTCAAATATATTTTCATGTTGGTGCCATCTCAGCTGGTTTTACCCAGGAAAACTCCAGTTCCCCAACACCTATGCACTCATGTTAGGATACATATCCCAAAACCTCTTCCATTAGGATCTGTTCAGGAGTCTACTCCATTTAGGCCCTCCACTTCTCTTTCTTGGGTCTGATTTTTAAGGGCACCTTTTTGCTTTCAAATCACAGCATCTGCACCAGTCCTGTGAAAGGCCTTCAGCTCTCCACCAAGAAATTACTCCCAGCACTGCCATGGCACGTGGAAAGCGGCACCTCCTGTTCACCAGGCTGCTCACAGCACTGGAATTAGCCTAGGACTGTGGTCCTTCATCAAGCAAAATGACTCAAGGAGGATTTGGCAGGAGAAAGAACAGCAAAATCAGACTTGAGTCAAATGCAGCTCTCCAAGAAATTCCTTTTCACTTATAAGCAACGTGCAGACTGGAGTTGCCTTCCTGTGACTTGCCCCCACCCTCCTGCAAGGCAGCATTAGAAAGGAGCCTGTCACCCAGGGATGTTTTTCAACAATACTTCATGTCCTCTTTTACTGTCTTCTTTTTAAGCCACTTCCAAACTCAGTTCCCTTTGCTCCATACTCAGATCAGACTAATAAGAACACCACCTCAGGGAAAAGACTTGTACACAGACAGACTTCCTCTTCAGAGGATCAAACAGACCAGACTGTTCCTTTTCAAGTTTTATTAATCCTGGTTCATAATTTCCACCACATCATTAGTCATTTCCTATTATTGAATAGCTGGTAGCAGCATCATCGCTCAGTAAATAGCAAGATAACCATGCCACCTGCAATTTCTTGGCTGATACCTACCCACAACCACATCTGGGTGAAAGACGGTGAGGTAAAATTAAAAGCCAAACCCTGTAGACTTTTTTTTGATCTGTGGCTCATTTCTTTTATTCACATCATCTGCTCAGCTGGCTACATAAGCTGCTGCAGACCTTGTTTAAAAACAGCTCCAGAAGATTAACACTGAAACCACCAGTTTGGAAATGCAGTGATTTTCACTGGAATTCCCCTTGCTAAGGCATGCAGGGTCTTTGGAAAGCTTGCTGATTATCAGGGTTTATGATTTGTTTGGTTTTCTAAGCTTTTCTTGGTTTGTCAATATACTTTGGGTGATTTTGATAGCAAAATGGGCAGAGAATTCAAGTCCCTTGAAGCAATCTGTTTTCTATTCAGGTTTCCTTGCTCCTTCCCTAATAAAGCTTATTTTTCTTAATAATATCCTTCTTTCTGCCATCTGGCTCAAGCAACTAATTGGGAGAGAGTAGCCTGGTCTTTTCAGTGCAGTAGCTATACACTTAAATTTCTGGAATGTCCTCTTGGACATTCCTCATTTTTCCCATGCTGAAAGGTTCTCCACACACAAGTTCTGCGTTGGGGTTTCCATGAGGATCACTTTGTTCTGTATCAGGAGTGTGTAGCTGTGGTGGCCCAGAGGCAGCTGTTAGATGCTCAGAAAGGGTTCTTCTCCACCCAGGCAGCAGCACTTCTCCCCTCTCCTTCTTCCCATTACCTCAGGATATTTTCTAGGCTGCACTTTCCCCACGTGCTCCACGGGAGAGCCTCGCGGCAGCTCCGAGCCAAGTTCACAGAAGACAATGAGCCTTTCCACCATCTCCAGGGGCAGGGAATGGAGCTCTCAGTTCCCAGGCCTGTGAAAGGATTTCCTCCCTTTCACTTGTCCCCGTGAATGCAGCCTGGTACTCCGAGCACAGCCACTGCAGTGTGACTCCAGCAGCCAGGAATGACTTAGGGTTTATGGCTGGGGTTTCTGCCACAGCCTTCCTGCATGGCCTTAGCCAAGAAGTCACTGGTTCTTAGACTGTCTCAGAGCCTGTTGCAATTCATCCCTGCTGTTTCCAGCACAAATATTGGTCATTAGAGGTCAGCTGAGTCCAGGTGAAAAGAGATAATTAATTAAATACCTAATGACTAATGCATTTAACAGCGTTTTGGGGAGTACACAGCTGCTTTTATCAGGGTGTGACCTGTCAGGACAGCAGGGTCAGGCGTGCACACTCCTTGTCCCATTACTCTGGCACTTCCAGGTGGAGTTTGAGAAATCCAGGAGCAGGATTATGTAGTTTGGCTACAAAAGGCTGTGGTAACACACAGGAGACACCCTCACTGAGTGAGTCTCTCCTGGCACTCTTTGGCAGCTTGTCCCTGACTGTGCCCTGCTGTCACTTGGTGCTTCACTCTTGCCTACAAGAGGTAGCAGGAACTGGCAGTGCCTGTTTGCACTCACTCTGTCTGCCTGCAGCATGAGAGAACCAGATTTCATAGTCCCAGAGGCCCAGCTCACCAGGTGTGTGTTACTTTAGATGTTTTCATCTCTTTTATTTTCCAAAATAAAAACATATGATGTTAATATATACACATTTGTAAAGAATCATAGAATGGTTTGGGTTGGAAAGGACCTCAAAAAGCATCCAGTTCCACCATCTGCCACGGGCAGGGACACCTTCCACTGTCCCAGGCTGCTCCAAGCCCTGTCCAGCCTGGCCTTGGACACTTCCAGGGATCCAGGGGCAGCCACAGCTGCTCTGGGCACCCTGTGCCAGGGCCTTAGCAGCCTCACAGGGAAGAATTTTTTCCTGGTATCTGACCTAAACCCCTGTATTTCAGTTTAAAATAATTGCCTCTTGTCCTGTCACTATTATTGGATGTTGCCAGTATAAAAATCCCTCTCCCTCATTTTTGTTTTTTTTTTTTAATGTAACATACATATTATATAAGACACACTTATATTGTAAAAAAGCTCCTAAAAACTAACTTCCCACAAGTGTATTTCAAATCCCCAGTCTGTTTGTGTGAACAGTTCCTAACCACCTGCTCTATGTTATAGTGAAATACACAAAGCATGGGAATTGCTTAGGTTGTGCATTTACTTATATGCCCATAATACAATCATCTGTCAAACTCTCATAATCTCCTTTCTCCCTGACCCATCACCCTAATTCCACATTAATTTTTGTGGCTCTATCTCCTCTGTGGTATAAGATGGAATTATTCACCTCTTGAGCAGGGAAAGGAGAGGAGGACATGACTACAGGTCAAAAATACTGCATGTCCAGAGCGTGATATTGCAAAGTACTTTGTGTTTTACATATTTTTTTCATGTACACACATTGGAATATTAAGCTCACCTGCAATCAGATGAAGCTCAGTTCTCAGAAAAAGAAAAGCATAAGGAAAATGAAAGCATCTCACTTCACATAAGACCACTGTGGCAGCATGAAAGGCACAGCTCAGTGTGTAAATCCCAGGATCACCTTTTTTTTCCCCCTGCTCCTCCACATCTCACTCAAACTCCCACACCTTCCCTCAGTTTGGATAGTACATTCCTTCCCCCAGGTTACTCCTCCTCTCAGCTCTCCTGGCTCCTCACAGCTGGGGAAGCAGAATTAGGGTGAGGTGGCCTCAGTTCACCTTCACCTCATCTAACTCCTCAGATGTCATCACAGACTCCTCACTGTCACACAGGCAAGAGGGTCAACTCCCTACTCCCTTCCCAGTGAGCATGAGCTGATCCTCCTTCCTTCCAGGGCTGAAAAGCCCTAATTAGTGTTCCTAAAGACCTCAGACTATAACAGCCTAAATGGCTTGTCTTCTTAATAATAGTAATGAAATCCTGGAACCACTAACTTGATAATAATTGCTAGATGGGTATAATAAATGGCTTTTGCCACCTCAAAATGAATTTTCATTAATTGGGGCTTTTGTTCTCACAGTCACCATGTTATTTGTTTGCCCTCCTGGTTAAATTCCTGCAGTAATGATGAGGGAAGCATTTAATGGGGAATGATGGGCATCTTTATAAACAAAAGTGGTTGCATGAGACATAAATCAGAGAAATGGGATCTGGTACAGTAACATCTCAAAAGCTCAGCAAAGACAGGCAAAAGCCTGTTGATCTTGATATTCTGTACAGATGACAGAGTCTTTATCTTCAGATCCTATAATCCCAAGAGTTGGCCGAAAGCAGAAATCATTTCCATTCACATGTAACAAATAAGAAATGAGGGCAGTGAGAGACTGATCAAAAGCAAGGACTCTGAAGGAGGACTGGAAACTGAGCCAGGTTTCCTGAGACCCAGATCAGGGCTTGAACTACAAGACCCCCCCTATTTTTTTTCCAATCCCCAAGGCAACCTCTGCCTTTGTCAGGCTCACAGTCTCAAAGCTGCTGTGTAACTCCTCTGTTACACTGAGCACTGCTGAGCTCCTGTGCACAGCACCAGGATCCAAGGGTTTGGCTCCTACCACGGTCATTCAGCCCTTTGCAGGATCAAACCCTGACATCCCCATCCCCACAGCTCAGCATGTCACGTTCCCTTGCAGATATTAACAGCATGCCTGAACTCCAGGAGAGATCAGGCTCTGTAAAAGGAACAGGGGGAAGGGAAAGGTTTATAATGGAGCATAATTATTTAGCAGTGCATTGAGGAGCTGCCTGGCATGGCCTGTCCTCACAGACAGCACTTCCTCCTCTAATAGCTGTCCTGATAGCTGGAGCTGTCTTGGCTTTTATCAGCCAGGCAGCCTCGCACTCTGCTTAGACCCAAATGATCAAGTGGCCTTCACAGCTGCCACCACTTCCTATTAAAGGACTACAAGGGGCCTGTGAGATTAAGGAAGGATAAAAACAAGTACTTATCATTTGGGAAGCAACATCGCTGGTTATCTAAAGCAACGTAATTATATCGCAGCTTTATCTGTGAGTGGCTTTTTCCTTCCAGGAGGTAAGGAATAGAAAAACTTTTCACTTCATAATGAATCCTATTGAAACTCCATTTTGCCCTTGGCAAAAGGCCATTATCCAGCAGAAACATGTAATCATCCTAAAAATGCATAATGGCATGGAAAACGGACAAGTAGTTTCTTGAAATATTGTTTGTAAAAGGCCTAATTTATAATGGGGATTGTTTGTGTTAGGGCCTTTTGGCATGTATGGTTAACAAGAACTTGCTGTTCTGCTGCCAGTTCGTTTAATCAAGAGGGCCTTGTGTCAGCCCCCTCGATATGGCCCAGGAAACAATGGGAGCTTTTTCCCTGAAACTGCCCCATCGTGACAGAGAGAGCGCCCTGCTATTTAATCTGGAGTTGTTGTTCCCCTTGATAGACACCACTGCTGTCAATGCAGCCCATCCAAACATTCACACAGTCAGATCCATTGCACTGCTGTGCCCCTTGAAAAAAAAATATTAGGAATGATCTGGCAGCACCACTAATTGAGAGCAGTCATGGAACTGTGGCTCCTTTGTACCGATGCAGTTGTAGGAACAGCTCCTTCCCTGCAGAAATGTAGCAGCTCACACACAACCAGGAATGGGACCTCCTGGTCTGGCTCTTGTGGGTGCTCAAAGCTGGGTGGTGTGCAGGACTGTGTGTGCTTTCCCAAAAAGAAATGAGAAAGGCTGTGGTCAATACTCTTCACCCATTTAGGGTGTTGGAGTATGCTTTGATCACATTTTGTATCTACAAAAAGGAGGTAGAAATGTCCCCATTTCATCTGGCTGTGTTTTTGTCACACATATTAATAAATATGTAGATTCTATCAGGCATCCTGGTCTGTGGTGCACAGAAAGGTCTCTCTCATGTGTGACCTTTGCAGATGCACAAGACACATTTGTAACTCACCCAAGCATCTCTCTTCTGTTAGGAGATGCTTGTGTTCAAGTTCTTGTGTTCAAGTTCTTGTGTTCAAATTCTGCAAACTGTTTATGGCAGATCCAACACTTGGCACAGACACTGGGACATGGGAGCCTTATTCCAGTGCAGAATTAAAGCTGTACACAGCAGGCTGAAATGTTCCTGCCTCAAGCCTCATGTGTAGTTGTTCACACTGAAAGAAAACTCCACAAGGAGTTAGAGGAATCTCAACATCTCTTGTGTACCAGTTGTGTCCAGTACCCAAAGGGGCTCCAAGAAAGCTGGAGAGAGACTTTGGACAATGGCCTGGAGTGACAGGAAAAGAGGGAATAGTTTCACACTGCCTGAGGGTGGGGTTAGATGGGATATTGGGAAAAAATTATTCCCTGTGAGCATGGTGAGGCCGTGGCAGAGGGTGCCCAGAGAAGCTCTGGCTGCCTCACTCCTGGAAGTATCCAGGGCCAGCTTGGAGCAACCTGGGATAGTGAAAGGTGTCCCTGCCCATGGCAGAGGGGTTGGAATGAGATGGGCTTTAAGGTCCTTTCCAACCCAAACCATTCTGGGATTCCACATTAAATTATCCATGACCCACATGGTGGGGGTGGATGGCAGCTCCTGGCATGACGTGGTGCTCCTGGGCTGAGGCCTCAGAGCAGGGTGAGTCCCAGCACTGGGTGACACAAGGCCACCCACCCAGTGAAGAAATGCTGAAGATCCAGGCTGCTGCTGTCAGGAATTCCCTTGAAGGCATAGTAGCACCACAGCCTTGTTCCTGTCTGCTGCTCAGCACTTCTGGTCAGAACAACACACAGATCGAGGGACTGCCTGCTGTGGAAAGCAGGGTATACAGATCCAAAGGCTGCCTGCATATGGGAATCAGGGTACAGATCCAGGGAGCATCAACACAGTGAGGGAAAGATGTGCTGGGGATGAAGTGACGAGGTTGTTTGACAGCAAAGTGCAATCAGATACAGCCTACACAGGAGTGCCAAGCAGCACAATGTGGAGAAAAAATGAGGAATCCTGGATTTCAAGATTCGTAGTGCCAAGATCTAGACCTGAAAAGTTGCATCTTGTCACACAAACCAGCTGCTTGCTGTATATATGGCAGTTGTGCCCCAAAGTCTTGGGCACAGCTGAGATCTATTGTGCCTGGCACTGCACATACATTTATTTTAAGACAGTCCTTGCTACTGAGAGCTTAGAATAGACACAGAATGGTATTTTTAACAAAAGCACAATAATTGCCACAACTAAAATGAAAACAAAGCTATAATTTGGGCAGCTTGACAGTGTGAAGGCCTTGTGTAAAGAATTGTAGCTCAAAGGATTTTTCACTTTTGAAGCAATCTGCTGAATCCATGGGTATCTTCCTAACATATAGAAAAAAAAAAGAACCCTTCTTTATTTGCTCCAAAGCTGTGTTTGTACAGCAAATGCTGAAGAAAGACCTTCTTCCTTCCATAACCAAATAAAATGATCCCTTTGGTTATTTATAGTCCTCAGAGCCCAAAGACATCACTTGGCTCCCTACCACAAGCCCAGCCATGTGTTACTATATTAAAAAATGTGAAAATGTAATTATGGGGTACTCAAGCCAGTGTCTGCAGACAAAACCTGCCAGGAGGAAGAGACAGGAAACGTGTGCCCTTCGGAGCTGCACTCGGCTTTTCCGCCTCAGGACTCCACCAGAGCTCACAGAGGAGGGATGGGGGCTGGCTCTGCAGCTCAGCAAAGTCACATCTGCCTCTCAGCAGAAACCAGCTTGCTGTAAACTGCAAGTGCAATCCTGACCAAAAAAAAAAAGAAAGAAAAAAAAAAATCAAATTCCCTCCCTGCCAATTCCAAGAGCCGCATCATTTACGCTTGGTCACACTGCGAGCCACCCTGTCTGCCCACAGAGGGGAAGAGGGAGTGGGGTAGGATGCAGCAGGACTTACCTCCCCTGCACAAGCCTCTTGCATCTGTCTGGGAGCTTGGCCCTCTGTGGTGAAGCCATTTCTTACGTGTTCAAATGAAGAGCAGAGCACAGAGACCAGGTTATTACCCCCTCACAGCCTCTTCCAGGTAAAGGGCTGGTGCTCCTGGGACAAAACTCTGATCTTGATGTCTTTTCTCAGCTCTTGTGCATCTTCCCAATTCACAAGTCTCTTCTATCCAGCTGCTCATTACTGTCCCTTTGCACAGCAGGACAGCAGAAGGAAAATCTGTCACCCTTCATGATTTAATCCAGCTGGTCCCCACAGGGCTGCAAACTCTGTAGGCTTTGCTCTTGTCCTGAGCCAGGCATTGTACCCAGGCACAAATCCTGGCCAGGGTGACTTCACAGCTTTAGAACCTGGATATCCTCATTCTCCTGTCACCTGTTTAAGCATCTCCACATGACTCTGGAGGGGGAGCAGCTGGGAGATGCTCTGGAGAAGGTAAAGCTCCCACCTGATGTGCCCAGTAAGCCTTTCCACGAGTGGACACCTTTGACTTTAATAAGTGACTCCAGGTTCACACTGGTCTGGATGGAATCAGAGTGGAGATAAGCTGAGACAAATCCAGGCACAGCACCACTTTCTCTGAGACCCCAGGACACCCACACAAGTAGCTAGTGAGGAGTGAAGGAATGAAGAAAGAAAAAGCACTTTTCCTCGGGGCACATGAGCTGTGACAGGAAACTTTAGAGAAACTTTGGGGGAGGGATAAGTCATTTGGATGATGAATCGCCCACTGGCCTTCCACAGTAATTTCCAATCAAATTGTCTTTAGGAGGCTTCCCTTGGAGCAGGGCATAAAATCCTCTTCTAATACACACAGTCTCAGCGTGAAGAAGCCATGTGTATAACCTCAGAGTATTTATGTGTGTGTGTACATATGTGTATATGTATATATATATGTATACATATATATGTATATATACATATGTATATATATCCTGTGTCAACAAAGAGCTCACAGCCAGCTGTTCACCTGCTCCTTCCTTCCAATATCAGTCTTTTGTTTTTAGCCAAACCACAGATCAGTTTCTCCCTCATTACTGAGCATTCACTGACAAAAGAGTGTTTACTCACCATCAGAGAGAAAGGCAAGAGATACAAAATGCAAGAAATGTGAGCAGTTCTCCCCACTCAGCACTGCCAAGGCAGACAGAGAAGGACTGGGAAGGCAAAGTTTTGCCCATTTTCAGCAGAAAACAACCCAGCTTTCCATACTGCCCAGCCAAAGCCAAGCACTTCTCTGCAATGCTCACTTTTAAACCTCCTGCCAGGCTCATTCGCTTTGGGGGTTTGCAATAATCCGCAAGTTTCCACAATTTTGCACAGTCTGATGCTGTGATTAATAAGATTACAAGCTTGCCGGTGGAAGATGAAGCCCCAGGATGTTCCCGTAGCCTCACACCACTCGCATCCAAACTGCGATTGCTTTAGGCTCTGCCACCCTTCCACGTATCCCGTTTGACGGTGCCTCTTTTCTGCAGCATTTCCCCCAAATTCCCCGCTCTGGCCGGAGCCGATGGGGCCTCTCCAACGCAGTATCGGCAGTGCCACCTTCTGGCCTGCGACACGAATCCCAGCCACCAGCCAGGTCCTGCTGCAGACAGGCTGGACAACCCCCCCGACCCCTCTGGGGGTACAGCTCCCATGGCCAAGTGACAAATCCCACTGGAAGGTGGTCCCCAAGGAACACCGACTGCACTGATCCAGTTTGCTGGATGGAGGAGCTGGGAGCACTCAGGTCCTTTCAGTGGGACGTCAGTAACTTGTCCCTGCACCAAGTGCCACTCTTCCCTCCAGCTCCTTGTGGACCAGCTTGGGAATCCTCACACTGTTTTCCCCCGCAGGAAGATGAATAAGTAAAGGAGCAATTGCTGATTCCCTGCATTATTTTCATAAAATTCCAGAGTGGTTTGATTTGGAAGGGACCTTAAAGCACATCCAGTTCCAACATATCTGTGGGCAGGGACACCTCCCACTATCCCAGGTTGCCCCAAGCCCTGTCCAGCCTGGCCTTGGACACTTCCAGGGATCCAGGGGCAGCCACAGCTTCTCTGGACAATCCATGCCAGGGGCTCACCTCCCTCACAGAGAAGAATTTTTTTCCTAATACCTCATCTTAATCTCCCCTTTTTTAGTTGAAAGCAATTCCCTCTTGTTCTATCACCACATGTCCATGTTAAAATCACTCTTTATCTTTACATTTTTTGGCCAGGTCTCCCAGGATCTCAAAATCAGCTGCTTCTCTTACTCCAAGTATCTGTGTGCAAACAAACTCCAGTATCAGCTCCCTGGGTACTGAAAGGAGCAGCCACTCTGCAAACAGCAGCAACTCTACTTTCATTTTCAATGCTTAGGGCTCTCACCTGGCTGGCAGATGCTCCACAGCTACTTTGCACCTTCTTCCCACTGACAGGTGCATTTCCAGCCAGAAGAACCTCAGATCTATACCCTGAAGTGCAGCACCATCAGCCACAGGAGGGTGAAAACCTATTTTCAGGAGCACGACTGTAAAGTTGTTCTCTGGACTTCAGTATTTATTCTCTACATTATTTACAGCCATACTAAAAAATGAAGTGCTCCATGGAGCTTCTTTGTGGGTTTTGGCCACATGGAACAAATGGGATTTCCTGATGCTTGTATTACACTGGCAGCATTTCAGCAATTCCAGTGCATCTCTCTAAAGAAGCACTTAATGCTCATTTATTACAGGCCCCATTACACCACTGGCAATGGCTAAAGGGGCCTTGATTTTTGCAGAAATGTCATTTATGCCCACCTTATGTCCTTTTTACAGCATCCTGGACTGGTATAAAAGAGGGACAGTGTATTGCACAGCTCCAGCTTGTATCCTGGAAGCCAGAAGTTTTCCACTCACCCTGGCTTTGGTGAGATGGGAAGACAATTCCAAGGAAGAGCTGAGCCTCCTCTAATACTTACTTTTCCCCTTCTTGCATCTCTCAAGCCCTTTATAAAGTTTTATTAGAAAAGCAGAGAAAAAAAATAGAGCAAAAGCAGGACTTGTGCTGGAAAGGATGGAGTTCACTCTCTGTGTGGGGATATGTAGCTACAGCACCTGGAAGAGGCCTGGGGGATTGATGCTGGGAATCCCTGCCTGGAAAAGGCCTGTTTGAAGATGAGGCACTTCTCTTAGTTCTGGAGTCTGCAAAACTCCTGTTTGCAGCTCAAACCCAAGGGGTATTCCTGAAAGAATTACATTCTTTCTGGTGCTGTTGAAAGGAGGCCACGGAACCACCATATGACCTTGGGAATTTTATCCCTGCCCTCTAAACCAGACAGGAATCCTTCTTTCCTTCCCTTCTGCTTCTTCAGCCCAGGAGTTCTCCAAGGCAAGGGCTGCCTCCTACACCCATGGACCATGCCTGGCACAGTGGACTCTGATCTCCACAGAATCACTGAATCACAGAATTCCCTGAGCTTGAAGGGACCCACTGAGTCCAACTCCTGGTCCTGCCCAGACCCCCCAACAATCCCACCCTGGGCATCCCTGGCAGTGCTGTCCAAACCCCCTGCAGCTCTGGCAGCCTCGGGGCTGTGCCCATTCCCTGGGGAGCCTGGGCAGTGCCAGCACCCTCTGGAGGAAGAATCTTTTCCTAATATCTAATATTTCTAATATCTTGGCTGCCTACTGCTGTAGCACATTTGGATGAGGAGAGTTTACACATGTGGGAAGTCCCTTCTAGAAGAAGTCTCCTTACTTAGCCTGGGAACTGCAATTGAGAGATGTTATCATAACAAAACACAGCCTTTATCTCCCAATGGGAAACCTTCCAAATTCCATTTTTTCTTAAACCTTATCCACCCTTTTGTAAAATACATATATTAAATAAATTAAGAACTTCCCAACTTAACTCACGTTTTTAAATATTATTTTAAAATTCATGTACAATTTTGGTGACAAATGGGCAGAATTCCAATCAAGCTATCACCACTGCAATTAAAGTGATTTTTCCATCTGAATATATCTCTGACATGGAAAGAAATTACACTATCACTGTATAAAGCTGTTTTGATAGATCAGTTCCCTCACTGAGCATATTTTATACTCATCAAAACTATTTATACATCCTCACATAACAGAGCTATTCTAGGAATTTCAAATCTGAATAATAATATTAGTCATTCTTGAAAGAACAAACACATGCAGTATCCTCAATAATGCAACACACAAATCCCAAGGAAGAACCTGATTCCTTTCTCTTTTTTTTGCCTGCTCTTGTGCACATTCCCGGATGCCTGCATGGATCAAGCATCCAAAGATTCCACTAAACCCAACTGAAGAGCAAAAGGAAGCAATTTGAGGCTATTTTTAAACATGCACAACATGCACCAAATCCAAACTCCTTAACATACTCTCCTGAGAGCTTTTGTAAAGTCCAGCTTAAGGGAATTAGGCACTCGGATCTAATTGAATTTTGGTGCGATATGGACACCTAAGTCCTTGAAGCTCATTTGGAAACTCATCCAATACAGGGTTCATTTTCCAGCTGAGAAATACCTTAGTAATGGTACACTTAACACTCAACAGCCATTTGACCTATTTTACTAATGTGTTTGGGAAGGAGGTTAATTAACAGTGGATAGCCATATCCTTAAGCTTAATTTTTCCAACAACCCTGCTCATAAAAGGAAAAACTGAGTACATATTAAAGGAAGCAGGCAATTAAGTTGCACAAATAGTGAGCTCATTGAACTGCAGCTGACTTCTATCATGTCAAAGAACAACTAAACACAGAAGCAATGAAAAGATTGTTGCCACGACCGCCACTGAGAAGTGCCTGGCAATAAAGATGAATAACTTCCTACTTGAAGATTACTGATTAAAGCTCTTAGGAACCAAAAGGTTAGACATAGGCATATCTGGAGCAAAATATTTTAATGCATGTTTGGCAGATTCTGTAACATATTTACAGTGGATTTAAAGCAAAGATTTATACAACTCCAGTAAACTCAGCATTAAGCAGCCTTTAAAATCACAGCAGTTCCAAAGATCACAAGTACAGGCGCAACTGGTTCATTTTGATGCCTCAGAGAAGGAGCTACCCCTGCTGTTTCCTAAGGACAGAGGTGGAGAAATGGAACATTCACAGGCCTGAGCACACTGTGGGAGGGAACTGGGCCTAGTGGGATGAATCACAGAATCCAGAATGGACAGGGTGGGAAGGGAGCGCTGAAGGTCACTGAGTCCAACCTCTCTGCTCAAGCAGCATCCCCTCATGTGTGTCACTCAGGATTGTGTCCAGGTGGGTTTGGAATGGCTCCCATGGAGAAGACTCCACTGCATCTCTGGGCCTGTTCCAGCACTCAGTCACCTCAATGGTGTATGGAAAACATCAGGCCAGCACTGGATGGACCATTCCCACCAAGCTCCATGGCAGAACTTATTGTCATCCCTAAAATGTAGCTCTTAACTGGGCAAAATCCTGTTCCACAATAGATACAAATACATAAAAATACAGTTAACCTCACTTCTCACTTATCTATACTAACAAGATCAGCAAGTTGGGAGCAAAATTCTTCAGAGCACTGTTTCAAAAGGCTTCCCCCCACCATTTCTTGCTATGCTTTCCTGGAGTATTTCCCCGGAAAGAAAGGCTGGTTGCTTGAAAAGGAATTTTGGTTTTCATGGTTTTAATGCAGATATTCCCTGATGGAAATGCTTAGCTGGGTGTTTCTGTTTCACCTGGACCACCAAGGCTATAGTAGCCAAAATCCAGTGCCCCACAACATCCAGTGGGATAGATGCTCCCTCAGTACAGCAGCAAGCCTCCCATCTTGGTAATTTCTAAATGAAAAAATGCAGATCAACCAGGTCAGGAGAGAGAACTATTTAGGAAGAGAGAGTGTGTGTGTCCCAGAGGAGCTCTTCTAGGACCATGAGGCAGGAGCTGTGCAGCATGGACATGTTCCTCCTCCTCCACCACACAACTTGCAGCAATGCTTTTTGGATTTCCAGTCCAGTGAAGTTTTCACATGGAAGTGCAGGCCGTGTACTAGCAAATCTGCACTTAATGACAATAAGTGATTAAGGCTTTTCCTGGTGACATCCCATGGAATTCTATAGAGGCAAACTGTGGCAACCTCCTTTTCCTGCATCTTGAGACTCTCTGCACCACAGAGAAAGCCACTGGCCCAAAGAGATGTGCACAGACAAGAGAGAGACATCAAACGAAACTCCAGTGGTGGAATGAGGGCAATGAACTATGCAGAAATGCAGGGAAAAGAACTGGAAAGGCAGTTTGGCTGGGAACTGACAGTGAGAACATTCAGGCAGAAGACTCAGGAAAATTTATTCAGATAAGTTCTGATTATTTGCTGTCTGTGACTAAATATGAGGCACCTGCAAATGCAATAGAGCAAAAATCTACAAAGCAGAAATGCTGCTTCATCCAGAGCCCAGGGACGAGTGGCTTTGTGTAGCAAAGACATTTCATTTTAGATAGAGAATCTATGTGCAGTTCCCTGACAAATGACCCTAAATATGATCATTACACTCTTAGTTCTCACTGTAAAATAGTTCTGTGCATTAATGACATGAATTTAGAGATCACATTTTTGAACATTGGATCCAAAATCCAGACAGAAATCTGTGGGCTCAAGCAATAATTAACCCATTGACTTTTAAGTGTTTGACCTTTATTTGTCTCACACACATCCTCCTCAAAGCAAACTGGCATCTTCTCCTGACTTAGGGAGATTTTGGTTCAAATACCTTCTTGTTCCCAACCACTGAATGCTGATGGAAGCAAGACTTGCTATTATAGCTCTTTTTAATCTGACTTGGAAATAAGTAACTTGGAAAAAGACCTCCTTTTCTGCCTACTTTCTCCTCAGACTTGTGTCTTTTGGCCCTTGAAATTTTTCTGAATCCACTTCCCCTGCAGTGAATCACATGAGGAAGTAAAAATCTTAATTGCAACACGAAAGTTAAACAGCAAGACATGACTTCATTGGAGTGGACAAAAAAAGGGCAAGGGATTGCTGTATGAGGTGAAAATCCTCATCTTAATTCACAGGACTTCTTGGGATTGATACAATACAAGCATATGAGAAGCAGAGGGAAGTGGGGTTTTTAAAATGTTTTTATTTTAGTGCCTTTCTCTATCCCCTTCACTGCAGCCCTGAGCTTTGGGAACACACTCACAGCAAGTCACTAACACAAAGCACAGGAATTAAACATCACATTGATCCAGAACAGGCAAGACTTGCAAACCCAAAGTGCTCACTTACCTGTAGGAAGGTAACAACAAGCATTTAACTGGCCAGGGAGTGTCTCATTAGCATGAAGGTGATAGTGAGCCTTGGAACATGAAAGAGAGGCAAGATAAAAGGACAGTAGTGGGAAATACAGGAACTCTAATTACAGCAGCAGCAGGAAAAAGAAACCCAAGTGGTTTGCAGTGAGTGTGTAGCTCACAGATGAGCACGTGTTCCGTGTTCCATCTCTGTCCAATGCCAACAGTGGATTAGAGTCCTGGACTGCCCGCCCTGGCTCAAACTATAGGTTCCCCTGTCTCTAATTTCAGAAATACCCAATATTGGCCAACATCTTAGAAACAGCACAGCCCCTGATTGTCCCTTCTAGCCCTATGATCTATGAATTCTCTCTACATTTATGGGGACGAAGCAGTTTTCAGCACTTAAGTATTTTTCTGATAAGATTTATTTTCAGTCTCCCCTCACCAAAAGAACATTAAATTGTTCTTTTAAAAAAGTTCCTTTAAAAATTCACATCCACATTCACTGGCCAATGAGAATTTTGTGCAAAAGGAATACTGGCACAAGGCATTTTCTACCTATGGATGTTTAAAAAGGTAAATAGCAGTGCCATTTTGAACAGTATTTGTATTTTATCTCTCATAAACAGTTTGGCCTAAAAAATTCAAATATTCCTTATATTTGTGGGGTTTTTTTCAGTATATGTAAGCTAATTTTAAATTCTATTCCTATTTTTCAATACATTAAAGTGCATTTGCTATGCAACATTTGGCTTTGTTCTTGCCAGACAAGAGGAGCAAACTGATTCCCTGGAATATACCCACTGTGACAAGAAGAGCTGGGAGGAAACAAAAGGTATTCCTGCACATCACATGCACAGGGATATGCCCAGTTCTTCTGAGAAAAATAATGACATTTCAGACCTATGGATATTTTTCATTTTTTGTGTCCTAATCACATGAATCACCACTTTTGTGCAGATTTTTAAAAAGTCAGACTGACAGAGAAAGCAGGAAAGCCAATAAGAGTAAATGAAATATACTTCTAAAGGAAGTTTTCATGCTCCTTAAATCAAAGCTTTCAAATCTGCTTCCATAGGCTCAGCTTTTCATATCTTACCAGTTTGGCAATGTTGTAAAATCTCCTCGCAACAGATAAAAACTCAAGAGAAAACCATAAAAATTGACACTAAAAGAAATGATAGGAAATCCACCACGTACTACCTTGACCAATTATGTTGACATGACCAGCATGCAGGAGATCCTGCCTGAGTATGGAAGCTCTGCAAAGTCACACAAGGACGGATCTCAGCCACTTTCAATTTAGCAACAGGTTATTGATTGTGCTGTACTTACAGCTAAAGCTTCCAGCCAAGGATTAGGGGTTTAGGGCTAAGGTGAAAACCATTTTATCCATCACAGCCCAACAGCAATTCACTGAAAGACAGAAAGGTGAAGAGAGGTCCCTTAGATGTTCAGCATGAAGCTGATGACAAAGCCTGCCCAAAGGTCATAGGAGTGGCCCTGCTACTCTTGTGGTTGCTCCTTAGGAGGTTTTAATCAATGGCATCTGCAGAAGTAACACAAGTGAAAATTATTTTATTGATGAAAAGACTAATTCCATGCTGGGATAACATGGCATGGCTGGCTCCCAGCAGAAAAGGCTTCTACAAGAATAGGAAGGAATTTTGCTGAGCCAGAAGATCTTCTGCCGCCATTTTACCTAAAATAAAACTTCAGTTTGAAGATTTGGATTCCTGCTGGAGATCTAAACTTGTTCTTCTTGTTTTTCACGTATCAATCCTCCTACATGGAAAAGAGTGAACCAATGCAGCTTAGCCTATGGAAAGAAAAATCACACCTTCCTGAAAACTGGGTCTGAGTCTTTTGCACTGCAAAACTCAGTGGAAGAGTTCTGCTTACAGAGCAAGCCCATCATCCACCTAATTCAGGTAGAATCCATAACAGCAGATGCAATTTTTTTAAAAATGGAATTTAAACTATTTTAAATAATCATCCACCACCTCAGCATTCCTGGCAAACAAAGGCCATCAATACCACCATCCTCACCAACTTCCTCTTGGAGAAGGATGAGCAAAGAGACTTCGTGTGCTAGTGCTTCTCACCTCCAGGAAAACAGCATGGAAAGAATCTGCTTGTCACACTAGGAATTGAGGAGGGGGTGGGTAAGAGCCAAATTCATGTCATTACTGAAAAGAAACTCTTTTTGATATAGGCATTACTCCTGGGCTCATTACAAGGAACTATGAACTCGGTTTGACCACTGTGTTGGCGAGAGTTTCTGCAGGAGTGGGGAGAATTGAAGGGAAAAAAAGGATATTAAATATACAGGAATATGATAATAAACAATAAGGTTATTTTAATGCTACTCAAGCATGCTTTTTCAAGCAATTTTAAAATTCATATGAAAAATACATGCACACAAGGAATTTAGGGTTAGATTTCTTCCTTCCCCACCCCCTGCCTGCAGCTACTCCATTTCTCCTGGCTGCCCTGTTTGCTGAGCCACGTAAGTTGTGAGCAGTTTATCTTCAGAGTTGTTTTGCTGGTTTGTTTGTGTTTAGCTGGAGTTCTGATCCTTTCTGGTTAGCGTCTTTCACTGGTAATTACAGGCAGTGTACCGTGAAAAGGTTAGTTTGGTCAGTGGAGCAGAGGGCTGGGCGGGGGGAGAGGGTTAGGAGAGTTTATCAAATGATCAGAGATGCCTTGTTGGCGCTCATCCTTTGTAAACAATAAGAAATGTCAGCGTGGCTGGTTGCTGTCACTGCTGACAGTATAAAGAGCAGAGAGTGTAGCATTCTTTTGGAAAGCTGGTTTACTGGGAGAGGAAACAAGGCTATGGGATGAAGGCACTTGGTGGATATCCGAGTACCTTGGGAAAAGAGAGGAGTTTGGGCTTCTCACTCAGCAACCTAATGAAAACTAGACAAATAGTCCTGCATTTAATATATAGTTTCCACCAATTCATGCTTCTTTTGTTAGGAACAATTCCAGTCTGTATTGGAAAGAGACGGTTAAATATAAAGAAATCATTTCACATTGACAAGCAAGTTTCAGATGAAGAAGCCAGAGGAAGTTTATGAAAGAAAAGAGAGCTGCATTCGGATAGGTAAATTTCCATTCCCTGACCTCACACTCCTTCAACTTTGCAACAAAAAGGAGGGGAAAAAATCTGATGCCTGAACAAATAGTCAAATGGTAATCGGGAAACCTAAATAAGCATCTGTGTTATGAAATGCTGGGATACAAACAGCCACAAGTAAAGCAGAAACTTTGAAAAGTCTGTGAGAGAACTGCAGCAGAAATAGGAGCAACATGGAACAATTTACAAACACAAAGCTATACCTGCAGGCAAACATTTATCTAAAGGAACAGAATGTTCTGCTATTTAGAATCTCATAGGAGAATGTGTCCTGTAAAAACACAGATACTTTTCCAAGATTTAACTGGATCAGTAAACTCAACCCACCACATTATGCACCATTTCTAATATGTGGCCAATCTTCCTAAACTAAAATAAAACCCAGTGTAAAATAAAGGCAGATTTCCTCCAAGAAAACAAATCACACGTGTTGAATTGTAATAAACAACATACTGTCAAAACAGTGTTATTTAAAACAACTGACAGCACTCCATATTCACTGCTGCCTTGACACACAAAGTACTGAATGGATTTTGAGAGTTATCAGTCTATCAGTCACCCTGGGAGATTTATTGCACTCGAGTCAAATAAAACTCACAGAGCTGTTTAACTCTTGATCTTCTAGACTCCACAGAAGGAAAAGGAGAGTGAAATTAGTCTGGGAAAACAGGCAGGCTCTCTGAAGCAGAACTTCAGGTGGTGTTAACTGACACAACTCCCTTGCACTCCACTGCTAAACCCACAGAGGGGGGTTTAGCATCCCTAGTCATAGAGATGGCACTGCCACATGCACATGCCTACACAACCACGTGATAAATAAATTCATACACCCAAAACACAGACATTAGAGACACAGAGGTGGCAACATTCTTAAAATTTAGTGTTCTTTCACTCCAGACTTGGGATACCTGGTGCCAGAGAGACCTTCCCCTGGCAATCACAGCCTTGGCAGGTGCCCTAAACTGGGCATCATCATTGCTGTGTTTCATGTTTCCCATGTTCCACTGTGAAAATGTGTTTCATGTTTTTCACTGTGAAAATCATGCTTGGTGGCTGTAAAGGACTCTGGAACAGAGCCCCAGTAACCTGGAATTTCTCCTTATATTTAGATTCTGGGTCACAACAGTAAGAGTGGATTTAAACCCAGACACAGATGAGGCCTCTGAGCTTCCACCAACAGTGGTTTAGACTGCTGGAGTCAGCGAGGATGTCATGAGCTTCACTGGGCACAAGATCAGGCCATACCTCTCATACCTAAAACTGCTTTATTTCCTGGGAAATCCTACCATCAGTGAAATCAGCAGGAGTTTCACCTAAAAACTTAATAACTCATTCTAGAGCTTTTATTCCTCAATGGTAATCTCAAAACAAAGCGGGCATTATCAGTGACCTAGTCCTGCACAGGGGTAAGTGGACCTCTAAAATATTTATTTTCCTTTTTTTCCCCTCCTTCTTTTTTAATTGCAAAGTAACAAAAGGGACTCGTGCTGTTTGGATCACTTTTCATGAAGTAAATCTACAGACCCAGTCTTCAAGAAACGATTGTTCTCGAACTGCTTTCTGAACTAACAAATAGTAAAAATAAAATAAAATAAAAAAGATTTGCCTGTCATGGGAGTTGGTCAATAAAATGCAACAGTGTTTATTACAACATTTAAAGTCTGTGATTAAGAACACCAAAAGGCCTAAACTAGAAAGGGTTTTAGCCTGTAATTTCCCTACAGTCCTGGCCTGTACTTCCTTATGAGTTAGCTCAGCAGGGCTTTTCTTCCATGTCCATCATCAGCTTGTAATTATTGCCATTCTCAAAGCTATGCCAGATGGGCTCTTTAGAAGCCGGCATGCAGCTTGTTTATGAGAGAGTGAGCTGTAATATTACTCTGCACAGAGACCTATCTGGTCCTAGTCAAAGAGCCATCGTGTTCCCCCCTCCCAGCCCTCCTCACTCTCCCTGCTTCCCTGGGCAAGGCTCTGCCTTTCAGCTTGCTTCCCCCTCGGAATGGGCACAGCACCGGGGATCCTGGAACCCAGAAGGTGGAGACTGAACCCTGTGTCTCACTATTCACCCTCCCAAAAACATGTGTCGAAACCCAGGCAAGACACTGATGTTGGGAATGTTTTCCTCTTTCTCCCACTTCCTTCCTCCTCTCTGAGCTTGTGTCTTCCTTAGAGCGAGGACTGAGGTTTAGGAACGGGATCTCCCATGCTAGGGAGAGGATAAACATTTGTGGAGAGACTGAGGTTAAGCAGCGGTGCAGGAACGGGAGAGGGAATAACCCGGAGTTCATCTCGTTAGAGGCGGTCAGCGTTAGATATCTGGGAAGGCCAAGACAGTGCTTCTATCAGTAGTTAATGAGGCAGGACTTGCAACAGATAGCCACTTTTAACTTACAAAAGCTTTTAGATGTCTCTGTTTACTTTGATCCATTTCAGTTCATTTGAGCCTTTTTTCTTTCCCTTTTTTTTTTTTAAACCTTCCCCCTCCCCACAGCCAGCACAGATAAACTGCCTTCCCCCTTCTCCCCCCACCTTAACTCAAACAATAGTATCATTTACCAACTTTTATACTTAACAAGTTTGAAGATCTTTAGTCAAGTTCTGCTACAATGGCATAAAGAAAAAACATGGCTCTTGAGAACACCATCATAAAGAGAGAGGGAGGGGAATCTGGCTGCAGAGACGTAATTAAAAAATCCGACTGCCGAAAGATAAATGAAAGGAAGGGGGGGTGGGAATAACAGGAAAGGCTGCATTTTCAGGAGAGATTTAAAGTTATTTGTTCCTGATTGGGAGAACTGCTCATTCTTTTATCCCTTGTTATTTTATCCATGTGATGCCAAAAGAACTTTCTTTGTTAAAATGTTCTCAGAACGGATAAAACTAATTTGCTGGAATGTGAAATAATCCAGAAAGTAAGAGGACTGTGCCTAATGTTCACAGACCGAGAATGGCAAATTAACCGGCCACAGTTTCCAGTCCCTGGGGCACAGGACTGGAATTTAAAGCTTCCGAAGAGAGCCCTGGTGCTAATGGATTTGCATGAAACTTGGCATGCTAATGGAGATTGTCTCTTGTAATGAGCTTTTAATTAGGTCTGCTTGGTGCTTGACCTTCTTGTAATATGGGGCCACTCCTCAGATGACAGCATTTCTAACCCACAGGTGTGGATAAACAGAGCCTGTAAACAGACACGACTTCCCCCACAGCATTCCCGAGATCTTCTCCCCCCAGCATTCCCCAAATCTTGCAACTTCTTTCCTTCAGACTGCTCACCTCCTCATCAGTCACTATTCCTTCCCTCCTGAGAATACCCTTGTTTCCTTGATTATTATTTTGAAAGAGATTTTAAGTCAGTTGTTTTCGTTTTCTTGTCTGTTTAAAGATAATATTCACACCCAACTAGAAAACAAAACAAAACCAGCCACAGGAAGCTGCTGTTCTAAGTACACATGGGCAGCCACAGCATGGCACTAGGATGGCTCATGGATTCTAGGAGTTCTCTGGATTCCCACTGTCTTTCCAGAAAATAAATGTGGGGAAAAGCCTTTCTTTGCTAAACAGGCAGCCAGAACAGCCATTTCTAGACAGACACATGAGCCCAATTACAGAGGCTGTACCACCCTGTGAATAGCCCTGAACACAAGGATATGTATTTTTGTGTTTTCATATTCCACCAGAAAGGCTTTCTTACCCCTCACTGTGTCTCTCTGAGTCACCACTCCTGCCTTTCATGCTCGCAGGGTGCCCTTCAAACGCTGCCAAGATGTGGTAACATGCTGGAAGGCAGCACTTTTTGGGAACTGTGTGAATCACTGCTCACAGCACCAAATTCTCACTGGGGAGGCTACCAGCAACCAGGCTTTCCCAAATGCTCCAGATCCTCTCACTGAGGAATTTTTTTTCTTAAAACTCTGGGTGTGAGTCTGTACATCTGAATATGTAGCTAAAGAACAACAGATGCCAGTAAATAAATATAAATCTTTCTTTCACAGCAGCCTCTGCCTGTTCCCCTGGTTAGGAACACAACCAGCAGGCAACCTCAGAGGATACATATTCATGGATTCATAGAGTGTGAGGCCAGAAGAAACCATTAGATCATCCAGTGTGATTTCCTATATATCACAGGTCATTAACTTTCACTGGGTTACCCCTGTGCTGAACCCAATAATTTGTGTTTGACCGAGTGTCGCTCGTAGCTGACACGAACCTTTCACGAGGGCGGCCGGTCTTGATACGATGACATCAAAAGATGGAGAATCTACTGAACCTTTTGCTACAATCCTTGGGTTCTTTAATTATTAAATACCCCTTTCATGAGAAAAGGTCTCATTTTCAGTTTAAATATATGTAGCTTCTGGCTAGCAGGTTTCTCCAGTAAATTTCTCCAATGGCATTTCTCCAATAAATTAAGAAAACACTGTAAGTATTTTATATCTGTGAAGGTATTTGTATTCTGAGATAATTTACTATCAATCTTATTTTGACAAGATAATCTAATTGAAATTAGGAAGCCCTTGCTTAATTTATACTTGCTGGGAAAGACTCAGAGCTACCTGCCAGCAATGAAAGTGAAAAGGCTCTGAGGAACAAAATCTGCCAAATTCCATAATGGAGAAAGATTATTAAAGATACCTACATTGGAGATAACTATCCCTGAGCTTTCCAGGAAAACAAATGATATAGATAATTTAGAGTACATATAACCTGAGTTGGTTTAGGCCACTATGTCTGGAAGACTGATACATCTTAATTCTCTTCAGGCAGTATTTTGGGAGTTAGACAAGTAGCTGAGGTGTAGACAACTTGTGTTAACATCTTTATGTGGCCCCTTGTCACTATTAACATCCTAGTAAAAATTGTGTCAATTCATACCAACCTAATTCATACCAACCTGAAACTGAATAACCGCTTTTTTCCACTTTAACTTATACAAAAGGTAGAAACCGCCAAAGTGCATTCCTAAATACTCTGCCTCTACCCAAAATAACTCTTAAAACCTTATTATTGCCACAATATCAACCTTCCCTTCTCATTCCTTCTGTCTGGAGCAAAGGCTTCAGATGGAAAATCTGAAACTGAATATTATAATTTAATCAAAATGCAGACACTCCTCTTGGCAAATGCTTCAGATGAAGATAAAGGACAAGCATAAGACAAGTTTGTCCTTGTGGGATGAGTCATGGGAAGATCAGCTGTCAAGGCCTACAACTCATTTGGTTCTTCTTGCAGATGTTTTTACAATTAAGAAAAGTGACTTGAGTGTCAAGTGGGAAAAAGAGTATTCCCCCAGGATTCATCCATTAACTCTGTCAGCAGTACCCCAAGCCTCCACATCAGAGCATGTTCCTTGCCTGTTGACAATACAATAAAGAATGACTATTTACCATATGGTAATTATAGTTCAAGATGTGTTGTCCACATGGATTCTCCTTTTGCTTCTCATGTATCCATACAGGCAGTCGAGGTCTTTAGGATAGCAGTGCCTATGGAAACATCTTTATGGCTGGATTTGTGTCTTCAGAAGAGCTACTATGACCACAAAATACTTGCTGAATGCCTCAGGGCTGTGAAAAGGTCAAAGAGAAAAATCCATACTTGAATCCTAGTGAGATATCCTTGTGGATAACTCCAGGTACTTTCTGTAAGGTGAATGAACGAGCAGATGAAAGACAGTGTCTTGCCACCAGCTCTGTAATGAGGTATTAGGGAGGAGTGTTGAAAAGCCATGGAAAGTTGTTGAGATATTCAAAACCCAGGAGAGAATGGTAAATATTTTTTTTCTTTTTTTGTTTTGTGGGGGAAAATATAGCAGGAATTTTTTAAATGTCTCCTGATTGTAAATTCTCTCTCCTCTGGGTCGAAGTTATAGTAGAATCTACAGTGGTGAGATCTGGGAGCAAGCAAAGGAGAGATTGTGTCTAGCACATTTCTAAGAGTTTCTGTCCAAGCCAGGAGCTGTTTTCTTCTTTTCCCAGTGATTATCAGTCCTAGATAAATTCCTCTGCACAAGTGTTACAATGGATGTGAAATGTTCTTCTCAAGTCTGTTGCAGCTTGGATGCTTTGACAATGCTATGACACATATGAATGTATTAAAATAGACAATTGGAATTTTCCCCCAGAGTTTTTCTCCCCAGATGTCCTAAGCCCTCCTGGTGAAACAATTCCAAGCAATTCTCCTTGGAAGACTGACAGGCAACATCAACCCTAGAGATATATGGAAGCCAAAATCAATACTCTCAGTATTGAAAAAGTTTGATCATCTATTTTCCAATCGGCCACAGGAACAGGACCTAAACTGCATAATCCAATTATTAATTAAAGTAATGGTGTCTACTTTATATCTTATACTATCTTATACTTTATATCTTATACTACCTATCTAGATATAGTTTATTAAACTTGCTCCTGTTCCTGATGTTTCAGAATTCCACCAAAAATAAGTGATGTAGTTACTACCTGAATCCTTAAGGTGGAAACCTGTTAATCTGTTGGACAGGAACTCTTAAAAAAATGTCTTCCTTGGGAAAAGAAAAGAACATGAAATAGATCTACCATTAGTGGTTTTCCGTTTGATCTTCTGTGTTATTGCTTAAAAGAAATCAGAATTACTGGACAATTGAAAAAGAACAATGGAAGGGTTATAAGTATAAAAAAAAGTCTCCTGAGCATAGTCAAAATTCAAAAAAAGCTTGGAAAAGAACAATTCCTTTGCAGGTAAGTAAGTCCTCTTGAAGCCTTTTATTGACCTTTTTAACAGGGGTGTGAAAACACTGAGCATTCCTCAGCTCTCCAAAGGCTCATTACCATTTCAGCAGGTATTCTTAAACTATTTGAATCTGCCTTTTAGATGGAATCACCACAGGACAACAGGCCTGGGTAGAAAATTTAATTTATTTATCTTCAAGATATACTGCTCTAAACTTTCCAGCTAAGGAGGAGGTTTTATGCCCTTCAAGAGCAGGTTTGCTTTGCCCCAACAAAATTAGCCACTTCCGGGATAAATTGTGGAATGCCAGCAGTGGAAATGGGGATACAAAGTGATATCATATCCTCTGTGAAAAGAACCAGCATTAAATGGATCATCACTTTTTTCAGGTCAGAAAACCAATACTGTTTTGGCTAACAAAGACTCTCCAAATCTTCTTAGCTGGTTCTTGTGCCAGCTTCCTGAATTAGGAGGAATTGGAGGGAATGTGGATAGCATTTCCAGTCTCCCTTGTTAAAAGAGGCCAGAATACATTCAGCCCAAAGTTTAGTCCTGAAACAAAGGTAAAATTTTCTGATACCTCTAACTGCAAATAGGTGCATCCAGAAACTCTTTTTTCAAGATTATTGACTGCATTATGTGGTTTCTCCGGGACCACATGCTTTGAATTTCTTTATGGAGTGATCATTATTAGGGGATCTTCTGCCCTAGAAAGTTGGAAAACTTAAATTCTAATTATAATTCAAATTCAAACCAGCACAATCTCTTGAGGTCTAATTGAATTTAAGCTGCCTCCTCACCCCAGAGATTAGACCTTGCTCTCCTTCAATACAAAACTGTGTGTGAATCTGAAAATCCAGTGGATGTTTCCCTGTACAGCACATTTAAGTGAGAACAGGAGAATTGCCACACTGGGGCAGAGCAAGCATCAATATCTTTTTCCCAGTAATGATCCTAAGGAGACATCCAGGAAAGAGCAAGGACAGGACAATCATTTCTGGTACTTGTCTGAGTACTGTTGAGCTCCAGCTGTGCTCAGCCTGCTGGATTTCATGGTTCTTCTGTTTAGAATCTCTTCACAGATCTCTCTTACAACTGCTTGTACAGGCTCCTTTGAAACTATTTTTGCATCCATCTGCACATCCTCTGATGAGGAGCTCCAGGGATGAACCACCCATCTCATCTGTCTGGTTTGAACAGGACTCCCATTAACTGAATTAGCTCTCAGTGCCCTCCAGTTCTTGTACTGATGTATGAACAGCAGATCCCCATGGATACTCTCTGCATCAGTCAATCTGGACAGCTTTTCCAGGCTGACAAATCCCAACCACCACCCCGGACATTTATCAGCCCTATTGTTCTCTGACAGTTCCTGTGGGATAGCTGGAGCTGTGCCAGGGGAGGTTTAAGTTGGATATGAGGAAAGGTTCTTCCCCCAGAGGGTGCTGGCACTGCCCAGGCTCCCAGGGAATGGGCAGAGCTGCCAGAGCTCCAGGAGTGTTTGGACAGCACTGCCAGGGATGCCCAGGGTGGGGCTCTTGGGGTATCTGTGCAGGGCCACGAGTTGGATCAATGTTCCTTGTGAGTCCCTTCCAACTCAGGCTATTCCATTATTTTGGGATTTTAAGATGAGGGTCCAGAACTCCACACCACACTGAATGAGTAGGCAATAAATTGATTTACAGAACAGTGTAATGAGCTTCTCTTTTCATCTCCACTCCCTTCCTCATAATTCCTAATATATTATTTGGGGTTTTTGACTCCTATTAAGCATTGAATTGACATTTCCACAGAAATATAAATAACCCTATTGATCATTGCATCTTTTATCCTGAGTTGTAGTGGCCAGTTTAAAGTGTCAGTGGTCAACTTAAAGCTCCTCACTTTATAGTGAAGCCCAGATCCTGTGTCCCAGTGTGCATCCATTTACAGGTAGGTCTGCTGAATTTCACCCTCTATTTTGTTTATCAATCCCTCATTCCTGACAAGCTTCTTCACATTCTTTCACTATCCATCAACAACTTTATTCCCCTGACTAAATCCTGCCTCATCACCAGATGTTCTCACTGTTTCCTCTCCTCTCCTGGCCTCTTATGAGTGCATTGAACAGCACAAGCTCCAGCCCGGGGCTCCACTGGTGAACTTCCCTCACTGCAAGAACTGATTTATTTGGTTATTTATCCATGTAAGGAGCTTCTCTCCTATCCCATGGATGCTGAGTTTCATTAAAAGCATTTTGTGGAGAATTTTGTGTACAGTGTTTTGGAATTCTCAAGTGGATTATATCTACCAGATCAGTCTATTCACTTGTTCATTGATCCTTCCAAAGAACTCAAAGACATTTTTAAGGTAGGACTTCCCTTCACAGATGCCATGTTGACTCTTCCTTGCCATGTTGACTCTTCCCAAGTGAGTCATATTTATGTATGTGTCCATTACATTTTACTAATTTGTCCATACAAACACCTGCATTGCACTTCTGGAGTTCACTGAACCCTGGCTAAAGTCTTTTGAAATACTGGTGTTACATTTGACCCTCCCAATGTTGGGAAAGCTGGAAGATATAAGGCTCACACAAGTGACCCATGGAGCAACTGTTCAGAGAATATCTTGTCTTTACAGCACATAGAAATGGTCAGAGCTCAGCCAAACTGCTCAGTTCAGGCACAAGAGATCTTAATTGCCATGATTGCCTTTGCTCTCTACATGAAAATTCGAACACAAACATCCAAAACCTTGAACTCACTGCTCTAGCCAGACACTGCCAGTTTACATTCCAAATTATTTCGTTTTGTAAAAGCAGACAATGAGGGCTTTGTTCAAGAAAAATGCAAGGAAGCCAACAAATAAACAAGACAAAGATAGACCCTGGGGATAAACATTTCAGCTTGGGACACTGGCAATGTGGTCTCAGTTATCAAACCCAAGTGATCCTGGTGAAGAGGGCAGGGAATCTTCCTGCAGCCACCTCAGAGTGCACAGAGAGGGCAGGCACTGATCCCCCAACATCCTCCTGTCTTCATTTCCTACCCCAGGTGCTCAAAACAATGCTCTTGAATGATGTAGTTCTTTCTCAAAAATAAGGGTTTCTTCTAGGGGTTCATTCCCCTCCTTGTGACTCCAGTTCCAACATCCATATGTTCCTTCCACATCTGCCAATGTTTCCAGCAAACACATCTCCCTGCCTCACCTTGTCCATACCTTTACCCCTTTCACCCCAAACCTCAACTACCTCATCCATTTACTTTAGTCCTTCCCAATTAATTCATCTCCTCAGGGTAGAGACTTCCTTCCCTTGGGCTCCCAACATTTTAATGGCTGACTCTCAACATTAATTCACTTTCTTTTATGTGCAATAGTGATGAAGGGTCAGACTATACCCACTATTTTACACATGACACTTAATCAGAGAGAATCTAAGTTACTGAGGCTCACAGAGACAATCTGTCACAGCAGAAAACTGAATCCATGTCTCCCAGGTCCACAGGAAATGTTGCAATGATAGACCAGCCCTCCTCTCTCAGGTGATCCCACTGTAGAAGTGGTGGTGGCACGCAACAAAAAGAAATTAATTATTCTAAATACACATAGCTCTAAATACACATGGCTGTGGTCCATGTTCAGACCCCTGTAGTGCTCACATCACAGATCTCTTTGAGCAGGTAAAGCTGAAAAAATGGAGTGGTTGCAGCCCCATCCAGAGATAAACACTATCAGTACTCTGCAGCTCAGCTAAAGAAAGGCATCCAAAGAAAATTCCATTTGCCAGCAGAGCAGGGCAGTGGTTTTGTGTAAAAGGAGCCTCAGCAGTGGGTAAGCCCAGCAGCTCTGGCAGCACCAGCCTGTTTGTGCTAACGATGACAGCTGCACACAACTGGGAAAGTTTGTAACTTTGCATGTTTCCAACCCATCTAGTTGCCCTTTTCAGTAGTGCTGTCCAAGGGGAATGGCCCAAGGCCTTGTCTCACCCCTCCCTGGAAATGGAAAGGCAGCTGGTATGTCCCACACTGTACCCAGTGCCTGTAAAAATTGATGGTATCCAGCAGGCCAGGAACAGGAGGAGTTTCAAGAGCTAAAGCCACACTCAGGGACTGGTGCATTTGCCAAGTGCCTACAGAATGAAGGGAAGATGGGTCTGAGCCTCAGGACTGCACTCCTGCTCGTGGGTCCCATGCCTGCGGACCCCTTGTCGTGCAAGCATTCCCAGACAGATCAGGGAACAAAGTGTCAGACTTCCTTAGATTACTCACATGAACCAAACAAGTGGGATTTGGCCTGAATACAGGAATCAGTCAGTTATCCACTGCTAAAATATAGTGGATAATTGAAGATGAAAGGCAGCTGTAAACAAACAGCGGACCAGAATATTTCACTATTCAATAGCACGAGGACTGAACAGCGCATGCAAAAGTTCATTCCTGTCCATCTGAAATGACAGGATAAACTTTGATAAACAGGACATCATTATCAAATTATGGGTCAGATAAAGTGTCCTCTGCCACACAGACGAGAGGGAATGTTGTCACCCACAGAGGAAGTGATGCCAGGACCTGGCCCTTCTTGCCTGGACATAGTGGGAGAGCTGAAAGTTGGGGTGGAAGGGAAAGGGGAAGAGCTGTGAAGAGTAAGGTTTGGTGCTCCTGCTGCTGGGGAGGAGAGGACAGCAAGGCAACTGCTGTTGCTGCTAGGAAAGACCACCTCCTCCAAGCACCCCAACTTCCCCATCAAAGTAGTGGTGGAAGAGATGGCTCTCCCAAGGTTTGGCATGCACCGAGCAGGCATCGGGGCCAGGAGTCTGCCAGCTCCAAAGCTGCTTTGCCTAGAACTACACCCCTGGTCCAATTCAATATTCAGACCAGATGCCAAGGAACACATCCTGCCCTTGGTGTTTCTTCTCACCAACAGAACCAGAGGCAGCACCAGATGCTGGGAATCCCCATCTCTCCATGTGCCCACTTCCACACAGGGTGTCTGAAATTTCTCTTGATATCCCATGATGAGATCCCTGTGCTGTCCCATGGCACAGAGCATCTGCTAAAATCCACCATCCTGCTACATGTGCACCATGTCCCATCTGGGCAGCTCCAAAGACCAACCCTGTCAGCTCCTGCCCAGGCCTGGCTGCAGCCCAGCTGACCCGAGCAGGCAAAGAGAAGGGTCAGCCTCATTTACAGCAAATGACACAGCCACAGGGTGAGATTGAGCTTTGGCTCAAAGCCTTCAGTGTGATCATTCCTGCACCACCCCCAAGGAACTGGGAGAATCAAGTATCACCCCTTCCCTGCTCACCACATGTTGCAGAGTGGGGAATATGGCAATCCTGTGGCCAGAACATCTTGCTTTTCCCTCGTTCCAGCTCAGCTCCACTGGCTGGCACACTGTGAGAGAAATAAAACACCTAGAGTTTCTCCCTGACCTTCTTCACCACTTCCCTGCTCATCTCTGCACCATCACCCCTGCCTCTCATCTCTGGGGGAAGTGGGGGAGCAGAGGCTCCCATGCTGGGTGGGAACCTTGCACGTCCTCATGCAGCTGTGCTATGGCTGGTCCAGTTCAGCACATACTGTGGGGGTGATTCAGTCGCAGTAAACTCACCACAATCTGTGTCTTTTCCTTTTTTAAACACGATCATTCCATTTCCAAGAACAGACCAATAGCTTTTATAAGCCCTACAAATATTCACCTTTAAAAATATGCTCCTTCTTTCTGGAGAAATTACTTTTATGTCTATTTTTAAAGTACAAAGGAGTTGTGGTTCTCCATGCGGTTTTACAGTTTATGGTCCCACACATTTTGCAAACTGTAAAATACGGATGTTTCCCTAGTGGAAAAATTTCACTATAAAAAATTCATGGAGTTTCCTGTTTTCACATGGGGCTTCAGTATTTTCTCTTTAAAAAAATATCACCCCTATGGAAGAATCTGGTACAGCTTAATGGCAAAGGAGCAGCATGCTACAGATATGGGAAGTGTCCAACAAAACTCAATGGGAAATGATAACCTCTGTTAAGAAAGTCATAAAGTAATTCAGAAGTCCCTATTACAGTTTCCATTTACTGATTTGTGCCTTTCTTTAGGAGGTTATTTTTCATTACAGGTTGACTGGGTTCAGCCTTGTTACATCTCATATTCCACTGAGGTAGAACAGAGTAGGAGCACAGAACAGAGCCTGAGCCCAGGAGTGCTTTGGGACACACACCACAGGGACAGAGGGATCTGGGACACCCTGGTGTGTGCAGCATGTGTGACAGTGACTCCACAGAGTGGGGCTGACAAGAGGGACCAGGAGAGCCCCTGGAAAAGGATCAGCAGGACATTGGACTCACAGCACAGGTTGCACAGGCTTATAGCAGAGGGACTGAAACATCACAGAACCACAGATTCATAGGATGGTTTGGGTTGGAAGGGACATTAAAACTCATCTTTTTCCAAACCCCTGCCATGGGCCGGGACACCTTCCACTATCCCAGGTTGCTCCAAGCCCCATCCAACCTGGCCTTCAGGGATGGGGCAGCCATCCCACAGCTTCTCTGGGCACCCTGGGCCAGGGCCTCATCACCCTGACAGGGCAGAATTTCTTCCCAATATCCCACCTAACCCAGCCCTCCATCAGTTTGAAGCCATTCCTCCTTATCTGCCACTATCTTATCCCTTCCTCAGGAAACCTCCTCATGTGAGGATCTGCTGGAGGAGCCTCTGAAGGGGCAAAGGAAGAAAAATGTGCCACAGGAGTGTAATCAAGGAGGTCTTAAGGTCTCCTGGGATGTCTGGGTGGCTGCTGCAACTTTGATACCACTCATTACTCTGGGCTTAAAGTGCTTAAAGGCAAACCCTCTCTCTCCTCCACTTCTCTTTTCTATCCTTCACACCTCACTTGTGTACTAGAGTGACAACGTGCCTTGTGGCAGCAGCAGGATGTCACTGCATGGCCACCCTGTGAGGGAGCATTTTGTACAAGATGAGGACTGATCCAACAGCCCAGGGAAAGGAACTCTGCCACAGCCTGGGGTGAGAACTGGCTTCCTCCTTTCCTCCTGGAAAGCAAGATCCTAGATTACAGCAATGACAGCAGCAAGAATAATACCTTGCCTGTGTGTTCAAAGCCCTGCCTGGATTTTTTTGTGGCTGTACAAATGGGCCTGTTGACAAATATTAGTGCTCAACACAGCCTTTGCTTCCCGTATATTGGTAAATCACCACGGCTGCAGCAAAGCTATGAGGATTTGTCTCACAATACTTTATGTACAGTCATGATCTGAGCTCTCACAGCTGCCTTTTGCACTCTATTTATTGTGATTTCAGCAATGCAGGGATACCTGGACAAACTTACAGCCTTGTTTTATCACATACTCACCACATAATGTTGTCACATAACGCTTATCACGTAAGACTATTGGTATTTTCAGTGTAGCTCAGAGGGGAAGCCCCCCAGCTGGGTAACAAATCTTTTCTAGAACTTTTTGCACCTGGAATAATGTCTTGAAACCTCTACAAAACCTTGTGAAAAGAGTTATTTTGTCACAGAAAGAACAATTTTTTTGGCTTCTCATCTCTCATCCCAGATGAATTAGCCAAATCAGAAAATCCAGTGCTGTCAATGGAGATTGTGCGAGTTCAGTTCAAGACTGTCAATCTAGAATGTGTTGTTCAAATCTGCAGACAACATGAGGCTGCCTGCAGTGCCTTAAGACACCTAGGAGTCACACTGGAATATCCTTCGCTACATAAAAGCCCTGGAAACTTAGGTAAGGGGACACAGACATCAAGAAATGAACTACAGTCACACAGCCAGGCAGTGTAGAGCCAATAATTGAAAATTTCTTTTTTATTTTTAATTTTTTTTTAAAGTATTCTATGCATTCCCTCTGCAGTTCTCTGCTTTTCCACACTGGTCCAAGGGCTGACCACTACTCCAGGGCTGAAATCCCCCCCAGCTGGGGACAGGGATTTCTCTGTAGGTTCTTCTGTATATAAACAGGCTGAGCAGAACTGTGGTGCATGAGCTGGCCACAGATTTCTCCACACCCAAAGCCTCTGTGAGCTTTTCTCTTTGGGCTGGGAAACAGCACAGCTTCACATCCCAGAATTCAAACTCAATTCACTTCCTACTCCCCCTCTATATTCCTCTCTTTTTTTCCTTTTTTTTTTTTTTTTTTAGCTGAATGGCCATAAACTTCACCAGCAGATTCCATACGGGTTATGTTACACCACCACCTGACTCCAAATCAATTACAGTCCAAAGGGATAGAGTTGCAGAGAGTCTGTGAAGCCCAGCCCTGGGGTTTCCATGAGGGACAGAGAAACTGCAGTGCTAAGAACAGAGCCTGGAGATCCAGCTGAAAGAACTGAGTGATTTCACGATGAAAGCATGGACTGGGAGGCAGGAGAGCCAGGTCTGTGTGCCCTGCTGCTGGCTGCCTGCATGAGATCAAGCTCTTTATTTCATATCCTAGTATATGGCTCCTTGCACACCAGAGTCCCTCATTTCTGGGGTTTCTCTGTGCTATCATAACCCAAATATTTCATTATAAAGATGCAGAATGTTTTCTGGAGGACAAAGGCACTGTGAGGGTCTGAGATTCTGTTTCAACAAAACACCAGAGATTTCCACTGCAATTCTAAGAAATATGAGCACACTGATCAGTAAGAACTACCAGAATAACCCATATTCTTCTCTGACATCCATCATCAGAGGGAAATCACAGAAAGATGAGGATGGAAGGGACTTAATTCACCATGTTCTGCTTCCTGCTGTTACAAACAACCCTGTCATATAATCCTTTCCATAAGTCACACCTGACAAACAAACAGGTGTATTTTACAAGGCAGCAAGAAGTGCTTGTGAAGGGTACAGACACAGAGATGAGATCAGGCAGGGTTTGGATGCCACCCTCTGCCATCAGACCAGTTGTGCTCCACACCAGAAACAACACAGAGCACAGAGGGCACCTGGCTTTGTGCCTATACACAGAAAAGGCTGAGCACAAGGATTGCTCATCTCTCCTTCTTCATGCCTTCTTCATTCCTTCTTCTCAAGAGAAACTGGAAAAGGGATATAAAATACTGTATTTCTTACAAACTTAGGACACACAATACTCAGCACCATGTTGAAATAGCAAAGATCATTTGTTTTCTGCCAGTCTCGGAAGCAGCTGTAACATTCCTAAAGTTCAGCTCCTTTACCTTAAGGTTGAACTCACGAAATCCAGAAAAATCTCTGAGACTCACAGCTCTTTATCCTTCATTTATCTCACTGAATGGAGAAAAACAGCAATTACCAGGCACTGTGGCAAGAAAGAAATGGATACAGGGCCTGGTGCAATGTGCTGAATCCCTCCATGTCCCAGTGAGGCACAGCCTAAAGTCTTGGCTCAGTTTTTAATTCAGCACAGCCTGGAAGGGCATTAAAGAAGAGAAAATGAAAGAAAAGTGAAGATTTCTGGATAAACCAACAGAAGATGCTGTTGCTAAGCACCTGTTCGATAAGTTACATAAAGAAACATGACACATCACCCAAAAGCCCAAAGCCAAATTTCTCTCTGGCATAACTCTACTAAATCAATCAAATTACACAAGGAATGACCTTAGTTGAACACACCTCTGCCTAGCAGCCACTCAGGGTTTGCCCTTCCCAGTTTTAGCACTGTTTCTCCAAAAGAATTGCGATGGAGACCGGGGAGTTCACCGGAAAGTCAGCCTTTGTAGATTTGGAGTTATGGGGAGGGGAAAGGAGGGGGGTTACAGCTCCTCTCCTGCCAAACCTGCCCTGAACTTCCCTGCTGCAGGAGCTCCGAGCTCAGCACATCCGTTAGCGCCTTTCAGGGCATTCAAACCAACATAAGCACAGAAAGGGAAAAAATCTTCCCTCGCCAGCTTTTGATACAACCTGGAAAACAAACAGCTTGGAAGAGTTCCTTTTTCCTCAGCAGTGAAAATCGTGGTAAAGCACCATCTTGATAGTTCCCAAAGAGATTCATTTACAAAGATCAGTATAGGGGAGGCTTGTTTGGTCTCCCGAGATGTATCTCATCCTCTGACAATTCACTGAGACCTTTGCTGTATCTCGCTATATGTGTATAATTATCTGCTCTGATACCTGAGCTCCTATGCAATAGTCTTACTCCAAGTAATCCAAACTATCCCCAAGGCATGGCACACACAGAATGGTCAGGGGAGAGAGGGGAGGAGGGGCAGCGGACTTCCCTCGTTTGCCGCTGGAAATCGGCATTTTAGGGCCTTGTAGTCATTTCCTTGCTAGTGTGAGGAAACTTTTTGTACATTTATATAAAATAGGAGGCCAGAAGTGCACACCCCCATCTTACTTCCTAATATATTATGTTCTCCCCTGCCGAGTCCTGGGACTTAGTCTGGATTTGGTAACTGAAGTAATATAAATGTTAGCTAAGAAGTATTCCAGCAATATGGTTCCAATTTAGGCTTGTTTTGAAGTCTAAAGAACTAATATGTCTCAGAGATTCTTCACTGGATGTTTAGCTCTAATGTAATTTGTGCAGGAGTGCACACTGCTCTCTAGAAGCTCTTCTGCAATGCTCCAGAAAACAGGTTCTTTCCCAAGCAGGATGGAATCACAGAATCCCAGAATGGTTTGGCTTGGAGGAGACCTTAAGGATGATTGAATTCCATCCACTCTGCCATGGGCAGGACAACTCTCACTGGACCAGGTTGCTCAGAGCCCTGAGTCCTTGAGGTTGCAGAGCAACCACGAGCCCCAGCCCTGGCTGATAGTCACTGGCCTCTTGTGAATTTTGAGGCTTTGCTTAGGGAATGGTGTCCTATTTGCCAGGATAAATGAAGGCTGCATGTTGCCACTGGTTTCACTCCCCTTTTCCTCTTGTTTTTCAGAGGTGAAACAAGCCACCTCTGAAGGAAGCCATGCTCTGCAAGCTGTTTGCACTTTACTTCAATAACATGCTTCTTGCAACGCTGCCTTTATTTGTGTAGACATGCATTCTCAAGGTTTGCCTGCCCCCTTTTCCTCCCTCACACCCCTACGGAGCCCCTGCCTGAATCCAAGTAATGAGCTAACCCATGGAACTCATTGCCCTTTATCTTGCTGGGGAACGTGCACCTTTTGAACTGCCATCTGCAGATTGTGTTGATGCACTGACTTGTTAACTGTGCCATACTGTGAAGGAAATGGCATGATTTAGATCAAGTGCTCTGGACGGCTGTTCATAAGAAACACTTGAGCCAAGCTGTTACTGCTCAGGATGTGCCCTGGGGAGAGGGGTTTCGTTTCGGGTCATGCTCTTGCCTTGTATGAGGGCAGGCGCAAAGTACTGAAATCACAGTCCTTCCCTGAAGCTGAGGGGAGGGGGGAGGAGAAACATTATGAAACCATAGAAGCGAAGCTGCCAAATTAACTTCTCACCCTTTCAATCACACTCCAGAGGATAAAAGCCTAACATTTCTGCCTCAGAAACAGGCTCAGTTTACACCAAACAAGTTATTTCTCTAATTTATCAGACTTGCCAGCTATCATTCTAATTATTGGAAACCTCAGACTTTTTATGAAGTCAGATGTACAGTGTTATTTGCATGGTTGTAACATATCACCAGATAAATAGGTCTTGGGGAAAGCAAGGCATTTTAGAAAGGAATCTGCAGGTTTCCTTACAGAGTAAGGGATTTAAGAGCACTATCACTGTGACAAAAATGTGGTTCTGGATTTAATTTTCTTAAAAAAAAATGCTACTTCCAACATAAAGTAACATAGCTCAACATGAGAGGGAGGAGACTATGACGGAAAGCTCATCAAAAGACTCCCGTTGACTTTCACTGGCTTTGGATCAACCCTTAATTCTTTATCTTCCTTTGCCTAGTAGCACAATCATGGAAACAAGCTAACACCCAGCAGCCAGGCCAGGGGGAGGAGGAGGAGGCAGCAAGAGCCATCAGGGCCGGCTGCTCGCCCAGCCATTCCCAACACAAACACTGATTTGTCCTCTCTATGTAAATGGATGATTAGAGTCATTCTCTAAGACAAATTTACTTTTCTGCACACTCTAAATCTGTTTAGTCACTTTAAAGGTGTCAATTATTGGAGCATGCTAAGACTATGAATTTCTTAGTAATAGCTTTAATAACATTTTGAAATGAAAAGCAGATACCTTGAAGTTGGCTTACTTTGAAAAGACATACGAGTAGATCTGCTTTTAATTTATGTCCTATTCTACATCTGGAATCCCTTATAATTAAAACTAAAAGCTGGACTACTACTTCCACCTGTCAAATGATGAAAAGATGAATGCACTAATAGCTTACTAAATAGCCCAACACGATCGAGTTTACTTTCCCATTCTATACAGTAAAAAAGGATTTTGGACAGGAGGCTAAAGGTCTTTGGTCATTACTAATAACACACTTTCAGTATTAACCTACATACCCCACTACCAGCACCACCATGGGTGCCTTTTAGCACCAAGATCTCTAAACTGCACTTTGCATTTTGATCACTTGTGTGTACTCAGCTCTGCTGCTGCAACCTCTCAAACTTTCCAAATCCACAGGTGGATTTTCTTCCCTATAACTATTTTCAGCCACTCCACATTTTTCTTCTTCTTATCTTATTCTCTTGTTAACTACTTTAATCCATCAAGTTTTCCATCTGTATTTCTGAAGCACTCTTATCCCAAATTACAGCTTTCTCAGTGATGTGAGCAGTTCAGGGCATGTGGCACCTTGGACTCTATTTTTGCATCTTCTGGTCCTGTTCCTTTATGATCCCATCACCTCCTGTTCCTGATGATCCACCTGCCTCATCTTACTGCACTGGCTGATTCATGACAATTTCCCTGAATGGATTTGCACAGAACCAAACAAATCTGGACCCTCAAAAGGTAAGTAGGGTAAGTAGGGCCTTGAAGTACAGACGCTATCAATAAAGTGACAGCTGCTGGATTAAATGTTAAAACACAGCAAAAATACTCTCCTACAGAATTACTGACCACCTTTTCCCTAATGTGTTGATACATCACTCATGGGGTGTAAATGGGTCTTTATAGATGCACAGTTGGATTATGAATCTTGTAGGGGAATCCAGGAGATTCTAGCTCTTCAGTGAGAACACACAAGCTCTGGAGCCCCTCTGCTCTGGAGCCAGGCTGGGAGAGCTGGAGGAGACTCCAGGGAGAGCTCAGAGCCCCTTCTAGGGCCTAAAAGAGCTCCAAGAGAACTGGAGAGGGACTTTGGACAATGGATGTGACAGGACACAGAGAATGGTTTCCCACTGCCAGAGGGCAGGGATGGATGGGAGATTGGGAAGGAGTTCTTCCCTGTGAGGGTGGAGAGGCCCTGGCACAGGGTGCCCAGAGAAGCTGTGGCTGCCCCTGGATCCCCCTGTGAGTGTCAAAGGCCAGATTGGACAGGACTTGGAGCAACCTGGGATAATGGAAGGTGTCCCTGCCCATGGCAGGAGTTTGGAATGATACGAACTTTAATGTCCCTTCCAACCCAAACCCTTCTGGGATTCCATGGTACAGTACTGCAAAGGGATCCACCCCTCTGGTGTGTTTTGGATGTGGGGTTTCTTTTTTCAACATCTTTAAAGATAATTGGGCAAACACGTGCTGGGAAGAATGGCTCTGAAGGGCCAGAAGAATCCCAGAATGGTTAGAGCTGGAAGGGGTTTAAAGATCATCTAATTCCAACTTTCCATTTGACCAGGGTGCTCCAAGCCCTGTCCAACCTGGCCTGGAACACTTCCAGGGATCCAGGGACAGCCACAGCTGCTCTGGGCACCCTGTGCCAGGGCCTCACCACCCTCACAGGGAACAATTCTTTCCCAGTATCCCATCTAACCCTTTCCTTTGCAGTGGAAAGCCATTCCCTCTTGTCCTGTCCTTCTATCCCTTGTCCCAAGTTCCTCTCCAGCTCTCTTGTACATATACATTCTTTTAAAAACAAAAGAGTAGCAAAGGAGTTCACTTCAAAAGGAAAACTTTGGTTCTGTCCTTGCAGAATCCTTGCAGCAGCCAGCCAGCTGTGTGGGCTGTCTCTGAAGATTAATTGTCTCATCGCCTGCTCTGGTTTCCTCTGTTCATAGAAATATGAAAATATCCGATCTGGAAAACAGGATTTCACTCTGCTTGCTAAACAGCTCGGAATATTCTAAAATGTGAGGGTGTCTGGCCTAGATAAAGCAGAGTAATTAACACTGTTGTTGGTATCCTCACAGCTATTGTTATTTCCAGTGACCAAACCCCCCTCCGGTAGCTCTTACAGTTCTGAATATTGAGGAATAATCATTTTTATATTACTTCATTCCTCAAATGAAAATAAAAGTCTTGTCTCCTGAGTTGCTAGAGAGCTGCCCAGAAACCTCCTTGGCATAAAAATGCCAAGAGACTTGAATATTGCAGCAAAATCCTCAAGCTCAGGCAGGGAGCTATGGAAAAAGCTGCCCCAAATATTACAAATGCACAGCACTCGGCCTCTTACATCAATGCAAAGAGTAATGTTTCGACTGCCCCAGCAAGTAGGAAATGATGCAGGTATTAAACATTATTACGAGAACAGAGACACATTAGTTTCTGCTTATGCAGTAGGACTGTGAATGGAGCTTTTTGTTGGGGAGGATTTTCATGGGGAAAGTTAATACATTTTGTCCAGACCCTGAGATGGTACAAATCAGTGTAGTTCCATCTAAATCAGTGGATCAGTGTTGATTTACAGCAGCTGAGGATCAACCCCCTGTTTTTTTGGCCTGCTGAGGATTGTATAACATATACTGCCCAGAAACACTGATGACAAATTTGAAACTGTGTAGGGATACGCTGAACCAAAAACCTGATTCAAACCCAAACTGGCTACTCTCCTTTTAAATCACTGAGAGCTGCTGTCTTAAACATTACTGTCAAAGGAGAATTTTTAAACATGGATCAAAATCTGGTGGCTGCACCCTCTGGTCGGTGCCACGCATGCTGCATTCCATCCAAACTCCAACCCGCTAGTGCCGATTCATAAATGATGTGTTGGTTTAATCTATTTTTCACAGGGGGTGTTTCAGAGCTGGAAAATTAGAAACAGGTAGAAGGGACTATTATTACTGTCTCATAGTGTGCTCTCGTACATGAGGATTGGATTAAGATAACATCTGGTCTATATTTCTTGAACTATTTCCCTTTTATCACAAGAAAATCGGCAACCCATCTCACAACTGCTCCTAATTTAGATCTAAATATCACTGATGAAACATTGTACAACATGCTGTTATCTATTAAAATGATTTCCCTGAAGGAACAGTGGATACTTTTATATTTTCCAGCGAAGCCAACCATATTCCCCCTTAGCACTAACTAGTTACCTTATAATCATATACACAAATAGTAAAAGCAAAATCACTCTGGAAAAAGCAAGTGAATGCCCACCAAACCTTCAGCTGGTGTAAGTTACAGCACATTCAGTGATTTCAGGTCCATTGACACCATTCCCCTTGTGATAATGGTTTTGGTTCATGGTCTGAAGAACTTCGAGGTGCTGAGCATCTTCTACATTCATGGCTTTTAAAAAGAACTGGTTAAATTATACAAGCATAGAATCATGGAATTGTTTGGGTGGACAGGACCTTAAAAATCATCCAGTTCCAACCTCCTACCACGGGTAGGTATGCCACTCACTAGGTCAGGTTGCCCCATCCAACCTGGCCTTGAACCCTTCCAGGGATGGGGCATCCACAACCAAAGCTGAATTCAGGCTCAAATACACAATTCAGCAAAGTTTTTAAGGATGTGCTTTCACACACAATGAACAGTCTGAGGTTTTCCTCGGGAAGCAGAAAGGCAGAGCACAGCACCCTGTCATCCCTCCCATTTGGTTCAAACAGAGAAATTGTCCGTGGAATGCAGTAATCTTTTTTTCAGCACTTTGCAGAGTTCAAGTCCCCAGAAAGCTGCCTATTGAGTTCAGCAAATAAAAACTTCTGTTTTCTTCACAAGTCTATAATTCTTTTTCATGGACAGTAAATCAGAAAAGGGGAGGAAAAAAGCATTTTACAATCTCAAGCTATTTTGCATACCTTAAGTGCACATCAGTTTTTCCCATTTCCATCATATTGTTACCACTTAAAACAGGGGAATTAGATAAGCATACGTTCCCTGTATTAACTGCTTTAATTTAAAAGTAATTTCTGCCATCTGGAATTGCTATTTACTGTTGTTTGGAGGAGGGGGAAAAAAAAAGAATCTGAAACTGTAGAAAAGATCATCACAATTTCTTTCAAAGAATAACCAATCTGAAGGAGGGAGATGCATACAAGGAATGCAATTGATTATCCACTGGTCAAGTTGGATATTTTGGAGGGAATTCTGAGAATAAAAAGTCTCTACAAGTTATCAGCGGTCAGACTGGAGCCATTCAGTTTTCACCTGCTTGTGTTTGTTGTCTGGCAACCAGTCAAGGGTGCTATTAGCAGAATTAAGCTCCAGAAGATTACCCTGTAGGAGGTAAGATAAAGACTGGAAAGTGTGGCTTGTTATCAGTATCACAATAAGGACCAGGTCAGAAAGGATTCAGTGTGGGTTTCCTTTCAAACAGGTAATCTCTGCTGAAATAATAGAGTAATTGTTGCTTTGAAACCTTTCTGTGCTGCAGCACACTGCAGCTCATTTGATACAGATTCTGGATTTAATGGAGAACTCCAACAAACCTGAAACACACACAGGGAAAGCAAGAAAAGAACAGGGCACCAGTGGAAAATGTCTTTATCCTGTAATTCCAGGTCAATATAGCAAAACATAAAATATTATTCAGGGCAGTTTTATACCTTGATTTATGTCTCTCTCCTTCTCAGGCTGCTTTCTATCTGTCTGTAAAGTTTTGGTCTATAAATGTGCAGTAACGTAATACAAAATATTGCAAGAGTAATAACATATGCAATTACAGTTCATCTCACAAATCCTGAACACAAGCAATGAATCAAAGCTTTCCAGGGCTATTCCTTGAAATACAACTTTTTCTAGGTTCTATTCCAAGGCCTGAAAGCAGTCACTGGGACAAGCTGCAAGAGCAAGATGCACATTGCAGATGAGGGGCAGCATTTTATGTTTTTCTGGCAAATTGCCTAAATGTTTGTCTTGAAAAGTAATTGTTGAGTGGGCTTCTCCTTTTTTTTTCTTTATAGAGATAATGCACCTTTCTCTCAGCCATCTCCTCTGGAAATGTGCATTAACTGTTTGGAGATGAAGCTGCAGTTTGGTTTCTTACTGTCTGCAGAAAGTGTTAACCTTTGAAGGTTGAACTTTGAAGTCTCAAAATGCAAAGATGAGCTGGTAAATAGTGTCAAAGGAGAAAATATAGGAAAGAATTCTCTCATTATCTATCTGTCTATCTATCTATCTATCTATCTATCTATCTATCTATCTATCTATCTATCTATCTATCTAATCTATCTCTTACCTTATGGCAATTTTTGATTTGCAAGACTTGGAAAGGAAGCTCCCTGTTGGTGTAGATGTCACCAGTCTCACACACAGTCTTTTCCAAGCTGTGGCACAAGGAGGGAAGCCTGGTAGAAGCTGGTCAAGGCTACAACATTTGCTGGAGCCATTTTGGGTCCTGGATATGAAGCAGAAAGCAGCAAATTACACAGGGCTGTTCCCTACAGAAGCAGTTCCCTGATCCTCACCTCAGTTTCCTGATGCTTCAGTTACCACAGGGTTACCTGGATTCAGATATGAGATCCTTTACCCTTAAGAGTTGAAGAGCTGCTCAATGAACTCTGAGTTTGTACAGATTTTATTTAAGAATTGTTGCAAAAGGAAGGAATGTGCAGAAATTAATTTATATACCAATGTTTCTATAGAATTTGGGGATTGTGGGTAACTACAGAAGGATCAACACAGCATCAATTCCAGGTAAGATTATTGTAAGGTTGTGAGGAGATGCACTCAGTTCTAAATCCAAAGGTTCATAACCTAGATAATATCAATCCTCTTGATGAAATGGAATACAAGTATTAAATTCTTAAAATTATTTCATGATTTCATAACCAGAGAAGCTGTGGCTGCCCCATCCCTAGAAGTGTTCCAGGCTGGGTTGGACAGGTCTGGGAGCAACCTGTTCTACTGGAAGGTGTCCCTGCCCATGGCAGGGAATAGGAATGAGATGAGTTATAAGGTTCATTTCAGTCCAAACCATTCTGGAATTCTATGTTTGTAATTTTTTTTAAAGTAGTGGAGCTGACAGAATAAATAAAAAAAATCTGCAAGGCACACTTCACACAATGTCAGTTTTCAAATAGTACTTCACAAAACTTGATTCAACACCCAATGAATGGCTGAACATAGTCAAGAAAAAAGACTCCATACAGAAAAACAAACCCAAAGGTGCAAAGAATAGAGTCTGGGAACTCCCAGGGGGGCACAGGTAAGGGCACAGGGACCTCACTGTGGACAGTGCCATTCAATCACACTCCATAGTTCCTCACAGAGGAAGAGGCAGCATTGCTGCTGCTGAAGATTGCAGATGACACAAAGCTGAGTGAAGGAAAGAATAACAGTAAGGATTTGTCAATCCATAATTTGATGTGGATTATTTGGTGGTTGAAGCTCTTTTGTCTATTTACACATCTTTTAATACAGTCAGATGCAAGGCCATGGCTTGGCCAGGGCAGCGCAGGACTGGTTGGCACTGGGAGCTCTTTGGTTCCTGCATGGGATATTTCAGCTACAACTTTGCCTTCTGGGCACTTGCCTTCAAATCACTCCAAACCCTTCTCAGGGGAAATGTTTGCACTGGCCTAACCCTGCCTGTGCTGCCTACAGAAAGCACTAATTGTTATCCAGGGAGGGAAGGGAACCAGCCTTGAAGGAAACTCAGTGTCCCAGTCCTTTAAAGTTGATTACCAAAACAATTCCTTGCTGTAGCTTGTATTTTGCTAACCTGCTCCTATTACCCTTCTGCTGCTGTGATACCTTAAAGGCAAAGAAATCACCACAAAGACATAAAAGGAAAAAAAAAAGATGGAAAGCTCCTCATTTGTAATAAAACTTAGACTCAGATTCCAAAATGAGCTGCACAGAAGCAGCCTCCAGGCTCTCCTGACTCCACTGGAGTCACTGGGGAGCACATGGCCTTGCCTACAGAAGGATCATGGCAGATTTGAGCATATGAGCTGAGGGGGCTGATCCTGCTAACACTTCATACCAGGCAGAGAGCCAGGTGCACAGAGATAATCAAACCAAATCCTAATTAAGTGTCTGAATTCCCAGGGAAATCCATGCATAGTGAGATGCCTAAATATGATTGTAGATGTCAATCCAGCTGCTAATTGCTGTAAATACACTGCTGATTTCCAGAGCAGATGATGGCAATTGTCATTTCATTCTAATTCATCTGTTTTTCTTGAATGTAAGAGAAGCAAACTCTGAGGATGACTGCACTATTATTAGTTGAATTTTCCTAAAGGAAAATAATAACTTTTACACCTAAAGATGAATCTGAGCTTGGGCAACACAGGGACAAAATTAGCACATCACTAGAAAATTGCAGAGAATATATACCATAAAGCTTTGTAAGAGGACTGTAAGATCTTATGGTTTGAAACATAATGACTTCTATGCTTTTTCTCACATTACCATTGAAGTCAGCTGATTAAAATATTTGGTGAATAAACCAAAATAAAAACATTCTGATCTCACCCAAAAGGCATGCTCAGCTTGTCACAGGAAATAAGAATCCTGCACCTATTAGATCATATCTTTGCTACCCACTCAGAGCAAATGATTGATATAACAGACATGTTGAATCAAGATGTTAGATCATTCTTTTCCTTCTCTACACACTCACTTGCAGCCAACAGATTTTTTTGCCCCAGAATATCTGTGATTCCTTAGATTCTTTGAGGCTATTCCCTTAATAATTGGAGGAGCTGGCTGAGCAAAAACCTGCAGCACAGTGCTGGGTCAGAGGGATCCTGTCTGCGCTGCTGCAACCACACCAGCCCTGCCTGAGAAAGATAAACAGTGGAGTGGGCAGAAGAGCCAAAAGTGGGGCCAGGAGGGAAAACAGACCTGTCCCTGGTATTTCTTTAACAGATTAGGGCCTGATCTAGGTCCCACTGAAGGCAGTGACACAATTCCTATCAGGTTCAACAGAAGTGATCTTGAAGAGAATGTTTTCTTGCAACTATCTGAGTGATAGGTTGTGCTCTACAGGTGTCCAGGGCAAAGAAAGAAAGAAAGAAATCCTTCCCCACCTGCACAGCTCTTCAGGGAAGCAGAACCTCTTCAAAAAAGCATCACCTGAACAAGGTGGGATCCTGTTGGCAGGATCCATTGGTTCCTCCTGTTCCCTGTCACTTTCCTCCTCTTTGCATATCAGAATTACAACTGGGATTTTCAGTTGTGGGGCACACCTTTAAAGAAAGCAGCTGTTCTATTCTCTATTTGTATGAGCTTTTGCTCTTCACACCTGGAGATCAGTTAGAATAATGCAGAATAATGACTAGAAAGTTACTTATCTCTGCATTTTGGGATAAAACTCAGAGCATGTGTCATCTTGGTAACAGAGCTGCTAATTGGACATTTTACACTAAGAAACATGTCAAAAGTCATAGGGAAAACTTCATCATTTTATTGAATTACTTAGGACACAGTAATGGAGTTTGACATCATCCAAAATACAGAATTATTTCCTGTTTTTTGTGTTCCTTTGTATCTTAAGGGAAGAAATGAGATTTTATTGAGTGGAAGTGTAATGGGAATGACACATTTGAGGAAAGAAGTACCCACATCATTAGCACCAGGAAATGTGGTACATTAAGAATGTAGGAAGAAATTTCTTAATAGTGTAAAAGAGAGGGTTTATGAGTTTGGATTATCCCAAGGGGTGCTTGTTTCTCACAAGACTGCAGCAAATTCTTTTCCTCTTTCAACTCCCACAGCAGCATACCTTTGGGAAACACCTACTTCTCCTCCAGTAACTTTCTCCTGCCTCTAATACATTCTTACCCTCAGTCCAAGGAGCTTGCTCTTCCTCTAAAGGACAGAACACTGTGGGGATTTTTTCAGAATAAATCCTATATTTGTTAGGACATAGTATGGATGAAAATGAAGGAAATAATAGGAGAGCAGAAACAAAGGCAATGTTGTTTCCTTTGAATATATACTGGGTACATATTCAGGATTTATTATCAATAACATTTATTCCTGACACATTCCTGACATCAGTCCATGTACTGCCCTCCCACTGCATCTTAACTCAAAAGGTGTTACACAAATGGCACTCACCTGTATTTATGCATGAATTTATGATTTAAGCTGGATTTGTGTGGATGAAGAGATAGATGGATACAAAGCTGTGAGAATTCACTGTAATTTTGAAAAACTGGATGAAAAAGATTTTTTTTAAGATAGAAAAATATTTGATTCACAGATGATACACAGAGCCAAGCTCTAACTAAAAATACTTTGCTCTGAGGATGCTGCTTGTTTTCCTCCACTGTCAGTGGGAAAACCCCAGATCTACAGACTCTGGGCAGGTCTTACAACCAAAATATTCTGAGAAAACAAATCCTAAAAACAATAGATGCAATGCAGCTGCTTAGCAGTTCCCCAGGGCTTACTGGTGCTCACTGCCAGCTCTCAGCTCTTTTGGCTTTGAGCAGGGAGGGCCAAATTCTTTAAATTGCCCTACAGAGTATGGAGGTCTCTCTGCCTTCCATGCTGTCACCCTGGTGGCTCTGACAAGTCTCCTGCTGCCACCTTCTTGTTCTCAGGAAGATCTGTTAACATTTTTGGCTCCTTTTGATCTCTGGGCCCTTCTCCTGACACTTTTCACAGCCTCCTGAAAATGGGATTCTTACAGTCAATAATTTGCTTATTGTCTCTCTAGTGTAAACTTAAATGTTTTTCATCTTGGAAACTATTTCCTCATGTGTGGGGTTTGGTTTGTTTTTTTCGTTTGTTTGGGTTTTTTTGGTTGGTTTTTTTGTTTGTTTTGGTTTGGTTTGGGTTTTTGTTGTTGTTGTTGTTTTTCACAATTCCTATTGAATTCAAGTGATCTGAGATTTAATAATCATTCTACCACCTGAAATGAGCTCTGGCACCTGCCCACTGCTCAGGAGCTGTCACTCTTCTGGGATTTATATCTGGTAACTCCTTTTCTTTACTCTGATCAGTTTAAGTATATGGAAGTGCTGCAGCTGACAGTGGATTTTACATGTGAATCCACACTTCAGGATGTGATAGAGGACAGGGAGTCCCACTGGGCCTGGAAGGGTTCCTTCCTCCAGACCCTGGTGCAGGACAGAAGCCTAAACAAACCATCAAGCACAGTAAGAAAATTCTTCTCAGCCTATTATATTCCCCCCAGCACCATCACCCCTCCAATCGGTTAAAATAGCACAGTTTTCTGTACCACAAAAGACTGTAATTTGTAAGGAATTCTAAGCACTTGGAAAGCACAAGGGGACACTGGGAGTGGGGAGGTCCTACCCCATAGACACTCCATCCCTTTCAAACCATGGGAATACAGCTGCCTCCCTCCACATGAAATGCAGCCTATGAGAAGAAATGAGAAGAATTCTGTTCTCAGCCTGAATAAAAATTTAAAAAAAAAGATGTTTCCAAAAGTGCACAGCTCTCCCTTAGCCCAGAATCCTTCTTTAAAACAATAAAGCCTTGTATAGATTGCACACAAAGGAGGAACATGGAAGATAAGTTTACTCTTGCTCCTCAAGGAAATCTGATTATGTACCAGTGTTCAGCCCTTTGGGACAGGGAATGTCTCAACTCTGGGGACATTAGACCCCAAGTGGCACCTACTGTCACCTCCACCCCCATGTGGCACTGAGGAAGACCAAAGAAATAAACTGAGCTGAAACTCCAGTTTAAGAGCACAAGGAGCTCTGGACTGGAGCACATTACCCCAGTTTCTGATGGTTTCCACTCGTTTCATGATTAGAAAAGGAAAAATACCAAAAGAATTGATGATGTCTGCTATTACTCATTGGAAAGAAAAATGGTCTGGTGACCTCAGACACAGGTGAAATCAGTGCATCACAGGACATTGAGATGTCATGAGTTGTGCAGGTCAGGTGGCACCAGCTCAGTGCCACAGGCAGCAGCCCCTGAAGAGGAGATGGCCCAAAATGGGGTTAATGGCAGTAGGTGACAGAGATGATATCTTACACATGATAAATAGAATTCAGGTATTTAACACTTTGGGTTATTAAATCAGAAGATACATTTCAAGGGGAAAAGAAAAGAATTTCAGCTAAATTCCAACACATTCAGGCTATGCTGTCCTGGGAGCAGGGAGGCAGGTGGGACCTGCACCACTCAGGAGCTTCACCTTCAGTTGTTTTGGGGCTCATGGAAAAACACTGCTGCCAAAGGACCTCCAAAGAAGCTGTACCTCCAAAGAAGCTGTATCTCCACTTCTGAATCCAAAGCCAGGCATAACCTGAGGTGAAGCCTGTGGGCTGTGGAGCACTGGGCTGTAATCACAGAATTACAGAATCACAGAATGGTTGGGGTTGGAAGGGACCTTACAGATAATCTAGTTCTAATCCCACTGCCACAAGCAGAGGCACCTTCCACTAGGCCAGATTACTTGATGCTTGGCTTTTTGGATAGCAGAAGTCAGATTTTTGGGTTTACTTTATCCTTGGCTTTTTGGAAAACAGGAGACAATTTTCTGAGGCCAGTTTCTGCTGGAAAGAAAGAATCCAACACATTGCAGTATTCCTTATGTGTTCCCTGGCACTCCCCTGACCTCTGATGAGATTCCCTCAGCCTGCAGGAATGTTTTTGCTACACCTGACCAAAGAAAAAAGATTATTTTCTTACAGATTTGTGAGTTGATTCAGCTTTTACTATGCAGTCAGGCAAGTAGGGGAGCAGCTGCAACAGAGGAAATTGATCCACATAATTGAGAAGAAGGGCAAGGAAGAGGAGTGAGAATGCCCCTTGTCCCCTGAAATGAGGTGTTGGACTGTTTCAGTTTTACCAGGCAAGTTCCCTGAGGTTTCTCTAAAGTGAGACAATGTGGCCCATTGCATTGATGGCCTGAAGAAGCATCTAGAGGGATCCTTTTCCCTGAGAGGAGACAGTAAGCCTGGTACAGCAATATTCCTGATTTAAGATTGTCCTTAAATGCTTTGCCAAATAAGGAGAGAATTAAAGCATCTGCATGAGCTGAGGTAAATACAGCCCATGGTATCTGTGCCTTGGTTCACTCTTGCCAAAAGGTCACTTTAGCTGGACCCAGAGGGAGGGCTGCTTTATACATCTCTCTCCAAACAAAAATCCTACTTTTCCCTTGAATACTTGCTTTTTTGCTCTTCTGACCAGGCACACCTGTTTTCTCTACTAACTCAAATCCTTGCAGCCACGTGTGCCCAGGGGATGGGGGGGCCCAGGGGGGAGTGTAATAAATAGCAGAAGCAAATAATTTACCCAGTAAAGAGCATTCCATGCTTTCTGTATGCAAATTCTGCATAAAAATTCTACATATATGGTGCAAAACTGCTCTGAACTGAACTCTAAAAATGTTTAATGCAAACACAGCTGTTATCAAGTGTTGTTCTTTCCAAGAGTCCATTCAGTTTGATGGTTATCACTATGCCAACAGCATTCCCAGTACAAATCTCTCTTCCTGAGACTTCAACAACTGCTTTACAGACAAGAAAAGTTCATTTTGCCCTAAACTTCATTCTCTGGATCCCTCCTAAATGTGTTTCTCCCTTTTAATGGTACTGAGCCTAGCAGATACTGATATTTAAGTAATTAAGGTTCTTAAGAATAAGTTAATTTAACTACATATTTTATAACATCCCTGTTCAGCAAAATATTGTAGTGCCTTTGAGTAAATAGTCAAATCTCACTGGTGTCAGAAGAGATAAGGTATATTATTTAAACCACATCATCTGGCAAAAATTCACTGATTGCTTTGAGTTGTAGTAACACCTTTTTTAAATATCAGGTTTTGAGAGCTGAAGTGAATTAGAGAATTCTGAAATATGTAAATCTACTACTTTAGTTGACTGGTTAGTTTGCTATTTATATTACCTTTCAAGAGGAAAGGGGTATTTTTTGTCCAGCTACAGAGGAGCTTTTTTAAGGATGAAAAGTCTTTTAAATTTATAATTGTACAAAACTAAAGGGGACAGCACTTCCTTCAGGGGCTGATCATCAGATCTAGCTGTGCATTGTGTTCTTGACAAAACACCTAAAATAACTCAGCAGCTGGCAGTTTCAAATGCCACAGGAATGGGAAGGTCAGCTCCCCAGCCGAGGGCTATTTAACTCAAATCAGGACCTGGACTGCTGATTATAGAATATGGTTTAATATTAAATGCATGTGCATGATTTAAAAAATCAGAGCAGGAACATTCTCATTTGTTTCACGAGGGAAATGGGAGCTTTTTGCTGCTTTGCATCCCTGTTCCTGTGCCCTGATGGAATCAATTCCCGTGGGGGAAGCAGGGATGGCAGCTTTGTCCGGCTGCCGCTCTTCATCCCTTTCAGATGGGTGGATCTTTCAGGATCATCCTTCCCAGCACACCAACCAGCACTGCAGAGCTAATGAGGTGGAGCAGGTCATCTGCACACAAACACGGACTGGGGACAGACCTCCTTCCACTCAGAGGCAAAGACCAGCATGTGCTGCAAAGTTTATTTGTTAATTGAAGCATTAGTAGCACCTTTACTATCAACTCATGGGAACATAACGTGTTGTTCTGTTGTTGCAAACCCCAATCTTATAGCCCAAACTCCATTTTAGAGTGAAGTTAAACACTCCCTACACCACTTCAAACCACTCAGGACAGCCTCTTGCTGCAGCTCCTCCTCTCCCCCTCATTAGCTCACTAAGCAGCAGCATTGAGGCAAGTGGGGGGTCACTGATGTGTTGTAATTAGTGATAGTCTGTCACTGGGGAAAGCAGAGTCTCTAATTAACACAAGGCAGCTCCTTTCCTCCCTCACTGCTTCCTTTGCTCAAGGAAAAGGTGGAGTTATAGATGGGAAAGTCCAATAAAAAGCCCAATGGACATTTGCATCTCTATGACTGGCAGTAATTTTAACAGGTTTGGCTTCATCTGGGCACAGACAGAGCTTTGAGAAAAGCAGGAAATAAAGGAACATTGGCCTGAAAAAAAGTTATCAACCCCTGACTCCTCATTGTGAACAGTGAGTGTTACAACCAGACAGTGACAGCTGAGGGGTCCTGGTGTGACTTGGCAGTTCCATGATGTCCCTGCAGCAGGATCACCTTTGGAGACTGTGCAAAGCTCACCCTCAGGGTCCTTTGGGGTCTGTGGGATTGCTTTTAGGATTCTTGAGTAGCTGGCATCAGGTACAAGGATGCACTGTAGGCTCAGACTGTGATTTCCTAAGCTTATTTTCAGCCCTTTGCCAGGGGATGGCACTGAGGGAGTACAGAGTGTGAAAGGCAAGTGACTGCCCATGGAATTTCTGAAATTCCCAGAATATCCCCAGAGCTGAGCTCGAGTCTTTGCTTTGCAGAGTTTCCCATCAGCAACACAGATGGACAGAGGATCATCAACTTATGCTAGTACACTGGATGTCCAAAATTTGATTTCTCCTTCAAAAGAGACATTGCTTTGCCTTTATGAAGTACAAAGTAATAGCTCAGGTGGAGGAGAAAATTTGTGGCTGAGAGAAGCATCTTTCCTCAACTGATAGGTCCAAATCACTGCACAGGGCCTCCTGCACTCTCTCCCAGAGGAATCACATCAAAAGCATAGACAAGGAAACAAAAGATGACTGAAAACATGTCAGAGCAAGGAGGAAGCCCAAAATCTTCATCCTTGGGTGTATTTAATTGTACCTGACACTGCAGACATATGAAGAGATTGTCTTGCAAGAATGAGCTGGAGGAACTGCTTGAGAATTGCCACTGGCTCAAACCAGACAGACTTCAGGAGTCAGAATAACCCTAAATTTCTCAGTCCTGCCTGAGAACCCCATAAAGGAGACTGATTAGGATGATCTGCAAGAGACAGAAGACAGAAAAAAAAAAGACCAAAAAAAAACCAACAGTAGTTTTCCAGGAATGAAGGCAACATATTATTACAATGAAGATGGACGATTCCAAGTTCAGGAAGGACTATAGCATTCCAAAATCATTAAGGTTGGAAAAGACCTCTAACATCAAGTCCTGCTGTACTTTTTCGAGTAGAATCCACACTGATATCCATGATATTACACCAGGCACCATCCCAGAGCTCCTGACAGACTGCAGAATTTATAAAGGAACTCTCAGAAAACTTCCCAAGCAAGGCCAAGAACAGTAAGTGAAAGTTTAGCTCAATAAGGAAGCAGTGAAGGAGGGGAAAACTAGTTTTGTTGCACAGTACAACAACTTTTACAGAGAACAGGCTTTTTAGTCTCACACAGAGGGTTAACAGCCTCCTGGAAGATGGGCTGGGATCTTACCAAACTGAGTAAATGGAGGTTGAGAATGGGATGGATAATCATGATACTGTGGAGTGAGAAGTGGGGAGGAGCAGAACTCCCTCTTTCAACAGCAGGGCAAGATGTTAGGTCAGCTCAACTGTATCATATAACTTTACCCTTGGCTTTCCTAAAAGGAGAGGAAGAAAATCAGAATTTAGGTGGTCTGGATTACTCTCTAGAGATTTCTCCCTGCATTATAAAAGAAACCAAATGTGGTTGTAGCTTAATCCTAACAAAAAGTGAGTAATTATTCATGGGTTTGCCTTCTCCAAGCTGCCTCACTGCACAGTCTGATGGCAACTAAAGTCTGTGGGAAGGCAGGAGAAGGAGAAGCAGAGGTGAGAGTGTTGCTGAGGCTGTTCTGCTTTAGAGAAACTAAAACTATTTGGACACACAGTCTGATTTAATCTGGCTCATTTTTGGCTAGCTGGGAAGAAGGAATCTTTATGTGCCAATGGTAAAGAACAGCTGAGGTAATCATATCTTCAACTGGTCTAGAAGACAATGTCTAAAGGCATTTTAAGGTGTTGTGGTTTGAGAGAGACTAAGTTTAAAAACCTCTATGTTGTAAAAGCAAAAGCACTAAAAAGGAGGTGTTAGAAACCTCCTTTTCTTTCCTTCACTTCCTGAAGAAGAAAGGATTATACAGTTGAAACTTGGGGATAAGTCATTTAACCAGTGGTTACATCTCCTTTGGCAAGGAAAGGAGGAGCCAGAGAGAATTTGGGGTTTTTGCAAACACTTACCTGTTAGGCTGTCAGAGACTGTACAGAAACAAACAAGCCTGCATGCTTCCAAAGGTCTAAGGAACAGTAATGTGCATCCAGTTGTCATCAGGGTGTGAGAAAAGCTGCTTTCAAGCCTCTGTCTGCAGTGGATAGAAAGAAAAACTGTATTACCATGGATGGGTGACTTGGCCATATATTTTAATATATATTGAAATAAAACATGTAGGTTTTGCCAGCAGATGGGAGAGAGACTTGGAAAGCAGTAAGGCTTCAAGGGGAAATGGGCAGACACAAATGTCTGAGACGCTGTGGCAAAAAACAATAGTTCACTTGATGATGAGACATCTGTGAAATAAAAACAAATGCAACACTGCCTCTGTACACATCTATTAGACATCTCTTAGAGCAGCTGCTTTGTTCTGATGCTCATGCTTTGAAGGAGGTTGGAATATTCCTCAAGTATTCAAAGAAGGGCTCCAAAAAATATTCAGATCTTGGAAAAGAAAGCTTACAGTATTAGCCTTAAGGAGTTCAGTCTATTGAGCTTAATGCATGGATAAGGGGCCTGAGAGCCAGGAACTTCTTGATCTAATGGAAGTGTAACAAAATCCAGTGGCTGCATGGAGACAGGTGAATTCAACTCTAAAACAAAAAATAATTTCTTTGTAATAACCATTATTAAATATTGGAACACATCAGTACAGAATTTGGCTGACTTTGTTCTTCTTAGCCTTTAAGAAAGACCAGATACTTTTGTAATTCAACACTTCAATCCAGCTTCCAAAAAACATTCCATGGCCTCCAGAAACAGGGCTTGGAAACAGATGATCAGTGGGGTGGTCCCTCCTGCCCAGAGAGCACATGTACAGGTAGCAGGTACTTCTTTAAGAAAATAAACAAAGACCTGCTTTAAAAGACAGAGTGTAAACTGATCTGACTGATGTGGTCTGATGCAACAGACTTAGCTTTATTGGATTAACTGGCAAACTTTACCAGCTTCCCAAGAGTCCCAGGAAAACATTTGAGTGCCCACCCTTTCAAAACTGTTGCTTTAAAAGGACTGAATATAAGCAACAGCAAAAAAGGTGGATCCAGAGAGCAGAGTGGTTAACCTGTGTGCATAATAGTTAAAATGCCTGGTTTATGTATTTATATTCACAGCTATGAAGTCAATATGAATCAGTTTGTAAAACCCTACTGCTCCTGTGTAAAACAACAACCACACAATCTTATAATCCAGGTTTGGATTGGAAGGGACTTTAAAATCCATCTAGTTCCAATTCCCTGCCATGGGCAGGGACACTCCCAACGCCTTGAGTTAAGCAGCAAAGAGCAAAAGTAAAATGTAAATAAATCTTGCCTGTGCTACAATAACCAATCACCAGTTACAACCTGTGATTAACAGACTTTTCAGGAGTCAGCAGCACAACTATAAAAGGCCCTATTTGCCATGGTCTTAAGTTCATTGTGCAGGAACCTACACTTCTTTTGGGAGACTTGTCAGAGGCTGTGACCTGAAATGTTTGGAAACCTCTAGCTTCAATTTTCAGAAACAAACAAATTTGAAGGCATTTGAATGCCTTAATTTTTAACATCATTATTGTGATTTTTTTTTAGGAGACAGACAGTAGAAATCTTCAAAGTTTTACTGAAAATTAAAGTTCTCTGAAGAAGCTTAAAATCAAAAACTTCAGAAATGGGGACAAAAGCAGTTACTTTTTTCTTCCTTTGTTTTCCCCAAGACTTGTGAATAAATCAGAAAAGTATTTGACAAGCAAATTTTTTAAGAATGATCCAAAAAGCAAGGTGCAAAATCTCTAACAAGTGTCTCTCCTTAGGGCTGGTCCATCTGCACTCTGAGCTATTCTCCAAAGAGGCAGGTTTGAAGATTCCTGCATGCACAACACCCCATGTGGGCTCCAAGCCCACAGTACAGCTCCTGAAAGTAGATTTTGATGGGTCAAAGCCATTTTATTGAATTAGCCCTTTATTGTTTACATTAAATCCAAGTGAGCTCAGAAATACTGACTTATCCTTCTAAAAGGCTGGATTATACCGCGTGGCTCGGATGCAAAAAAAGATTAGAGTTTTTATACTAATTACTTCCAGCATGAGGAGTGCATGGACAGGAAGAGCTCTGACTTTGGAGACACTCTGCTGGGCAGTTCAGAAATATTTGTCAGATTTTTTCTTGGATTTGTCATATTTTTTGCCACGAGTTAAATGACTGTTGCTCCATAATGTAATTTGGAGTGCCAGACTGTCATTAAACCTTGTCTAGGGGAATTGCCATGTGTGGGACAGAGAGAAGTAACAGCCCTTTTCCTCCTGTTCCTGGTTGTTTTATCCACTCTACCACCATCACTGGTGTTGTGAAGTGCAGTGTGGCATCACTTTCTTCCACTCTACATCGCCCTTGGAGAAAGTAAGAGTCTAGAAAAAGATTATCTCATTATTACTAAGTGAGTTTTCATTCATTTATACTCAGTCAGATAAGTAATCCTGCAGATAACAAAGTTTCCCAGACTGAAAAACCTGAGGTGTTCTCAGCAGCTTGGAAAATCCAAGTGGGATGCAGATGTGAATATTTTGGAAACTTGACATGTCAGATCAGTGTCATGGCTGTAAATCACCAGTGCTGCAGTCAGACAAGAGCAGACACAACGTGTGTAAGACACTCTCACATGTGTGTCCTTGCCTAAAGAAACCCTCTTATTCCTCATGATCAAACAGGCACCTGCCTGTGCAGAACAAACTCAGCTCTGGGCAGCTTTCATGGCCAACAAAGGAAATTCTTCACAGGGAAATCAGAATTATCAGGGAATTCCATAATTTGTATGGGCAAAACAGATGGCCCAGAGGTGTCCACAGCTTTCACTGAATGACTTTGCACACAGTGACATCAGATCGTCTAACTACACAAATTACTCCTTGGGGCCTGGGCTCTGTTGGCATTTGTTTGAGTGATGATACTCTGTGTAGTTTGTGAAACAGAACAAACAGGAGGCTTAAAATGAGATTTTTAAAGATTTGTGAGCTGCTGATCCTACAGAAAGGACACCCTGTATTGCTTTTACATCCAATGCAACAAATACATTTTTATGGTTGTTCTTAGATATCAAGCAAAATGTTTGTACCCAAACTCCTAAGTTACAGAAAGAAAATGCACAGATCTTTCCACTCAGCAGTGATGGGGAAGGTAAAGCTCACAAAAGGGTCTTGTTTTAAATCTTGCATTCAATAAACTGCTAGAAGAACAAAATGAAAACAAGCTATTGTGTTAATCTCCAGATTAGCCCTCATAGTCTGTCAATTTAATACTGATTAGTAAACAATGTCCATAATTAAGCTGTTGTTGGAGACACAAATGCCCCACGAGCCCGAACTAATGCGTAGTATTCAATCCTTTTACAAAGGATGGCAGATACAATTCCAGGAATGTTAATGCTGTCAAGTATCCATGATGTACATAACAAAAGAGAAGGCAGAGAGTTGAGGTAATTAAGCTCACACTAGACCTTCTCTCCAACCTGTACGTGTTTATTGACTAAATGTTATTAGGTGCAGTAAATAAAATGCCACTGAGTCGTGGGACCAAAAATGGGATGAAGTTTATGGGGCCGTCAAACCCTGGATTCCCCTGGCATCAAAGCACACACACCCCCCTTGCTAAGGCCAGTGACATTAATGTGCATGACAGGGGTCCATGGGGCCGTGGTCCCCTAATTGTTTAGGAGACCTTTTAGTCTGGTTGCAGACTGCATGTCTTGGTATTTGTGGAGCTAATTGCACTAAAATCCGCCAGCACAGTGTTTGCAGTGATGGGTTAACTCATTTATCCTCAGGATAATACTCAGCTCTTTGTCAGCCTGGTCTCCCGCATTCACTCCTGACTGTCAGCCCAGATGCAGGAGGAGGAAGCAGACTTCCAGCAGTGCTGCCCATGGAAACACCCTGGCTGCACATGTGCAGAGCAGAAACATTTAAACAGGAAGCAAAACCATTTTTCTGAGTGTTTCCATTCTTGGTAACCTGTTCTACCTTTCTCATGAGGGTCACAAAGCCCAGACTTGAGTTTAGACTCTGATAAACTCCAACAGCTGGGACCAGCAGAGGTGCTTGGCTGAGCTCCCCTTACTTTATTCTTCTCTGCTGGATCTTGAGGGTCTTGGGTTAGAAGAAGATGATCTTTAATGTCCCTTCCAATCCAAATCATTCCATGATTCTGTGATTCAGCTTTGAATTAGCCCCGTGCAGCACAGCCCAGACAGGGTAATGCTCTGGGTTCCCTGTAACATTCTTTTTTTTTCCTCTGAAGAATCAAGGTGGAAATAATTATAAGCCATTTTTTATTTTGATCTCAATATTTTTACATGGGGACAAGATGTCACTCTGTTTTTCCAGCAGTGTCAGTGACAACAGAGTGCATAAAAATAATTTTTCTAATATGGACTTTAATATTTACAAACTCCAGAGTGAAAGCAATGTCCAAAAATATATTTCCTTTGGACATTTTTCCTTGATTCATGGTATTTTCTCAGACTTCTTGCCCCATGTTTACAAACATGCAATAACGAACAAAATCATAATTATAGCAATACAGAAGCACTTTCTGTCCAGGGATCTCAGATGTCTTGGCTCTCAGAGTGTCACTGAACAAGTTTCCTATGGGATGAAATGTATTGATAGCCCCTTTGTACAGTTTAGACATCTGCAAATTAAATTGTTTTGCCAAAGGTCAGAAAGAGCATACATTAGTGGGAGAACTAGGAAAAATACTCCACAGCATCTTCCCCACTCTCCATCCCAGGCTGCCCATGGAACTGCAGAACAGCACTGAGTGGCTTCCTGTTTGGACATGTGGATTTGATTAAGGCAGGCCACAAGTTCCCAGAATTTTTGGCCAGGTGGTGACTTAGCTTTTGGGTGTTACAGAAACACAGCACCTCTGCCCTGCCCTCCTGGTACCCTGCAAACCCCCCTGCATGTAGGCAGCAGCCCTGCCCCATGCACAGCTGCAGGCTCAGAGCAGAGAGGGAAGGAGATGGGAGTGGGAATGTGCAAGTGGAGGTTAGGGGTAGCACTAGACCACAGCACACTGATTTATTTTGGCTTAAACTGCTATGGAATCACAGGTTCAGTGGAAAATGCTCCTTCTAGAAATAGAGCCAGTGTTCCCATCCCTTGAATAGACTCATAACTGAGACACAGTTTTATCCCACATTTTAAACTCCTCTCTGACACCCAAAAAGCCTCTTTTCCTTATAAAGGTAAGATTTGCTCTGTCTTCATAAAAGCTACAGAAAAAAAAAAGCTAGAGTTTTCTGCAGCAGCTGTTTTGGGGTGGTTTTGTGGATCAAGGAGAGATGGCAGAAAGTGTTGCTGTCACACTGAGCCTGTTGGGCAGCCAACCAGGATCACTGGAGCACTCTCAGAGAACCTTAGGAGTGCCTGGAAGTCACTCAGACACCGGGGATATGTGGCTTTGCCAAGGAGCTACCAGAGGTTTCCCAAGTCTGAGCCTTTCCAGAAGGCTGCTGCTCTGCTTTGCTCACCAGTTCCAAGCTGTCAGAACTGGAGCAGGTGAGACAACAAAGCACAAAATGCAGCTCAAATCTCCCCAGGTTTCATGATGGTGCTTCAAAGGGAGCAAAGGTGGCAGCAGACAGCAAAGGAAATTTGGGCTTGGGACTGAAGTACAGAAGTGAGGAGTAGAAAGTATAAAATTTTTCCCATTTGACACAGGAAAGTCACACAAGAAGTTGCCAGAGCTTTTACTGAGCACACAGGAGATTAATAGAGGAATAACCTCCGTTTCCACTTACTATCCTGCTTAGATTGGGAAAGGCTGTTTAGATGAAGACTCCAGTTCTGCTGAAGAAAGCACATTTTCTAAGTAAACCCCATTTTGAGCACATTAGCAGAAAAACAAGAGTATGGATAAACAGTAGTCCCACTTCACATTTCAAGTACATCCGAATAAAACAGGAATTTCCCATTGCTTAGCAGGAAAGGAATATGTGTTTCTCTCTGGATTCATAAAAGAAATAGAAGCAGATATGATATTTCTCCTTATTCTTTGAATTGTCTCATCATACAGCTGGTTTGATTACAATTTGAAGAGACCTTGGAGATACTTGGATGAGAGAAGTAACAGCATTCACACAGTGTATTTTAGAAAAACATTATCCCCTTTCTATATAAGAATATGGACAGGCACATGAAAATTGCTGTCTCTTTTTCCTACAGGCCACAGCCAAGAGCTAATGATTCATATGTAAAAGCACAAATGCCATAATGCACTTAACCAGATGTGGAAAGCTGAAAATGGAGGTGTCAGTGGATAGCTGTCCTTAGCTCCTCAGTGTTGCAGTCATCTCTTTCCTTAAGACCTGGAGTGGAAGAGTTTGAAACTCCTCCATGCCAAACAAAGACAGCTCCTCTCACTAAGAGAGTCAGTTCTTTTAAAAATAAATTGTTTGCTGGAATATTCTCTAGACTCTTTGAAAATCCACTCTTTCACATTCACACAGAGCTTTGGTACCACCAAGTGCACCAAGAGGCAAATAATTACCTGAAGCAAACCTCACCCAAACACACCCTTGAGCTCCTCAGGCCAAATCTCAGCACAGGAGTGAATTCTGCCAACAGCAGCTTTTTCTTGACTTCTCAACCGCAGAGAGCTGAAGGGAGGCTCAGGCAGAATGGAAATGTGCAAAGTTACAGACTCTGCAAACATCCTCTCCTGGACCCAGCAATACCTGTGGAAAATGGGACAGCCTTCAGTCCTGTCAGCTTCCTAGGAAAATTGCTCATGGAAGCACTGGAAAACAGGCAGAATTAGCAAAGGTCTGCTACTTACACCCTTTAAAACAGTCCTGCTCCATTAGCCTGGCATGGGACAGCCACAAGGACCTTGTTGGGACAGCTGGGGTGGCTGTGACAAGGCAGAAGGGCAGGAGAGCAGCTGCAGCAGGTTGGCTCCAACATCCTTCCCACCCCACCTGCTGAGCAGGGCAGTATCTGTCTCCAGCAAGAAAAGGGTGTCCAGGGGCAGGGAAGTCAGGCCTCACACTCTGATTACAATTTCAATGTGATCTTGAGCAAATTGTTTGGATCCAGATCCTTCAGGGGACTACTTTTACAGAGCCTTAAGTTACTGCTCAGAATTACACACTTAAATAGCTTTGTCAGCTCAGTTAAAATTTCTCTGTTCCAGTGGTTCCAGTGAAAAATAAGACATCAACCCTTCCTTGCTTTTGTGGAATGCAGTAGAAATAAAGAAAAGTCTCTAAGATGGCAGGGTAAGTATCAGCAGAGACATTTAATAAAGTTAACAGAGCCTGTATTAAAATGTCATTTTAAAAAAGAGGGTTTAGCTCAGCTTTCTGATCATACAGAGTCTGTCCTCTCCACAAACATCCTCACTTGGACATTTCAGTCATTAGTGCCTGGACTGAGAGGAAGAGGTTTCAGAGAAATTAAAGACACTCAATGTTTTAAAAGAAGGTACCTCTTCTACAAGAGCTTGGCACTGTCCCACCACTGAGAAAAACCTGTGGGACAAGTTCAGCCCTCACCAGGCACCAGGAATCCACAGGGCAAAGAGGCGTTAGCTCTGCCCCAAACACTTCATTCAGAAAATCCAGTGGCACACACCAGCACAGGGACCATGATTAATTGTTCCACTCTTTACCAAACTTCTTGTTTAAAAATCCTTTTCACTGCTTCAGGCATTATCACTTTGCCTGGTGCTCACCTCTCTTTTGTGAGCACTTTGAGTAAATAGTTTAGTGGTGAACATGGTGGTGGTGCTGAGTTGAAGGTTGGACTTGATAACCTTAAAGGTTTTTCCAACCTTAACAATTCCATGATTCTATGATTCATTTACCTTTTTTTCCCTACACTTTATACAGGGTTACCAGACTGCATAGATAAATCTCCCTTTTTTCTTGATTTATCAGTTCAGCAGCAACCATGAGGACAAACCATTACCTACAGTCCCCCATTCCCTGGGTAGTTCCACCCATCTCTGAAATTCCTCCATGCTCTCCCAGCCCAGCACAGAACTTCTTATTTTGTAGTCTGTAATTTGTGAAGAGTCCTTACAGTCCTTCCTGGTGGGCTGTGGAGGACACTTGGTTCTGCAATGTTCCTGAAGTTTCTCTCTCCAGCTGGATCAGAACAATCCTACTGAGTTGTTATTTTAAAAAATTAAAGTGCATTTGGCACCTTCTAGTATGGCTTGGTTTGATCAGCCAAGGACACAGGTGCTACAGTTCCTATTTCAATCATCTGTTGTAAAACAGAGCAGAAATGTTTCTGTGGCTGTCCAGTGGAGAGGATATGGACTGTGTGGCTCTAAATGGAAATCTTTGTTTCCAAACCCCAAAACAGCATCATAGACATCAACTAGGATTAAGGCCAAAGTAGCTCAAGGAAGAGCACAGAAACTGCCCACTATGTCAGATCCAAAATCTACTGAGCTCACCCTTGTCCCTGGAAGGGAAGAGGGGAGACAGCAGCAGATATTGAAGGAAGAATGTGCTCAGAGAGGTTGTGGACTGCCCATCCCTGAAGTGTTCAAGATCAGGCTCTGAATTACTGGTCTAATGGAAGGTGTCCCTGTGCACAGCAGGGGCTGGAGTGAGATGGGCTTTAAGGTCCCTTCCAACCCAAACCATTCTGGGATTCTGTGAATGCAGGACCCAGGCCAAATACAGCACAGCTCAGTCTGAACCCCACCAGCTTCCAGCAATCCAAGGGGTGTGGAGCTTCTGAGCCAGGGCTGCAACAAATAAACACTTGCAAAAGTCACCAAGAACTTTATGGTTCTCACTTTTTGCCTTCTCTAAGTCATTGGAAGGTCAGCAGTGATAAAATATCCCAGAGCAATTCACAATTTTGTTATTTGCTGAAGTTCCTTAGCAAAAGGTAAAATGGCCTCTTTCACATCATCCAGTAGTTTCCAAACAGAATATTATCTAAATTGTGTTTAGCTGCCTTGAATCACTGGTTTTCACAGTTAAGCTAAACCCATTTGAATAATTTTTGCATAATTTACATCTCCCTTTGCTTAATCCAACTCCCATTCCAGGAACCAGCTCTTGAAATTTGCTCTAGGTCTGATCCCTTGATAAATCCCAGTTACCCATTTCTCCTGCCACTGCAGAGGCAGAATTCCCAGTTTGCTCAGAAGCAAACTGGCTGTATTGTCTGTTCATCCTTCAAATCTGTTTGTTCCTCATTCCCCAAATGCAGGGTCATGGGAGGTGTTCTAAAGCAGAAAAGAAGAAACACATAACCCCTAACTTTGGGCAGCTTAGTTAGAATTAAAAAAAATTAAGATGTTTTTCTGTAAGCAGGGACTCAGGCAAAGTTTCCTCTATGTCAGTGAGAGTTTGTTCAACAGCTTTGAGGGTCTCTGGATCATTTCACAAATGAAATGAGCTGAAGGTTTTGTGTCAGTTCTCATTTACCGTGCAACAATCATTGACAGAGGCAGCAGTTACACTCTGGAAGGGTGGAGGATTGGGGTTACTGAGCAGAGGATTCACAGCAACTGTCACCCCTCATCTCTGCTGGTGGTTCCAACCAAGAATGCCATGGAAAATCCTACTGCATTTTCCCCTGAAGGCATTCCCTAAGGCAGAAGGAAACTAGGTTATAATTTGCTGCAGGAAAACTGGGCATTACTCCATCAAGGCAGAAAAAAAAAAAAAAAGTGATATTTTAAAAGGTTATGAAATCAGATGCCATCTTGTGGCCAAACCTCATGGAATTGCTATGGGAGATAGAAAATAGCCACAAAACACAAAATAAATACACAGAAAAAAAAAAAATAAAGGATTAAAGACTGGTGGTCTCCAGATTAAATGTTTTTCTGTTTTCAGGTGCAGAACCAATTCCTCCACACTTCTGACAATTAAACTCCAATAAAAGATTTAATTAATGATGAGATGGTCTTTATGGCCCCTTCCAAACAAAACTATATTGTGATTCTATGCACAGAAAAGCTACTTATGGCCTTTTAGATGATTTCAGATCACCTCTCATGTCCCATATGACTGGCTGTGTGTTCTTTGCAGAATATGAAACCACCATACAATCAGGTAAAGCCTTTACTTCACCCATTTTAAATTACTCTCATTCCTGTTTCACGGTTTGGTAATGAGAAATCACGGGATCACAGCTTGGTTTGGGTAGGAAACAACCTTAAAGAACATCCAGTTCCACTCCCTGCCATGGCAGGGACACCTTCCCCTGTCCCAGGCTGCTCCAAGCCCTGTCCAACCTGGCCTTGAACACTTCCAGGGATCCAGGGGCAGCCCCAGCTGCTCTGGGCACCCTGTGCCAGGGCCTGCCCACCCTCACAGCCAGGAATTCCTTCCCAATATCTCATCTAATCCTGCCTTCTGTCACTAGGAAGCCATTCCCCTCTTGTCCTGTCACTCCAGGCCCTTGTCTAAAGTCCCTCACCATTAAATCATGTGGCCATCCCATTGCACTGTTGGAGGACCCCAATTCCTCCCTGTGAACACCACAGATATAAAATTAAGTTTTTTGACATAAACACAGGCACCCAGTGCCACTGAACACACCTTCAGCCTCAGGGACATCTGCACAGGATGGGGGAGACACCAGAGGAGCTAGAGGAGCCCCAGGTCCTCTCCAGAGTGACAGCTGGAGCCCAGGGGGGATTCCTGGTGTGGAAATGGTGAGAGATGCCTGTGTTTAGGGAAATGACCTGTTCCCACCCAATGGAAACATACAGGACTATACAGCTGAACATAAAAAGAAACACATCTGAGCTGGTAGCAGCAGCAGTTGTGAGTAAGGGGTTAAATAGCAGCCATTACTACAGTGAGGAAATTACCCCAACAGAAGTATAATCCACATGGTAGAAGACAAGTGTTATTCACAAGTTATTAATAAAAGAGACCAAAAAGAAGGCAATGCTATACTGTTCTGTTAATCTCATAAGCCCAGATGTTCGTGAAATGAAAAACAGTCCAAGTACATGACCTTTCATACTGATGTAAAGGAATGTTTAAGATATGATGGGATGTTATATATCACAGGATGTTAAAAACATCACAGAGAAAATTCAATATGGATAGCAAAAATGTAAAGAATTGAATACTTACAAAAAGATTTATCTGATAAGATAAAAAAAAGCAAAAAAAAAGCAGATTATAAATTTCCATAATCATTATTTAACACACTTTTATAGACACCACTGGTTTTACAGTGCCAAAGTACAGTAATGGCAGGAATCACTATGGCATGGATTTGCTACAAGTATTACACACTTTCTCTTAGCATGAAAGGAACTGTTCATTCTTGGGAAGACATGAGATGGTTTTATGCACAGTAAAATGTTACGCAGAAAGCACCCTACATGCAGGAGAAATTAAAAATCTATGGACTCTACTGCAGCCTGCTCTTGGAGTCAGTTCTTGAGGTAATCAATTCATTTGGGTACTTAGAAAAACTGGAGATTCTAAAATGAAATATTTCTGGGTGCTGTTCCAGCCGTGGTGAATGAACACAAGTGAAGAGCCACAGGTACTGTGGAGAGAACAGAAGGAAAATCTGTGTGTGCAGACAGCAAAGAATTCAGACATAATCTTTTGGTCTTTCCTCTTGTTTCTTTTCTTTTGAGATGCTTCAGTGTAAAACATGTGGTTTACACTCATCTTTGTGTAAACTTCTCTGGGGTGATTTCAGACGCAGGGCAGGCCCTCTGTAAACAAGATGGACAAAGCTGGGCCTCAGAGTGTGGAACATGTGTCTATTGTAGCTCTTTATTCCTAACACCACCTGGCTGAGGGAGATTCTGGATTCTGAGCCACAGACCAGCACATTCCTCTTGGAATGGATGGAGGAAAGGCAAAGAAACCCAGCAGGATCTAAACTGGGGTCCTCACTCTCCTCTTGCAGCATCCCCACCCTGGCTGACACTGGAGCAAACGTGGCCTTGGTGAGGGGAGCAGGGGCAGGTTTGGGAGGTCAGTTTACACCTGGGTCAGCTCAGACATGCTGTGTACAGTATCGGGGTCTGTTTTCTATTTGCTTGTCAAATACCAACACCAGAAAGAAAGGAATAGTACTAAATCCACCATTTTAACCTTACACATACCCACAATTACAGCTGAAATAACTCAGCAATTTTTGAGTTATATGAGTGCAAAGAAAGCATCTGCAACCAATCACCTATTTTTTGTTGGTGGGGTTTTTTTCTGGCAATTCTATATCTTAAAAATTGTGAATGCAGTTCTATTTTTTTTTTTTAAAAAAAAAAAAACTTGTTAAAAAAAAACAACACATGTGCTCTCAGGCTGAAAACACACATGCCAAATTCAGCCTGGAGAGAATTTTTACGGCTGAGTTATAAAACCCTGAAAATAGGGATTTATAATGGAAATGCTGACAGACCATTAACTACAATAATAACATAAATGGAGCAATAGAATTTCCAAGTTATCTCCTTTTTGTTTGTGTCAGCATTCCTGCACCAAGAGCCTGTGTAACACACACACAGCATTAGCAGCACATCACTAAGGGCTCTCTCCTATGCAGAGGAAGACACAGCAGAGGAAGCAGCAAAGGACAATATGTGTGATCTCTGTCTTGTGTGATCTATGCACCACATCTAACTCAATATGGAATCTCATTAACTCTTGCTGGACACAGGTTTGTGAGGAATCCTGCCAGCAAGCAAAGGCAAGTAGCAGACACCAGTTCACCTGTTTTGCTCCATGCTGCATCCACAGGAGAGCAAGGCACTGCTTGCTGATCCCACACACTTCCAGTGCCCAGCCTGAGGATTGCTTTGAGCTTTCCTCGTGACCCACAAAAGAAAGAGGAAGGTGATAATTGGGCATGAAACCAGGGCACAGGAGGACTGTTAAAGAGTACAAGCACACTTTGCATGCTCTTGCTTCAAAAGCTCAAGCTCTGTCTTCTCTGGGAAGATGAATATACTGAAAATATGCAAAGTGTCATGCTGCTCAAAATAATTTGTTCACTGTTACAGACAGGGATTAATTGTTTAAAATAAGTGGCAGCTAAAGCTATAAAATCTGTGTATTCTTAACACTTCCAAGAAAAAAACTCTTACTGGTGAATCCATATTTAGCCCATGACTGGAAGTTTACAACGAAGTACATACTTATGAAAACAGAATTTCAGATTTCATCTTATGAAAACAGAATTTCAGATTCATAGAATCCCAGAATGATTTGCATTGGACAGAACTTTAAAGTTCATTACATTCCAAGCTCCTGCCACAGGCAGGGTCACCTTTCACTACACCAGGTTGCATCCAACATGGTCTTGAACACTTCCAGGGATGGGGCAGCCACAGCTTCTCTGGGCAACCTGTGCCAGGGTCTCACCTCCCTCACAGCCCAGAACTTCTTCAAATTATTCTGCACAGGGTTGACACTGGGAGCAAAGGAAAATGACAGATCCATGTGCAGTCAGATTCAGGGCTTTGAAAGATCCTCCAATACAATCAGCATCTGGCTTGTTCCCTGGCTCGTTTGTCCTAAGACACCTGACATAACAGAGCCAGTATCACTCCCATTTTACAGATGGTTAAAGAAAGGCACAGCGGTGAAATAAATTCCTCAATATTACATATCAGATTTCTTTCAAAACCCAGGAAAAGAACCAAGTTTTCTCCTTGTTTTAGTAACCTCTGCTGTACAAAAACCAGATTTTAATCTTTTTCATTTTAAGGGTAAAAAGGCTCAATATGACCCAGGAGTTGAAACAACTCATCTGCTTCACAAAAGCCCTGGTTAAGTCCAGAAGTGGAGAGCAAACTCTAAGATCACAGAAATTAATTTCTTCACAAAAATCCTGAGTTTTACACAAAGAGAGGAAGTTTGAACAAAAGAGCAGTCTTTTTCTGCTAACATCATCAATGACTCTGACCGTCCCTCCCTACTATCATCCTTTCCTGACATCCACCAGCTCCCCCAACGGGGAACCATTCTCCTACAAAAATTCTTCTCTCTTCTCTGCATCAAAAGAAGGAAAAGCAGTGGCTGTAACTACTCAAGCTGCTTTACTGATCCTTCTGCCACTATTGCTCTGCTTTTGTCCAACACACGTGTCTGAGCCTGGTCTGTGCTCGGGATATTTGGCAGGCCGAGCACCCTTTGTCCCCCTTGCATGCCGAGCACTCCACAAAGCTGCTCCCAGCAGTGCTCAGTGCTCACGCCACTGTTTGGATTACAGAGCCTGGAGAGGACACGTGGCTCTGCCTATTGTTTACAGCCCAGGATAACACCACAGACACTCCGTTGTCCCAGGGTCTCGCCAAGATTAGCACGTGGAAGAGCAGGAGCTGGCCAGAGCTAAGGCTCAGCAGGACAGAGGTTAGGCTTGTGGCTAGAGGAAAAGGCTCCAAGGAGCGTTGCAGTTCCGTCAGAGTGAGGACACATGCTCATGGATCATCAGGAGAATCTGTCCTGGAAGGTTTCTTTCTCCTTATTGATACTGAGCTCTCTCACAGCAACATCTGTGAGCAGCACTTTGTACCATCTCTGATAAGCCAAAAGGCTGTGGTACACCCATGTGATGACCCAGCCTCAGAGATAGATGCTCTCCTCACTTCCCAGCTGGCCATGGCATTGTAGCCCACTTGGACTTGCAGCCTTGGCAACAAAGAACCTCCGGATGGTACCGAGAGCTGTAGCACAACTTCTTTCCCACAGCCAATGTGGGCAGGTTGTTTCCTTGCTATCACACCAGCTATCCACAAAATACTGTCTTAAATTCATGGAATCACAGACTGGTCTGGGTTGGAAGGGACCTTAAATACCATCTTGTTCCAAACTTCTGCCACGGGCAAGGACACCTTCCTCTATCCCAGGCTGCTCCAAGCCCCATCCAGCCTGACTTTGGGCACTTCCAGGGATCCAGGGGCAGCCACAGCTTCCCTGTGCAACCTGTGCCAGGGCCTCACCACCCTCACAGGGAACAATTCCTTCCCAGTATTTCATCTAACCCTGCCTTCTGTGAATAGGAAGCCATTCCCCCCTTGTTCTGTCACTCCAGGCCCTTGTCCAAAGTACCTCTCCAGCTCTTTCATAAGTCTGCTTTATGTTCTGGAAGGATGTAAAGGGAGTTCTGAACTGGAAGGAAGTTCTCATCCTCATTTTTAAAGGACCAAATGATCTAAAGAAAACTGGTCCAGAAACCTATGCTGCCACCTCCACAGATCCTGTCTCAAGGATGCTGCCACAGCTGATATTAAAATGAGGATTATTGCCCTGAAACAGAGCTAGAACATTTTCTGCTGTATCCAAGCCAACCACAAGCACTTTCACCTTCCTATCCAAGCCCATCTTAAACCTTCCTTTCCATAGGAAAAATGCACTGCTCAACCCATCCAATAAACAGCAAAGCAAAGGCAGTCCTCCCTCCTTTTCTTTCCCACAGTTACACAATCCATGCACTGCCATGCTTTGAAACTGGAAAGAAGTGTTTGGTTTTTGCAAATAATCACCAGAAGCAAAGCACTGAAGCAGCCAACAGTGTTAACCTGGCAGCTGACTGCACTAGGGAATGGCACGTGGATGACTATTCCCAGAAGGAAAACTTAGCTCAGTAATCCCCAGCCTTGCTGGCACTGCCTGAAGAAGGTTGGCATCTCAGAGCTTGATAATATGGTATTAATCATGTTCTTGTCCTGTACAGTCATCATCAAAATCAAACAGCAAAACCAAGAGGAACAGGAAATGCTGAATTAAGGTACCACTTCCCCCACATAAACCACCACTCCAACCTAATCCTGTTCCTCAGCCATGCCAATCCAGTAAATTAGACTGCTCAAGCTGTTTGAAGTCCTGAGCAGCCAGCTCCAAAGTGAGGAGTAAGTACATGGCTTCCAGCCACATTTGCATTGCCTCCCTGCCAATTTCATCCTCCCCAGATGCAGGTTCATGAGCCATGACAAAATTTGGGGGCAAAGTGGAACAGATGCAGGGAATTGTTTCTCCTGGTTTGAGGTTTCAAGAGGAATGCTCCAGACAGCTTTGGTGAGGGCTGAAGGGAACAGGCAGAGCTCAGCACCTGCCCTCACCCCACTCCACACTCTGTGGTTTCACTGTGTCATGGTGAGAAGGACAAACTTTCACTACGTGCAGCCTTGGCTTTTAAAGTTACAGAACTCCTTCTAAGTGATTTATAATAATATAAAGTGGTTTGAATTAGTGAAAAATAGAGAGGTTAGATTTTTTTTTTTTAGTGCTTCAATTGGTTTGGTTATTTGTTTCATATAGGACATCAAAAACAATCTTGGTGTTCACAATGAGCAGTAAAGGCCATTCAAATACGTTGGAATAAGTTTAAAAGCAGGTGGTTGCCTTTTTAAGTGTTAAATATTCAGAGATGAAATATGAGTCTGTTTCCACCTAGGGCATACAGTAAATGGCTTCCACATATGCATAACAGCCCATTAGCACAATAAAAAAATTAGTTATCCAGCTGAAATTAGACCAAATATGTACTAAATGCAAGAATTTCAAAGGATCCATTTTATTTTAAGAGCCCTTGTTCAGCTGGATAACCCTGGGTCCCCTAATCAAAACAAATACAGCAAAATAGAAATTATTCTTTGGAATTCTTTTACCGACAAAGTATTTGTGGGAGGGGAGGTGGGTGGACAGAGTGGTTTGAACTCGTCAGGTACGTGACAAAGAACCTTCAGATTTTCATTTCCTAAAAGGATTGGGAAATCCATGGGCAGGAAAGCAGCTTTCCAGGACAAGATACTTCCTTGAGTCTGCAACATCAATAAAATTCACTGCTGAAACTCTAATTAGCGAAGCAAATTATGATTGCTCTCAACATTTTGATGGCATTTTTGCAGGTCTCATCTCTGCATGACTTACCCACTACAAAATTAACTTGTTGAACTTTAACTGACTCTTTTGGAGCAAAATATTCACTGGCAGGTGGGCTCCAAAGGGACAAGTATCCAAGCTTAATAAACATGCAGTCTATCAGCTTGTGTGTGCTTTAATAACCATAACAATTTTGTAGGTATTCAAAAAACCCAAAATAATTTTATTTTTACAACAACCTGTGGCAAGTCAAATCAGGAATAGGGCAGACTAAAGCCTAAATAAATGCCCATAAACTTTTAGCCATATATGCAAAAAATAAAAGTCTACAATAAAAGCTGTTTAGCAGTCCCCATGCCCACGTTTCAGCTGAAGGGAACTGTTTCAGTCACATGTGCTTTTTCTCTGGAGAGTTATGTTAGGTATTTTACACTCAACTCTGGCACTATTTTTCACTTGTTAATTGGAAACCACAATCACTTCTGCAGTGTTTTGCTCTGCTTTCTGTACTTGTGATCTGCACTCAACTGTCAAATATTTAAAGTCCAAAGCTGTCCTGACAAGGGAACAACATCTGTCCCAGCTCTCCTTGGAGCTGACCTTCCACAGAGTGAGTCCTGGCTTCCATCTGCAGCAAACGGGTTGTTACTGGAAAGACAAAAGCCAATTCCACAACCTGCATGAGAATGAGACTCCAGCACCGTGTCTGTTCACACCAGGGTGGAGTTCAGCAGTCACATTCATCAAAATGTGTGCCTTTTGTACTGAAAGGGAGAAATTTCAGAAATAGATGCAAATCTTCTTCAACATTAGCTTTCCAGTTAATTAGAGACTACTTGTAGTCATGTCACACAATGTAAAATCTGCTGTATGATATAAAACTTTATTGTTGAGATTGTTGTCATGGACATTGTTAAAACAAACATCAGCCCCAATGATGGCAGGGTGCATGTATCTATCTCTCAAATATACACACACACACACACATGCCTGTATATGTATGTATGTGCATTGTAGTTATTCTCATGTCTTAGCAATTAAACTCCAATTTTAACTAGCACCTTTATGGTTACAGTAAAAGCATTTTGTATTTTTTAATCACTGGGGAGGAGACTGAGTCACCAAGGCTGTGCCAAACCAAGCTTGATTGCTTCAACCATTCCAGTAAGTAGCTCCTCAAAAGTTTTCATGAACAAATCTAATTTTCATCCTGTATCTCCAGTAAAAATACATTCCAGCACTACCTCTCCTACCATTTAAGTGCACACAAAGATCAAAAATATCCCTAAACAGGAGAGCTCCCTACATCTGGGGACATGGGTTAGTGGTGACCTTGGACATGCTGGGTTAATAGCTGGACTCGATGATTTTAGAGGGCTTTTCCAGCCTAAATGATCCATGATTCCACACCCGCAAGGACTCTGCCCAGCCTTGGTTAGAGCTTCACCTGTTTCGCTCCCCAGGTACCTCAGCCCTGGTTCCTCCCAGCAGGCAGGGACATCTAGCGACTAAAAAAGGATATTGCAAATAAACAATCACATCTATTTCCTACACTGTTTTGTTAAAATCAAATCTATTTTGTTGCTATGGCTGATGAGATATTTTCAACACATTAAATAAGCCAATACTATGTCCACTCAGCCACAATCTTTACTTGGTTTAACTCTCATCAGGGAAAATCAGAGGGTAGATAATTTATTTTTTAATTCCATTCTCAAAAATATATTTCCTTGCAGTAATATCTCAACAGGAAAAGCTGCCTAACAAAAATAATTTTCTTCTTTGCACAGATCACTAGAATCCTGAACTTCTTAAGAGGACATTCACAAGTTTTGTTTCATTACATGAATCTTATGCTTCAAATAAGACATAAAGAAACATTCTACATTACTATCATCCTTTTTCCTCCACATCTATAAATGCTCTCATGGAAAAGGCCCTGGTAAGTAAACCCATATTTCTGACCTGCTGCATGTCTAACATTTCTTCTTTAATAACTCCATGAGCATGGCAGGCTCTTCCTATTAACTACATTACATCATCATTATCAAAGACGAAAGGAAATTAATTTTGTTTTCCAAAGACTTGGCAATAAGTTGGGTCTTTACTTCATCAGACATCTGCTGTTTTTCTACGTATGTCATTTGTGAAGCAGAGTTTTCCTTATGACTTTATTCTCCTCACAGTTTATCATGCCACACTGTTTACCAGGGAAATAAAGCGGGGCAGGATTTCTCATTTGCCCTCCAAAAGTGTAAAGCTAACTTAAAGCCAATATTATAATCTTTATTTCAGTTTCACATGCTTTTTCTGGTTTAAAGTAAAGCTCAGCAAAGACTGTCATGCAAATATAACCTCTCATGGTCTTTGCCTGAAATTTATTACTTGTGCTGCAGGACTTTGTTTTAACAGATGGGACTTTATCAGCAAATTATATGGGCAGGCCACCAACTTCCCTCAGGAATGGAGGAGTGCTAGTATTTACTTGGGCTCTTATCTATGCACTTAAAGCCATATTCTAACCACAAACTTCTATTTCCATTGATTGATAGAAAAGACAAAACACAGAGAATCTTCTGTTCTAAACACTGCATCTCCAACCCTTGTGTTCCCCATGCATGGGATTAATAGCTGCTGTCAGATATTTCACATGAGGAAAAGTTCTCTTTAAAACTTCCCTTCCTTTTTAAAGTTGAAGAGATTTCACAATGTGTTTTCACCTTCTCCACGTAACTCCATGAATGCTTCACAAAAAGGAACAATTGAGATCACTTTTCTAAATATTTATTTTGCTAAATAATTTGCTGTGGTTTGCTTGAGTTTTTCTCCACTTTAACTACACCATAATTTACCCTGCAAATAATATTCTATGAGAGAATTTTGCTCATGGAAAGTCCTTCTAAACTACAACCACCAATGCATCAGGAACTGGAAGGTTTAGTGAATGTATCCAGAGAGGAGTGACCCCAATTTCAACTCTTTACTACCTTAGCAGCACAGAAGGGCTCAAAAAAATAATGCTGTTGTGAGCAGGCAGGAGAGGGTGCAGGAGCACCACGGGGAGAGGGAGGGAATCTGAGCCCCCAGGGCAGCCTGGCTCCCACCTGCTCTTGGTGTAACCTGTGTGGGACATTGTGGGCCCAGTAAGAGGCAGATGAGGGAGAAAAACTAAATAAATAATAACTCCAGGGAGAGAAAGAAACAGTGATAAGTACTGAGTGTCATGCTAGCTGCCAGCTGCCATGTCCCATTACAGAACCTGATATTTATGCTTGCTGCTAATCAAGATCTAAAGATGTAATTTATAATTTATCTCTGAATTGCACACATCATCCTCAAACAAACACTTTTTGAAGGAATTTTGAAAATGTGCATTCTACATCTAATGAATCCACTCGTCAATGTGCTCTGAAAGAGATGGAATTCTGAAAAATATGGCACATGGCTTATTTGAAGATTTTCCTACTGAAACAGTTTCAAAGCGGTTTGAATTAATAAGAAGGATGCCAGGTAAATTCTTTCAAATGGGAAAGAAAATTTTAGTACAAAACCATGTAAAAACTTGCAAAAAACCACTGAAACATTTGAAGTGTTTTGTTCCAAATCATTGAAAATAGCATTAAAACTAAACTATGTTTTCCTGTTCAATGTAGTTCTTTCAATATAGTTTCATTTGTATGTGTGTGATAGGATCCATACTACAGGACCCAATCCTGTAACAACCCCCCTGGAATTCTCTCATGAAACACACCTAGGGATATTTGAGCAATGCATTTAAGATTTGACATTCTGTCAGATAAGACTCTTTGTTAGCAGAAAGATTCCAAAAAAATTGTCAACTACAAAGTTCAGAATCCAGCAGATAAACCACCTACATCACTGTGAGACACAGTTAAATGAACTGTTTAACTACAGTTAAATGCAATTTGTTTTAATTTTTAGTCTTAATTTTTACTCTTGATGACTTGATTATTCTGTTCTCCAACCACATATAAAGCCTTGCTAAGCAATGAGATACCTCCATTGTACTCCATGGGTCTTGGATGAGACCTTGATGGGGAAAGTTGTCCTGTTTTATTCCCAGAATGAACAGTTCCCAATCCAAAAATTGTGGTGTTACTACAAGAAAATGTATCAGAAACCAGAGCTCAGAGGAAAGCTGTAATACAGAGAAAGTTTGAAAATGCATTACAAAAGTAAGAGGATTTGTAAAGTAACCCTGTGAAAATCCGGCCATGGTTCTGGCCCAACAATCCATATCTGGATTTCAAATATTTCAACCTTTACAGATAAGATATAAACCAAATGGTGTGATATGAACCACCACAAACATAAGAGTTATTTTCTAAACAGTCACCAAAATCATACTTGGAGGCAATAAACAATTGCCAGAGCTGTAACTCATGTGAGGGCAGTTAAGCAAAGGCAAATTCCAAGGTATTTTAGCTGAATATGGTGTTCAAATTCTGACATACAAGGATAGGAACTCATGTGAAATGTGGACCTGGATTTCAATTTTAAACTTCTTGCCATTAAAGTTCAGGGTATGTTTGGGTCACACAGCTCAATATGGGTTTAGATCTCTACAGGATATCAGGGTTTTTAAAGATACTTTTCATTTTCAGATGTGACAGTTAAAAATTCCTGGGTACAATAAACCATTTGACTTGGAGAAAAAAAGTTGAGCTATAAACTGAAACCAAAGTAGCTCAACTTGGGAGTGTCCCAGCTGCAGAAAACTCTTAATTTTAAAACATTTTGATTGATCCCCAATCTCTTAGAATTACACTGCAGAAAGGGCTGTGCACCCTTCTGAAATCAGGCTATGCCTCAATTACTTCATCTGCGGATAAATTTCATTGTTATTTGAAACATGTGCAAAAGGCAGATACCAGTATACCCTAAAATTGATTAAATATCTACCTCATTAAAATACAAACCCTACAGTATAAGAGGCCCTGCTAGGAGGGTTCACTTTGCATTAAGAATGCTAAACCTTGCCAGGGAAATACCATTCTGGATCTGGATCAATCCAGTTTAGTTGGACAACATCTGTATTTTAGCAGCTGGACACTTACAGCACCAGCAGCCTCATTAGGGCTTTCACAGAGTTTCTACTGACAGTAAACACAAACTGACTCACCTGGCTGTCTCCAGCAATCCAAAGGAGAAAGGTAAACAGGAATCCTCCTCAGATAAAACCTGGAGTGAAAAGCTTCATCCCACATGCAGCTGACATTTTTGAGCACCAAATTTGGATCAGAGTATTTCAGAATGTTTTATGAATTCAAAAGTGACTCAAGGAAACGTGAAACCTGACAGGCTATTAGTCCATTCTGGGGGACTATTACCTTCCAGACAATTATTTTCAACATAAAATTCTGAGGTTTGGAAAACCCTTGTGCCACTTCCCGTGAGGATTCACAGTCTGCTGGCCAAATGTGTCTCTGCCTTGTGATACAGCACACACACACAGTAACACTGTGCTGCTGCCCTTGGATTAACAGACAGGAGGAAAATTTCATACCTTTGTTCTGAGACACTATTTAAAAAGGACAATAATTACTTTAAATTATACAAAAAACTTATATAAACACAAAACTGACAGGAAAAAGTAGGTAAAGCCAGTCCCATCATGGCAAGGAAGCAAACTAGGTGAATAGTATTCAGACTTTCTGGCTGGATGGATCATTTTTCCTGACCTTCCCCTATAAGATTTGGGGTGCACAAATAGCAGGAATGGCACTTCTTGGAGTCTCTCAGTTTTCCATGCATGCAGAAAAGCCTCTAAGAATCACAGCATTCCCTTGGTGGAAAAAAAAAAAACAACCAAAAAGAAGTCACAAATGTGTGCTGGATCTGTTTGATGAGCTTGTCCCCAGTTGTTGCCTTGTTTTTAGAGGGAGAGTTGGGAAGATGCAGACTGCAAGCCAGAGGAACAGCCCCAGGGATGGTACCTACACCTTGCTGATATTCTTCCCTGGAGCTCACATCTGGCAGCATGCACCTCATGGAATGCAAGTCCAGGAACCCCACAAGGAAAACAGGAATCCTGATCTTGGGTTTTCACTATCCAAACAACTCTGGCAGCCAACACTGCACACTTTGTGTGCTCCTGAGTTGCTACCTGAAAAGAAAGAGCAGGTTGCAAACTGGTTTAATCCTCTGGATGAGCACTGCTGCCGCCTGTGGATCACAGCTGAGCACATTTGTGATCAAGAACCTCTGCAGGTGTTTTTCAGCCATATTTTGCTACTAGAGCTCTGGGAGAAGCAGTTCAATTCCACATTGCTGCTGCTCAAAGCCATGTCCACAAGGTGTACACCCACCCTGTAGTTAAGCAAGGAATTTGAAGGGGTGCTTGGTGAACAGGATGAGTTACAGAGTTGTATCAGGTTTAAATCAATCCCTTTTCAGCAGAGCACTTATGTATGTGATTACCTTGAAGGCTGTATGTTCCTCATTAAGTCGGTGGGGTTAAGTATGCCCTTAATGATATAACAACGATCAGAATATGCTTAACTCTTTTACAGATGGCAGCCTGAGCCAGGACCCTCATTAGTGCTCCCTCTACACTGACAAAGGGACTGGGCCCTTTTACTACAAGGGAAATGGGATGTGGTCTTTCATAAGATTTCAAGCATTAAATCCAAATGCAGTTTCCAGAAGAAAGCCACTCAAACCCACACGGACATCCAAGCTATGTTGCTGTACATCTCACCTCCTGAGTTCTGCATGGAAATGTCTTCTGAGTGTGGAAGTGACTGTCCCAAGCTCTTGGAGGATCGTTTGTAAACTTGGCATGAGGTTTGTTTTCTAAAATGCTGCTGTGAGCAATTTGTCACTGACTGCAAGTCTGACAAACAAGCCCCTCTAGGCTAATTCAGACAGTGATTGGGAATCTGGAGCTAAGGATGGAATACAGGCTTTGAAAGCATTGCTTTTACTTATGGCATCCAAACATTCTCTTAAAATAAAAATAGCAATGACAATGCAATGCCAAGAATCCAAAAGTTAGGAAATGCCACCAACTTCATTCAGCCTTTTTTTGAGTCAGGTGTCCATTGCATGATCATGCACAACTCTTTTCCACCAACCCACCACTTCATTTGTTGTGAGGAAAGAATTAGGGCTGTCCAGGAGAGAGCTGTCTGTAGAGATGCTCACTGATTTCAAAACTGTTATTCAACTTCTTTCTATTCTTCCATTCTACATCCAGCCCCAGGTTTTATCCTGTACATGGCCCTTAAACTCCACATTTAATATGGAATTGTCCATTTCTTCACAGGCAATCCTAAGGTTCTTTTGACAAAACATCCAAGTACATCACACTGGATAAAAAGTTTGTCTTCACAACAGATATTGGAGAACAGAATTAACAGCTTCCACTCAGATAAATTGTTGTTTCCTGATACCTCTACTTCCTACTTCCCTCCCATTTTCTCCATTGGAATTCCCATCAAGTGCTTCTTCCTACCATTTATCCTGAGCATGTACTTGAGAGACAGCACTAGAAGCAAAGAAAAAGAATTATGAAATGAAAACTTCAGAGAATTTGGCTGCCAAACCCTAAAAGCCTCTACTAAACATCTGTGAACTAAAATCTTTTGAGAGCCATAGAGCTTGGCCAGATTTGGGAAAAAAATTTATAGGGATGCCAAAAGATCTCCATTTGATATCAGAACAACTTTCATGCCAGATTTCAGGTGTTTGACCAAAGCCTACTTGGGCTCACAATGAGAATGGACAAACCTTTGGTTTGCTTGTGGGTTATTTGTTTGTTTGATTTACACAGTGTCTTTTTCATGAAAGCATTTCTAGTAGATTGAGAGGAGTTGCTAATCAAAAACAGTTAAAAAGCTGTAACAGAGATCAGTGCAATATGCACTCAAAGCATCTCAGTTCTCCTGGGGATGCCAATTGAGATTTAAAATAAAAAGTAGGAATAAGGTTCCTTGATTTTAAGGACAAGTAATACAGATTAGTAGGCAAAGGTATGTTAGACCTTGCAGTGACTCCTGGTGGCCAGCTGGCCTGGAAAAGAAGGAATATCAGTGTCAACCCCATGGCACAGGGGTGCTGTTCACAGGCTGCCAGGATCCTGAGAGCTGCAGGCACTCCCAGAAAGGTTCTTCCCTCTGGGCACCTTCCAGGGCTGCAGTTTCTCTGGAGCACCAATGACATTCCTGGCAGCTGGGATTCAACTCCAGTCAGCAAGGGAAGCTTCCCAAAGGAAATCTCAAGAGTGCTTTTTTCCTGTTCTTTTCCAGCTATTTGAGTACCTAGCTCTTCCCTCATCCTCTAAGTTTTGGGTGATAATGAAAATATAAAAGCTGAAAAGTACTGAATAGTAGGAAAATATTGGAAGTTTATTAAAGATGACAAAATAGTGGTTTTCCCCTTGCTGAAAATGTCGAGGAAAGGTAGATATTTCTGACAAATTTCCAGTAGAAAATAATGAATTTCAACCAATAAAATCCTAAGAATATAAAAAAAAATAATTTTCAGCATAAAACGTCTTTTGTGATTTAGTCAAAAATTTCCACAAATGTAGATATTTTCAACATAAAACCCCCAAATCTACATGTTTTATCAGAAAAGAGTCAACAGCAAATTCTGGTCACAAATACTCTGATGCATTTTAAGTTTCCTTATTGCTGTTTTTCTGAGTAAATCCTTGTGGACCACAAAGAACAGCACCTTTGTGACTTCTTTCACAGAAGCATGGAATGATCCCAGAGGGCAGCCAGTGGGATCTAGGAATGATGCTGTAATTCCTCCAGGCTCTCTGGCTTTATTTGTGGGGATTTCTTTTCACTGGCCTCCAAAGGCTCTTCTCAAGTATGACTCCTCCACCCAGGAGGTGAAAGCCTAATGCTTTAGGTCAGATATGTGCAAAGGAAAAAATGAAATCTGTTTTAAATGCAAAGGAAAACAAAGCAGATAAAGGAGTGAATTTAAGCTAAGCCAATGAGAAGTAAGAATTAATTTATCTTAAAATTAATATATTTATTTTTTATAAATAAAATAGAAATTATCTTTTTAGAAATGAGCATTTTTGTGGAGGATGATGGCTGAGGCACATGTGGACAGTGAAGGCAGATGTTGCTACCTAAACATGTAAACCATTAAGTTGTACAAAGCACTTCCCCACTTTTAAATTGACTGAAATTAAATCAAATTAATTTGGTTTTAATGTATAAGTCAGCTCAAGTAAGCACAAGATTCTTCCTTTTCCTCATGTTCACTACTCTAGGCAGGAATAAGGTCACCCCTGGCCACATGTAGGGCAGAATTTACACTGAAGGCCCCAGCAGTGATGTGTGGAAGAGGCTTTGAGCAGCAGGAACAGCATCCAGGCTCTGGGCTTGCTCCTCACAGTTGTGCTGACAGGTCTGGAGCTGCCCTTCACACTGGCACATGCTGCTCATGCCCCCTGTCCCCTCCATGCTTTTTTATTTCTTTGACTCATATTTAACAAAGCTCCACACCTCCATCCCTAAGGACTGAGGGCCCCTATTCCTGCTCTGCATTCCCAGCAAGGCCAGCCAAACCTCCACACTGAGGCAGCTTCCAGGCACCCCCGTGTGGGATTTCCTTCAGAGGGTTCTGGGGCTCATCCAAAACCCAGCCCCATGGAGCAAAGGGCTTTCCCCACACTGTCCTATCAGAGGAGTTCAGCTCCAGCCCAGTGTCACTGCCACCTCATCAAGCTGACATGGAGGTGCCAAGAAAGTGCTGTCCTACCTTAGAACTCCAACTTGTCACCACCTCAATGTGAGCCAGTGACATTTCCTATTATTTCCACAGATCTCCAGGGTGTGAATCTGGGATATGGGCTGTAAACATAATTCACAAAGCAAGCTGAGGCTGCACTGATAAATTGTATTTCTTACCCCTTTAAACACTCAACACACCAAATACATAAAATATCTTGTTTATTAACTTCTTCCTGTGTGGACAGACCCACTCCAGAGAATCAGCCCATTTTTTTTATGTCACATGAATGAAAATCAACATTGGATGACAATCTACTGTGGACCCATTTATGGTGATTTATTGAAGCTTAAGACACTGCTTTCTAAACATATTTTGTGCAACCCACCTGAGAGTCTGACCATCTGGTTAAATAAGATTTTCTAATAGATTTCAAAATGTTGCTGCACTTGGCTTGAAGATACTAATGTTAAAAACCTCAGCAGTAAGGAAAAAAGTCAAATTACACAAAGGCACAAAGAATTCCTGAGCAAAATTCTGCAGTAAATCCTGAACTGCTGCAAATTGGCATAAAACAACTTCCAGGGGGCAGGAATCTGGTGAGCTATTTAGGTATGAATGGCTGCAATTGCACAGGATCTGAAATTCTTTTTCTGGAAGAACTCAGGCAATCAGGGTTCTCCAGATTGAAATGAGTATCTTACAGGCATGATGCTGTGAGATAAAAAGCATGCTGGCTGTTTTCCAGCAAGGAACTTGAGCATGTCCTTATCTTTAAGCCTATGAGCAGTCACACTGAAGTCTCATGCTTTGGGCCTGAAATTAAACATTAACTCAAGGATTTGGGCCAGAGCCAATGAAATTTAAAAAGTGACAACTCCAAAAGCCAGGGTTGTTTTGGGAACAGTTACTCAGGTGTATCTGGTCTGAGCTCAGCTGACAGTCTCAGGGAGGGATGAAAGTCCTGTTACCTTTCTGCTTTCCAGTTATTTCAGGCCTGACAGTCTCCCATTTAACCATGGGAAATGTTTTCAAGTTAGTAGATAGCTATTGAGATAATTGAGAGAATTTAAAATAAACTTATGTAACGCCTTGCAAGATGTAGCACACAGATACCTCCTTCTCAGTCATCCAAAATACAAATAGAGGAAAATTTAAAATCTGTCACAAACCTTTGAATTAACTGTTTTATCAATAGCTGAGTATTCTGCATCATTAACCTGCAACTTCAGCTATTAAAGTAAGTCAAGGAGACAGGAAGTGAAGATGGAAATCAGAAAGAATAAAAGCTGCAAAATTAAGCTGTTCTCTTTCACATGTGAAATTCCATATAAAATACTTCCCTATAAATAGTTGTCAATAAACACAACTGCTGCAAATGTATTTGGTAAATGTTGAGGTCAAAGGCCTCAACTGTTTATTGCCTTGTAAACTCAAAGGCAAGTAAATTTATTGCCTGAACGAGTTTCAGAGTATTGGCCATCATAAAAACTCTGCATCCAAGGTACAAACCAGCCCATGGGCTGTATCACAACTATTCCACACACAACTCAGGACCACCACATGTAGCATAATTCCAAGTATCAGAAATACATCAGGAATATATTGCTGCCATGCTGGATATACACTGCACTTCCCAGCTGAAGGAATGGATCTCACCATTTATGTCATCTAGGTCTCACACAGAGAAGATTATTACTTTATAGATCCTCTTTTCTCTAATTTTAAAAAGGTTGAATTGGTTCTAAAGCTTTCTATAAACTGATTAGAACCATGGTTAGTGTTTAGTGACAAATCCTCTCCTTAGATCCATTATTCATGACTATGCTTCCAGCATTACTGTTTTAATAACCTTGTTATCTTCCAGCTCCAAAACATAAAAGGGCCACTTCAGAAACAAAGTACATCTGTGAATGTGTGTATGTACACACATATATAATGTATGTATATATATGTTTTCTTGACCAGGGCTCTATTTAAGGAACATTATGTTTCTGTCCTCTGAAGTTACAGCTCTAGAACTGAATGTGCTCTGTGCCCTTCTTCACATGATCCTCTCTCAAGTACTGTATGATTATTAATTATTGCAAATTAGGAGAGAACAATCTGCACAAATTGGATCAAGAGAAAGTTCTAGGTTCAAGTTTATATGGCATTTGGTATAAAATACTACACTTAGTAATCTAGCCTGTAAACTCCTCAGGCATTTTCCCTCTAATGTTTTTCTCTGTACTGTGGAATATGCAGCCAGTGCTAGGAACTTTGGGGTAAATCCAGTTCTGGGGTAATTCCAATTTTTAATCCCCTTCAGTTGTGTGGTCAAAAGGAGCTGTCTGGCTGCCCAAACTGTGCTTTCCAATTTACCTGGAACTGCATCCTGCCTCCAGTCGGTGAGTCCATCTGTGAGTAGCTGATGGTATCTGCAGATAAAGCTTTGCAAGGTGTTATTTGAGAGTGAAGCTGCTGTCAGGGGATGGAGCAACAGAGTGCATCTGCCAGTGAGCAGCCCCAGCATCCCCACTTCAGCTGAGCACACACACGTGTGCACAGGCCCAGGACAGTGCATGCACACAGACAGTGCCCCTGAAGGACAGGAAATTATCAAACAACAAACCAACAGCAGCAGATTTTGAATCTACTTCCAGAGATCTGCAAGCTCAAATAAGTCAGAGATTTAAACACAAAACACCCAGGAACATGCATAGGTATGCCTCATTTCCTAGACAGCTATGGCACAGGTACAGAATGTAGATTTTTGGTTTTACTCCAGACACATTTGTTTTCTGATATTGTTCCCATCAAAGAAAACTCAACTTTCCTCCAGCCCTTTCTTGGAAATGTTAAATGGTAAACACTGCTCCATCTGAGAAACTGCCCCAGCAAATTCCATGAACAAACACCTTGTCAATGTCAACAAACCAACATTTAAACTGAAAGGTATTGTCATGCTGACCCTCCTTCTTCTATTTGCACCTTTTAAAAAACCACAATTAATCCAAACCACACATAGCATGTGACAAGCATAATACCAAAATACTGTTATGTATGAGTGGGTAAATCAGAAAATTTAACACTTTTCCCCATGTTTCCAGAACAGCTTTATCCTGGGCTGATAATATACAAATGCAGAACACTTGTGACTGAAGACTTCATTGGAGCAATGGACAATATTTCCATCCAGGAAATTCAGCTCCTGCTTCTTTCCACACCAGAACCACTTAACACACCCACTGATGAGGATTTATCACTTACAGGCACTGACTGCTTGGGGGAAAGGCTAAGAAAGCAGTACCTCCCTCCCTAGCCAGTGTTACCTAAGAGAGCATTACTCATGGTAGTAATTCCACTGGGCTTAATGGGACTAATCAGTAGAATGGTTAAGGGGAGGGAGAAAGAGACTCCAAACTAACACAGGGAGAAAATAAGCCAAATAATAATAATGCACAATTTTAAACATCAAACTCTTCTGTCCTGTAAGTCTGTTTAGCACAATCTATGGAATAACAAGTAAGTGTTATAACATTACCCACCCATTACACTGTCACTCGACAAACAACACAGCCATGAACTTTTCTTGGCATAATGTGGGACATAAATGGGGTTCTGTTGCTTAATCATTCTCCATGATGTTTATAGGAGGGAAATAAGAGCTCAGTATAACTAGGGGCCACAGGAGGGACACTTTAAAGGCTGCACTGCCATGTGTGTCAATACCAAGAGCTCAGCACATCTGGCTTAATTCATGTTTTAGCTGTTTGCTAACTGGAGACCAGGTGTTATTTCCTCTTTGAGATGGGAAATGCCTTTAATTGCTGCCAGTGTATCTCCCTGGTGCCAAATGGGCACTCAGCAGACCCTGTGCAAACCAGTGGAGCTGTGGGAGAAGCTGGGGCTGGGATTTGCCCATGGTGGCTCTGCAGACCACAGGCCCTTGGAACAGAGGCTGTGGCTGACTGTGCTCTTAGTCTGACAGAGCCTGAGCCCGTGCAAAGCTTCTCAGTCTTTTTGAAACAGAAATGTAGAAGATGGCTAACTCCAAAATCCCTACCCTCCTCTGAACAAAGGAAGTCTATCTCTTTAGCATTATGTCTTCCAAGATTTCTTCCAGAACAAGTTACAGCCTTTAAGGGACTCTACCCAGCAATCCTTTTTAGAAAGGCAGTTTTTAAAAACAGTCACCTGTTGCTACAGCCTTTTGGGGAGACCTTTTGACCAGTTGGACTCAGTTTGTCTTTCAAAACTCACTTAAACATTAGCAAAGCTGCTCATGAATAATTTTTCATAAGAAGCTTTTTTTTTTCACATCCATGTTTGGCAGAAAGCAGAAACAATTTGAGGCTGTTAGAGAAAAATCAAACTTGCCTCAGATGATCTGTATCCCCAAACAAGTTTAGAGCACAGCTGCAGATAGGTTTTGGAGATATGAGCTTTGTGCACTCACACAAACATCAAACCACATTACCGGCCACAGGAACATGCCAGAGAAGTTCATTTGAAAATCATTATGCATTCATTTCTACAAGTAACACCTTGTGGTCCCTGCTGTGAGTGTGGTTGTGTTGCAGCTATTTCCTTTTATGTCAGAAATGTTTTTTGGAAGTTTGGCAAGAGAAACACACTAATACTTTTGTTAAGAAAAATTTTGGTTTCCGCAGCAGGTCCTTGAGAACAGCAGCATAATGGAAGTACTCAGATTTTTATCATTTGTAACTCAATTTCAGCTTTGCCTTGCATCAGAATAAAATTCCTTCAAAGCTAATTTCAGTCCTGTCCCAAGAGAGCATTTGTCCATATCATGAAAACAGGGATTTTATTTAACAGGATTACATGCACATGCTGGTGCAGTCAGATGCCTGACTGGAATAGCAGAGTTAAGACAGGTCAGGATGAAGGTGCACTGGTGGAGCTTGGCAGGGAACCTGCTTTTAGTGTTTCTGGCTCTAGCTGAGAACATCAGTTTCTCATTGGTGAGTCCTGAAAACAAAATTCTTTCCAAAGAAAAAAGAAAAGAAATAAATCCCTTCACAAATTCTACTTCGGGCAATTGTGTATTGGTGTTGTAACTTAAAATCAACAAACCATGCAAAGGAGGTGAATCAAAGTTAAACACATCTGTGGACATGACATTCTTTGATTCTGTTTCTTACACCCACTTTTGAAAGCAGGCTTCTGATGCATCAGGCTCAGCTGGCAGAGGTATTTTATTCAAGTTCTCCCAGCCAGTGCTCCTCCACAGGTATTAAATCCCTCTGGGGAATGCAGGCACAGAGGTAATAAACATATTCGTTTCATTACAACATCTTAAAAAATGTAAAAATTCTAAAAAACCAACTGTAAGCTGACCTGCAGCCAAAGTACACATTAATTATACAGCTTAAGTCAGGCGGATGCTCAAGGAAAAGAGATATAATGTTACACCCAGCTGGATACTTTGTAGTTAGCACAAATGTAATATAAAGCGTACCAGAGTTTGTCAAGTGTCTGTCTGGATTTTCAGTTTTCATTAGTACTATAATTAAAACCACATTTTCAGCTATATTACCTATAACAAGAAAGGAATGAGAAATGAGGTTGTCAAGGTCAGTCTCTTTCTGCTCTTTATCCTGAGTATCTGCAGGCCACAAGCTGTTGAATTTGGTGTAAACCAGAGTAATAGGATGGAATGTCACGTTACAACCAAACCTTTGTGGTTGCAAAGACAAACCGGTGAGGTCACTTCCTTTAATCACCAACGGAGGGTATTTATCAACAGCCACAGAAGGCAGGGGGACAGGGAGGCAGATGACAGACAGACTGACAGATATATGGAAATACAAACACCCCAAACACAGATACCACAGAGCTGATGCACAGAACGTTCCTTTGCAGAGAGCTGCACTTGATCTTGTGCTGTCACAGTCCTTCCCATCTATAAAAGGCACATAAATGCTTTTTATGCCCTTTCTATGGTTTGTCACAGAGGGCATAGCAAAGATTTGGAAAACAGGGACAATGGATGATTGGACAAGAACAAGCTCAGAAGATTTAGACCCAGATTCACATTTTTAAAACTTTCAGAGAATTCACAATTTTGCTTAAAGCCTCTAAGGCAAAATGAGCAGGTAGCAGAATTCCCAGGAGAGGGACATGGTGTTACAATCACTATAGTGGGTGCCTTCATTAGAGATGGGTGGTGAAAAGCAGCACAGCTTCATTAAACTCAGCAGAGCTCAACATTTACCAAGGATCTGACCCACAAATTCCAGTACCAAAAATGCAAATTTTTTTTTTCACATTCAAGTGCATGTAAGTACTTGAGGCAACCAAAGCACCAGTGAATGCAAATGGAATTCCCTAGCTGTGGTCTAGAAGGTAAATATGGGTTTAGCTCTCATGAAACCCAGAAAAAAAAAAAAAAAAGAAAAAAAGAATAAAAAAGCAAAGCAGCTGATCAGTCATGTTAAATATAAATGACAGTTTACTTGTGGTACTAAAAGGGGATTTTAGCTTCATTAAAAACAAAAGCTAACTACTATGAAGGAGATGAGTGAACTATTACAACACTGAAAGACTTAAAAACGATACCCCAGGAGATAACATTCTGAGAATAAAGTGAAAGAGCTCATATAAAATACAAAAGGTGTGTTGTAAAGAAGGATCAGAAGGGCAGACTTTGAGCTTCATCCAGCCATAAATCAAAAGCTTGTTCTCCATCATTCTTGTCTATGAGGTCAGCTTTGATTCCCAAGCCACAATTCCCAAAGGATGGAGGTATTTCTATTGGCAAGTATGTGTCTTTCTTCCCCCGGGCTGGCTCTGCCAGCCCTGCTGTCACCATGGACTGTCATTATCTCAATCTCTTTACTGCCCAGGATTGTTCCATCCCGGAGCCATAGGGAACTATCACGGGCCTGCGAGAGGAAAACCCATTCAGAAGACCGAGAGCATTTGCAACAGATTAATTGACAAAGAAGTTTATCAAGCCAGGCCATCTGCAATAGTTCAGTGATTCTCCTTCACGGGGACCAAATGCTTTAGCACTCCAGGTGACATGTCAGGGATACAAGCTGTCACACAAAATAAAAGTGTTAAAAAACAGCTCAAAACCTCTAACTCACCAAAGAACACAATATCACTTCTTTAGCCAGTCACGTGCTTCATATCTCTTGCATTTGAGTCACTGAAGCAGTAATCTTTGAGCTTTAGCTCAGGCAGACTGGCCACACTCACAGTCTGTGCAAACAGGGCTCCCCACCCGAGCACTGGAGACTGGTTCAGCACCTCCGTTCGCAGTCAGGCAGCAGACGAAGGGCAGACACTTCCCAGACTGAAATAAACACAAAATACATTTAGCATGTTGTTTCCTCATCCTTCATGTAACATACTGAACCAGATAATTGTTTTCTTAAACGAAAAAAAAAATAATTTCAAAAGACTTCTTGAATATTACTCAACACACCAGACTTGTATAGTGTTCTTGCACAGTGAATTCCATTATTTGCTCCATTAGTACCATAAAGGTTTTGCTTCAGTAATTCTCACTTACTATGGAGCAACGTTGCTGTGTGGTGTAAAACCTGATAGTTACTGCGAGTATCTCTAACAGAGATAACATTTACACAGAATAATACAGACATCCGATCCCGTATGTTTCTGGAGATAAAAACCTTCATTCTTCTGGCAACAATTCGTAGGGGAAAGGCTTCGATGGGGGTAAAACTTACATTTTTAATACAAGATCGCCCTCTACTGTTTAGGAGAGAGGAAAATGAGTGAGGATCGCAGAGAGTGATTTGGGCTGGAAGGGACCTTAAAGCCCATCTCATCCCAACTCCTGCCACAGCAGGGACACCTTCCACCACCCCAGGGTGCTCCAAGCCCCGTCCAGCCTGGCCTTGGACACTTCCAGGGATCTGTTCCACCTATTGTTTTTCACCCTCCATAAACAACAACCTGGAAAAGTAAAATGATTCTTTGTGGGATGTTGTGGTGCTATGACTGGTGGAGGGCTCCCAAAGAGACCTGGGACACACGTGAATTATCAGGCTTGCTAAAACTTCCAGAAAGTGAGATATGAAATGAGAAGTGACAGGTCTTTGGCATCACAGGTGATTGTTTGGAGTTATCAGTTATCAACATTCTTCAAATTATTTTGATGATTTGGACATTTCAGATCTGATTTTATATCTCCTTGCAGGGAAAGATCACATCTATAGAGCTTGTTTATTCAAGGTTTATCTTTACCTAAGAGGATGTAGCTTCAATCTCCTCCCCTCCTTGTTTCACACCACTCCCCTGGCTCTCTCTGCCACACACTCACGGTCATTCCAAGCTTTTACCTGATGTAAATCAATTATTTATTTTGTCTATGAAACCCGAGTGCTGAATGGCAGATAGAAGATGTCACTTGTGTGCAGCACTCCACTGTCCCCAGAGATGAGAGCTCTTCCTGTGACCCAGGGACAGCAAAACCAGGTTAGGCTTGGCTGTACTTGTGTGGAATTTCAACACTTTACTGGTGTGAAAAGTTCTGAGCTTGGGATATAAAACTCCTCACTTTGATTGGTGCAGGCAGACAACAGCCATGTGTACCCAGAGGAACATGCACCTGCAGTTCCTGGCCCAGCCAATTATCTAAAAGCTCAATTAAAATTCTGATTAAATCATACCTTTCACCAACTAAATCATCCAAATTATAAATTTCAACCTATGTCTTTTATCCACTTCACAGGCCCTCAGTCCATCAACTGATAAAGACTTCCAGAATGTAAAGCCTTGATGTTGATGCTCTCCTTTTTAGATGTCAAAAAGGCACTTTTTGGCAGAAAACTAACCTTTCCTACAAAATAGACAACAAACAATTTGATGTGCTGGGCAACAGCTCAATTTAAGAAATAAGCAGACCACTCTGATAGGCAATCAGCCAATAAACACAATATTTGTAATTTAATTCTGGAAGATGACAAGGGTAATAAGGAAACTCACAGGACTTCCCCAAGGCAGGATTTGGGGTGCTTTTTCCCAATCTTTTTCCTAGATCTAGTTCAAATTTCACACCTACTAGCCCTATTTATTTCTGCCACAGCCATTATCACCACTTTCTGTGCAATACCATTTTGATTTCCACTACATGAAGGCACCCAAATTCCTGGGAATTCTTCTGACCTTTTCAAAGAGTGACCAGGAGCATTACCATTGTTGCTCTTTTCATATTTATTTGTCAGCCTCACACTGCTGCTTCCATAAAGCTGCAATCCCCAGACTTCAAGTCTGCAATAACTTTCTCCTGAATAGGAAAAAAATCAATAAAAGGGGGGAAAAAAATTACAGCAAATTTCACATTTTGATCAGAGTACAAGTGTTGCACATGATATCTAATGGGACCACAGTTAAAACAAAAGCAAACAACATACCTGCTCCTTTGTGCCTTTCCTGAGTTATTAAAATCATGTTTGCAGCTACAGTGACTGCCTGTCCTCACGTTGCCTCAATCCTTAGGAGGTATTTCTTCCCATAGTTCATCATGGTTTGCAACATCTGGATTGTTTTAATTCCCCATTATGCTAAGTAATGTAATTTTTGTACCTCTGCTATCATATTCTGAGTTTTAATAAACTCGTCTTCTCCTTGATCCTCTCATCATCTGTTTCTTCATTCCCTGAACCCATCCCAAATCCTGCCCTTTCAAGCAATTTGCTCCTACAATCCTTCTCAGGCATGTTTCAATAAAACTTCCAGCTGTGGAACCAAAGTTACCACGTAGGACTAAAATTTAAAATCTCCACACCTGGAAATCTTGCACTGGTCCTACTGGGAGTCCTACCAAGCTCAAACCACTTGTGGCCAGCCATTCCTTTGACTTGGAACATCTTTGGAAGCCTCCGTGGCATTACCCTCAAAATTAATGCCAAAACTCACTGTCTGTGCCTGGATCCTTTGCAGCATAGCTCTATGTCTGTCTAAACACAGGCTGTAGAAATGCCTTAATACAATTTTAATAAACAAAATCCCACACTGGTAATTGATGCATTTCTTCTTCTTGATTAATGGCCAGAGTTACTCACAGAATAAACCAGAAATTCTGAAAAAAAAAAGATCTACTGGAATTCCCTAAGCATAGGCAGCAGCCCAGCTCTTAAAAAGAGGGAGCCAAAAACATTTTTTCCTCCCTGGAGTGATCCTTCCTGCTAGTTATGTTCAGATAACTCCATGCAAGAGCCTCAAAAAAGTATTTTTACAGCTCAATTGAAAGTAGTATCAAGATAAGAATACTTTACTTCAAGTTCACAGCTTAAAAGTGCAAAAATGGCTCATTTTTTACTATTGGAAAGTCCTATGGTCTCTGCATGTGGAATTGACCACCCAAAACCTCCATAAGGCACCTGCTCGAGATCATCCCTGCTCTCGCATATTCTGTGAGCAAAGACTCACATCCTTCTCCATTTTATCACGGAATCACAGAATGTTTTGGGTTGAAAGGGAATTTAAAGCCCATCCAGTTCCACCTTCTGCCATCAGCAGGCACCTTCCACTAGACCAGGTTGTTCCAAGCCAATCTTAGAGCATTGCCAGGCATGGGGCAGCCATAGATTCTCTGGGGAACCAGAGTCAGGGCCTCACCACCCTCACAAGGGAGAGTTTTCTCGCTAATATCCCATCTAACCCTGCCATATATCTTTGTGAATTCATTCCCCTTTGCCCTATCACTGTTAAGAACCACTAGGATTACCAGAACAGGATAACTAGGAACACACCCTCAAGAGAATTTAAAATTTAATTAGGGGCGGGGGATCCGCCCACGCCCCTCACGGAGCCCTCACGGAGCCCTCACGGAGCCCTCACGGAGCCCTCACGGAGCCCTCACGGAGCCCTCACGGAGCCCTCACGGAGCCCTCACGGAGCCCTCACGGAGCCCTCACGGAGCCCTCACGGAGCCCTCACGGAGCCCTCACGGAGCCCTCACGGAGCCCTCACGGAGCCCTCACGGAGCCCTCACGGAGCCCTCACGGAGCCCTCACGGAGCCCTCACGGAGCCCTCACGGAGCCCTCACGGAGCCCTCACGGAGCCCTCACGGAGCCCTCACGGAGCCCTCACGGAGCCCTCACGGAGCCTAGCGCTCGAGACCATCCCTTCCCGCCTCGCCCAATCAGCGCGGGGATCATCGCTTATATTTGCATATTGAACCCCGCCCTCCTCGCCGATCACCAATCAGAGCGCTCCTTTCATGAAGTCGGGGGGAAGGTCTGCTCGGCTTTCCACGCACACGCTGAGCCGCAGCTTCCCATTGGGCAATGGGCCGGTGGGCGGGGCCAACTTGAACGGGCGGCGGCGGGGAGCGGCGCCATGGTGAAACCGCTGAGGGATCAGGATCGGGATCCCGGTGCCGCCGAGGGTCCCGGCCCCACGATGAGCCCCCCGCTCTCCCCGCAGCCCGCTGCGGCGCCAGCCGACGGCTTCGTCTCCTCAGACGATGAGTCCGCCGATGAGGACCCAAGCCCGCTCCACATCTCCTGGTAAGGCGGCACCCGCGGGGTCCTTTCTCTGAGGAAATTGTATTAAATCGCTATCCTGAGAAACAAGAGGGTGTTCCCTTCACAAGGAAAACCCGAGCCGGGCTCTGGTGACCTTCCGGGCTGGGGGTGGTGCTGGGGAAGTGTCGGAGGATGTGGTTGGGGTTGGAAGGGGCCTCTGGGGCTGGTCCAACCGCCCTGCCCAAGGGCTCACCCACAGCAGGAGCCAAGGATCGCATCCAGGTGGGTTTAAAATGTTTCCATTTAAAACTTCATAACTTCTCTGGCAGCCCGTTCCAGGCCTCTGTTTTTACAGGGTGAGGAGCTCCTGGCACAGAGAAGCTGTGGCTGCCCCATCCCTGGAAGTGTTCCAGGCCAGCTTGGACAGGGCTTGGAGCAACCTGGGATCGTGGAAATTGTCCCTGCCCGTGGCAGGGGATTGGAACAAGATGATCTTTAAGGTCCCCTCCAACCCAAAGCTTTTGTCACCCTCAAAGTAACATTTTTCCTCATATTCACTTCCCGTGTTTCATTTTGTTCCTGTCGGTCCTCATCGTCCCACCAGACACTGGTGAAAAAGTCCCACCCTCTTGACACCCCCTCTAAAGACATTTATACATTTGAAAAATTGAAATCTTCCCTTCTGATTTTTATTTATTTTACTTTTTATTTTCCAATAGGTTGTCTTTGTCTCCTCTCTACTCTTCAGAGTTCCTGGGATTATGTTCCCTTCCAGGTAAGAAGCATTCACTGAAATTTGCAGGCATATTTGAGAGCTGAAGAGGGGTAATACCTTGTACCCCAAATTTCTGTGTTGTGGGTGACTTCTTTTGTAATCTACGCCTGGAATAAGTGTTTTGGAAACACCGAAGCTCATCTAGAGAATATCTTAATGCAAGATTGTGGTTTTTAAGTCAAAAAAGTAAATATATAAACTTTGTCTGCATTTTTAATTACCAGAACTGCTGCCATGGTGAATCTCCATTCAACTCTTAAGTGATCTTTATTCAGCCCTTTTATTTGTTGGATGATTTTTTTTGTGTTTGGTGGGGGGATTTTATGCTGTACCCTGATTTAAAATATCCAAAACTTTTTATCTGGAAAACATAAAGCACCTTAAAACCTTGGGCAGATTTCTTTCATTAATCCTATTGCATTACAGTATTAAGCAGATAATGGTGTTTAAACTGTCTTCTGCACCAGGGATCTACTTGCAAAAACAAGAACTATGTTTTATTCAGGGTGTGGCTTTGTTCCTTGCTTTGATTTTGGGGGGAGGCTGCCTGTGCTCTGTTCTGCTGCAGCAGCCATCCCATAAATATCACTTACCTGCAGTGGTAATTATTGTTCATAACTTGTTTCAGGTTGCAGGTTTAAGGATATCAGAAGAAATCTTCAGAAAGATATAGGTGAGTGTTCTTTATGCCAAGGGCAATTCCATGAATATTCCATGACTATGGAATAAATAGTCAGGATATTTCCAGGCAGGGGCTGCACAGTACCCCTGAGGCATCTTCAGAGCAGCTGGGATCAAGATGAATTACAAACTTGTAGTCTTCCTTTTTCCCAGAGAAAAGGTGAAATTGGGATAGAAGAGATGGAATCATGTAAAGATTTCTGCTGAGTATTCAGCTGTAAGCACTAAAGAGCAGAGACCAACAGCAAATCCCCTCAGTGTCTGGGCAAGTCAAGCTTAGGAAGGAACTCCTGGCTGTGAGGCTGGGGAGGCCCTGGCACAGAGAAGCTGTGGCTGCCCCTGGATCCCTGGAAGTGTCCAAGGCCAGGCTGGACAGGGCTTGGAGCAGCCTGGGACAGTGGAAGGTGTTCCTGCCATGGCAGGGGTGGAATGAGATGGGCTTTGAGGTCCTTTCCAACCCAAACCATCCTGGGATTCTGTGATTTTAACTGGAGAGGGGACAGAAACATCCTAAGTGGATAACAGGCTGTCCTGAGTGCTGCTGTGTTCTCCAGTGAGATTCTCTCAGGATTCCCTCTGAACTGAGAAAATTCCTCTCCTGGATTAGCTGAAGGGAAATGTGGGGGAGGCTCAGTGGAAGAAAGAGTGCTCAAACCAAAATTGCTCACTCCTACTGCCTTAGCCCCAAAGATTAAACAAGAGATCAGGACCAAGGTCCTTATCTGCTTATCCTTAAGCTTGATTGGCTTTTGTTTATCTGCAAGTGTCTTAATCCATTGGCAGGAGAACTAAAGAGCTGTGGGATCCAGGATGTTTTTGTGCTTTGTACCAGAGGAGAGCTCTCAAAATACCGAGTGCCAAACCTGATTGACACCTACCAACAGCACGGGATGTGTGTGCACCACCACCCCATTCCTGATGGGAATGCTCCTGACATTGCCACCTGCTGCAAGATCCTGGAAGAGCTCAGAACCTGCCTGGAAAATAAGCAGAAAACAATGATACAGTAGGTTCTGCCTCCCCATCACCCCACCTTCCTGTAAAGGATGCCAGCTTCTCTCCAGGTGTATGAGCAGGGGAAATAGGATGGTGTGAAAAGGCAGTTGCAATCTTTAGGGTTAGATCATGCTGTGAAGTCTGCTTGTTCCTCCTCTCTCCTGTTTGGAGGGAATTCTTCCTTTCAGAAGATCAGAATGTCCTGTTTCAAGATTAGAATGTCCCATTTCCCCTTGCTCTGTCCAGCAAGAGTTTTAAAGTGTGTTTTGAGTGGCAGCACAGGGCTCCTTGCTCCCAGCCTACCTGGATATCAGGTGTACAGAATGAGTTGGGAGCTAAAACATTCTTTTGTCAGAGGCTGTGACTGCCCCATCCCTGGAAGTGTTCCAGGCCAGGGATGGGGCTTGGAACAACCTGATCCAGTGGAGGGTGTCCCTGCCCATGGCAGGGGGTGGAATGAAGTGACTCTAAGGTCCCTTCTAACCCAAACCACTCTATAATTCTATAACATTTCTCTGGACTATTTATCAGGGACTCAGTGGGTTCCAGCAGTGCAAAATTCACTCCTGATTTCCATGAATGAGTTTAAAGGAATTTATTTAGCTGAGCTCAGAAGAGAAGGGAAGAGCTTTCCAAATTCCATGTTCCCTGAATGATCCCACTGACACCTTCCTGTACAGAAATCCACCGAGTCCTTGGTCTTCCTGCTGTTCTCACATCTGTCCTCAAACCCTTAATCTGGAGTAGGATTTAAAGAAATTTGAAATTGTCCATCTTCCTACTGTTTCCTGTCCTCCTGTGCCTTTGAGACTATTAGCAGGAATGAAGGGGAACTTTAAATAGGAAGTTTCCATGGAAAGATACAGAAGGTCTGGAGAATAAATAGGCTATATCCCTGTAGGTATAGAAATAGAATATAGAAAATACGTTGAAATTCTTGTTCTGACTTCTTTTGTACCACTGCTCCTCTTGATTGTATTAAGGCAAGAACTGTGTCTATCTCTTTATGTGTTGGGGGGTCCCTGGGTGCTGCAGTTTGCTACAGCTTGTTCCAACCAGATGTTTTCTTTTCTTCCAGCTGTTATGGTGGCCTTGGACGCTCATGTCTTGGTAAGCATTTGTCTCCATCCCACAAACCCACAGAGCCAAATTCTGCTGGAAGCTTCTCTGTGGATGCAATCCAAACTGCCACTACCAGGAGCAGCCTAGTTAATAGAAAGGACATGAACCAATTCCTCTGCATCTGATTCACCCCAGTGTTGCCCCTTAAAGCTTTCAGGAGTGTTAGTTACTGTGTGTTCCCAGAAGGAAAGGGTGGGAATATGGCCAGAAGACACAAAGGGGAATTTACTGGGTGTACTGGCACTCATTCCTGAAAAGCCTAGGAATTGTATCCCAGATGCTGCTGGGAAGGCAGGGGGGACATAGTGGGAGGGTTTTCACCTATTTCTAAAGCCCATAGGCTTAGGCAGGAGCAGCAGGGAGATGGGCCAGTACCCAGAGATACAATTCTGCAAGAGATCCAAGAGCTCAGGGGCCTGGATAGGTTTGCCAGGATGGTTTTCATGGGACAAATCAGTGGCTGTGTGCAGTCAGAGGTGCTCAGCAGCACTCAGGTGTAAACACTTTCCCTTGCAGTGGCTGCCTGTCTCCTGCTCCAGCTTTCAGACACCCTGGCACCTCAGCAGGTGATAGAGAGCCTCAGGAACCTGAGAGGATCAGGGGCCATACAGACCATCAAGGTAATGGGGCTGCAGCAGGTAATACACAGGTCCAAACACCAGTGAGAGCTCAGGCAGTCCCCTCCTTCACTTCCCAGAGATACCTTTGCCTTTCCAACAGCTGCTCTCTGGGGTTTGAGCTGTTTCCTGCTTTCAAGAAACAGCTTCTCCCAAGAGGAAAAGGCCTCAAGTTGTGCCAGAAAAGGTTTGAGTTGGATAATAGAGGAAATTTCTTCACTGAAAGGGTTGTCCAGCCCTGGCACAGCTGCCCATGGCAGGGGTGGAGTCCCCATCCCTGGAGGGATTAAAAAGCCATGTGAATGCACTTAGGGATGTGGGGTAGTGGTGGCCTTAGAGTGCTGCGGGAATGGTTGCACTCAAAGTCCTTAGAGAGATTTTCCAACCTAAATGAGTCCACGATTCCAAATAAAGCAGCTTTGAATTCTGACAACTCCCACCTCTGAGGACCACATTTTGCATTACCTTGGGGTAATGCATCACCTGTGGCCATTATGGGGAACTACAGGATCCAGGTCAACATCCATGGAATCTGACAGTGAAAAATCCCAGAGGATGTGGAGTAAGCACACAAAGAACAAATGGACCAGAGGGTGCAGTTTTCATCCAGGGCTATCAAACAGCTTTTTAACACAGGTGGTGCCTCTTGCTAAAGCACAGAGCACTCACTGCAGGCCTGGTTGTGTATTTCCAGCAGTACAATTTCCTCCATGACTTCCGGGAGAACCTGGCTGCTCACCTGGCCACAAAGGACCCGGTGCTGAGATCGGCGTCGCGGTAGCTGATCCTGCCATGGGGTCTGTGCCTGTGTGGAAAACTCCTGGACAAGACACTTCTCTGCTGACCTTTCCTCAGTGCTACTGCCTGTGTGACACAGCTGCTGCCTTCCAAATCCGTGTGTAAAGTACTGGGATGGGGAAGGAAATCCTAGAGAACATGTGGCATCTTCCCCTCTTTGGTGATTTTAATACTCACTGCCTGAAAAATACATGTACAAGTGTGTTTGTGTCCATTGCTGTTCTGCTGGGAGAATGAAGCTGGATAGAAATTCCATCTCTGGAGCTGTTTAAAACAGCCTCACACCATCAGCTCTGCTGTAAAGCAAAGTCAAGGCAAGCTGGAGCTCTCACCCCTTCTGAGCTTTTAACAACTCGTTCTAAAATGTCACAGGCTCTGCTCCATGTGTTGAGGGCTATTTGGGAAGGAGTCTCCTCATTCCAAGAGCAGGAGGTGTTGTACCACAAATCTGTGACACACCCAGCAGGGGGGCTGTAGGTGACTGTGGCAGGAAGACACTGCTGCAGCTGCGTGGGTGAGCTGGCACAGCCCTTCTGCCTGCTGCCACCACTGAGAGTAAACAAACAATCAGCTGTGGGCTGGGAGAGGAGCTCAGAACAGTCCTCTAACAGGCCCCAACCCTCCTGTTTCACTATATCCATTCATAAAAGCATGATGAAACAGCTCCTGGCTTTTGCTCAAGTTCAGGATTTTGCTAAAGTTCAGGACCATCTCAAGTCAGAAGTTGGGATGAGACTCCACACAACAGCAGGGGGCTGGAGTTGAACACGTCCCTGCTTTGTGAACTTCAGAATTTATCTTTGAACTTTGAGCAGAAAGGTGATTTCTGCAGATTAATTAGTGTTTACTGCGATTCCCTTCCCCACTCTTATGGCAAACAGGAACTTTTCCCGTTTCCACAGCATAGAATAATTTACAGCAAATACCCTGCCCCAAATGTGCTTCAGTACTTAATCCTTGCAGCTAATGGTTTTCAGATATTAAATATTTATCACATGAGTCAGCAGGAAGCTTGCTGAGGGCGAGAGAAATGTTCTTTATCTTCTCCATAATCTTTTGCCTCCTAGAACTCCAAAACCAATGATGAGGTCCACGTTTTGAATGCCAAAGGCCTGGTACTCCAGCAAGGCATCACACAAGGGCTACTCCAACACTCCTGGGACAGGAGGCTGATGTTGCTGGACAGGGCTGGTGTTATCCACACCCCTGGGCAGCTGGGAATATTCATCTGCACCCCACACATCCAGTTAAAGCTGCTCAGCAGCAGGACGGTGCAAACACTTGGGTAAATATTGCTGGGCCCTTGCAGCTGGAGGGGCTGCAGAAGCAGCTGGCAGTTGGGCTCAGTCAGGCCTGCATTGTTTATTCCAGTGTGGAATTTGGCCAAGGGAACAAGAGATTTGTTTAGAAGGTTGAGGAGAGCCAGGGGCTACAAACAGCCAGTCTTGTTTCCATAATGGATTTATAAATATACAAACATAAGAAAGTTTTAATGAGCTTTGCTTCCATAGGCTGAAGTCATCTCTTACATCTTCGGAAGAGTCAAGCAGCAGAAAAATAAAAATGATCCAATAGGAACAATATTCATGAGTTTCCAAAAAAGCCTTTCAAAAATTCTTCCACAAAAAGCTAAAAATTATGGTTGCACAAGGAAAAAAACAATCATGGAATGCTGAAGGCTTGAGCAGTAGGGGCATGGGAAATGCTCAATCAATGGAAGGAAATGTGAGAAAAACAATTTTATGTACAAAGCAATAAACTGTCAGGACTATTATTACTTAGGAAAGAGAAATTGAAGTTATCCCAGCCTGAATTCTCTTATACCCCATATATTTATAAAAACTAGAAACTACCACTCTCCATGCCCTGGGAACCCAAACTTTGTGTGATAAGAGCCTAGAAAAGGGGAAGGCTGTGGAGGAAAAAGGGCAGTCCCAAAGCTGTGGAGGGACTTCCAACCAGAGAACAAAGAGACTCAGCCCCTGTGACAGGTGACATGAGTAAAGTCTGTTCACTCACACCCAGCACAAATAAGGTGCAAAGGGGGACATTTTCAGCACATCCTGAAAGATGAGAGTGTAGGTCACTAAGTGGAGTCTGGCAGAACCTGTTAAATGCCTGGGTTTTACACACAGCAATTCCACTGCCAGGATTGCCCAGAGCAGCTGTGGCTGCTCCATCCCTGGAGTGTCCAAGGCCAGGCTGGACAGGGCTTGGAGCAGCCTGGGATACAGGAAGGTGTCCCTGCCATGGCAGGGGCTGGAATGGGATGGGATTGAATTTAATGTCCCTTCCAACACAAACTGCTCTGGGATTCTGTGATCTTCCAGACCAGGCTACAAAAGTGCTCTAAAAGCAGCTGAACTCATGGCACAAAAGCCATTCAGAGCTTTTTAAAATGCCAAAGCCCACTCAGGACATCTGCTACACAGAAATTTCCAAATTTCTCACCCTTCAAGCAGATACTCAATACCTGCCCTGTTTCATATTCCTTTCCTCAGCCATTGCCACTGCCCAACACAGCAGTGTTGGAGTATCTGGATTTCTGGTGGAACCCAGTGCAGCCATTCATACAATTTTTACTGCCCCTAATACCCAAGAGACCCAAAGTGAACAAATACACAGTTTATGCAAAAAAAAATTTTACTAGAATGGGGAAACTCTGCATTGTTCTCCAGCACAGATAAATGAAAAAGATCCCTAATTAATACTTGTAAATTAAGCAGCTGTTCACAGTCACAATTTACAATGCAATATTTATCTGAAACATCTGCCCCTGCCTCATCTGCTATTTAACTTCAGGAAAAAAAGCAGGAACACAGAGCTTCTTTTTTCCAGAGGTAATTCAATTCTGTGATCTATTTTTAAAGGGAATGCAATAATCCACTGTAAAACAACTGATGAACACAGTGAGGATCTGTTGAATTTATAAACAAAACAAAAGGCACCACATTAAAAATGTTGCTGAATTTGAGATTTGTTTTTTATTATCATTTATTGCACTAAGGAACAGCGGGGCAGTTTCACAATCTCACCTTCTGCTTTGAAAAAGTCTGTAGTATTTACTATTCCTAAACCCAAGAGTGTTTTCATCATTGGACTTGATAAACTTTGGAGGTTTGTCCACTTATTAATCAGCACAGACATTAAAAAAAACACATTTAAATTCATTCCTTCATGGACAATTCAGCTTCTCCTACCACAATGGCACAGGCTCGAGATTAAAGCAGGGTTAATGTTTAGAGAAGACACAGAAGGCTGTGGACCTATGGATGCACATACAGGGGAAGATTAACCAGATAATAAAAAACAAAAAAATAAACCAAAATAGAACTATTTTTGCTTTTGTGTCCATGAATGAATATCCTAAGACCAACATCACCTATGGGCAAAACTTAGAGCATTCCAGTTGTTCCCAAGCCCTTGGAGCTAGAGCTGGTTTAGAGTCAGGAGTGGGATACACAAGTCCAAGTGAGCCACTACAAAGCCCATCCTACAGCAAATCCCTAGAGTACTAAGGCTAGTAGTAACCAACACCTACTTGAAGGTTATGGCTGTTCCTTATGGAGTGCAAAGTCAAAACTTTTCAAACCCCAGTCATCTTTATATTAATTTACACATAATTCATTAATTTCAGCGTCCCAGTAAAATATAAGAAAACAGTCTTTCCACAAGTATAAAATGTGGAAATATTTTAAAAATAGGGGAGTCATTGTTTTCTAACTCAATTGTGAACATCAGGTTCCGGATTTAATCTTGGTCAGAGGTTCTTGTTGTAAAGAATCCATGTTTTTTGTGGCTTTTGCATGCACTTAACTGGAACAAAGCTTGCTGAATGTCTTCTTAAGAGCTCACCAGAACATAAATCATGCTGCAGAAGAAAAAAAAATATTAAGATGCATCATTTTGATTAGTGTTACACATTTAATTCTAACAGGGTCTATTATAAGGAACAAGTCCATGTGAGATACATGGATTGTGACTGAAGATCTGACAAAATGACTCTTCTACTTTTGACTTCAACAAAACCACATTTACATCACACACTTTCCTCTGAAAACGATGTTTCAGCTTTTTAATTAAAATACCCTGGGATTTATTGTATTATGCTTAACAGAAGAAAAGTTTGGAGCTTTTTAGTCTACAGTTATGGAACAGAGATTCAAAATAGTCATTCTGACCAAATTAGGATTTGTGTTTTAAAGCAGAATCAGGGGTGAATGTGGATTCTTTTGCAGGAAAGCTGGCACTGTAGATGACCATACAGATTCCCAGCATGTTTTGAGTTGGAAGGACTTTCTAGATCATCTCACTCCAACCCCTGCAATGGGCTGGGAGACCTTTGGCTAGGCCAGGGTGCTCCAAGTCCCCTCCAACCTGGCCTGGAACACTTCCAGTGATCCAGGGGTACCCCCAGCTTCTCTGGGCAACCAGTGCCAAGGCCTCCCCACCCTCCCAGGGAACAATTCCTTCCCAATATCCCATGCATCCCTGCCCTCAGGCATTGGGAAGCCATTCCCACGTGTCCTATCACTACACACCCTGGTGCCAAGTCCCTGTCCAGCTCTCACAGGCTCCCTTCCAGCACGAGAAGGATCATATTCCTATGGACAGTATTTCTCTCTGCCCTGAGCCAAAGCTTCAGCTGAAGAGGAAAACTTACCCATATAGGTAGTAAAAAAAAGATAGAAGGTAGAATGCTAATTTGCACCATCCTTCTTTCTGGCAATAGGCTAAAATATCTGCATTCATGATGGTCGTGGGATCGTAGAGCCCCGGGCCGCTCATCACGGGTCTGCTCATGTACCTGGAACGAGGCACAGGCAGGTGTGGGGTGACAGCCACAGGAAACCTGAGTCCTGCCCCCACCCACCAGGGAATGCCACAGCTGAGACACCAGTAACACCCTGTACACAGAAGCAATTCAATACCCATGTCTTAAGGAATGGCAGAGGAAATTGGAATTGCTATTCAACTGGCATTCCACACTGGGAATTGTCTCCGTGCACCTCTGGCACGTCATTGACTTGAACACACACAACTCAATTCTCACACAGCACAAGAGAATAAAAATCACCCACAAAAGCCAGGTGATGGCTCTTATTGTACAGCCATGACCTGAACTTTCCCAGAAAGCGTCTGGGTTTTCCCAAGACACAGAACACTGGACAGAAGACAGCAACAGGAGAATGAGTAACAATTCACTGAGCATAACAGACTTGCCAAAATTACCTCCAAATATGATAAGCCAACAAGGGCATATTGAGACCCAGTGTGAGCCACTCTGCTGCACAGAGAAACATGACACAGAAGAATGCATGGATGAGGTACTCTGGAAGTACAAGCTGGAAAAGAAAAAGGTGAGTTAGAAGTTTCGATTGCACAGAGCAAAACGTGGCATTTCAGCTACTTTGGAGGCACAAAATTGCTTAAAAGTATTATTTAAAACCAACACTAACAAGAACAAGGCTGTGGAACGTGAAAGCAGCAGCCAGCACTATGTGCCTTGCTGTTTTCACATGCTACTCATGAACCAAGGAGAAAAATTTATTTATAAGATTTAATGGTCAGATCAATATTTTTTTATTGCTTCTATCAAATTAACAGATTCCACGCTTTATGCGTGACACTTAGAAGAGGTCACTGAGATATTTCTGCTCATGCAACAGAGAAATATCAGTAGAAAACATGCTCTGCAGAATGGTTCATAGGCAAAAAGATGTTTGTGTTTTCCTGTTTTACAGATCCAGAACTTTCCAAAGTTGAATTATTCCCAAAATGTAACACCCCAGGCAGAGCTTTACCCAACCAAACCAGCAGTGACGTGGTGGCACACACAGGTCTGCACAGAGGAGCTGCTCTGCACAGGCACTTCTCCCTCACAGCTTCCCACTGTGCATGCTTTACAGCATCATGCTTCCAGCAGAAGCCCACAGAGCTCAGTACCAGGTACCATGGAGTCACAGGAAGCATGGAATGCTGCAGAGATTAGTGTTGTTAATAGGAACAACATGGAGAGGTACAGAGAGTAAACGCATGCAAAGAGCTGCGGAATCTCACACCCAACACAGCAGTTAAATTTTATACAAGTCACCCCAAGGTGTTGCTATTTACTGCTTTATTACTGGCTTCAGAAGGAATCATACAAATCAAACTGGTTTGGGCTGGGAGGGACCTGAAAGCCCATCCAGTTCCACACCTTGCACTATTCCAGGCTGCTCCAAGCCCTGTCCAGCCTGGCCTTGGACACCTCCAGGGATCCAGGGGCAGCCACAGCTGCTCTGGGCACCCTGTGCCAGGGCCTCAGCACTCTCATTATGAAGAATTCCTTCCCAATCTCCCATCCATCCCTGCCCTCTGGCACTGGGAGCCACCCCCTGGCTCCTGTCCCTCCATCCCTTGTCCCCAGTCCCTCTCCAGCTCTCCTGGAGCCCCTTCAGGCCCTGCCAGGGGCTCTGAGCTCTCCCTGGAGCCTTCTCCTCTCCAGGTGAGCACCCCCAGCTCTCCCAGCCTGGCTCCAAGCAGAAGCAGAAGATCTGTAAAGCTTTTGCCTTCTCTGCTCAGCCCTGTAAAACTCCTCATGGAAAACACCCCATTTTTACCCAAAGGTTTAAACTGTCAATGTGTGTGTGCATGTACACACACAACACACTCTGCCCTCTTTTTGTGCAGTATCATTAACATTGCACGGGATGATAACATCAAAGTTTCAGTGGTTTCCAATTTTTTTTCTTCTTTTAAAACCCCAGAATATCTTCCTAGAAACCTAAAAGCTACCAACAAACACACTCACCACCTACTTTGCTGACATTCTAGTTCTCTAAATGAAGAATATCATAGAAAGCACACTTGCATCAACACCACCAAAATTCAGCTGTTGTACACAAAATGTTTCAAGTAAATATTTTCATCCAGATCCTTCTTTGCATACTTACCATTTACACATGGAATTATTTATAGCAGAACCATCACCCTGTCCAACACACGATGCATTTGGCAGTCTGCTCAGACAGATTCACCAGGCCTGAAAAATCTGTATTTATTTACCTACATATCTCAATATATGTTTTTCTTTTCTCTTGTTTATTATACCCTACTCCTACACCAGGATCTCTGCCTCTTTCTAATCTCCCCCATTTGATCCTCCCTGCCTGTCCTAAAGAAAAATGAATTACATCAGATCCTACCATATTTATCACAGAAGTGAGGGAGGATGGATCTGGTTGCTGAGAAAAGACACGACTATAACAGGAGCAGGGAAGAGAAGGAATCAGCAGTGTACTCAGGAGTTACTATTTTAGGCTAATCTTTCCACTGAGGTGCCTCAATTCCTACCAAGATCTTTGGTTCTTTGTACAGGAAAACAACACAGCCATGTGTTTGTCCAGCATCATGTACCCCTCAAGAGCCTGACCTTCACTTTTGGGGACTAGCCTGCTTCCACAGGAACAGCAAATATGAGATTATTTCAGACTTTCAGTAGCAAAGCTGCCATGTAAAGGACACTCCATGCACAGGGGGCAGCAGAAGGTTAATATTCAGTTAAACATGCACATTTTTACACTACAAAGGTTGCAGTAAGGTCATAATGCATCGATGTAATGAGAGTTGGCCTCTCCCACACTGCAGCAGAGATGACTGGAACAGACCAAGCAAGGGAAACTGTTAGATGCACAGCTCTCCTAGCAGCAAACCTCCTCTCCTCCTCCCCTCCTCACACTGAAATAATCACTTTAATTCGTGTGCTGTACATATAACACACTCTCTGCCCCCTCCTCCACCCCCAATTACAGCAAATTTATTTTTTCTGGTGTATTTTACTTAAAACACACTAAAGCTACAGGTCAGGCCACACTGCTGTGCTGCCCCTGCATCCTCCCTCAGCCTGGGCACACACAAAGGAAAAGCCATAAAATGCTGCAGGATCAAGCTCTGTGTTCTTTAACAAGCCTCCCTGATGCTGCTGGCCTGTCAGAGATGCAGGCAAACAGTTTGCCTCAAATTCTTTTCCTAAGCCAAGGAGTGTCTGAGTTGAATCCCAGAGAGGACACTGGGACACACCCCTGATCCTGGAACACAGAGAAGTGAGGATAGCACCTATCACCTTCCACTCACCCAAATCCTCAAAAAAAGATCAGAACTGACTTGGTCAATGCTTTAAAAAACCCGCAAGTATTCTCCTCTAATCTGAATTCAGTAAATCTGACTTGAAAAAACACAATTTAGTTCTGCCTGAAGTTATTTTCTGACACCTAACAGGCATGTAACAGTTTTCCCCAAGTTGCTGGGTAAGCAAGCAGAATTGGTTTGGCACAAAATATGGAAATCCATGAGGTTGTTATAAACCCCAACGAACAAATAACGAGCAGATGAACAGGCAGACTAAACAAAACAGCTAAATAGTATTACAGATGTTCCTAACAAAATGAAAGGGAAGTTCAAAAACATGAAACTGAAAAGCAGTACACACCTTTAATGCAATTTTGACTCTTTTAATCTTTTTGACCTTTTCAACTGTCTTTGTGCCGAAAATGTGGAAAGCAGATTGAAAGAATGTTAGTATGACAGCTGACAAGATCACCATCAGATTAATAACAGTCAGAATATTCAACTTGAAACTAAAGAATCAAAGAATTTCCCTACAACTTCTACCGACAGCGAGGGCTTCTCAACCCAGATGCAATTCTATTGCCCAGGCTGATTGCATCAAGATAACACCAAAAATAAGCATTTTACATGTATTTATTCAGCAAAACAAAATGTTTGGTGTGCTACTTACAGGATTGAGTGTATTACACTGGTCTATGGGGTTCTTGTAATCAGTCTTCAGTTCATCAAATGCTATAATCTAGAGGGAAAAAAAATGAAACAGTTTTGATTCCCCAGGAGCAATTTTGTGTTTTATCCATTAAAAGTAGCATTTTGGCACAGAGCTGCTACCTTTGTTCTCAGTAACATTTCACCTAAGTTCTGCCAACAACTCACAGGTAAGACAGATGTGGAACAGGTTTTACAAATACAAAAGCAGTAGTTTCATCAGATATTCAAAAGCCTTTGACTACTCCCCAACTTTTTATCTTCCCATCTGCAATGAATTTCCTACATCCCCTTCATCAGTTTTCAGCCCCACTCACTGTGCAGACCCCAACCTCACCCAGGACTCTCTTGGTGGCCAGCAGGAATCTGGCATGGGGGACCTTAATCCAGAAAAAGCAAGAGCATGTTTAAAAGCCAACAGATATTTTTCCTCATTGTCAAAGTAAATGCTGAGCCCACATACATCCCAGAATCACAGAACTCTTAGGACTGGAAGGGACCTCTGGAGACCATCCAGTCCAACTTTCCTGCCAAAGCAGGATCACATAGAGCAGGTTATACCTCCTAAAGGTGTATCCATTAAAAAAAAAAAAAAAAAAGTACACCGGTATTTTTCTTGACATAAAAATAAAGACAAAGATGCAGCATGAAGTACAAAAGGCAGTTTTACACCATAAATATCCTGCTAAGCATCACATCCTCCCTCAACCAGCTCATCTCAGGCAGGGTCCTGTTGGCTGCTCTCCCAGTGCCAGCCTCGAGGAGCAAATCACAGAATCATGGAATGGTTTCGGCTGGAAAGGACCTGAAAGATCCAATTCCAAACCCTGCCAAGGCCGGGGACACCTTCCACTATCCCAGGCTGCTCCCAGCCCCATCCAGCCTGGCCTTGGGCACTTCCAGGGATCCAGGAGCAGCCACAGCTTCTGTGGGCACCCTGTGCCAGGGCTTCACCACCCTCACAGAGAATTCCTTCCCAATCTCCCATCTGTTCCTGCCTTCTGTCAGAGGGAAGCCACTGCCCCTTCTCCTGCCACTCATGCCCGTTCAAAAAAACCATTTTATCCGCAGAGAGGCCGATTCCCGCTCCTAGGGCGGTTCCGGATGCGGTTTCCCCGCTCCCTCGGCGGCTGTCCGGGGACGCCCTGGGGGCTCTCCGGGGCCCTTCCCCGGGCGGTCCCCCCCCTCCACGGTGCCCGTACTCACATGCCAGATGGCGAAGAAGATGAGGGCGGCCGTGAGCAGCAGCGCCAACATATAGCAGAAGGCGGCGAACGTGAAGGCCATGGCGGCGGGGCCGCGCGGGGGCTGCCGGGCGCCTCAGCAGCCGCCGCGCAGCCGCCATGGCCGCGCCCGCAGCGCCCCCTGCCGGCCCCGCCCGCAGCCGCCATTTCGTGAGGGGGGGGTGTGAGGGGATGGAACAAAAACCGAGTTTTTCACCTTAAAGTGTGGGAGGAGGGAGTGCGATCGCGCTTTGCGGAGCGCGGTGTGAGAGAGGGTTGGCGTAGAATCATGGAATCATAGAATCTAGTTTAGAAAAACCTACAAGATCTTTGACTTCAATGACTCCTGTGACTGTCAACACACTAGAGCACCGAGTGTCATTTCCAGTCATTCCTTGAACACCTCAAGGGATGGGGACTCCAGACCTCCTTGGGCAGCCTTTTCCCAATGACTGACCACGTTTCCATGGACAATTTTATCATAATATCCAATCCAAACCTCCCCTGAGGTTTTCTGAGGCCATTTCCCCTTGTCCTGTCCCTGGGAGCAGAGCCTGACCCCCTGGCTGTCCCCTCCTGTCAGGAGTTGTGCAGAGCCACAGGGTCCCCCCGAGCCTCCTCTTCTCCAGGCTGAGCCCCTGCCCAGCTCCCTCAGCCTCTCCTGGTGCTCCAGACCCTTCCCCACCTCCATTCCCTTCTCTGGACACGCTCCAGCCCCTCAATGTCCATCCTGAATTGAGGAGCCCAGAACTGGGCACAGCTTGTGGTGGCCTCAGCAGCGCCCAGCACAGGGGACAGTCACTGCCCTGGTCCTGCTGCCACACTATTGCTGCCACGGGCCAAGGGCCACCGACCTCTTGCCCACCTGGCCAAACCTGGGCTGGTGTCCAGCCACTGTCAAACAGCACCCCCAGGTCCTTTCCTACTTTCCAGACCCTCTGCCCCAGCCTGGAACGCTCCATGGGGTTGTTGTGGCCCAAGTGCAGGACCTGACTCTTGGTCTTACTCAACCTTGGACTCTTGGTTTCAGTCCATTGATCCAGCCTGTCCAGGTCCTTCTCCAGGGCCTTCCTGCCCTCCAGCAGATCCATACTCCCACACAGTTTGGCATTGTCTGCAAATTTGCTAATGGTGGACTCAATCCCCTCAGTCAGATCATCAATAAAGATATTAAACACGACTGGGCCCTACACTGATCCCTGGGGGCACCACCAGTGTGCAGCATCATTCCCCACTACTGTTTGGGCCCAGCCATCCAGCCAGTTCTTAACCCAGCCTAGGGTAACCTGTCCAGGCCATGGACTGACAGCTTTTCCAGGAGTTTCTGTTGAAAGGGCATTTAAAAACCATCAATTTTCAACCCAGTGCCATGGGCAGGTACACCTTCCACCAGACCAGTCCAAGCTGGCCTTGAACACTTCAGGGATGGGGCAGCCACAGCTTTTCTGTGAAGTCATGCCAGGGCCTCACCACCCTCAAAGGGAAGAATTTCTTCCTAATACCTCATCTAAATCTTCCTTCTTTTAGTTTACATCGATTCCCCTGAGTCCCATCCCTACCTGATCATGTAAAATTCCCTGCTCAGCACAAGCTGCATCTGGAGAAAAGGGAGATGGCAAATTAAGGAAGAAATGCTGGAGAAGGCTGTGCTGTGAGAGCCCTGGGGAAGGGAGGATTGCTCATACAATCCCAAATCAATACAAATTGGAGCCTGTCCAAAGGAAACAGCAAGATGAGAAAACAGTTTGAGGAGAAGATCACCCCACTCTCCTTTCCAAAGGTCATGTAAAAGTTGTTTCAGTTTAAGCAGTGACACCTTGCAGTAAAGGCAAGCTGGGGTGACATTGCTGCAATCATTTCCTCTGGAGCAGAGTGAGGGATGATTTCCTTAAAACCAACACCTGCCAAACTAAATAATATTTTCCGGTGTTATCTGCTGGAAAGCTTTATACACAATTAATGGAGTGTCACAATGAGAGATGAGCAGAAACTTTATTTCCTTCACCAAAATACAGGAAAAGCTGTAGCAAATTAGCTGTCTTTAGGAAATCAGCTGTTGCAAAGATAAAGTTGATGTTTCTGTATAAAATCACTCATCTCATCCACAAACTACTCCCAATAAAAGCACTGTGGCGTCATTATGACCCATGAAACTTTGATGTGAAACCCAGAAAAGATTTTAAAATAAATTTTAGTGAAGATGAGCCCTGAAAAACCTGTTCTAGTGGAAGGTGTCCCTACCTGTGGCAGGGGGATGGAACAAGATGGGGTTTGAGGACTCCCAACCCAAACCAGTCTGTGATTCTGTGACTCTGAGATTAATAAGAAGGTGAGAGAACACAAGGCCAGGAGAGTGTGGGGTGGGTACTGCAGCCCAGGCAGCTGCTCTGAGCCATTCCCAGCTCTGTCCCACGAGCCTTCCCATTGCCTTGCAAGAAGGACAGACAAGAAGACCACTGGGCAGTGAGAACATCAGGAAGGGCTGAGCCTGTTGTGGTTTCCTTCCAGCTCAGTATGACAGGATGGTTAGGAAGAGAGGCCCTGGCAGTGCATCACAGCCACCTTCCAACCATTCCTCATCCCTCAACTCCTGAGGAGCCAGAAACAACAATTTCTGCAAACCCTCTGCAATAACAGCTTTCCTTATATCACTTGATGCTTCTTTAGCCTTATTTATTTGCAAATTGTTTATTTCTTATTTGGAATACCCTTGAGCTGCACAGGCACACTTATTCCCACAGACATTGGAATGGACTGTGCTGGAAAACACCCTGGTGCAGGTTTTTCCAAAGCCACCCAAAGCCAGTTTGCCTCACAAGAGCTGTGGGAGGTAGAGAAACAGGATGTGTGCAGAGATCCTGTTATACCTTGGGGCTGGGGAATGCAGGTTTTCCTCTGCAGTTTGATCCATTCAAGGTAGATACTTCTGTATTTGATGATTTCTTTTACATGAAAATGTTGTGCAACAGGGATGTGCAGTCTCAGAAGTAAAAAGGTGTGTCAGTCACATACTTGCATTTGCAATTAATCCTGGTTCTGCCTCGAGGAATGCAGTGTTTTATTCCCTCGGGTGCTGGCATACAATTCAACTGCAATTATCCTGTCAGGAAAAGAGGAAGGCAGCTGTAATCTTGCACAACAAAGATTTCTGCACTGAAGGATTTCTTTATCATAGATTTTATTTTTTTTTAAAGATAACACTAAAGGAAATGGAAAGTAAATTCTGTAGAAAATGGTCTAATCAATTCTTATTTCACATCCATTTGGTATCTCCAATCAAACAATGACTGAGTATCTTCTCTGATTAAACTTTGAAAACAATGCCAGGAAGCCACAGAGGAGCTCTGGAGATGGCCCACAGCTCTTAATGCACTTTCCCGTTAGTCTGGACACACTGAGTTTAATCCTGATTGGAATCCCCAGGGAAAATGTCAGTGTCTGTTCCCTTCATCTTAAATCCCTCTCAAGTACTTGTCCTTATTGGAAAACAGCCGTATAATCAGTCATAATTCAGTGTGTTACAGGCTGTTCATGAGGAAGATTTTGGCAGAGAACTGTGAGGAAAGATTTTGGAGCAATTTCTCTGAATTATGCACAGGTTAACCACATCCTTCAACATTAAAAATTGTCATTTCAATTACAGATATCAAGGAGGAATCTAATACTATTGAACTTGGTAATAAAAATCCCACTGAGTTTAATAGACTTTACTTACTGGGTTTTCAGGAGAGGAAAAACTGAGTATATATCGACAATTTAAGGGGCTCATTAAAAGGAGGGGGAGGGACTTTTTATACAGGCATGGAGTGATAGGACAAGGAGGAACAGCTTCAAATTGATAGAGGGCAGGGTTGGATGGGATATTGGGAAGAAATTCTTCCCTGTGAGGGTGGTGAGGCCCTGGCACAGAGAAGCTGTGGCTGCCCCTGGATCCCTGGAAGTGTTCCAGGCCAGGTTGGACAGGGCTTGGAGCAGCCTGGGACAGTGGAAGGTGTCCCTGCCATGGCAGGGGATGGAATGAGGTGAATTTAAGGTGCCTCCCAACCCAAACCATCCTGTGCTTCTGTGAATTTAGCAGAGACTCTCTGAGTATCTCTAAGAGAATCCAGCCAAGATGACCTTCCTGCACCCCTGTAAATGCACATCAGGAGCAGCCAGAGCACAGAACTCCTCACCCACTTACCCCCTTTATCCACTAACAGACATCAGTTCAGTCTTTCATCAGCAGGGTAAACAGATCCCTGCACTTGCAAGTGCCCCACCCCCCCTTCCTCACTGGCAAATACCCTTTCCTATTGCACTAATTAACTCACGTCCAGAATCCCTGCTTAGGCTCTTCCATTTAGTAGCGCTCACATAAACAAATTAACATGATAAATTCCATTGCACATGAAAGCCAGTCTCAAGAGAAACACATTTAAAACCCAATTTCAGAACATGAGTGCTGCCAGGCATCTCACCAGGACTCATTACAGAATCCACTCGTGGCCTCAATCCCTCCAACATTCATGGTTAGATGGCAACAGTTTCCATTTAATAGGCTAAATACTGAATACTCAACCTGTCCTCATAAATAACAGGGTTTGTTTTTCTCATGCTGGGTAGAGCTCCTGTTAATGGCTTTCCACACAATTCTGAGCATGATAACAGTGTGTGGACAGGAAAAGAGACCAAGAGCTGTATTTAAAAAAAAAAAAAAAATTATAATGCATTTCAGGATTTGGCTGCTCATCAACAACAGAGGGGATTTTCCAAAACATTCTGCATTAGCCTAGCTGTAGTAGTGGTGGCTCCAAAAATGTCACCCTTAGTCCTTAGCTCTTGGAATGCCAGAATGGCTTGGGTTGGAAGGAACCTTAAAATCATCCAGTTCCACCCCCTGCCATGGGCAGGGACACTCTCCACTAGACCAGGTGCTCCAAGTCCCATCCAGCCTGGCCTGAACACTCACAGGGATTAACATCCTTATTGTTTCTGCCCAAAAGGAGGCAAGATAGACACCACTTCAGCTTTGTATCAGAAAAAATAAGCTGTGTAGGGCTCTGACTTTGGTCTTTCTGTTCTCCCACACACATCCCTTGTGGCCCTGAGTATGGCACCTTCAGGCCCAATGTGTATTTATACACTTAAATCACACTAAATAGGATTTCAAAAGCCTCCATCCACATCTAAATTCCTTCACAAATCTTGCTTTTGATCTCTCCAGCTACATCCGTATTACCAAATCAGCTCAAAGCTGTACCAGTGCTAGAAATCCACACCCCACTGGTTGTTCTTGATATTTAAAGTCCAGCTCTGCTCTGGCTGCAGCTTCCACCAGTAACCTCAGGCACGGGGAGCTGGGTGGAGTGGCTGACTCACACTCCACATCCACAGCCCCTGTGCATGAGGGCACAGAGCCAGTACCTCCAAGGTTTTAGGACTAAACCACAGGAATGAGGCAGCAGCAGTAAAGATGCAAAAGTTCTCTGCAGATGAGAACAGCTTTGTTCACCTCCCAGACAGGGAACTGGCTTGTATTAAACGGTACTTACAGACCTTGGAATGGGGCCATCCAAGGAAAGAAGGGCTCTTGCGTGGATGCTTCTATTTTTCTATTCTCCCAGTAATACAGCTATACAATTTGTTTTGTACTCCTGAAGCAAACAATTGCACATTCACAGTTGGAGGTAGGGTATAAATATTGTCTCTGGCTGATCCCTTGATCCTGTCGTCCTCGCTGAATTAATCACACTCACAGATCAATCCAGGATTTGTTGCTGGCAGAGCAGATGGCCAGGCAGACTGCAGTTGTGAGCAAGGCAGGCACGTTCTCCTCCCAATTATCCAGCAGCATTTTCCAATAGTGGATACTTAAAATTAGACATTATTTTGAACAAATGTTAGATCTCTCTTGTTCCTTCTTCAGCTCCACAGGGGCAATGACCCTTGATTTTTGCTCTGCTTCCATGCTCTAACACTCAGCAAAAGTACAGGATGGCTGGTGCCCCTTTCCCTTTCAACTGAATGTTTTCTGCCCCATTTTCTTCTGCTGTCTTCCCATTTTCCACAGAAATGAGGTGACAACACCAGCTGCTGTTTAGCACAGGGATTTCAAGGGTGCATTATATTAATTGCTGAGCCAGGAGGGCTCCAGGAGAGGGAAGAGAAGCTGCATTCATGAGGCTCGTGGCATGGAACAGCAGGAATGGGGGTGACAGTGTGTGCCTTTCAAACAGCCTGGACAGGACTTCCCTGTCACAGGAGTAAATTTGCCGTGAAAGACAGACAGACGTGCTGTTCTCGCAGTGTTTACGTCTGTTCTGCATTCAGAGTCCCTCTGGATGATAATTGCTGCTGTCTCCCCTCTGTCCCCTGCTGAGGAGCTGTGAGAGCTGTCAGGGGAGTTTCAGCCCAGCTCCATCAGTTCTGTAGGAGACACCTCAGGTTGCTCCAGAGGTGAACAGGGTTAACCCAGAGCATGTTTGCAGTCCCTGCAGGAATGAAACACGACAGGACAGTCCAGAGGAGACGATCCCCCCATGCGGGGACACAATGGGCCACTCTGATTAACACATCTATGCAAAGGCATAGACATCATCCCCTTGGCTCCATGGCTGGAGAAAAGACAGGGAGGTTACACAGAGCACGTGAGGCTGCACGGGATGCGGCACACACACACTGCATCAGGCAGCCTCTTATCCACACAGGATCACAGCATCCAACAGCACCCAAAGAACAGCAGACATGGAAAAAAGCCTGCAAGACCTGGGAGGGGAACAGTGCCCAAGTTTACACTGATGTGAGCTCAGAACCATGGAATCCCAGAATGGTCTGGGTTGGAAGGGGCCTTAAAGATCAAGTGGTTCCAATCCCCCCACCCTAGGCAGGGACACCTTCCACTATCCCAGGTTGCTCCAAGCCCTGTCCAACCTGGCTTTAAACACTTCCAAGGATGGGACATTCACAGCTTCTCTGGATAATCTGTGCCAGTGCCTCACCACCCTCACAGTCAAAACGTTTTCCAGATATTCAATCTAAACCTACTCTTTCAGTTTGAAGCCATTCCCCCTTGTCCTGGTACTCCAGGCTGTTGTAAATATTCTCTCTCCATCTTTCTTGTAGGGTCCCTTCAGGTGCTGGAAGCTTTCTCTTCACCAGGCTGAACAATCCCAAGTCTCTCAGTCTTTCCTCACAGCAGAGATGCTCTATTCCTCTGATCAACTTGGTGGCTTCCTGAGGACTCACTCCAACAGGTTGATGACATGCCAGCACTGTCCTAACCACCTACAGAGAATATTCATTTCAGTATTTCACCCTTTGCAGCTTCCCACAAAATGAAAATAGAAAACTTGAGGTATGCAATTGCTTAGCCTTATGCTCGACCTTTCAATATAGAAACCAGATACAAATGTGTATTAATTTGAAAAGTTAAAAGCTAAAGCCAGGGGTCTTTGTACTTCAGAACTGTATTTATTAAAACAATGCTGGAATTGACATTTCCAATGACTTGAACACAGCACAAACCAAGCCAGTGCACTCCCTTACTCTGCAGCCCAGAGAGAGGATGCCAATTCCACAAGAGGTTGATCCCAGACACATATTTTGAGAACTACAAGTCCTTTTCCCTGCTGTACTGTAGGAACCCATGTGTCTGCATGTCTGGCAGTTCAAGGCTGCTCTTCAAGAATACCAGGGCTGCCTCTCAGATCCCAGAAAAACTCTCTCTTCCCCAGCAGTTATCATTTAAACTGTGTTCCCAGACCAGCCTCGAGGCCAGCTCAGCACACAGGACCAATTCCCTGGGCTCAGTTTCCTTCTGGAGGAGGTGGGAACAAATGACATCTTCTCCACAGCTCTGCCTTTGCTGGCAGAGAAGCAGTTACCTACCCTAAGGGAAGCCCTGCAGAGGATGGAACCAAACTGGAGTTACACACATAGAAGCCAAATCCAACACCTCCAACATTTATAAGTCCCTCTGCACAGGCTTTCCCACAGGAACCTGAGCTTAATTTCTTTAGACCTTGTAGTACATCACCAAAACTGCAGCTGACACAACTGTGCCAACTAACAAGTGCAGGGAATCACCCACCTGTCACATCTTCAGTTTTGTTCCAAGGGGTGAGGCCCACCTTAAATCCTCAGCCCTGCCATACAGGAGTGCAGCTGAGCCAATTCCAGCCACTCTCAGACCCACAGAGTGCCTCATGTCCTTCCCACAGCCCCACCAGCCCTCCCTCTCAAGGCTGCTCCATGTCAGTTCTGCCTCTCAATGGCACTGTCAGAATCTCACTGCCGGTGCCTGGCTTCCCACCCTCATCCACACCTAAACAGGAAACTGCAGGAACTTCACTGTGAGGAGCCTGGGAGAGCCAGCTTGTATTCCAGTCAATGAACAGCAGGCACAGGCAGACTCACACACTGTCACACACAGACAGCAGCTGCCCCAGCTTCCATCCCTGGCAGTGCCCAAGGCCAGGCTGGACAGGGCCTGGAGCACCCTGGGATGGTGGAAGGTGTCCCTGCCCATGGCAGGGGTGGAACTGGATGGGATTTAAGGTCCCTTCCAACCCAAACCATCCTGTGATTCTTCTTCCAGCTCCTCCAGAACAAATTACATTTTTGCTCTTCTCTGTATTGTTCCCATACACCCTGCCAAGCCACAGATCTCCTCAGCAAACTCCCAGCCCTGGGCAAGCTGTCTCCACAGCCCTGCAAGGGAAAGCACCACTGTGAGATGCTCAGGCTGTAGGTACACTGCAGGCTGCTCCTGCTCTGCAGGTTTCCCATTTTGATCCCTACTCCCCCCTTTGCTTTGACTTTAATCACCACTCAATTGACCTTTTCATCAGAATTATGAGAAGCCAATGTCCTTTCCTGAATGGAAGCAGCTGCCCTTCACTTCATATCCCTGATCTCCTGGCAATTCTCTTTACTCTGCTCTTGTTTTTATGGCCTGTGATGTGGCAGTATCAATGAACTATTGCCCATTTCCTAGTGAAGTACACTCAGTGACAAGCAGAGAATGCCACAGGACCCCACAGGTGACCTCTCCTCCCATAGGAGAGCCATTTATTCCCTTTTTTTTTCTCCTTTACTGGAAAACCATTCTTCTCCCTTAGCAGCTTTTTCTTCCCCGAGCTTTTGGCAATAGATTTTGCCTTTCAGTGACAGATGCCTTCAGGATCCAGATGTGCTGAAGCAGCTGTGCATTTTCTCCTTCACAGAGTTCTCTCACCTGGGAGCAAAGGGGTTTATTTCTGTCATGTCTAATCAGTGGCCTATTAATGCTGTTCCTTGGTGTTCACAGAAACAATCTGAGGTACTGAAGTGAATTCCTGGGTTATACTTGGCAGTTTTTTCAACAATAAAGGAATCAAAGTCTCCAAAGATCACAACAGGATGAAACAGCAAGAATGCAGAAAAGAAGGGCTTAAATCAAATTAATGCAGTGGTCTCTTGAGCAGGAAAGAGATGAGCCAATGTCTGTGAGAAGGTAAGAAACACTAAGTTCCTCTGTCTCCTTCAAGCTTTGGTTTCCTTGACAGCTACTCTGACACTGTTCAGGGGGCACCTGCACTCTTTATTGTATTCCACAGCTCCAGGTTCTGCCAGGAGCCTTGGGGGAGAGGTGGAACAGGGAAGTTTATGTGACATTCCAGGCTGACACCGAGCCCCACTAGCCCCACGCTGCCTTGCACCTCATCTGGAGGCAGTGGGAGGTCTGTGACACAAAGGTGCAAAGCAGCAGAGCACAGCAGTTCCCTGCACTATTCCAACAGCTCCTCTCCTCCCCATCACAGCAGATGGAAACAGGAAGTTTATGTACAACAGCAAATGAGGGAGCAGTTGAGACTGAAGACACCTTACAAGTCCAACACAAACTCCAGGAAGCTGAGAAAAGGAGGAAGGTCATACCAAGCATCACCAGATTTTCCCTGTCACACAGTGACCACTTTGCAATTAAAACAGGCCAACACAACCTCTTAATGAAACATTTTATTTAAACCAATACAAGCACCATGCTTAGCAAAAAAAAAGATTTGGTTTAAAGTAAACATGCAATGTGAAGTAGCAGAGACTAAACAGCATATGGAAGTTGTACTGGTTACTGGTATTTTCATGGAACTGCCAAATTCTCAAATCTGGCCGTGAACCTCTCACACCTTTTAAGACAAGTCTGGACCACAGAACAAACACAAGAGTTTCACTGAGCCCCTTCTCATGTCCCACCACAGCTCCACTTCACAGGCACTACATGTATGTAGAAAAACAATGTTCATGATGTTTATTTTTGGAATGCTCTGAAGTAAGGAATTGAATTCTCTTGCTTCTGCCTGTTTGAGTCAGACCTGTCATCAGTTTAACGTCGTTTCTGGACCAGCTATTGTACAGTTAAAGATACAAAAATGGAATCCTGGTACAAATGCCAAGATGCTCCTTTGGAGAAGTGAAAAGGTGTCCACACCTGCATTATTGCCTCCTTTAATAGATCAGATAGGTATTCATGATATTAGAAATACACTTAAACCATCAAATACCAGCATTTACATTTTTTGTTAAAAATATTCAAAACACTACAAGTCTAGTTCATGGGCTGACATGCAAACTCATGCTTTAATTCAGCTTACCATCAGTGAACAGGATTATAAGAGCTGTATCCCAGCCATCTAGTCAATATTTAAAGCAAACCTGATTAATTGTGGCAGAAGTCTCCCTTGGAGAGACCTTTAACTCCAGACTGAGGATTTTATGGCCAACTTACTAACTCCTGAGCTCCCAATGGAAAATGCTGACTCTCAGACCTTTAGCTACAAAGGCTCCCCTAGGCTAATTTATGCTGTCTTTTAGATGTCTCTTTAGAGGTCTGAAAATTCAAGAGAAATGTGTGATTACAGATGGGCAACTCACCAGCAAAGCCCAGCAGGAACGTACTGGCCTGAACATGGACTCATCTGCCTCCCACTGAGCCTAAGGGGGCAGCAGCACAGAACACACAGTTCTACAGATAAGGTGGGGAAAGATGTTATGAAAACAAGGATTATTTGTGCAGGAAAGACCTGGACATAATGATGTCTTTGTTTAATCAAGTGTTAGCACTACCTGCATCTCAAGAGCCCAGGACAATTAGCAGCAGCCAGTTGTGTCAAAACACTGCATTAAGACCAAAGAGAACACAAACAAGGCTGGAACAGCAAACACCCTCTGCACACTCATCTTCCCAGAACCTGCAGCTGCTTCCACAGCTCAGCCAGGGAAGCAGGAACAGCTGCCAGGCAGGGCTGGCTGAGGAGCAATACTGGTGGGCTGAGCAGCATCAACAGCACCTTCCAGGAGAAACTGGGCTTTAGCACTCTCACGAGGATCCGTTTGCTCCCTGCAAGGCTGGAGGGGCAGCACCCAAGGCAGAAAGTGCTTAAGTGAGGCACGAGAACATGTGAAGTGGAAGAACTCAGCTGAAGATTCAGCTGTAAGGAATAATGTTTTCTTGGCAGAAGGGAGAGCAATCCAGAGATGAAAGGTCAAATTTCATCATTTCATGCAGCAGCTCCTCCCTTCCCTCCTGATACAGGCCTCTTGTACAGTTATTTTTGTGCAGACCTGTGCAGGCAGCAGTTGGCTGCTGGCAGCCCACCAGTGTACAAAGTACAACAGACATGATTAATCCAGTTTTTCCCCACTGCAAATCAAGCTGAACATTCCAAGCAGCAGCTTCCCTCTCGCCCACACTGTACTTTGACATGCCTCACCTTTAGTACAATCCCCAAAAAACCTCAAAAGAGATTCCTGCTGTTCCCAGACTGATGCTTGGAATGACACTACCCTTTAAGCCAAAGTCTTATTTATACAATGTTTGTCACAAAAGACATGGTTTTTATTGATCTGCAGTACAGAATGATCAAGCAACAGTTTCATAATCAACATTTTTTCGTCCAGGGAAATGAAATTGTTTTTCCAGTTCAGTACGTTAACACAGAAATTGAATTACAAGCACTTCTTTCCCGCACCAAAAGATCGATTTAATTGGATCATTCCAACATGTATTTTGAAAAGCTCCTCTCAAGTCAGATTTATATACAAATAAATGAGCAATAACATCAAACTAGGAAGAGATTTACCAACACTGAAAACCTTTGCAAATGAATTCCTTGTGATCTTGAAGGAGTTAGCGTTTTACCACTAACACAACCTACGTTGACAAATGAAAAAATAACCCCACTTTCAGCAAAGGTTTCACAGCATGAAATACTGGCCTCCAAATTTAACACTGCATTCCTTCCCAGCGAGCAGATTGGTTGGGGCAGCTGTATTTTAAGGTGTGTTATCAACAGGAAGCTGCTCTTACGCAGACACTTGTTCAGAAGCACAACAAACACTCACGGGCAAGATAGGGAGAGACTGTCCCGTGAGTGCTCCTCCTGCCACAGCACGTGCTGAACGTGGCCCACATCAGACAACTACTCTATTCAATACAAAACAGACCTGTAAAAAGACTGGTCATTTATAAAAGTTAAATACTATTTTCACATTAGATTTGCTGTTTCAAAGAGATGAACCGTTAAGTAGATGAAAATCAAATGATCACTTATGCAAAAGCTTCATCTGGAATGTAATTTTGACCAAAAAGCCATTAAGAAAGTTAGAGGTTGTAATTAAAGTACTCAAAAGCTACGTGTGGCCAACTTTTATAACAAAAGAGATATAAATCGTTCATTATCATGAAAAGCTTTAACCTCTTGACTCCTACAAATGGAGCAGATGATTGGAATTTCAAGAAAATGAGGTTGGCTTTTTGTTTTAACAGATGTCAACTGAAGCACGAGGCACTAGGAACAAATATTACTTGGATTCTTTAACAAAGTTTTTACCAAATTTGTAAGAAGTGGCAGTGTAAAATTCTCAAGTCCTTTTAAAGCTAACAAATGAAAGGCACACAGTATCACCAGGTGTTCAGATAACAGGAAATGAGCAGAGGTAAACTTCTCAACAGTGTCAGAACAGAGATGCAAGAAGAAATCTGGTACAAGAGGAACCAGAGTTGTAGTTCAGCCCTTAGTTATCAGCTAGTTCCTGTGAGACTGTATTAGCATGAGAACTGGACAGTCAAAGCTTTGCCCTGAAATTTAGGAAGATTGACTCAGGCAACTGAGGAATTACTGGAATGACAAAAATTAGTTCCAAGAATTTGAGACAGTTCACATGGACTGGATGGAAAGATAAATGGATGGATTTGCAGTACAAGGATTTTGACTTTTTAATACCAAACAAATGCTTCCAGGGAGCTTCCAACAAATGCTTCAAAATTGAGAAGACATTAAGTCAAAAATTACTCTGGTAAGTGACAGTACATAAATTCTGCATATAAATGGCTAACGTGTGTCGTAAGGATGCATTTGTAGCTCAGAAAAAGTTAGCGTCAGCTTCCAAATGATGTTTGTACACGGTTATAAATCCAGAACTGAACTATTTTAGTTACAGAAATATTAGTCACAGGAGTGCAAAAGGAGTCCCTGCAGAGGAGTATTCCCTTTTAGCAGGTACAAATAAGGAAACACCTGCAAAGATTTGTTACTTCAAGGAGACAGACCTGCTATTCTTTGCACAAACTCTGCACAAGAGAGATACTGCAGGAGACAGCTGTGAATACAGTGCATTGCTTGGATGTAAGTACTCATGTCTGGTTCCAGTATCACCAGGATGGTACATAAATACTTAGAGGTTTTCCTTAGTGGAAAAAGCCCAGTTTCTCACGCAGCCATTCTTCAGTTAGGTCTTCTGTATTTCTGATTTCGAATACCTAAACAAAATGGCATTGCATCAATTCCTGAGGGATGGGGCTGGAAGGGACAACACACAATGCAAGCAGCACCTTTCCACACACATTGTCTGAGCTGCAATAAACCACTCACCAACCTACAATTTTCAGGTGCTTTCTTGAAAGCATCAGATCAGAGGAAAACACACAAGACTGAGTGGCAAAAAACATCACTAACATGAACAAGAATCTTGTAATGCTATTTCTAGGCTTTACTCTTATCCCTTAAGAATATGAGAAAAGCACATGTGCTACATTTCAAAATAACCCTGAAGTGGCCCCATCTCACATGCATTATCTCAGCAAGATGGTATTTTGAAGAATACAAATAATTTAATATCTGGGTTGATTTAAGCCCGAAGTTCAGCAATTTTACTCAGTGCAACACACAGTTATTTTTTCTTTCAACTGAAATAAATTAATAGTAGCCAGTAGCATATTGTTTTACCTGTAAAATATCTCAAAATAGAAAACTTGGGAAAAAAACCCAACAAAATCCTAGAAGCACAGAATGGTTTGGGTTGGAAGGGGCCTTAAAGACCATCTAGTTCCAACCCCCTGCCATGGGCAGGGGCACCTTCCACTATCCCAGGTTGTTCCAAGCCCCATCCAACCTGGCCTTGGGCACTTCCAGGGATGGAGCAGCCACAGCTTCTCTGGGCAAAACCCCCAAAACAATCTAAAAACTACTAACCCAAAGCTTTGAGAAGTCTTTAATGAAGACTTTAAGCAGAAAACAAGGTCCAAAACACCAATATATTCTTTACATTCCATGTGGGCAAGTAACTGGTTAGGGTTTGGGTTTTGTTTTTAATAGCCTGAAGAGAAACAATGTTAATTATGATTGATTACTGGAGTCCATGAGATGCCCAAAGACAAAAGTCAGGTAATTTTACAAATTCACAGGTCTTAAAAATGGAGAAACCCCAAAAATCAGTGTTACAAGAACAGAACAGCTTAACAGGAACCAAGCTAATATGCAAGTCACTGGAGACTGACGAGAGAACTCAGCTGAGTCATGAGCAAAAATCACACCAGGAGGAAGTCACAGCAGGAGTTAAAATGAAACACAGCTCAGCAAGTGGCAAGAATAAAGTACATTTGAAGAGCAAGCAGGCAATCCCAACTGGAGACAGCCTGTGTTCTCTGCCTTCAGGAAAGATGAATGAACCCAGTCCTGGACTTGCATTCAAAAGCCATTCAGGCTGAATTTCTCCCATTTCAGAAGTGATAGGAACTCCAACTGAGCTACTTCCCAGGCTTTCCCCTTCTTCTCACCAGTCCCTTCTTCTTGCTTACTGAAAACTGTCTCTTCCTCCTTTCTATGATATTTATCAGGCCTCCAAGATGCAGTCTCAACAGATCTAAAAAAAGATTTCTTGGGGCTGTGCTGATTGTTTCTGCCATCTTCTGCTGCCTTCCTATTGACTCCTGTAAACCTGAGGTCTAATTGAGAACAGAGGCATCTTCTCTTACAAGGTACAGCTGGAAGAGGCAAAAGCTGGACAGAGCTTGGAGCACCCTGGTCTAGTGGGAGGTGTTTGAAGGAATGAACATTAAGGTCCCTTCCAACTCAAAAGGACTCAGGATAAGAAGACCTGAAGGGAACAGTGCTATGGGGAGTGCTGAAGTCATTTCACATGGTATGAAAAACCTGAAGCAGCTACTGACTCTATTAAGCTTTACTGCTTGAGGCAAAAAGGAGTTCAGGTGCCAATTAGGCAAAAATTTCAAAGATCTCCAAAATGAAAAACAGGTGACATTTCTTTTCTAAAATATACACACAGCCAGACCTAGTGAATGCAGTGATTTCTTCTGGTGTCAGTACTGGAAGAATCCAACACAGGAAGAAATTGTTCATCCCTTGGCACATGTTACTTACTCTGCAGGCTGTTCTGCAGGCATGCAGCCCCAGGAACCAGCTAAACTGATCTACACCACACTGAGGCTTCAGTCTATTCTTCCCATCAGTAAATTCCTCCCCCACAGCAAAGATGTCCATCCTACTGAGGGATATTTTTGTTTAAGAGAACACTGTTCCTCCTGGTGTTTTAAGGTACAGAAATCTCCACACATACTCCTCCTTCAGCTCTCCTAAACCAGACACTGTTCACTGTAATCACAAACTCTCACAAAACCCTTCTTGCCATTGGTTCAAGCAAGACACAAAACAACAACCTGCAGTGAAGGGGGAGTTAAGTCAAAAGCCAGTTATACCTTAGTGAGTTCAGCTGTCTGTACAAGCTTATTCTTGCTTCCAGCATACATCATCTGCTGCTCAGGCTTACATCCTGAAGTTATGGGGAAAAAAAAAAAAAGGAGATTTTAAAAAATTATTTTGACTGCAACAATTCAAAAATAAGTTTGGGGGTTTTTAAGAATTCCAAACTGAAAGCTAAAGATAGTCACAGGAAGATTCTCAGGTAGCTACAGAAGAATATGCTCAGTAGTTGCTAAACTCTTTTATATACCTAGTTACTCTAGCTCTGAGAAATGAAGGGTAAAACAATGCAATCAGTTTATCTTCTCCCAGGGGATAACAAGGATAATCCAGTAATACCAGCAAGATACACCACTACAGTTCAGAACACAGATGGAAGCCCAGGAGCAATTCAGCTCTGTAAGCCCAAACCAAGACCCAGGTTATTTGGCTTCTATTAAAATGACACAGTGCCCTGTGCAGGTAAGTTGATGTTGAGGGCTGCTGTGACACAAGCAGAGAATGCTCTCAACTGCTCTTTACAAACCTGGGATGATCCAGGATTAGTCTGTTTCTCCTGGAACAGTTCCCCCAGCACTTTCACATGCTCAGATCTGAGTTAGGGAGCCCTCTCTTCCTCCTTTTCCCCCACAGCTGTGACAGCCCTTTAGACTGTCCCCTCACAGCATCCTCTACTGCTGCCCATTACACCCAGGCCCCCCAAAAACTCCTGTCAAATCTCATCCTAACCCTCCTAAAGTCCTGTTCCTTTCATGGGTAGAATGAAAGGAAGAGGATTCCAAGATCCTCAGAAAGAAATGGGTTCCCATGTCCTTGTGAGATGAGAGGAATTTCCTCCTCCCAGTCACTTATGTCTGACTAGCAAGAGACAGCAGAGCAGAATCACCCAGGAACACAGGCAGTGTCCTCCAGCCCTCTCTGTGCTCACTCCCTGAGCCTTACAGGGCCATGTTTTGAGGATTCCCCAAGATCTGAGGAGTAACCAGGTTAAATTAGATTAAACCTCCATAAGCGGATGCAGAGTGCTCCAGGCCCTGCCCTTCAGAGGGCTGCTGAGCACACTGACAACAGGCACATTTAGGCAGACACACCTTCTGGCCAGCTAAGCAGGAAACCAACACTCCAGCTCAGCCTTCAGAAGTGGGAAAGAGAGAATCTCTTCTATCAGACATCTGAAGTGCCCTAAATGTGAACCTCAAAGGCAGGAAAACCTCCTTGAGAGCACTAAGTACTCAGTTTTATCTTCCCTAGAAGAGAATATTCCCAAATTTACAACACACAGTAGCTACAGAGTTCACTCACCAACTGGACTGGAGAAGATAAAGCACAATGGATAGGAAACTCTTCCATCTTCATGCTGGTACTTGTAGCTATACACAATAAATGTTTTTTCTGAGGTTAAAGAAACTAAAAAAAATCAATTATTTTAGTAGGATATTATCCTCAGTTATCAGAGCCTGATGCAGGCAGAAGTCAGTGTTGCATTTTAGATGATGTTTTAATTTGGCAATAAAAACCTCAGTTTTGTTTTCACTTCCACATCTGACTTTCAGAACTGGCCCTGCCTCAGTGTGAGGGCTGTCTCTGTAGTAATGTTTCACATCAGAGCTAAAAATCACCCTCTCATCACAAATATTCCTCTTCCAACTTTGTAAAAAGCCTTCCCACACCCACCAGTGTGGTTTTGGCTTTTAATGAAAGCCAAATTCTTTCTTTGCTGACCAAGAACTTCGTTGTTTCAGGTGTTCTGCTCAATTTGAACTGCAGTTTTAGCCAGAACTTCTGTTTTACAGCCTCCCACTGCACTGTAGGCATGAAAGGCAAGATTCAGAACAGCACAGGGAATGGTGCCAGCCAGCTCTTGAGGCTAATAGGGCAGGTATTTTCCTCACATGTAACTTAAGTGCCCCTTTTATTTCACTAGTTAATTTACTTCACCCTCTTTTGTTCTTTTTTCAAAACAGGGATTCCTCCCTGGATCACATGCCCACAGCAATTCCAGAATCAGTAACTGCAGCAAAACAACAACAGCCACATCCTGAGAAAGTACCAAAACACATCCAGAGTTACACAGGCAGTACCCTATATTTAGAAGTAGCCACTGACTGGTACATTTTACTCACTTCTTTACATTACCAGCCACTGGTAATGTAAAACGTGGCTTTGCTTTACTTCCCCAAACATTATATAGTGTAAAAGGAAATCAAATGTCAGGAAAGGCTTAAATGAGTCATTGTTTCAGCAAGTGCTACAACAGTTCAGTGCAGCCTGAGAACTGATCCCTGGGTTATTTCACAAATGAAGGATCAGCAAGATCACACTACAGCAATTATTGGCCTAAAAAGGTGAAGTCCAACACTTTGAACAGCTTCCAGGAGTGAGTAAGTCCAAATGGCAGCAGCATGGGAAGGATATCGAGGTTGTCTCTCAGGCAGCTCATCCTTTAGCTCATCAGGAGAAATACCCTGGTGACATTAAACACAAGCAATATTTGAGCAAGTACCTCACACTGGAAGGTTAAAGCAGGGTAAGGGACACTGAAACACCTGTAGGGCAGATGTTGATCTACAGGTGAACTGATAAGGACCTCCCAAATTACTACAGCAGTTCAGGAAGATTTGTGTGCCAATAGACTCCTATGACTAAACACAGAATTAATGTTAGCATGAATAATCACCCCTATTTTAGGCATAATAAGTTGAGCAAACATTTTTGGCTTTAGTTGGCTATGCTGGCAGTTACCATGCTTTGCCAACCCTAGTACTAAATAAGTAAGCACACACTATAAAGTAAGTTAAAATCAGCTACATAAATCAAAAGTTTGAAGATTTGAGTCCTTCCTCCTTCAGCAAACAAAAAAGATTCCTCATTACATCTGAGTGTTACATTGACATCTACATTCTAGGGAACAAGAGCTCAGGTTAATGCTCAAATCCCTGGGAAGGATTTAATTTTGCCCTATGGACCGTTAAGAAACACCACACACTGGGCTGACCTTATTATGCCACCCATCAAATTTAGAGTCTGCAGGGGATTAGCAATCCTGCTTCTAATTGATGGCAGACCAGCTCAGAGACAAATGCGCAGATCTACGTGGAAACACAGCAGAAATCTCTTCAAAAAGCCAGCAGGTGCCAAAGATGCTTTTTACATCATTAAAACAGCTTTAAAATTAACTTTTTTTCTGGTGCAATTAATTAGTCAACTCAATTGCTTCTGCATAGTTTCACTATTAATGGTGCTGTGCTTTACATGCAGAGTGACCATGCATTTAAATAAGCTCATGACCCAAATTAGATTAAGAGTTTGATAACAATTTGAAACTAAGGCAGTACCTTAGAGACAACAATATATTGCAGGCTGAAGATACTCTTATTTACAATTCATTTAACAAACCTCATGCTCCTCATCCAGCACCACCAACTGCTTATCCTTGTCGATTTTCACTATAAATCAAAATAAAACACAGATCAATGTTTTTTTCAATTGATTTACACAATGGATGCATGAAGCTTTTTAGCACTCAACAATTACAGTCCTTGTGATTCTGTTTTTCTTCTTCAGTGTATCCCATGACTTCCCAAAATCATTTTACAAACAGTGGTAGACTCTGAGCCATAATTAAATATAAATACTCTGCTAAAAGCAGATGGAGACTTGAATCCTAAGAACAGCACTGTTTTATTGTTAAAATTACAGGCAGGATTGAAAGTGCTGCAGCCCAGAGAACAAACACTCCCCTGGCTCATGTTTACCTGATACAGCAGCAATCTTACACAGGGAAAAGAGGAGAGAGGATGTTCTGACAATTTTTGTCAGGCACGTTTGGAACTTACTTATAATGGCAGCATTGTTGGTCTCTTTGCGAAATCGGAATTTTCTCAGTTTCTCCACCAGGTCTTCGGCAACATCACAAACCACCAGAGATTCACTCTGCAAAAAGGAAATGGCACAGGGGAGGGAGAGATAAATCCTTCCACAAAGTGAAATGGACCAAAAAAATCCCTGTGTCACCCACATCTGTGCATAAATACTGAAGAGGGCCTGCATGCAGCTTGTCCAAAGCTTCAGAGCATCACATAAACCAGAAAAAATGTGGGTGAAAGGAAATTGTTTTTTTTTTTAAAAAACCACATTAACAGAACATTTATCTGTTTTAATTTCCCTCTTCAAAGCCACACAGTTAACTAAGAGTATTTATTAACTACTCCTGAAGTGGGATTATTCTCAAAGCTCTTAGAAGTCAACTTTACACTTCAGAAGTTGATTTTATACTTCTACACTTACAAACAAAATTTTACACTTCATTTTCCAAGCCCTGAAATAAGGGAGTCCTTTAGAGCAACAGCAAATGGAATCAAGTAATTTAAGCATTTAACCTAGTAAGAGCTACTATTGGTATTTAAGAACAACATTGTCCTTGTTTATTTTTACCCACAAAAATATTGAGATTCACACACACAGAAAGAGTTTCAGACATTTTAACCCACAAACATGCAGCCATTTCTCCCTGTGCACACCAAGCTCTCAGAGATGCTCAAGTAACATATTAGTCATCCCACTGAAGATGAGGAAGGAAATTATTGTTTCACAAGCAGCCATGCAGGTTATCTTCCCTTACACAAGCAATTTCTGAACTGCACCAAGCCAACCACTGCCATTTCCTGAGCAACATTTTATACACAAAACCTCCATCTCCAAGGGGTTCATGCCAGCTTGATAAAGAAGTTACTTAAAATCTGCAGCTTAAACTGTATTTATGAACTCCCAAGGCATCAAGAACTTTGTACCAAAGTAACTGTATTTCAAGGTTTCCTTAAAAAAAAAATTCCTCAGATAAAAAAAAATGTGTAAGATTACCAATCAAAAGCTCTTGCATTGAGACAAATCACTGCTTTTAAACCACAGTGTCACTACTTAAGCTCCCAGTTCTGTCTTCTCGTGTTCAACATTGTGAGATTTCCCCCAAAAAGCAGACGGGTGGCTCTGCTTCCCCACGTCCAATACCCCACGTTTGTTGTTGCTCCTAAAAAGGTTTCCACCTTGATCAAATTCTGGCACAAAGTTTCATCCCTGTGCTTCCTCTGGACAGCTGGAGAGGAAATCAGGCTCTGCTGTGACAGCAGAGCTCAGGCACTGCCTGTACAGTGTCCCTGATTTTGCTTGTTTCCCCTAAACATCGAAGATCACCCTTGGCTCCCTCTGATCAGCAAGTGAGTCCTCTGACCCAAACAGGTTGAACTCAATGATTTAAAAGGTCTTTTCCAACCTAACTCGTTCTGGATTTTGTGAAATACCTCTACTATCCAGTCTCACTCATACAGGGAAAAAGACCCTAAAAAACACTTTAAAACATAACAGAATTCAGGGCTGCATTCCATAGCTGAACTTGTATTTCATATAAAATGTCACTTACACCCACTCTCACTCACCCAGGACGTCTCAATTTAAAAACCCAACAGGACTCAAGGCTGCATTTCAAAGCTGAGGTTATACTTTATATAAAATACTCTTTTGTGAAGGAAGCTTTTCTCCCAATCCTCTGGGCTCACCAGCTTCTCCCAGCAGACAAGCCATGCTCCTGCTCACACCTGTGCAGCCACACGAACGCAAATCCCTGAGGGGATCTGAAGGAAAACACTTGGTAACATCAGATTCAGCCTGTTTACCGGGGCTAAGCCGGCTCACCAACGCTTCGCTTAACAAAAACTGAAGAAAGGCGAGGCAGGATTGCTGCACAGGCACGGGCACACCTGCCAGCACCACCGAGAGGGTGCTGCTGCTGCTGCTGCTCCCCGGACCCTCCTGTGCGGATCGCCCTGGGGACACCCCCTCCCCTCGCCCTCAGACTGACAAGTAAACGTGGATCTCCCAAAGTGCCTCAAGCACGGCTCTCACCAGAGAGGCACACAGCAAAACAGCCCAAGATTTGATCAAATTGGCTTTGCAACTGCTCCTTCCACAGGAGGGTTCAGCTCCCCAAACCTTTACTAAAAGCAGCATGCATGACTCTTCCTTTCTCCACAGCCATTACTTTACCCATTAACCAATATTAATGCAAAGTACCCCAGAGCATTCATCCACCAGTCCTTGTTTCCCTTGGTCTGTTCCAACCAGCAATCACAGCTCAAGTTCAAATTCACCACTCGGGTGAATGACTTCAATGAGCAACAATCAGACGTTCTTCAGTGAATTAGCTCGAATCATTACAAGCCAACCAACAACCAGGTGCGACCAAGCCATAAGTCGTTTCACAGACACATAATCAGTTCCTCAGAGGTCAGATCACGCGTTTTCCTGTTGATTATTCTATCATTTCCCTATCGAATCTTTCTGAATCAGCTAACTATGCACCATTTCAGGGGTGAACCCCTTCCCGGCCGAACCCCCCCTCCCTCCCCTCACGATCCCCCGGGTCCCCCCTGAGGGAGCGGCGCGCGCTCCCCCCTCACCATCTTGGCGCGCGCACCAACCGCAGCCGCTCGCGCGCCGCCACCGCCGCCTCCTCCTCCTCACTGGGTTGCGCCCCCCACCTCACCGCGCCTGCGCGGCGTAAGCCCCGCCCCGTACCTCGCCCTCCGACAAACCAGCAGCGCCCCCGCGGGATGGGCGGGGCGGTGTCACGCGCCTACGGGCAGCGGGGAGGTTCAAGGCCGCCGAGGGCGGGAAAACGCGGGATCACGTGATCCAGCAGCGCCACGCCTCCCCCGTTGCTGTGCAGCCCGAGCCACGCCCCCCTCACTGTTGCCATGGCAACTCGCGGGCTCGCCCTCAGGCGCCATTTCGCTCTGAGGGGATCTGGGGGAAGCGGGACGGGACGGGGTGGGCTCGGCTTTCCAGCTCTTAATGTGCCTTAAAAAGGGCAAGGACCGAAGGTTTAAACCCTGGAATTGAAGCGTGACATGAATTAGAAGTTGTTGTGCTTGCTGTGCTTGTGTGTAGAAGTGGAATTTAGTTCAGGAAGTCATGCGGGGTCTCAAGCAGCACAAGGCACAAATAGGAGCAGCCAGAGCTAGGCACACGCTGCTTGTCTATAATGGACTTTGATATGAAGCTCTCCTGATGCTGGGGTGAATATTTAGCCTTTTCCATGCCGCTCACGTTTTTAGATGCTGTTAAAGCAGAGAAAAATGCACTTTAAGGGATTCCATAACGGATTTAAGAATATAATTGCTTTCCTCAGAATGAAAGGACAGATGCAGCCTTCACATCTCAGACACAACTTCTAGTGACTTACACTAATGATTTAAACACCAAATTTATAAGATAAAACTGCAGATTTTCACCAAGGGCTTCAGCAAACACCACAGAAGTGCAAGATTGCTGAGCAGCTATTGGAGCCTCACACAAAATCACAGAATGTCCTGAGGTGGAAGGGACCCAAAGGGATCATCAAGCCCAACTCCTGGCCCTGCACAGGAAAACCCAAAAATCCCATGCTGTGCCTGAGGGCACATTGAGGTCTGTCAGCCTTGAGGCCATGACCGTTCCCTCAGGAGCCTGTTCAGTGCCTGACCATCCTCTGGGGAAGAACCTTTTCCTGGTATCCCGCCTAATCACAGAATCACAGTCTGGTTTGCATTGGAATGCACCCCAAAGATTATCCAGTTCTTAGCCCAGTGCTCTGGAACACCTTCCACTAGGCCAAGATGCTCCAAATTCCTGCTAACATGGCTTTGAACACTTGCAGGGGATGGGGCAGCCTCAGCTTTTCAGGGCAGCCTGTGGCAGGGCCTCACAGCCCTCACAGGCAGCAATTCCTTGCCAACAGCCCAGCTAACCCACATTTTCCAGCACAGGGAGGAAGCAAAGCACAGCCATGTGCTTCCAGGAACATGGCTTTGGGTCACCTCACAGCCACTGCCACTGCAGCTATGACTGGCAGCTGCCGGGGACAACGCTGAGACACACTGAGCTCTCCAGCCTCCGGCAGGGTGGCAAAGCTGAATCCTGCCCCAAGTGCCACCACTGTGGCTCCAAGAGCTCTCTGTGCAAGCACACAACAGCATCAGCCCTCCTGGTGCTCTACAGACCTGAAAGGGCACCTGGAGCCTGAGTGTACTGCCAGGAGCCAGCACCTCTGCCAAGAGCCCAGGAGTGACAAGGGCCAATTTCCTCCAGAGGCATAGAGGCTCTGCCCAGGGAGCAGGGCTGTGGGCTAGCAGGGCTGAGGGGACAGGGGACTGGAATCACAGCCCAGCTGCCCTGGGACAGGCCTGACAGACAGACAGACAGGATGGGGGGCAGGCACGAGTCCCCATCCTCTCTGTGCCCACCTGAACCCAGGGACTTAAGGCACAGGTGTGGTATTTGCTGGGTCGCCAGGACGAAGGAGGAATTGAGACTCTGACTCCATGTTCTTAGAAGGCTAAATTATTATTTTAGGTACTTATATTAAAGAATACTATACTAAAACTATACTAAAGAATAGAGAAAGGATATTTACAGAAGGCTAATGTGGGAAGATATCGCGATGTTACACTCAGGCGGAACCCCTCCCCTTTTACCGTTACCTGACCGTTAACCCCTGTTATAAATGACCCCGTGAAACCGTTAATAAAGGCCATTTCACCATCCACCACATTGGTGAGTGCGTGTGCTTGGTCCGTGTGGCAAAGGTGCTGCCACCGACTCGTCCTCGACCCAGGACGCCACGCCCCAAGCGGCGGCAACAAGTGGTGCTGAAAACCCAGGAACGATCCGGGAAGTGGGAATCTCCTGGGCGAGTGAATGGCAGCTGGAGCAGCGGGACTGTCTCCGGCGGGGAGGATGCTCCCAGAGGACCGGTGAGAGGGGAAAGTCTTGCGCTGAGAATTGGTGAAGTAGGAAGGCTCGCACCAGGAGCGGGTGAAAGATGAAGGCTCGTGCCTAGGACCGATGAAAGAGGAAGGCTCATGCCAGGGGTGGTGAAAGAGGAAGTCTCGCGCTGGGAATCGGCGAAGGAGGAATTCTCACACTGCAGCCAGCAAAAGAGGAGGTCTCGTGTTGAAAACCAGTGAAGGAGAGGATGGAGCCCCTTGCCAAGGTCATTTTTAAAATTCACGGACAGTGGGGCATAGCTTGCGAGCCGGGAGACTTCATCCTCGCGGTGTCAAGGCTCCTGCGCGTTGGGGTAATCGGGCAGCTGGAGGGTATTCTTCACCCGGAAGTGTGGGATGATTGTACTGGGGCCCTAGCAGAGGAGGCTATGTCCTCAGGCTTGGGGCAAAATCTAAAATTATGGGGCAGGGTCATGCAGGCTCTGAAAAAGATTTAGCAAGTTCAGCAGGAGCGGGGAAAGTGGCCACCCAGGACTGCTTGCAGGAGGGGCCCCAGCAGGGTGCGGACAATCGTGGGTCTGCTGAGTGTGGGGATTTGCAGCTGCAGGAGCGCTCTTTGCGCCTCCCGAGCCCAGGCACCCTGACTATGGGGAAAAAGCGGCCATTTTGGGATGGACTGCTAGAGGAGGCGCAGAACGCGTCCGTTAATTCAGAGGCGCAGAGCGCGGCCGTTAGTCAAGAGGCGCGGGGTGCGGTCGTTAGCTCAGAGGCGCGGAGCCCCGCCATTGATTTGGACTCCGAGGCAGTTTGGGCAGGGCCTCCGCCTTATGCGCCACGGGGTGGCACGCCCCCGAAGGGGGGTGGTTGCGGATGCAAGCACGATCGGCAGAGATGGAGAAGGTCTCCAGGACAGCGCAGACACACGTGGGCAAAAAGGAAGGAAAGGACACGGAGGGCGAGCTGACGCTGCTCGGAATACGCGTTGGAAATCTCATCACAGGGCACTGGCCTCCCCCAGCAGGAGGCAGGGCGAGCCTAGAGGGAGGGAGGGCACAGGGCTAAGACAAAGGGGCAGGGTCGGAGCCTGACAAAAAGGTCTTGGAGCCCAGAAGTCCCCAGCCAGTCGAGTTCCGGGACCAAGTCAGACTCGAGCTGGGACGAGTAGTTCCACAAGTGGTCCATTCCTGATCCCGACTCTTATTCTGATGATTCTGATTTGGGCGAAGAGGGAGTGGGAGCACGCAAGGGTAGCCATCACAATCCTCCTGCTTGGGCCAAGGGGAAACTAGGAAAAGAACAAGCTCCTCTTATGGACTGGAGGAGAATAAAAATAGCGTGTGCCGAGTGGGCCCGTTCAGCCAAGCTAGCGTTTCCTGTCCAGGTGAGGGGGCCAGGCGGAAATCAAAGAACCTATACACCTGTGAACCCCAAGGATGTACAGGCAATTGTCAAAGCGATTGCAGACAGGGGGATTAATTCAGCGATGGTCTCTACTCTCATCGACAGTGTTTTTGGAGGGGATGACATGCTCCCATTTGATATCAAGCAGACGTGCAGATTAATTTTTGATGGGGCAGGAATTATTGTATTCAAACAAGAGTGGGAGGACAACAGTGCAAGGCAGCTGGCCTTGGTGACCAGGACACACCACCCACTATATGGTTCCAGCTTGCAACGCTTAATGGGCACAGACCCAATTATGATCACTCCCTAGGCGCAGGCTGAGGGCCTTCGAGCCCACAAGGTAGTGACAACAACCTGTGCTGCCAGAGAGGCGATTCGCTCTGCATCTAAGGTGATCACCAGACCATCGCCCATCGCCATGGTCTACCATAAAGCAGAGCCAGAGCGAAGGTTTCACGCAGTTTGTGGACCGCCTCCAGGCAGCAATTGATTCCTCCGCTCTACCATCAGAAGCAAAGGGCCCTGTGCTAGCGGAGTGCTTGCGCCAGCAGTGTAATACTGCTACAAAGGACATCTTGCGGTCGCTACCACCCGGGGCTACCATAGCAGACGTGATTAGGCATGTCGTTAAAGAGGAGCATCTGGCCCCAATTCAGGCAGCTATCCACACTGCTATAACTAACGTAATGGCATGCTTTAAGTGTGGCCAGGCAGGGCATATCGCAGTAAACTGCCCTCAGTCAGGATACCCACCGACAGCCATTCCCCCACGCCAGATGGGGCTTAGGGGGCCATGCTGGACATGTGGAAGGAGGGGGCATTTCGCTAGGGAGTGCAAACCCAAGGATCAGGGAAACGGGATGGGGAGGGGGCACCCGGGCCACACTCAGCCCCCTCCCACCCGGAACATGAAGTGGCCCGGTTGTGCCAATTGTCAGTGGGTCACGGAACTCCCGCACCCACTGCCCCCTTCCACTGTCAACTTCACAGCCCAGCCAACGGCCCAGACCAGTCCATCCACACCCCAGGAATACCAAGAATGGCTCCCTGGGGACAAGGCCCCTGGGTGGCCCTGGCCATGAAGGCATGGGAGCGAGACCCATGGGTGGCCTTCGCTGTGAAGGTGGGCAGACACCCACTAATAGTGTGGGCTGTCTGCCGCCTCTATAACAACTCTGATGGCCCTGCTATCTGTATCCCTTTTTGGGTTGGTACAGGATCGGATGTCACCGTCACTGGCCTTCACAGTGGAAGTTGGAAGCCCCCATGGTAGGCGGGGTTGGAGGACTGTCTCACACCTGAAAAAGCACCCAGCTTATTGCGCTAACGCTTTGCATGGAGAGGGGACCAGGGAGAACCATCACCTTCTCCCCGTATGTGATGTCCGAATGTCCACCCTTGTTAGGGAGGGATGCCCTGACCTTGTTGGATGTTAGAATGACAAATTTATTCTAAGGGCCACTGCTACACACCCACAACTGCCCATCAAATTGAGATGGAAATCACTAGACCCAGTGTGGGTCAAGCAGTGGCCCTTGTCCAAGCCTCGAATGACTGCCCTTCTCAAATTAATTACCCAGGAGCTACAGCAAAACCACATTGAACCCTCCACAAGCCCATGGAACACTCCGATCTTCGTCATACCCAAACGATCTGGTGAAGGCTTCCATCTCCTACACGACCTACGGGAGGTGAACAAAAAAATCCAGCCAATTGGCCCTGTGCAAACTTTGTTGCCAATAAATTCCATGGTGCCAAGAGGACAACCCTGTGCAGTGCTCGACATCAAAGACTGCTTCCTTTCCATCCCCCTGCATGACGAGGACAAAGAGTGGTTTGCCTTTTCAGTCACCTTCCCGAACAGCCAGCGGCCCAACCTGCGCTTCCAGTGGCAGGTATTGCCTCAGGGAATGGTCAACTCCCCCGCCATTTGCCAAATCACAGTGGACCGAGCACTAGCGCCAGTCTGACAGAATGATCCCACCGCGACCATTATCCAATACATGGATGACATCCTGATCGCCGCACCATCGACGAGCCAGGTAGACAGGCTAGTGTCTGCAATCTCAGAGACCTTAAAAGCAAATGGGTTTAAAATTGCCCGTGCAAAGATAAAAAGGGGACCATGCGTGACCTTTTTAGGGGTGGGACTCCTATATAACCCCTCCCCAAATAAAAATCCGCCGAAACATCAGGACGCTCCACAACATGCAGCAGCTGGTGGGATCCCTACAATGGCTCCGTAACATCTTCCTGATCCCTCCCGAGGTCATGGATCCCCTAAGCGACCTCCTAAAAGGGAAGAACCCATGGCAGCAAAAGGTGCTGACACCAGAGGCAGTGAGCTCGCTTGACTTTATCAAACATCAGATGTCAATGAGCACGTTCACCAGATGGGACTCGAACGCACCGGTCGATTTGTATGTCCACCTTACGAAGAAAGGGGGAGTAGGAGCGCTAGCCCAAGGACCCCCTGATAAAGCCCAACCAATACAATGGGTGGTCTTGGGAAAACCATCGTGCGGCTTTTCCCCAGGATTTGAGTGCCTTGGTAGCCTCATTATGAAAGGCAGAAAACTCGCCCTGAGACATCTGGGCACTGAACCCACCAGAATATGTCTGCCCTTCCGCACACAGCTTTCCGCACAGTCATCAATAACGTCAGAGTACCTGGCCATAGCCTTCACTGGATTTGGGGGAGAAATTTGTTACGCAGCGAAACCCCCTTGGACTCAGTTGCTTGCGGTTGTTGACATCGACCTACCATCTAAGATGATTGACCAGCCATGAGAAGAACCCACAGTCTTCACCGACGCGTCTTCGTTAACCTCCACTGCAGCGGTAGTATGGCAGTCAGGAGAGCGGCGGCGTTGTATTAAAACAACAGATCCTGCGCTTCCGGTCCAGCAACTCGAAGCAGCCGCCGTGGCACTAGCATGTGGACTGTTCCCGGAGGAACACCTTAACATCGTGACAGACTCTATATTCGTGGCCAAGCTCTGTCTAGCCATGGCTGGACCCGGCGTGGCAGTGTCCACAGTGGCGACGATGCTGAAAGAAGCACTCTGTTCGCAAAAGTGCACCGTGTCTATCATCCATATCAACAGCCACAGTCCAGTTAAGGGGTTCTTTCAGATCAGCAACAACAAGGCAGATGTCGCTGCAAAAGGGCTGTGGACCCTAAGAGAAACCCGTCAACTACACGAATCCCTACATATCGGGGCCAAAGCGCTCACAAAGAAATGCAGAGTCTCAGCCGCTGATGCAAAGCACGTCATCACCTCATGCCCCTACTGCCAAAAACCACCACTGTGGTCCAGCGGCATCAGTCCCAGGGGCCTCAAGGCAGCCAAAATATGGCAAACAGATTTTACATTATGCCAGCTGCTGAAACCCCGAACATGGCTTGTAGTAACAGTGGACACCTACAGTGGAGTAATCGTGGCCACGCAACACCGAAGGACCGACTCCAAAGCAACTATCCAGCATTGGTTAATGGCCATGGCATGGCTTGGTATCCCGAGGCAAATGAAGACAGATAATGGTCCGAGTTTCACTTCAAAATCAGTCCAAATGTTCGCATCAAGATGGGGTATAACTTTAGTCCACGGCATCCCATATAATAGCACCGGACAGGCTATTGTGGAACGGGCTAACCAAACCCTAAAAACTAAACTGGAGGTGCTGGCGAAAACAGAAGGTTTTACCAATTCCATCCCACCAAAAGACGAAGCGCGCATCCTGGCAACCGCCCTGCTGGCTTTAAATCAGTTCCCCAGGGGAGACGAAACAAAAAGTCCTGCCCAGAGGCACTGGGCCACCCAGGCACTAGAGGAAGGCCCACAAGTCATGATCAAAAATGAGTTAGGGAAATGGGAAACGGGTTGGAGGCTAGTACTCACAGAGTGAGGGTACGCAGCCATTAGGAAAAATAGTAAAATTAAATGGTGCCTGCTTAAGTCGATAAAACCGGACCTTCAGGGCAAAAACTAATGAAATTTGTAAAGCTTGGTTTGCAGGACTGAATCCTCAGATGCCCCCGTGGCCCGTATCTTCCTAAAGGCTGCGACGAATCATCAAGCAGCCCGATGGCAGACCATACCAGGGTCGTGAAATACTCAGTGACCAAACTAAAGGAGAGGCTGGCGCAGAGAAGGACTGGGGGAAAAAGCTCAACAAAAATGTTATCAGTCATGGTTCACATAAATGTTGGTTTTGAAAGTCTTGTTTTAAGTGGTATCCATCAAGTAGAGTTCGAACTCTGGCCACGTTCTGGCTCTACTTGAATGGAATGCCAATCAACCCGGAGTTTTTCTGCGTTAAAGGTTCAAAGGACGTTTTGGAGAGAAGATGAATCTGGACATGAGCTCTCCAAATCTCTCTAGTTTTAAGGTCAAACAGGTCACAGACTCTGGGAGGATAATTCGGTGCTGTGGTGTCAACCAAAAAACTGAGGAGGTCCTGCGAAGATATCCAAAGTCATGGTTTAGTCAGCCCCCATGACTGATCCCCAGTGAAGTTTAAATCAGCAAATATAACATTTCATTTTCTTACACATGCCAAGCTCAACATGTCCTGAGACAATGCTGTGCCAGAGACTGAGTTCTTCAGGCACATGGCAGGGCAGCCCCAGCAGCGCAGCTGGCACTGCCAGTGCAGGAGCTCCTCACCCGCATCCTGGTGGGCGTAGGCTTTTCCACCTACACCTTAAAGATGGTTGTGATGCTCCTCCTGAACACCCCTGCCACGGTGGCTCAGGAGGGATTTCCTGGATATCTTGGAGCACCTGCACCACTGCCTGGAGAAGACAGACCTTGAGCACTTAGTTGTAGACAACAAGAGGCTTCCTGTGGAGATTGGCTTGTGGGCAGGCTTTGGAGTGGTTGAACCACCAAGGCATTTCCGGCACCTGGTGCATGATCCAGGTGCCCACACTGAGGCCATCCAAGATTACACTGGGCTGTGACATGGGTTCAATCAGCTCCTGTTCTGCAGCCCTTGAAAGAGATGCTGAGGCACAGGGCTGTCTGATGGCTGCTGTGCTGCTTGACTATAGTGTACATATGAACTGTATATAAATTACCTCTATCTATACTTGTCTTTAACTAGTTTCATTATACATGTAAAGTTTTTATATAAACATATAAAATGTATATATGTAAAATTTGTGTTATATATATAGTTTTGCAATATTAGGCAGAAATCATATATAAAGATTGGATGAGGTTGTGTGGCAGCAGCATGGCAAGGACCTAGAGCAGGGCAGCCATGAGCCAATTGACCCTGGCTGGAGAGCTCAGCTCGCAGCTGCCTTGGGGCAGTCCCTTCTGGGCTGCTGCTGAACTGCTGCTCCTGCCTTTGGGGCTGTGGTTCAGGCACAGGGGAGCAGCCATGAGCCAGAGAGCAGCAGCATGCAGAGCTGGAAAAGAAGTTTTGAGGTGCAGGATGGGAATCGAGCGGAGAAGGCTTCGGGAAGGAGAACACGAACTGAACGATTGAATGCCTGCCTACTCAGGGGATACTCAAAGTTTTGGATTCCATGTCTGTGCATCTATCAAGGAACAGCTGGATTGGGAGCAGATGGCATCCACCTGACCTCAGACCACAGGCAAAAAGATGGGCAGATATGGGACACAGCAGGGCAAGGGACATCCCTGCACAGCAGTGCTCTGACAAGAGCAGCAGTGGCCTCCTCTCAGTGGCCTCCCAGTGCAGCAGCTGCTGAAGACCATTGTGGCTACACAGATGCTTTTTGCTCTGCAATCCCTTTGTACTCAAAGGCCAAGCTGGGCGTTTCACCTGGGCTGGAAGGTCTGGGTAGGCAGGGAACAGGCAAGAGGCACTGCTGTTGTGACCTCCATGTGTTCACTGGGGACACAACAAAGAGTCTCTTCATCCCAGACACTGCCCAGGGCCTTGGCACTGTGAACCTGAACTTGTTGGACATGCAGGAGACTCTCTGCTGGCAGAGGGAATTACCCACTGGGAAATTGCTGCCTGCAGGTGTCTGATAATGGGAAGATTTGCAAGAGGACTTAGAGGAGCTGGATTTGGGAAGAGTTGAGCAGTAAAAACAGAGCCACCCTCACCCACTCCAGTTATATAAAAACCAGTGCCATCCCAACAGAATCTCTGGTGTTTTTATAGATAATATTATTGATTATAATCAGCAGGATTGCTGATGTTTGTTTCTCCTTGACAAGAGCTTGGGGGTGTTTCTGTCTGCTTTCTGAAGGGAGCCCCTGGGGCCCATTCCCTCCCAGAGGGGCTGCACTTGCTGGGTGCTGGGGCTTTCATTGTTGGGCCCACTGGGAGCCCCTGAGCTGGGCTGGGTAACAAGGTCAGGGCTGGCCCGGCTGTGATGCCTCTGGCCCCTGTGACATCAGGGGCAGCGTGTCACAATGGGGGCCACTATAAAAGGCCCCCACAGGTAACGCTGGCCCAGCACAGCCTGGGCAAGCAGTGAGTGCGCACGTGGTGGGGCTGGGCTGGGCCAGGGCCGGGCCACAAGCACCAAACCCGGGCCTGCATTGTCCCCGTGCATCCAGGGCCAGCCCCTGGGGCCAGTACCTTGGCCAGGGCACGGGGCTGCTGCTGGCGCACTGGGACAGGCCCTGCTGCCTGCCAGCTGCCTGGGGCCCTCTGCTTCCCGCCCTCACATCCCTGCGTCTCCGGGCCTCACTTCAGCCCCCACCAGCTCCCTTGGTAGCCCCACTGAAACCCTTGTCTCTCTCCTCCTGCAGACCATGGCGAACAGACTCGTCCTGGCTCTGACTGTGCTGCTCATCTTCCCGTTCCCACAATCCGTGGTGAACAGATTTCATGGGGATGTGCCACACCATGTATGTGGGAGGTTAAGATATCGCGATGTTACGCTCAGGCAGAACCCCTCCCCTTTTACTGTTACCTTTTACCGTTGACCCCTGTTATAAATGACCCCGTGAAACCGTTAATAAAGGCCATTTCACCGTACCACATTGGTGAGTGCGTGTGCTTGGTCCGTGTGGCAATGGTGCTGCCGCCAAGCCATCCTCGACCCGGGACGCCACGCCCCAAGTGGCGGCCACAAGTGGCACCAAAACCCAGGACGATTCAGGAAGTGGGAATCTCCTGGGCGAGTGAATGGCAGCCAGAGTAGCGGGACTGTCTCCGGCGGGGAGGATGCTCCCAGAGGACCGGTGAGAGGGGAAAGTCTCGCGCTGAGGACCAGCGAAGGAGGAAAGCTCGTGCCAAGGGCCGGCAAAGGAGGAAGTCTCGCGCCAAGGGCCGGTGAAGGAGAAAATGGAGTCCCTCACAAATGTCATTTTTAAAATTCATAGGTAGTGGGGCATAAAGAAAGAAAACAGAAAGGTTTTACCAATTCCATCCTACCAAAAGACGAAGCGCGCATCCTGGCAACTGTCCTGCTGGCTTTAAATCAGTTCCCCAGGGGAGATGAAACAAAAAGTCCTGCCCAGAGGCACTGGGCCACCCGGGCACTAGAGGAAGGCCCACAAGTCATGATCAAAAATGAGTTAGGGAAATGGGAAACGGGTTGGAGGCTAGTACTCACAGGGTGAGGGTACACAGCTGTCAGGAAAAATAGTAAAATTAAATGGTGCCCGCTTAAAGTCGATAAAACTGGACCTTCAGGGCAAAAACTAATGAAATTTGTAAAGCTTGGTTTTGCAGGACTGAATCCTCAGACGCCCCCGTGGCCCGTATCTTCCTAAAGGCTGCGACGAATCATCAAGCAGCCCGATGGCAGACCATACCAGGGTCGTGAAAAACTCAGTGACCGAACTAAAGGAGAGGCCAGCGCAGAGAAGGACTGGGGGAAAAAGCTCAACAAAAGTGGTTCACATAAATGTTGTTTTTGAAAGTCTTGTTTTAAGTGGTATCCATCAAGTAGAGTTCGAACTCTGGCCAGGTTCTGCCTCTACTTGAATGGAATGATCACCAATCAGCCCAGAGTTTTTCTGCATCAAAAGGTTCAAAGGGAGTTTTGGAGAAACATGAATCTGGACATGAGCTCTCCACATCTCTCTTGTTTTAAGGTCAGCTGTCGCAGACTCTGGGAGGATAATTCGGTGCTGTGGTAAATGTATGATTTCAAATCGTCAACTGTGTTAACAATTATCAGCCAAAAATCTGAGGAAGTCCTGCAAAGATATCCTAAGTCATGGTTCAGTCAGCCCCCATGACTGATTGCCCTTGGTTCCACCTTATTAGGCCCTATTATCGATCTTGGACCTTATATTTTAAACAAGTTAGCGTTGTTTATTAAAAACCAGTTAGAAATAGTTAACTTTTTGTTTGTTAAACACTTACAGTTAAGACAAGTTTGCTGTGGTTGTGTTGCATTGTTCAAGTTCAGTACATTTTACCAGTTACACGTTTCCCAGTTGTCAGTTTTAACCTTTGCATTTTCTATGTTTTTAACTAGTCATAAAAGGGGTGGGAAATGTGGGAGGTTAAGATATCGCGATGTTACGCTCAGGCAGAACCCCTCCCCTTTTACTGTTACCTTTTACTGTTAACCCCTGTTATAAATGACCCGGTTCAACCATTAACAAAGGCCATTTTACCATCAAGCACATTGGTGAGTGCATGTGCTTGGTCCGTGTGGCAAAGGTGCTGCCACCGAGCCGTTCTCGACCCAGGACGCCACGCCCCAAGCGGCGGCAACGCATGTGGAGGAGATGAAACCGGCCCCCCCAGAACCACCTGAGCCTGGCTGGGGACCCCGGCTCCTGGCTGCCTTCCAGTACCTGCCCCAGATCTGGCAAATTGCTCAGGCACTGCTTCTGCCTTTGGGGTGGTGGCTCCGGCGCAGAAGGGCAGCCGCGAGGCAGAGAGCAGCGGCCCAGAGAGCTGAAGAACAGGCCAGAAGGAGGAAGGTGAAAATCGAGCAGAGAAGGCGGCTCCTTAAAAAGAGAAACAAAGAAATGGAGCAAATGCGCCGGACCCTCAAAGAACTGGAAAAGCAAATGGCCAGGCTGATTCAAATGAATAGAGATACAAACAAGATGCTGAAGGTAGGCAGGGCAGGCTTTTGGAAGACCACAGGCAGTGGCCTGTGTGAAGGAAAGCTTCCTTTGGGCTGGCCAAGGCGAGCCGCACATCTTTGTGAGCAGCCAGCGCACAGAGCTACGCTTGCCGCCCAGCAGAGCCCTGCGCTGGGGCACAGGCTCAGGGCTCATGACACTCCCTGCCCCTCTTCCCTCTATCTCTTCTCTGTATCTATAGTAACTGCATCTATATTAGTGTCTCTCTTTCCACTTTTCCATGCAGAAGCTTTGCATTTTCTCAAGGACGGAGCCATTTGAAGGAAGATCCGGCCAAATGCCTCGAGATTGATTCAAATTGTTAAATAGTTTAGAAATATTTAAAATATTTAAAATATTTTATTTAAAAATATTTTTCAAAGTTTTAATAACTTTAATGTAGACTAATTCTAGATTAATATGGTAATAATAAGTAATAATTAAGTAATGGCACTTATTCTTTATATTATATAATTACTATCATTCATCAAAATTAGTATGAATTATATTAATTAACAAAATTTAGGTATGCTATATTTTTATCTTAAGCAGTGAAATTTACATAATCTTCATGATTAAAATACTCAACTTTTATTAATGTTAATATATAACAGTATATAAAGTAGTTGCTTAGATAAGATTGACTATAATCAGAATTTGTTATTTTCAATATTTAAAATATGTTATTGTGATTTGAAGATGACACTGACTGCCCTCCTGTCTTGGGAGAGTGACTTCCCTCTGGGAGCTGCAGTCAGTGCAAAGATGCAATAAAGGCAATGCCTGAACAAACGCTGTGTCTGTGAGTCTCCATGTTGGACTCAGGTGTCAGCTGTGGGGAATTCCTGACAGAGGGGCACCACAGCACCCCTGGGCCATGCAGAGGCTCCTTTCCTCCCCTCCGGCAGCTGGTCCTTTGGTGCTGTGATCAGGCCTCTGCTCTGCGGGATGCCAAATGCAAGAGAACCAGGAGTGCCACCACTCCGACTGTCACTTAGGTCCCTGCAGAGCTCAGGAGACACCATGGCTCCTGTGTAGGGTGTGGAACGCTGCAGTAGGCCATGACAGCAGGGACAGCAGGGACAGCAGGGACAGGGGGACACAGCACAGGAATCACAGCCCCGCTGCCCTGGGACAAGCCCGACAGGCAGACAGGACACGGGGCAGGCAGGAGTCCCCATCCTCTCTGTGCCCTCCTGAACACAGGCACATAAGGGACGGGGGGAATGGAGACACAGCAGGCCCCTCTCCTCTGGGAATATCCCACCTGCCCAGGGCCCTGACAGAACACAGGGACTGAGGCACTGCAAGAGGAAACCAAGGATGAGGAGGACAATGCTGAGGTAATATTGGCCCACATTCTGCATGCAAACTGCTCCATGGAGGAGAAAACCAGAGGGGTCCTTGCCACAGCAGATCCCTTCTGATGGAATTTTTCGGTATTCCTGCACACAGGTGTCCTGTGCAACATGGAGCACATGAATGCACTTTGACACCAGATTCTCACCCCTGCTCGAACATTCTGGCACAACAGGAGCAAGCATTCCCTAATAACACAGGGGTTCAACTCTTGTGCAAAGCAACACAAATTATCTGCCAGAGCTGCTCCTCTACTGCTTCTTGATCTGAAGGAGGCAGGAGGTGGTTTGGCTAAAGTTCCTTATCTCTTTTGTCTCATAATGGGAAGGTTTCACAGAGGTCTTGGAGGGGCTGGATCCAGGAATAGTCAAGCAAGAAAAAAATGAGCAAGCCCCCCTGAATCTCACTCAGAAAGCACCGTGAGAAAAGCACCTCTGGTGCTTTCATAGTTGATATTATGCAACATATTCAACATTAGTGGTTATATTGTTTTCCCTATTGACAGGAGGTCAGCAAGAGGGGCTTCTGCTTGCTTTCTGAAGGGAGCCCCTGGGGCCCATTCCCTCCGAGAGGAGCTGCACTTGCTGGGTGCTGGGGCTTTCATGGCTGGGCCCACTGGGAGCCCCTGATCTGGGCTGGGGACCCATGTTGGGGCTGGCCCGGCTACGATGCCTCTGGCCCCTGTGACATCAGGGGCAGCGTGTGACAATGGGGGCCACTATAAAAGGCCCCCGCAGGTAACGCTGGCCCAGCACAGCCTGGGCAAGCGGTGAGTGCACACGTGGCGGGGCTGGGCTGGGCCAGGGCTGGGGCACCAGCGCCGCAGCCGGGCCTGCATTGTACCCGTGCATCCAGGGCCAGCCCCTGGGGCCGGCGCCTTGGCCAGGGCACGGGGCTGCTGCTGGCCCACTGGGACAGGCCCTGCTGCCTGCCAGCTGCCTGGGGCCCTCTGCTTCCCGCCCTCACATCCCTGCGTCTCCGGGCCTCACTTCAGCCCCCACAAGCTCCCTTGGTATCCCCACTGAAACCCTTGTCTCTCTCCTCCTGCAGACAGACCATGGTGTTCAAATCAGTCCTTGCCCTGACTGTGCTGCTCCTCTTCCACTTCCCACGGCCCGTGGTGATTGGTTCGCATGAGGATGCAGAGCTGAGCGAAGAGGACCTGGAGCAGGCTTCCCCAGAGCCACCCGAGCCTGCCTGGGGACCCCTGCCCTCGGCAGCCGTGCAGCAGGGGCCCTACTGGGCTGCTGCTGAGCTGCTCCTCCTGCCTTTGTTCCTGTGGCTCAGGCGCAGAAGGGCGGCCATGAAGCAGCAAGAAGCAGCCAGGAGAGCTGAAGAAGAGGCCAGAAGGCGCAGGATGGAAATCGAGCAGAGAAGGCTTCGGTTCAAGAGGACATTCAAAGACTTGAAGGCCATGTGGAGGACCATGAAAATGATCAAGAAGAAAATGGCCAGGCTGATTTGAATGAACAGCAAGGTGTGCAGGATGCTCTTTGGGCTGGCCGAGGCGAGCCGCACATCTTTGTGAGCAGCCAGCGCACAGAGCTGCGCTTGCAGCCCAGCACAGCCCTGCGCCGGGGCACAGGCTCAGGGATCCTGACACTCCCTGCCCTAATCCACTCCATCTCTTTATTGTATCTATAGTAACTGCATCTGTTAATGCTTTTCCCTGCCATAACATTGCACTTGGTCCTGGATGGAGGTATTTGAAGGAGGATTGGGCCAGACTGATGTGCCCGGATTGCAATAGGGGAAAAGTTTAGAAATAACGATATATATTTATTATATCTAGATAACTCTTTTTTGTTGAACAATATAGTTGTACAATATATTAACTGGCATTATTTGTAATAATACTCAATTATAAGATGTAAAAGCTAGAAAAAATGTAGTACTAGAGTTTTGCTGGAGGGGAATATAAATTTATTAGTCAGGAATGACACTTTTTTTTTCATTTGTATTGCAAAAACATATTACATAGCAGTGTGTTATATTAAATATATGATATGTATTTTATATGTCCATTATATAAAATATGTATATGTATATGATATATAATATGGTAGAATTTAACAGTATAGCATAAGAGTATATTTTAACCTGTACTTTACAAATTGAATATGGCATATTTCATGTAATAGATAAAATAGAATATATAATGGCTGTAAATAGAGGAATTGATAGAAACAATCGATATTGTTATAAGTGTATGGATACAAATGATACTTTGATTTTTGTCATGAATTTCAATAAAGTTGTCATCGACATATTATTTCATTTGTTATGTTTCATGTGTCTGTGCCAACCCTGCAACACTGTGGCCGCCATGGTCCTGCCCCATCCCTGGCACATTGAGGGCAGCGCCTTCACTCGGTGCCGCCATGGCTCCACCCGGTCCCTGGCACATTGAGGGCAGCGCCTTCACTCGGTGCCGCCATGGCTCCACCCCGTCCCTGGCAGGCTGAGGGCAGCGCCTTCACTCGGTGCCGCCATGGCTCCACCCCGTCCCTGTCAGGCTGAGGGCAGCGCCTTCACTCGGTGCCGCCATGGCTCCACCCCGTTCCTGGCACGCTGAGGGCAGCAGCTTCACTCGGTGCCGCCATGGCTCCACCCCGTCCCTGGCAGGCTGAGGGCAGCGCCTTCACTCGGTGCCGCCATGGCTCCACCCCGTCCCTGGCAGGCTGAGGGCAGCGCCTTCACTCGGTGCCGCCATGGCTCCACCCCGTCCCTGGCACGCTGAGGGCAGCAGCTTCAGTCGCAGGCTGAGGGCGGCGCGGCCAGCCCGATGGCTGCCGTGTTCCTGGTTACGCTGTACGAGTATTCGCCGCTGTTTTACATCGCCCTGGTGTCCGTCTGCTTCCTCGTCACCAGCGCGCTCGTCCTCGGCTGGTCAGTGCTCGGGGACCGGTGGGGCTCGGCCGAGGGGGCCTGGGCTGTGCTGAGCGGGAGCAAGGCCAGGCCCACTGTAGGGGCTTGGAACGGTCTCTTCCAACCCAAACGCTCCTAGGCTTCTAAACGAGCAATAAAAATAATTTTTAAAAGAAATTATACGTATTTCTGTTAAGCTCGTTTCTCTTTTAGTGATACCGAAATGTTTTCTTAATACTTTTTGTAATATCATTCATAATATTGGCAATCAATGCGTTTGTGTGTACTGAGCTGTGTGAATCGAGGCAAGGGGGCAGAGCTGGGGAAGGGTCTGGAGCGCCAGGAGCAGCTGAGGGAGCTGGAGGGGCTCAGCCTGGAGAAAAGGAGGCTCAGGGGGACCTTCTGGCTCTGCACAGCTCCCTGGGTGCAGCCAGGGTCTTTTCCAACCTGAAGGATTCTGTGAATCTGTGAGCTGATCTCCTGAAGTGTCTCGAGGGGTGGGGAGTGAAAGGGATTCTGATTGTGTTTGAGAGGATGACGCAGAAATGCCACTGTTGCCTTTTTCAGAAGCAGCTCCTTTAATGTCCCTAACCCTCAGGAGTGGCTGTAAATGTAAATACTGGAACTTGCCAGGAGCAGTGCATTGATTGGCAATCAAAATCTTTCATGTAGAAATTGTGGCTACAGCAGACTCGTGTGGCTTGTGGTGACAATAAAACTGGAGTTGTTGAACTTCCTCTCATTGGTTCCACATTAATATCTGCAAAGTGCTGGTGATAAAGGTATCTTTAAAAAAATGATCATACTAAGCCATGATTTAGATGAACCTTCATCATGTCTATCCCTAACCACTGCTCCTTTTGCAAATTTAATCATTATTTATCTACTTGTCGTAAATTCTGGCAATCCTCTGCTCGAAAAGGTCTGAAATAGATGTGTGCTACAAGATCCTAACATGTATGCACTGGTGACTTTTGGGTACGGGGTGTACAGAGGACTGTCCAAAGGCTTTTTGTTGTTCCAGGATCAGAGATTCCAGTTGCACCTGCACTAGGTGTTATTGCAGTTTATGGAAATACATGCATTTTTTTCTTCAAACTGGAGTATTAAGGGCCTGTTAATGAAGGAGGAGTGGTAGCCAGGAGCTCAGCACATAGCAGCAGGTGAATGTGTGGGCAACTGCTCAGAGGTATTTGCTGCTCCCTTGGAATTCTCCTGTGCCATGGCCATGACCAGGAGCCTCCAAGGGATTTTCCCGTGCCTGCAGCTGCAGTTACAGCTCAGGTGCTCCTGAACTTGCTCAGGAAAACAACTCAAATCCTTCATTTGCCACACAGGGCGCTGTAAATGCAAATGTTGTCACCGGAGCAAAGCATACCTGATCTATTGCTGCAGTGGCATTTGGGCTCCCCCATAATTTTCAGCATTCATTTCTTTAATGATGTGTTTGTGTTGGTGTCAATCAGCCTGAAAAACACCAGCTGTTGAGGAATGTTCATGTTCTCATTTGTCAGGCCTTGCAGTGATGGGAGGAGTGTCTGTTCCTGTGTCAGCTCTGCATACCTGTGGCTCTGCTCACAGGCCAGCTTCCAGAGCCAGTCCCACAGGTGCCCTGGGCACAGGGGTGAAGTGGAATTTACATCACCTGATTACTTGGGCATTGTATTTTTAGCTGGAGGGGAACGCTCCTGTGAGGTGGAGCTGAAGGCTCAGCACCTGTTGGTTCTGCAGAAACATTCATTCATCAACTAAACCCTTGGAAATTCCTGCTTTTTCTAAGCTAGCACTGCTCTGAAGAAATGAATGTTCTCCTCTACCAGCTAATGATCTGGACTGTTAGATCATAAAATAAAAACTGTATCATTCCTACACTTCCTACACTTCAAATTTACAGAAAACCACACCTGACTGTGGAACAGAAAGGCCTCCATGCCTTCAGCTGCTGCTAAAACTGTGCCAGAGGCTCTTTTATCTTGCTGCTTTTCATGAGGATAATCCTGTTGCTTTCATCCAGTGAAGAAAATTTCCAAGGAACGGGGATTTTCTGCCACAATCAGGCAGATTCTGGTATAAAACAGGGCTGCAGAGAGGGGCTCTGTTAAGGTTTGGGTATTGAAGAAGGGAAACAGCTGCTGCCTCTGGCTTCTTTGTGAGATGTTTAACTGGGATATTCCCTCCCCTACAGCCCCAGGGATGTCACTGTGGGTGTTTTCCCTCAGTTGTGGCAGAGAGAGCTGATTTGAGCTGTGCTCAAATCAAGGATGGCCAAGAGCCTTCGATGATGCCACTGAACAAACGCAAATGTTTCCATGAAAGGAATGGCTTTAAACGGACAGAGAGCAGCTTGAGTTGGATATTGGGAAGGAATCCTTGGCTGTGATGGAGATGAGGGCAGGGCACAGACAGCCCAGAGAAGCTGTGGCTGCCCCATCCCTGGAATTGTTCAAGGCCCCGTTGGATGGGGCTTGAAGCAGCCTGGGCTGGGGCAAAGTGTCCCTGGTCACGGGAGGAGGCCGGAATGGTGCTCGGTTCTGCGGGACTCAGATGGGAGGGAATTCTGGCCTAGCCCTTTACCACTAGAGGGCACCGACAACTCTCATTCATTTTATTCCCTTTGTGGAAATCCAGAGTAAAATATTCCCCTTTTAAAGATTCCCTGCATCACTGTGCAGACTCCTGCCTTCTGACAAAAAGCTGAAGTCCAAATGGCAGGATATATTATCCATGCATCCTAGCAGATATTCTGGAAAGCCAAGCTACCTCTTTTTGTTCTGCTATTTGCTATTTAGAGCTGACCAAACAAAAAGTCAAATGTGTCAACACTAACACTGAACCCACTCGTTCTTGTTTTGTGTCTCCTAGGTTTGGTTTGGGTGTTCCTGTTATTCTGAGGAACTCAGAAGAGACAGAATCCAGCACAAGGGTACTGAAAAAACGGATGAGACAAGTGAAAAATCCTTTTGGGTTGGAGATCCATAATCCTGCTGCAGCTTCAGTAACAAGTCAGTGGATTTCTTACATGGTTTTTGTCAATTTTCATTCCTGAACTTGGTACTTTCCATTTTCTGCCTAGAATCATAGGATGGTTTGGGTTGGAAGGGACCTTAAAGATCATCTTTTTGCTCTCATCCTTTTTCTCTATCATAATTTCTCAGAAATACACTTCCATTACGACAGAAATAAGCTTTTACACAGTTTATAAATGTGGTGTTTTTAAAAGTGAAATGTTTGGATAATAAGGTACATTTTAATTCTCATTAATGGAACACTTCCTGCTATTACAGATCTTTAAGTAACTAAAACATTTGCAAATTACCAACCACTGTGGGCGTTTCTATAAATTTCATGGAATTGTAGAATTGTACAGAATTCATTATGGAATATGTGCCACCCACTTAAATCTAAGCCCAGATCTTCAGCAGTGTTTGGAAGTGCACTATTTTTAATAAATAGATAAATAAATCATCACTCTCTTTTTTCTATCTGTTCTCCAATGGAAACTGCATTTAAATATCTGTTTGGATCAGAGTTCAAGCCACCCCTATCATTCCTGAAATCACCCAGAGAGGAAGTGGAATTCATGGCCTTCTGCATCACTGGGCAGCAGTGAGCAAGGCTGAGCATCTTCCACCCACACGGATGTGGGGCCTTCCAATGCATGAGGAGGGGCTGCAGCAGATTTCCCCCCCTCCCTCAACATAACCCCCCCAACACAACAAATCCAACAATTCAGGTAAATGGGATTTTTCAGGAGCTTTGAGCACTCCTGCTCCTGTTTGTGCAGGAAGTGTTTAGAAGTTGACAGGTTTTTGAAAAAAGAATGGGGAGCATAGAGGCCCTTTTACTCCTCCCTCTGCATGATCCAGAGCCTTATTCTTTGAGAGCACAGAGTTTTGTAGATGAGTGATCTAATTACTGCCATTATCTCAGGAGGGAATGGACTTTGGGCTGAGGTTGTGCTCTTGGATCTGCCAATGAGTGTCTAAAGTGTTACCAGAAGTTAAAATTTACCGTTCATAAAATGCATGTGATATTTTTGTGAGCTTAATCAGCCATTTTATCTCCTCACACCCACTGACTTCCATAAACACTAAGCTGAATCTAAATTGTCAGAAGATTTGTTTATAATGATAAATAATTTTTGTTATTTTATAACGTTTAGCATTTTAGGGGCGGCCCAACTGCAGCCTTTCAGTACCTGAAGGGAGCCTAGAAGAGACTTTTACAAGGGCCTGGAGGGACAGGACAAGGAGGAATGGCTCCCCACTGGCAGAGGGCAGGGATAGATGGGATAGTGGGAGGAAATCCTTCCCTGTGAGGGTGGTGAAACCCAGGCACAGGTTGCACAGAGAGGGACTTGGGACAAGGGGATGGAGGGACAGGACACAGGGAATGGCTTCCACTGCCAGAGGGCAGGGATGGATGGGAGATTGGGAAGGAATTCCCTGCTGGGAGGGTGGGCAGGCCCTGGCACAGGGTGCCCAGAGCAGCTGTGGCTGCCCCTGGATCCCTGGAAGTGTTCCAGGCCAGGTTGGACAGGGCTTGGAGCAGCCTGGGATGGTGGAAGGTGTCCCTGCCATGGCAGGGGGTAGAACAAGGTGAGGTTTAAGGTCCCTTCCAACCCAAACCGTTCTATGATTTTATGGTTCTATGATAAAAATCTGTGACACCGAAGGTGTTTTCTGCCTGTAGCTCTTCAAGCATCTAGACTTAGCAATTCCAGGATTGCTGCAGGTGGTGAGTTAATGAAATCCCTCTCCTCTTTCTCCAAGGGGGTGTAACACTGACACCTGACTGCCTGGAGGACTGTGTCCTTACCTGCTACTGGGGCTGCAATGTCCAGAAACTCCACGAAGCGCTGCAGAAACACGTCTACTGCTTCAGAATAAAGACTCCTCAGGCATTAGAGGATGCTCTCTACAATGAATACCTCTACAAACAGCAGTACTTGTATCCTTTTTTTGAATTGTTTTGACAAAATATGTTGATTTTTTTGGCACGGGGAGCATTGAGGATGGTAAATGCGCTGCAGATTTTGGCACAATGCATTTATGAACAAACACGATGAGAAATACTCTTTATGCAAACGTCATGTTTGTCTGCAATTGCAGCCACTGATTGTTTTCCTTGACACAGGCAAAGCATTAAAAAAAATGACAAGGCAGAGAAATATTGTCAGTTACCAGAAGATGCTCAAGTTGTGGATTTTGGCCCTGTGCCTAGAGCTCGCTATCCCTTGGTAGCATTGCTGACGTTAGCAGATGAAGAAGACAGAGAAATATATGATATTGTAAGTAATATCAGAGTATATTTCAGGGCCACTGTGTTTAAGGTCTGAATGTTTCAGGAGAGAGGCTTGAAAAAAGCAGCTTCACTTTCCTGTTCCCTAGAATTTGGTCACTCACTTTCTTATTTTCTTAAATAAAGCAGTTCAAGGCTTTAACTTCCAAATCTCAGCCTTTGAAGAGGCAATGGGGAAACATTGCTTACTCTTTACTTATTCACTACAGCATTTAAAAGATGCTTGTGATTTCCCCAAAGCTTCAGCCTGCCAATGTCCCTGAGGAATGAGGGTTGGGGCAGTTTAGCAACCTGTTACTCTGATTTCTGGGATCACACGGGCATGTGGTGGAGCTCTTGCACTTAAACAGATTCTTGGATTCTGTTGGCAAGGCAGGAGGGTTTTTTTAATAAGTGTCTGGCACAGATATGGAGCTGATTGCTGACTTGGCTATTAGAAACCTAGAAATTACCTTTCTGCCCCAGGTCTGTGTCATGGTTGTGTCTCACAGGAGCCAACTCCAGGACACTTCCAGGAAGGGGTGAAAGTCTGGCTCGAGGCTGATGGGAGACACTCAGCTCCTCAAAAAGGGTCTCCTGCTAATCTCTTGCTATTAAAGCAGCTTCAGCCTTGCCACATGCTGTTCAATACCCTTTCTAAACTCTAAATTGGTGAACTCTGAATGATTTGAGACACACTTTTATCTCCCATCTTTTCATTGGATTGATAATCTGCTTGCATTATCTCCTTGAACAGTAGCACAACTGAATTCAGAAGCAAATTGCCTAAATCCACTGAACACTTTTCCATGCATTCAGCTGCAAGCTGTAATCACAGCAGTACCTGAGAAATCTGTCCCCTTTCCAGTGATGGCTGTCCTTGGCTTCTTGTCACCTGACTTTAGGACTGCCCTCCTCCCTCCTGTCCCCACTTGAGATGTTTTAATACATTTTTATAGAGACTCTAAATGTAGTATTTGAATGTATTTGACATTAGCATGGGCATGAATTTGTAACAGCTCTCTTTTGAGCCTTAACATAGAAGAAAGGGGTGGAAGGAGAGTGGTGGAGGTATTTTTCCTCTGGTTTTGGAGGAAAGGAACACATCTGTAAATCCAGTCGGGAGTAACTCCACCTGAACTCCTTGCCAGACAAATGTCAGAATTGCGTCTGGTTTGTTGAAACAAACTTGTAAAACAGAAATGGTATGTGGAAATGGATCTTTGCCAGTGTGATATTACCATTTTGAATTATGTTTGGGGGGGTCTGTGTGGGTGTCCATCACTGTGGATGGTGTTTTAGTGATTCTTTCCTGGGGGGGGGGGGTCATCTGATTTTTATCCAAACTGGTTTTGTGGCAAGATCATCCCTAGTTGGTTTTGTGCCATCATTTTCCTCCAGATCCAGAAAATTAGCATGACCATATATAAAATGTACAGAAATTACTGGAAGAGTGTCATGGCTAAAGTGGAAGCTTAGATCTCAGGCACTGTGATTTAGAAAAAAAAGACCCTTTTGCCAAGGAATAGTGAAATCAGTTCTTATAAATCCATATGTGTAGGTACATACACATTTGAACTCTGTATTTAATTAGCCATGTGTGGATTTTGAAGTGCAAGTCTAATTTGCCTTTAAATTTCTTTTTAAAGCAAAACAGCTTCTATATTTCATTTCTCTTTTGACAGCTTCTGGGAACTACAATAATATTGAATTTCACTTTCTTTTTTCCCAGCTTTTTAGAGGCTATTACGTAATTTGGGCAGGGTGGGGGTTGTTAGGCACAGCATGCAAGCTTGGAGTGCTTGTATTTCCAGAGGAATTATCTGAAGTCAGCCCGTGGGGGTTCAGAATCCTTTCCAGTGAAATTTGTCTTTTGCCTGCTCAGATTACAAGCCAATCACTTCTTAGTGATTTTTGGAGTCTGAAAACTGCAGTCTGTGTGTTTCTGAGGGAAGGGGGAGAAGGTGGAGAAGACTGCTCAGGTGCCTTTGCAGTTTGGGGTGTAATTCCATGAGGTGGGAGCAGCCAGAGCAGGGCTCTGCTATAAACTGGCCACAGAAGAGCTCCATGGGGAAGCAGGGTGGGAAGCTGAAGGAGCACCCAGGGCTCTCTTGTGCCACATCCTGTTTATCCCTTGTCCACTATAATTTTTTTTTAATCAGTGCTTCAAGTCAACATTGTTGAATTCCTGATTGTCTAAAGAATTAAGCAGGTCAGGAGCTGTACCAAAGCAAAACAGAGAATCAGGGAATAATATGGGTTGGAAGGGACCTTAAAGATCATATTTCCCATCCCCTGCCTTGGGCAGGGACACCTTTCACTGTCCCAGGGTGCTCCAAGCCCCGTCCAGCCTGGCCTTGGACACTTCCAGGGATCCAGGGGCAGCCACAGCTGCTCTGGGCTCCCTGTGCCAGGGCCTGCCCACCCTCACAGCCAGGAGTTCCTTCCCAAAATCCCATCTAACCTGTCCTCTGGCAGTAGGAACCTATTCCCTGTGTCCTGTCCCTCCATCCCTTGTCCCCAGTCCCTCTCCAGCTCTCCTGGAGCCGCTTTAGGCCCTGGAGGGGGCTCTGAGGTTTCCCTGGAACTTTCTCTTCTCTGGAGTGAACACCCCCAATTCCCTCAGCCTGAGTGATAAGGTTATTAAACATAGAATTTTTGTCTGTTTGTAGATTGCAATGGTGGCTGTAATTCACGTTCCTGATGAAAGCTACAGACTCTCCTGCCGAATTTTGTATCAGTATCTCCTCCTGGCTCAAGGTCAATACCATGACCTGAAGGTAAGCCACGCACGGAGTCTGGTTTCATGTGTATGACAGTGTTAACTTTAGCTTGTGTAGGCTTTCAGGAGCCTAAATTAGTACAAGACTTCTATTGTCATGCAAAGAACTGGATGGTAGCTTAAATTATTTTATCAGTTAAGTAGTGCCACAGGAACTTACTGTACAGAAATATTTTCCATTAAAATATTCAAGATTTTCCAGGGAGATGAACTGCTTCTAATCTAGGAGTCCTAGTGTCCACTTAGTAAAGCAGTAGGAAAAGAATCACTGTTGAATGCTTCTTCTTTCCAGAATTGTTATTTCCTTTCTTCAAAATTCTCTTTTAATCAGGAAAGCCTCAGAAGAAACTTACTTTTTAAAAATTCCTTTTTCTTGCACTATGCTTAGGAATCATGCCCAGAAGAATTTGCACTTCACGTAAAATAAGACAAAAAAAGGAGTAGGGGATTGGAATATGAGCATGAGCAGAATGGGTTGAGTGCAGCAGATTTGACAGGATGGTGGGTATAATTTTGGTAGGAACAGATAGAGGATCCCTCTAGGCACAGAGACTGATGGACCAGAAACAAACCCAAACTGCTCAAAACCTGAGCACTTCTGTTAAATTTCATGCATGACATTGATTTGATACAACCAAGGTCTGAGGATTTCTCTTTAATATTTTCCCACTGTTTTATGTAATTTCATGTTTCTGAAATGCCTTTAACTGGAGGCCAGGCAGCTGCCAGGACCCACACAGAGTCTGGCACTGTTTGACCCAGTGAATGGATCCAGTAGAACTTCCACTGCACCTGTGCGTGTGCAGAGATTGGGGAAGAGTTTGTTCACTCCCAAATATTTGTGTTTATGTGTATTTTAGCAACTCTTCATGTCTGCAAATAGTCCTGCACCCTCCTGCAGTGATACCTTCCCTGGTGAGAGCAGCACTGACAGAGGGCTGCTGGAAAAGGCTGGGCTGGCTGGAGATGAAGCAGAATTGCAGGAAGAAAACAGCAAAGACTGTGTGGTGTGCCAGAATGGCCCTGTGAACTGGGTCCTCCTGCCCTGCAGACACACGTGCCTGTGTGATGGCTGCATCAGGTATTTCCAGCAGTGCCCAATGTGCAGGCAGTTCGTGCAGGAGTCTTTTCCACTTTGCAGCAAAAAGGAGCAAGATGAGGATGAATCGACCCGTGTCTTGCAAGATGTTCTTCCTGGAAGAGTTTTTTAACAGGAGTTAAAAATAAAAGACCTGGGTTATGTGCACTAAGATTAAATGTGGAAGCCAGACTATTTATGGGAGGATATGTAGTGTTAACTTGTAGGATTTTGCTTTTTTTTTGTTGGGTAATTTTCAGCTTCCTTATTTTTCCTCGCTCCATATGCTCACAGGAGCGCTGCTTCCCCGTGCAATGTGGACAGGAGAAGTGCGTAGGATAGCTCTGAAGGATGTGAATTTATTTATAACTGCTTCCTAGATTTTCTTGGAGCACTATTGGAGGCTATTTTGACTACTAAATTTAGGCTGTCTACTAAAAAAAGAATAAAACTTGCAAGTGCAGTTGCCCAAGGCTCATTCTATATTTATTGTGTTTAAAATACTATAGCTGTATATAATTTTAACTCGGTATAATTTAGGAACTTAGCACTTTACAGAATGTACCATATGAAGGAAAGTAAATATTCTTCATCATTAACTCTGTGTGTGTTTATTTTGTAGCTGAAGGTTGGGAGCTGGGGGGTTGAAGGTGGGGCTCAGGACACTGTTTCTGGCTGGTTTGAAGGATTTGTGTGTGAGGGCCTTCAGCCAAAGCCCTTTGGAAAGGTTTTTGTTGATGACTCTTGAACTGCATGTTGATGACACTTTCGAGCCTGAGCCCCCGCGATGACATCTTGTGACACAGACTTTCAGTCTTGTTGGCAGTGCCTGTAAGAACTTGTTCTCCATGCAAATGTTGGTTAATCACTCTCCAGAGTGGTGGCAGCTTTGTGGTGCTTTGAGGGATTTCCAACTCTTTTCACTTGCATGGTCAGCTTGGATGATCAGTAACAAGTTAACCAGTTACCCTTATCAATAGTCCCAGGAAATGTAGCTGCTCTAACAAAGGAAGAAGCTAAAGAATAGCAGAAAATTATTTCCTTTCATTCCAGTGGTGTGCTGTCAAAAGCAATAAAAATGCCTGTTGAGAAAGGACAAATGGGCTGAGTCTCACAACTGCTCATATAAGGGAAAATGCTCCTTAGAACCTGTAGAAATGGGGAGTAGCTGCTTTCTGTCCTCCCTTTTGTTCCCTTGCAGCTTTTCTCCACATCCAGTTCCAGGACAGCTGCTCAGGCTGAGGCAGGGAAAGCTGTGCTCCATGATCCTCAACCCTGCTCTCCTGCAGCTCCAGGGTACATCCAAGGTGCTGCACACCTCCAAACCAGGGAAGGAATCTTCCCCCACTCAAAGGTATTCCAAGTTCACCTTTCCATCCTTCTTTTTTACATTGTTTGTTGTGACCCTGCTTCTGAACTCCTGGCAATTACCTCTGAGGAAAAGATTTAGGTGGTGCTGTTGGGAAGAGTAATGGTTAGTTGTAAGGACAGATGGGAGTGGAGAATTGATGCCTGTAGCCACAGATTTCCAGCCAGTGATCAGCAGCCTGGTTGTAAGATAATTTATCTGCTCTGCCTAAAGTGACCATCCTGGCCAGGGACAACTTGGGGATAAACTTGTGGACAAACCAGGCTGCTGTTTGCACTGTGTATCAACCAGGAATGACACCCCGAGGTGTCTGTGGGGATGGAGCCGTGCCTGATCCATGGCAGCAGCAGCTGACCCAGCATGTGGGACAGTGGCTGGGCAGTTTGTTATTGCAGAGGAGCAGGGTAATGCTGTGCTGTTCCAGCCTGGAGCTGGGCACTGATAATTAGCAGGCACTTGTTTGCCCACGGAGATCATGAAGGAGGTGTTGTTTACTGCTCCACCGCAGTAGTCACCGATATTTAATCAATTCATTAAAATCTCCCATCAAACAGCGTGATCCAAACCTGTGGGCCTATTTAATCTCACATGAAATGGTGTTCAAGCAACCCCACAGAGAGTTGCCTGGTCTGCTTCATCTTTCAATCGATGCCAGTATTAAATAATAATGGCAAGCAGGATGTAGCTGTGCTGATCTGCCAGGCCATGTATTTACCATTAAGTCTGTCCCAGCTTTTCATTTGTTACTTGCTCTTTTAATAGCATTTTCCAGAGATGCTTAGTTGCTTTCTCTGCTCTAACAAGCTTCCTTGCTGGCCCAAATGAAAGACCTGATGAGAGTTATAAAAAGTACAGTAGCTGCCTCATTACATTTGCCCTTCTTCTGAGAAGCCATGCCAAAATACAGATTAGGTGAGAAGGAAAAGGAGCAGCTTTAAAGATGCCCAGTGTGTCCCTTGGTTGTCTCAAAGCAGGGATTCAAGGCTGTAAGAGAGAAATAAAACCTTCCTGTGACCCACAAAAACACAGTGTATTGACAGAGGCTGTTCTGCTCTGTCACCCTGTTGTAATAGAGGTGATATAACATTCCTTTTCTGCTCATTATAGATGATGTTTATGGTTTTGGTGACATCAAGGAACATTGGAAAACTTCTGGCAGTAGGACTTGGTTCTTTTAAGCATCACTGGGGTGTTTCAGATTCATAATGGTTTTTGCTGCAGAAGAGGTTGGTTTGCTTTGATTCATCAACCCTGATCAGAACTGAAGCTTCCAAATGTGTTGATCAGACAAAGTGGTGCTATTTAGGGATGTCCCAAGGTGTCTTTCCAAGTGCCAATGGACTGTAACATGGGCATCTTCCTTCTATGGGGAAAGTTGCTATGTTAGGATCTTCCTTCCTCCTTATCTGCCTCCTAAGTAGAGGGGAAAATTGTTGTAGGGAAAATCCACATCAGCTCAGGTGGCTGCTGTACAGCTCCCTGACAGGAGGGTGCAGCCAGGTGAGGGTTGGCTCTTCTCCTAGGAAACAAGGAGTAGGACAAGAGGAAACAGCCTCAAGTTGCAGCAGGGGAGGTTTACATTGGATATCAGGGAAAATGTCTTCACTGCAAGGGTGGTGAGACTGTCCACAGGCTGCCCAGGTATATGTTTTGTTCAGCTTTAAGATGAGCTTCTGTATGAATCTGATTTAAATGCCTCATTTACATGCTACCATCAAACTTCAAGTGTGGTAACAGCAGACAGGAATTGGGTGAGTTTCTCCTGCTGATTTTCACCTTGCTGGGGCTCCCTGTGCCCTGAGGAAACTCTGCCAGGTGAGGGGGGGTCTGGGGCTGACATCTGTCACTGGAGGTCTCTGCAGACACCAGTCACCACTTGCTCAGCTGTCCTCACATCCAGAGTAAACAAGGACTGGCCTCTGTCACTGCAGCGGACGTGCAGCCCCTGCAGAGGCTGTCCCTGGTGTCCTGTGCGTGTGGAGCTGATGTAATTAATGCCAGGGATAGCTGAATTCCATCTGCTACAGCAGAAGTCCTCTGAACGGAGCTGGTGGAAAGGTTTGGTGTTGCCTTGCTGGAATATGCTGGGCAGAAAAAAAGAGAAAATTGGATTAGGGGTTTATTTCTGGGTAAGTTTGGTATTACCACCATTTCTGATGGCACACAAGGATGCAGGTGCAAACCTGAGCACAGCTATGAGGCCACAGCTGAGCACTAGAGAGTCCCAGGTTTTTCAGGATCTGCCACAACAGCTCCCAGAATCACAGAGGGGGCCAGAAAGTGTCTGCTGAGCACTTCAGAGTCACTTGGGGCAGCTCTGCAAATTATTTCTGTGTTGCTTTTACTCACTCTGTGTGAGCAATGTGTGTAGAGAGACAAGAGCTTGTAGTGCAGTGTGGATATAGCTGTAAAAAGGGCCTGACACTGGTTGGGTTCCATAAATTCCTGGGAATGTGCAACACCAACATAAAGGCACCTTTGTGTGGATGCTGCTGCAGCTGAGCTGGAGAGGTCCTGCCTTAATTATCCCATCTCATAATAGGAATGATTTAAAAGAGTCAAAATACTATATGTAGACACAGTCTTAAGACTAAATGAATCCATCAGCAGAGTCTGATGTCCAAAGTGAGGAGTCTTTGTGTTTCTCATACAGAATTTTGGAGATCAATGACATTATAAATTCACGCTGAGGTTACTGAGCCTTCATCAGGCTTGGGAAACCCAAAAAACTCATTTTGTTCCTTCTCCCTGCACATGCAGTCCTCAGACACGGAAAGGGCAACATTGGGATGTTTGTCACAGTTGTGACGTGGGGATTTGCATTTCTGTCACACCTCTGGAAGTGTTCAAGGCCAAACTGGGTGGAACTTGGAGCAACCTGCTCACATGGAAGGTGTCCCTGCCCATGGCAGGGGGTTGGAATGAGTTGATTTTTAAGGTCTCTTCCAACCCAAACCATTCTGGGATTCTCTGATTTCCATTCTTTAGAAAACACCTGCACTACCTGGATCCTCCTGTGTTTCGAGTGAATCCCAGAACTGCTTCTGTGGGACCAGCAGTAATTATCAGGACAATTAGTTGCTACCTGTGTTTTCTATCCTCAGTTTGCAGCGACCTTTAATCAGCAGAAGATTTGTACTTAAAAAGCTTTTCTAGGTTTTAAATGCTTCCTCCAGCTTTTTGTCTTCATCAGCTGAGGGGTTTTGGCAGTTCCTAATAATTTTTGCTCTCCCATTGCATAGCCACTTCACATCTAATATTTCCTGGCAGATTTCTCAGTAGTAGCTGCAGTCAGGGGACTGGTGAGAGGTCTAATGCATCACTTCTCTCTCTCCACATGCTCTTTATTCCAGTGTCTATCAGCTCCTCATGAACAATACTTTGACAAGCAGGCTGGAAGGGAGGATTGCTAACTTGTGAATTATTTTGATAGTTACCCTCTTCTTTTTTTCCCTGTAACTCTGCAGATGCTGTTGAGTTTGGAGGCAGAACAGAGCTCTACCAGGGGTTATCAGGCATCAGCCTCCTGCCAGCAGAAGTGTGAGATACAGATGTTGTGTCTTCCCTGCTCACGTGCAGCACAGACACCACATTTGGTTTCTTCACTCCAGTTCCTGAGGGTCCTCAATTTCAAGGATTTTCCCTGTAGGGAAAGACTGCCAGATCAAAAAGCACCAGCTTGGAGGGAGCCTGAGGTGGGATCTTGCTGGCAGCAAGGCTGGGGATGATTATGGCAAGTGAGGAGCCCTGAGGGGGTCAGACATGGCGTGGTCTCTGCTTGCCAGGGTGAGCAGAGCTCTGTGGGCAGCACATTCCATTGATCCAAGTAAGAGCAGGGCAGTGATTTATGGCACAGCACAGCTTGAAAAGCAGAGATTTTCATTCACCAGATGCTGCCATACATGAGACAAGGTTGGTGACCCAGCTGCTGCCTTTCTCCTCCCAGGTGCTCAGTACCAAACCCTGGCTGGAGTGGCTGAAATATCATCCAAATCCTCCTCTACTGAGACAGCTTGAATGACACTTGAAAGAATTTACCTTTACATTTTGCTATAGGACCAAAAAGGACTATTTGCTAAGGCCTGGTGAATTCCCATTAAAGAATGACTGCAACTTTCCCAGTCTTTCAATCTCTAAGTGTCTTCCCAGAGACAAAAATGTGTGAATGAGTCTGCCAGCTCCAGTTTTCCCTTTCGGCACCAACTTCTTAATGAAAAAGTCTCCATCAAATTTCACAGCATTCAACACTCTGTCATTAGGAAGGCTTGGGTAAGATGCAGAGCAGCCCTCAGAGGTCTCAGTGGATCATCTCCATTTACATCTGTTCCAGCTGTGCCCACACATGCTTGTTAGTCCATCCAGCCCTAGATGGCACTTCCCTGGATTTTACTGAAATTGTTTGGAGCCAGGAGCAGGAGGATCAATGAGGGCTGTTTTCCCCCCTGTTTATCTTCCACATTTGGATCCCCTTCCATTTCACCAAGTGTGAGCACTGAGGTTTTCCTCCACCCCAGCATCCTGACTACATCTAAACCCTCACCCAGCCTGGAAACTCCTCCTCTCTCCTTTAATGATATTCTTAAATTACCCTAATTTTGTCAGCTGCTCCATTATTAATAACTAACGAGGAAAACTGCCACAGTGTCAGTGCTGCTGACACATGTCTCAGGCTGGAACCAGGCTTCCAAAGAGAGTTTCTTGAGAGGGGTGGTTAGGGAAGCAATTTCCTCGATGCTGCGTGCTAATGCACATTTCCAAGGCAGCCTTGGAGCCGGGGAGTCGAGCAGCTCCGTTGCACGGTGCCTCCTTGGGGATCAGTGTCTTGTTTCATCAGGGCCATCTGCTTGCAACACAGCCTCAGTCAGCTCCAAGTCCTATAACAAGCTGCTCTCAGTGCTGGCTGGAAATGGTTGGAAAAATCCAAGTGTTGTAGGTAAACATGAGGCTGGCTATGAGATACAGCCATGCAGGGAGTTATTGCGCTGGCAGGCATTTAGGGGTGTTGGTGTGCATGAAGAGGGGCCCAGAGCTACTCAGGGGTGCAGACCCATGCCAGGTGTGAGTGGAGCTGTTCTCCATGCCCGTGCCAGTGGCTGGAAAGGATGGAATGGGACATGTCTGGTGTGCCCCACAATCCAGCACCGATAACCAGGCTGCCCTGAAGGCCAACACACACGCAGATCTCAGTCCTGCAAAGGCACATTCTGCAAATATTCACTTGCTCTTGATCAGATGTTGCAATGTTTATGTTCGAGGGGTTGTTTGAAACTGGCAGAGCCCAGTGAAACTTACGGGAAATCCTTCACAACCCTTTTTGCATCCCCTTCTCCCTCAGCTCCTCTTCATTACTGCTTCTGTTGGCATCTCCAGGCACGAGAGCAGCCTGTGATACATTTGCCAGGGGTGGTTTTTTGAGCACCATTAGTTAAGCTGATTTATTTTGTTGGCTCTGTGTCCCTGGGGTCCCTGTGAGCCAGCTCATCCAGCGTGCAGGGCGGAGCTGACGCTGCTGGAGAGGCGATGTCCGTGCACTCCCAGCATTTCAGGGAGGACATGGGATCTTCTCACAGCACCCCCTTGACAATGGCTGAACAAATACAATGTCAGCAGCCCTTCCATGCTAACCAGTATTTCCCAGTGCTCCTTTCCCAAGTGTTTGCACCCAGATGCTGCCACTCCTCTTTCCCTGTCAGATCTGCAGTTGCAGCTCAAGCCAGAGGGTTAAATGTGCTTTTCCTACCAGCCCTCATCCTCCATCACCCAGTGATCCCTGCCTCCAGCATCAAAGGAGTCAGCCTGCGCTGCTGTCACCAGGATTTGGCCTGTGCAACACTTCATTTTCTACTAACAGGGCTTAAGAAGCAGTGGTTGTACATCCACATTGGGAGCTGATCCATGTGGAAGGTCATGTTAAGGCTGGAAGATGGTCTTTAAGGTCCCTGCCAACCAAAATCCTTCAAGGAGTCTGATTTTTTTAATGTCTGCCTCATCCAGTTTGGAAATACAGATCCACATAGGTTTTATTGTTTACTTTTTATTTTTAACTTTATTCTATTTCTTGTTGGTGTGAGTTTGCTTTTTGAAGGGTGTTTTTCTCTGTGAATTTTACAGCTCTACTTCAGCACCCAAGGTAAGAGAAATGCTGCCATCCCAGTGGCCAATTCCCACACTGTGTTTAGGAACAAATGGAAGTGATATTGTGTTTAATTATCTCAGCCTGCTTACCATGGTATTTCCACTAATATTTGGGTTTAATGAGCTAGGAAATCTGGGCCATTGTGTGCTGGTGGATACACTCATCCTTTCTTCAGCTAAATATGTTATCAGATAGCTTCCACAGAGATGAGCAACTGCTTCCTTTGAACTCAGGAATCATCACGATTCACTAATTTGCTTAGACCACCTGCTTGGTTAATATAACCACAGGCCTCTTGTTTTCCCTCTGAAATGGTAAACACAAATCCAAATGTTGCTGTACTGACCCTGCAGAAGAGGGGGCTGAAGGGAGACCTCATGGAGGGTGCAGCTTCGATCTCTGCTCTCAGTGGCAGTGACAGGGAATGGCTGGAGCTGTCAGGGCAGGTTTAGGTTGGATATCAGGAAAAGTTCTTCCCCCATAGGCTGGTGGGGCACTGAACAGGCTTCTCATGGAATGGTCACAGCCCCAAGGCTGCCAGAGCTCCAGGAGCATTCGGACAACGCCCTCAGGCGCAGGGTGGGATTGTTGGGGTGTCTGTGCAGGGCCAGGAGTTGGACTGGATGATCCTGTGGGTCCCTTCCAGCTCAGGATATTCCGTGATTCCGTGACCCACCCCAGCCCACAACAACACAGACAATGCACAGCCCCACTAACAGGGAAAGCCTCTGCTTCCTACCCAGGCACTTGCAGCCCTGCAGAAATGCTCCAGCTGGATCTGCAGAGACCCCAGGGTCCCACAGGAATTACCATATAAAAGAGAATTACCCTGCTTCTCCGCTCAATCTGCCTTGTGTTCTGCCTGGGGTGTCTGTGCTCCCAGGACACGTGGTCTGCACTCTGGATTCTCCATCTGCAGGGAAGAGAGGTGGCCACGGGGGTGTTGCTGAGTGCCCCCACTGCAGTCAGGGAAGGAGATTGGCTCCCAGCCAGCTTGAGGATCCTTCCATCACACGGATCTGCACGGGCACCCGCCCTGCAGAGCACGGAATGCAGCAAGGAATTTCTTCCACGGGTCACAGATCTGTTTTTTAATTACCATAGAAACCTCCAAACATCAGGCGTGTGCTGTTACGTCAGGGTCTCACTCCTCCACAGCTGCCTCCTTGGGACACTCTGGGGAACAGGAACTGTGGGGTCCTAAATGGTGGGGGATTATTTTTGGATTTATTAGTAAGCATGGTCTTGGTATCTTCTGGAGCACAGGATAGAAACTGTGGCTTTGGTCCTTTTTTGCTCCACAGCTTGCTGGTGTGGGGGGACACCATTCCCACTGCCCTTCCCCGCCTCACAGCGGGATGCATTTACTGCTTCAGCCCTAAATATCCTTCCCATCACTGCTATTCCCACTTTAGACATGCAAAATGCAAAACCTGGGAGGCGTTCTTGGCACAGCCAGCTTGGCAACCCTTGAATCAGCGGGGTGTGAGCGTTCCCACCCGGAGCTCCTGGTGCTCCCGCGCCAGACGCGCACCCGGCGCGGCAGACGGCGCATCCTGACGGCTCCACGGCCATCCCAGAGCACACCCCGACTGCAGGAGGGCTCCCAGCACTTCTTTGAGGGGAAAGGGGCTCCTTGGTGGAGCATGGATTGGGATGGAGCTGGAGGATGAGGCAGATGGCCGGGGTCTGTTGGCAGGGAAGTCCTGTTTGTTTAATTAGTCACCAGACAGGCTGAGAGCTAAAAGCAAACTCCAGGTGTGGTGAGATGGACCATTTGCACTTGATGTCTACCTGGTCATCCTCATCTTGTCATCCTGAAGTGGGATTGATGCTCCAGCACATGGGACCAGGTGTTCCTGGTGATTTTGGGTGGCCTTTGGTTCCCCACTACTATTTTCCCCCCAAAAGAGGCAGATTCAGACACATGTAGCTTTAAAAGCAACCAAAGGAAGCACAAACATGGACTGTTCCTTTTTCCAGCCCCCACCAGAGCACACAGCCACCTGTAGGGGATGGATTTCTAAAGCAGCTCCAAGAGAGCTAAAGAGGAACTTGGGAGAAGGGCCTGGAGGGACAGGACAAGGGGGAATAGGTTCCACTGCCAGAGGGCAGGGTCAGATGGGATACTGGGAAGAAATTCTTCCCTGGGAGGGTGGGTAGGCCCTGGCACAGGGTGTCCAGAGCAGCTGTGACTGCCCTTGGATCCCTGCAAGTGTCCAAGGCCAGGTTGGACAGGGCTTGGAGCAGCCTGGGACAATGGAAGGTGTCCCTGCCCATAGTAAGTGGTTTGGAATGAAATGAGCTTTAAGATCTGTGATTCTGTGGCTCACTGGTGGAGGGGTTCAGTCGCCCCCTTTGCCATGATTCCATCGTTTCTCCCTCCCAGACCATGTCCTGACACCTGGCCATGTCTCCCAATTCCGAGCTTCCCTGTCTTCAAAGTGATGAGGACTGGGAGATGCTGCAAAGGCAGAATCATGGAATCACAGAATTGTTAAGGTTGGAAAAGCCCTCTAAGATTGAAGGCAACCATTCCCCCCAGAACTGCCAAGGCCACCACTGACCCCTGTCCCCAAGTACCACATCCACACATCTTTTAAATCCCTCCAGGGGTGGGGACTCCAACACTGCCCTGGGCAGAGGTACCAGTGTCACTTGTTCCTGAGCTTGGATCAGGTATTTTGGGGACTCCTAAAGGGGCTCTGAGAGAGCTGGAGACACAGTTTGGACAACAGCCTGGAGTGACATGACAAGAAGAAATGGCTTAAAACTGACAGATACTCCCACAAATGAAAAGCCCACAGATAAAAGCACTTTACACCTTTATTTTTGCTTTATAAAATGTTCGATTATGTTCAGTGTTGGATGCCTCCTTGCAAACACTTGTGCTTAGGGTTTTTTCTCCCCCATTTCCTTTCTTGTATATACGTAGATCACTCACCCCTTGAAATGGGATGGAAATAAAGGAAGAATTAAAAAAGAAAAAAGAAAAAACGAAAGTAAATAAATGAGAAATGGGAAAGGGAAATAAAATCTGCACAGGAAATGATACACAAATCCTGTCCCTGCACACTTGGCACTTGATGGGGTTAAATCCGTGCATATCTAACAAGTATATCTAATATGCAAAACTATGAAAAAAAAAAAGTTTTAAAAATTACCATTAGGGGACGAGGCCACATTTACCAGATCTCAAAGCGGCGCTTTTTCCCCCCAGAACACCCCCGCTGCCATTACCCCGCAGCCCACTAGAGGGTGGTTTCCTCCAGCGGGAGCTCGGCCGCGGCGCGGGGAGGGAGGGAGGGAGGGAGGGGATCCGGAGTGTGTTTTCCAGCATTCCCCGGGCAGGAGGAGCGCCCAAAATTCCCGAGGGGAGTGGCAGAGCTGGGGGGGGGGACACAGAGGGGACACACGGGGGACGCGCGTCCCCCTCGGGCTCCCCCCTCCGCCGCGCGCCTCGGCCCCGCCCACCCTCCTATGACGTCACCCGTATGCAAATGAGCGACATGGGGGAGCGGGGGCCCGGCGCGCGGCCGGGCTCAGTCTCGCGCCGCGGAGCGCGCGCGCGCCCCCCCCCCCCTTCCCCTCTTTCCCTTTTCCCTTTTCCCGCCTCCTTCCCTCATTTCCCCCCCCTTCATCCCATGGACATGGCACGGCCACCTTAAAGCGCCGCGCCGCCCCCTCCTCCCCCGATCGCCGGGGCCGCTATGAGTCAGGTGAGTGTGTTTTTATACGGAGTGTGTGTGCGGGGGAGAACTTTTGGGGAGGGGGGGGAACTGTGCTGCAGTGGGGGGGGGGGGGGGGGGGAATTCTGCTGGGTGCTCCCCCCCCCATCCCAAATGGCGGTGCTGGATGTGGGGGGATCGCGGTGACGGTGGGGGAAGAGTGGGAGGAAGGCAGCGGGCTGAGTGGGAGCCTTCCTCTCCATCCTCCTCGTCCTCCCGCAGCCCCCCTGACGCCCCCTCCTCTCTCTCTCTGTTCCAGGTGTGAAGCCCCCGCCGGGAGGAGGTCGTTCCCCTCGCTGGCTGCAGCCCTGACGCTGGGATTTTCCTTTTTTTGGCTTTTTTTATTTTTTTTTTTTTCGGCCCCACCACCTCCCTCCTTCCCTCCCTCGCTCCCTCCCTCCAGGAATCCAGCGCTGCACCGGAGCCAGAAGAGAGGGAGCAAAACCCAGCCCAGGCCGAGAGCCGCGTCCAGAAACCAAACCCGCCCTTCGCGTCGCAAAGGAGAATTTTTTTTTTCTTTTTTTAATCGTTATTATTATTATTATTTTTATTTTTAATACCCCTGACCCGAGCACGGTGGCGGCAGCGGCGCCGGGGCAGGGAGGCTGTCCCGGTTATTTATTCTCTCCCCGCAGAGCTGTCCCTCCGGCTCACCATGATGTTCCGAGACCAGGTTGGCGTGCTGGCCGGGTGGTTCAAGGGCTGGAACGAGTGCGAGCAGACTGTTGCGCTGCTCTCCCTGCTCAAACGCGTCAGCCGGACCCAGGCTCGCTTCCTCCAGCTCTGCCTCGAGCATTCCCTGGCAGACTGCACCGAGCTCCACATCCTCGAAGGGGAGGCCAACAACCCCGGTGAGTGGCGGCGAGCCTTCTCGGGCGGTGCTCTAATGCCGTCGAAATTTAAAAAAAAAAAAAAAAATACACCCGAGAAACGGGTGCGGTTTGGGAGCCGGGGGGCTCCTCCAACTCGGTTCTCTGCTCGCGTTTTATTTTCCAAACGGGGTTTGGCTTATTTCAGTTTGGTTTTTCACAGCAAACTACTCCGCTCCATGGCGTGGTGTAACTACGGTAGCATGAATGATTGGTGGGTTTTTTTTTTTTTCCTTTCCCCCCCGTGCCCCCCCTTCCTCCTTCCATGCAGTTTCCTGTGAAATAAGTAAGTCAGGTCACGTAGAGTCTGGATTTTCTAGGCTTCTTTTGGGCAACGTGGCTTGCTTTGCTCTCTGCAACATGCAGAAGCAGCCCATCGCTACCTCAGACGAACTGTTATTGTATAAAGCTCTGGGCAACTGGGTTATCCTATTTTTTTTTTTTTCCTGTTAAATGTGGCAATTCCTATTTCATCATTCAGATCCTGTTTGGACGCATTTTTTTCCTGCGGCTCTGAATACCCCCTTGTGTTTCAGCAGAGCTCTGAGAAAATATGAGTGGACTGTTTTCATGTTACTGAGCGTGCAGAGTGCAGGACAGCAAATGTGCGTGGCTACCGAGAGTGTATTTTTCTTTTATTTATTTGCCATTCCAAGTTGCTCAACTCCTCCAAAGTAAATGGGAGTTGGGGCAGGATGGGAATGGCACGGGCGCCGTGCGAATTGCGCCGTGTGTTCCCGTATTTATTTATGGGGGGTGTGTTACAGATGTGTGCGTTCCTAAGCGCGGATGTACACAGGGATGCAAGTTGCTTAAAGTAGAGTTTTTGTAACACAGAGGGCCAGCAGGGAAGGTGAAATATCATTTAGTTGCGCAGTTCTGTTTCTCCAACACCTCTCAAAAAAAAAAAACAAAAAAACCCCAAACCAAAAAAATCCCATAAAAAAAAAATCAAAGCAACCCCCCCCCCCATTCCCAAGCACCGAAATCGCAGGGGGCTGGAAGCTCTCGGGTGTTGGGCTGTGCGTGGCAGAGCAGTGCCGGGGAGCGGCCGGCTGCGTTCCGTGATGGATGGATGGATGGAAATCCTGCGGCCGGATCCCGAACAGAGCCCCCGGTGTGGACGGGGCGGGAGGAATGCAGGGTCCTTCTCCAGCTGTTCCCTATTAGAGCACCGAGCCGGCAGGATTTGGCAGCTGCCTGCGCTGCCATTTGATGACAAGGTCCAGCGCAGCGCCGTGTTCCACCGAGGACGGATTTAAGTCCTTCTGCAGGAAACCGAGCCTGGAGCTGCTCCGGCGCAGAGGGATCGGGGCTGGCTACGGGGGAGCGAGGCTGGAATTGGCCGTTCCCTTATATAGCTCGCAGGAATGAGAGGGAGGAATGCTGCCGAGTGCGTCTGGGCGCAATGCTGCTGCTTTTATAAACAGCTGAAGGGATGAACCTCATCCATCCCTTTGGGTGGGGAGGCCCCGGGGGGGGCCGGGAGGGAACACATTCTCCAAACTCGGCTGCTCCTGGATAAATCTGCAGCTTCCCGTGCCAGCTTCAGCACAGCTTTGCTGTGATTCCCTCTGCGAATTGGTGTGAGCAATATATTTTTAATTTTTTTTTTTTTTTTTATCAGCATCTCAGCTTTTCATTCCCGCTATGGGTTTGGCAGTAGCTGTGTCCCCTCAGCTGGCCAGGGAATTGGAGGGGGGGATTTGCCTCCTGCCATCAGGAAAGGCAAATTGTGAAGGAAAGCAGGGCTCTGAAGTGGCCCTGGACACAGAGTCACGTAGGGCCGCCTGTGTGGTGGCATTTTCTCAGTGTAAGGCTGGGTGCAGACCAGGGTTGGGCCCTTCCCATCTCCACTCGTGCGAGCAATCCCTGCTTGCCCCTGTAATCCCGGTGACCTTGCTTGGCGCGAGGATTTCTCCTGCGTGCAGGGCTTGGCACCCAGCCCCTGCCTGGCCCTTGCTGCGTTGGTGGAGCTGCCTGAGCTCTCCCTGGCCTGCCTTCCAAAAATGATCTCTTCCTCCAGGGCATTTGTAACTCCAATGCCAAAACCTGGATCCACTGAGTTCCTCTTTCTCACTGAGCATCCCCTCTGTATGGCTTTCCCATGGGATGGATGGATCCGTGCATCCTGGCACTCCTGTTGTAGTGCAGGGAAGCTGAGCTGAGATTTGTAACCAGGCTCGGTTAGGAAATAGCTTTTAGTCTCCTGTGTTGGTGCTGCTTTCCTAAAACCACCTGTATTCCTTAAATCACTCCTGTTCCACGCCTGTTTGGCAGTCTGGCACTTGTCTCTTCCCTGGCAATGGAATCACACCAAGTCCTGAACAGCAGCGTTGTCATCAAACCTTGCATTACTTGTTACTCTTTGAATCCTGGTGTTTGCATTACTAATTTGGGCTCGATTCTTTCCCAGGCTAGGGCCTGAGGTGGCTCCTGGTACATTTTTCTGGTGTTTGCTGACTTGGAAATAGTGGCTTCCTGCTTGTAGGTGTCCCATTGTCATCCCTGGTTGGGGATGTAGAGCAGGGGATGTTCCCTTTCCATGAAATCCACTGTCTGGGAAGGGGTTTCCATATTCTGTCTGTCACCAGCTCAATGGAACTGCTGGGCTAATGTCCTGGAGCAGGTGTTGGAATTACACTGGGAGAACTGAGTTGTTTTGTACATGCAGGACCTGTTGCTTGTCCCAGCTCTGTGGGGAGATGGGAAAACTGGAATGTTACTCCCAGGTGATGGTGCTTAGGAGAAGGTGGCAGCCCTGTTGTGGTCCACGGTGGATGGTCACCATCCTTGGAACTGTTACCACCAACAGCAGAGATCAGGAGGGTCCCAAAGGGACACCAGAGCTCAGAGATCCTCCCTGACTGGTGGTGCTGGGCTCAGAGCCCTCAGGTGTGTGCACCAGGTGTGGAGGAAAACCCATTTCAGCAAAGGTGTCCAGGTTGTTTCTTGCCTGGTAGACTCAAGATGAGAGGTCTGATGAATGGCAAATGTGATGGGAGAACTCAAGGAAGAAAATTTTTTAACTGGTTAATTGCCACAGAGAAGCAAAGATATTTAGTTTGGAGGAGTTCTGTCTTGGTGGTTTGTTGGTTTGGTTTTTTTCCAAGTGTGAGGGTATTTTCATAATGACAGCCAAGCTGTCCTCACCAGTACTGCAAACCCCACGTGGCTCTGCTGGGTACAGCTGTGTATGAACCTCAGGAAGCCCTGAGGATCCTCCTGGTTCCATGGTTCCCTGCCTAAGCCTGAAGGGGTGGATGTAACCTTGTTGGGAAGCTGCATTGGTGTGCAGGGGCTGCAAGACCACCTGCAATCCATTGCTTGCTTATAAAGGGAAAATAGGAGTGGGAAGCAAACATGGAAGGACATCTATACATTCTTCATAGGGTGAAGTTTACAGCTTGGGATTGTCCTACACAGTGGCTTCACTGAGCTTTAATGGTTTAAACTGGTGAAGAATGTGATGGTTGTTGCTAATTCAACTGGAGTGTGAGTGGCTTGGTCTGCTGAGAAGGAGGAGAATATGGAAACCATATTATCTGTGCACAGAAATAGAAGTTTCAGGTATTGCATAGCACTATTTAAAAGCCTGCTATAACTTCCTTCCTTCCTTCCTTCCAGCCTGGCCTTGCTGGGCAGCTTCAGTCCCAGCTGCTCAGAGCTGTCAGGACACAGCGACCTCCTCTGAGCTTCCAGGAAAGGTCAGGCAGGAGTGGGGTGGGAATGGGACCTGTGCTGCTCCTGGGGCACCCAGGGCTGCTGGGTTTGGCTGCTCTGTGGGCTGCAGACCCAGTGAGGAGGTGTGAGGGCTGTGTCCATGAAACATGGTCACAGAGGGCAGAATCTGCTTTCATCCACTCCAGTGTCCCTCTGTGGTTTGTTCCCAAAGCAGTCCCACATCCCACCCCACCAGCCCTGGCTTCCTCATTCCTGCAAGGTTGACACAAGTGCCCAAAGACTCCTGGAGGTCCTCCAGGTGTCCAAACAGCCACGTGCACTGATGGAAGCAGTGACAGCTTTAAGCCCTTGGCTTTAAAGGACAACACACTTTCTCTGGCCTGTGCACAGGACATTCACTGCTCCATGTGTTAGGGCCAAAATCTTTATTTCATTTCAGCAGGCTGTCAGGTATCACAGGTATCATCAGGATGACCTAGATTGCTCATCCTGGGAAGGACTGGCCAAAGGAAGAGACAAGGGTTGCAGGGAGCTGTAATGTCTTTTAATAGACCAAGTGATGCAGCTGGAAAAATGGCCAGGCATGAAGGTGCACCAGCTCAAAGGAGGGCTTGTGTGCTTGTGGGTTTTTTCCCAACTGTACCAGCTGGTCTATTAAAAGGCATTACATATTCCTGCAGACCTTGCTGCTTATATCCTTAGCTCCCTGTGGCTCCAGCCCTGCATCTGTTGCTGCCACCCCAGCCACAGTCTCCCAGCCCATCAGGAAGCTGCTACCCCTGCACTGTGCAAATTTTGTAGTTCATCCCCAGTGACCCCCACTGATGGCAAATCATCCAGTGCCCAGTTTGAGGCTGTTTCCCATTTAAAAACAAAATAAAAATTCTTGGCTTACAGTTGCATTGCAATGCTGAGCTGTGGTTTAAATGTCCTTGGGCTGTGTGAGGGCATTGCTGGGCTGTCACACAGTGGGACTGGAGGAGCCCTGGAGGAGGAGGAGGGGGTGAGCAGCTTAGCCTGTGCTTACTGGATGTGATGGGGAGTTCTAAGTGCAGGGCTGGACATTGGCATTGTGTGGTCATTCCACACACTTCTCTTCCTGGAGAGGGATGTGAGCAGCCCTGCTGGCTCTGCTCATTAAAAATTAGGAGCTGGGACTCCTAAATGGAAAGATCACAGAATCACAGAAAGGTTGGAAGGGACCTGAAAGCTCATCTTGTTGAAACCCCTCAGAGAGGGACAGCTCAGAGTTCATCCAGCCTGGCCTTGAACACTTCCAGGGATGGGACAGCCCCAGCTTCTCTGGGTGACCTGGGCAAGCCTCAGATCTGCTGAGCTGACACTTGCTTTTGACCTGCTGCCACACATCTTTCCCAGGTTTTGTTTGCAAACTTGAGTGCTAAAAGCTATCAGTGCTGGGACTTTTGGGAAATACTAAGGGTAGGGGTACAGAAGTACAGAGTGCTGTTAGCCAGGGGCTTTGAGCCAGGCTACACACCCAGTGTTCTCTTGTGATTCAAAGCTATTTTTATGTTTAGGGATGCTTTCCAGAGTGGCTGTGGGAAGCACTGCAGGCTGCAGGAAAGTCTGTGGTGTGGCATTACAAAGGTTCCCCTTTGCTGTCCCCCTCACCCCAGTGCTGGGACCTACAGGAGACTCTTCTGGGCTTGCACTTTGCTCTTCTGTATTTTCTCCTATTTGTTTAAAACCTCTCCCTTGTTGTTCCTGGCATGAGTCCCTTGCAGTAAGAGGAGTAAGGAGATACTCCTGTGCCTGCTCCCAGAATTTTGTCAGCATGAATGACAAAGTCTCCTCCATTGGCAGAGCTAATGAGGGCCAGGTGTTTTGGATGGGGGGTGGCAGAGCTTGCCAGGGTGGTAATTTTTAGGCAGTAATGGGAATGAAAAAGTTAACTAATGGTAACAGCCTGTTTTGCTGCCTGGAGCATGGTGTGGTGCAAGAGGATTGCTCATGGGTGAGCTGCTTTTTCCCAGAGACCTTTCCATACTTTGTGTCCTTTTAACCATTTCCTCAGGTAGTTCAGGGAGGGGTCTGATGCCAGGGTTAATGCCAGGGTTAATTTCCTCACTGACTTCAGTTGGGAAAAATCCCACTGTTGAAGTGCACATGAAGGAGGCAGGGAAGCGTTTCCTGCATCATCACAGACCTGAGCTGGAATTCTCTGCTTGGACCAGCTTGTTCCTGGATTCCTTCTGTGCAGATATATTGTATTTGTGCTTGGAAAAGCAGCAGAGCTGGAGCTCTTTCTCTCCTACCAGAGTGGGTGCAGGGAGGATATTGGTGAAGGAGAAGAAGCACACAGAGCATCACTATCAGGATATAGATTGATGGGAGAGGTCGAGGACAGCTTTAGATCAAGAGCTGAATAGGAACCAGCTGTAGAGCCATCAATTAAAATAATCTAGTTTGTGAATACACTTATCTGCAAACGAGATTAAATGGATGAGTGGGGAAAGCGCTCTGCTTGCAGCTCGCGCTGCTGCTGCTGGATGATCCTCTGCACAGTTCCATCCTTTGGCGTGTTAGACCTCAAAATCTGAGCAAAGCTGCCTGCCCATTTCACCAATTACACATTTGCAATTAGGCCAGTTGATTTTAAAGCAGCTGATGCTCCAGTCAGCTGAATTTTCCCACAGAGTTCCCCTGAAGCAGTTGAAGGTTGTGGATCACAGTGGAAATTCCCACCTCCCTACAATTTCTCAAGCTTTGCCCTTTCTTTTTCTCATGCTCCATCAAAAAAGACCACCTTGGTTTCATCTGTGGCCTGTGAAAGCCACTTCTCACTGAGCTGGGAGTGATGTTTGCAATCAGTTTAACTGAAATAGTAATTAGTGTGAGCTCCAGCTTTATTTTAGGATGCATCCGTCAGTGCTTCAGCGCTCCGGCGTCGAGCTCGTGTCTAGTGTTACCACAGATAACTGCTGGGGGAAAGGGCACCCCTGGCACTGCCAGTGCCCCCCAACCCTGGGATGGGCTCATCAGAGAGGGGAGAAGCTGCTGTACTGCAGTGCTGTGTTTTGGGGCTCCCACCTGATGGCCCCAGTTTCCTCCTCACTCCTTGCACGGTGCCAGCTGAGCGCAGGAGCCCACACCAAGCACAGGTCGCTGTGTTTGAAGCCCTTTTTGCCTGCAGAAGGGCCCCAAGGGTGGTGGGATGAGCCCTCACGTGAACTGTGTGTTTGTGCAAATCTGCCTCTGAGTGTGCATGTGCCCTTTGTATTTCCTATTTTCACCAAACAAACAAGACCATTACTATTTTACTAACTCCTGGTTACGTAAGAGCTGCTGAGGGATCTAAAAGAGGCTGCAGGTCTGATGCAAGGGAACCCCAGGCTTGCATGTTCATCCCTTTTCCCTTCAAAAATGGTGTGTTTATCTTCCCAGTGCTCTGGTCCTAGGAAGAGACACAGAGATTTGCAGAGGTCATTGCTGAGTGCGAGTTGGGCAATGGCAAACAGCCAAGGCAGTGGCTTTCCATCTTGGCCCAGTAATTACAAATAAAGTTGAGGTTGGAGTGAGCAGATCCGTTCCCAGCTTCCTCTTCCGCAGCAGATGCTTTGAGTGGAAGGGCAGGATCTCATCAAAACAAGGCTGGGATTCTCTGGTGGAGAAGGTGCTGCTGGCTGTTCTTTGGAAGGGGTTTTGTGGGCAGAGGGAGTTGTGTTTCTGGCACAGGGGGTTGCAAGCTGGATTTTCTCTGATGGAGCAGACCATGAGATGGTCTCATCCGTAGCAGGACAGCCCTGAAACTTGGTTTGCTCTGGTTCTGGATGCTGAGCAGAAAATGAGCCTGCTCAGGGTGAGTGGGCAACTGCAGAGACAGAAACTCAGTTTCACAGAATTCACAGAATCACTGGGTTGGGAGAGACCTTCAAGATCATCCAGTCCAGCCCAGCCCCAACAGCTCAACTCAGCCCTGGCCCCCAGTGCCACATCCAGGCTTTGTTAAACACACCCAGGGATGGGGACTCCGCCACCTCCCTGGGCAGAACATTCCAGAACTTTATCACTCTTTCTGTAAAAGACTTTTTCCTGATATCCAACCTGTATTTCTCTTGGTGCAGCTTGAGACAGTGCTTTATTCTGTACCTGGCAGGAGCTGGCTGTGTTTGGAAGTGCATGGACTTCTCCTGGCTCTCCATGCAGGAGACAAACACACCTGGCTGAAGCAGGAGGAGCTGTAAGTGAAGGATTTTCCAGCACAGGCTCACCCATCGTGCCAGTGTGGGTTTTATTGTTCAGTGTGGAGTTTTATGGATGTATTTACACACAGTGACTCCATGGCCTGGCTGCATCAGGGGTTTTGGTGAAGGTGTCTGGATCTCAGCCTGGTTTCTGTGCTGGGCTCTGTGCAGGTGTGTGCTGCAGCCCCTCAGCTGAGGCTTCCTGGGCTCAGCACTCCTGTCTGGAGCCTGCTGGGGTTGCCTGTCGATTTCTGCTCTCTGAGTTGAACCCAGGGTGCAAACCATGTATTTCTCTGCCATTAATCCTGGCTGCTGCCCTTGCAGACCTCTCAGGGTGTTTGCAGTGCTTGAGCTGCAGTGCAAACACTTTCTTCTATTCTGTCAGAATAATCCATGGGGCAGAGAAAGGTGCTACCACAAATCCAGGGTCATTTTATGTTGTGTACAAGGGACTGTCAAAAGTGGGAAACACAGATGGGTGATAACTGTGGTAGCTCTGTTGCACCAAGGGCTGAGCCAGCTCCTTCCACCACCCCTGCAAACCTTCCCTGTTACTTGCAGGAGCTGGATGGGGCCCAGCTTGTTGAGCTATCATGCCTGGAGATGTTATTTTACTTAAAATAATGTTAATATTGTGACTGTCCTCTGCAGGATTCAGCAGCTCTGCTCCACTCTTTGCTCTCAACCAAGGCTGCCCTGCTTTAGAAGCGTGGGGTGCTTCAAAAAGCTTCTCCTCTGTTACTGATCCTCACAAATAATTAATTCCAGATTGCTTTTTTTTTTTTTTTTTTAAATACAACTTGTTTCAGGCAAGCCACAAACCTGCCTTTCTTTTAACCAGTTATTTCTCCTGCTCCTTGGCTGTGCTGTTGCCTGGTGGGGAATGGGCATGTTCTGTGTTTGGAGTTTTAATTGTTGTTATAAGAAGAAATTGAGTGGGTGGATAAAACAGGGTTTAACCAGGTTTAGCCAGAAGCATCTTAAAACCCACTTTCCATGCTGCTGCATTTTTAAATTTTTTTTTCTGTGTTTTTAACCCTGAACATCACAGATCAGTTCTCCTGTCACTGGGTTTTTCCTGTTGTCCCCTTTTCTCTGTCCCCCATCAGCAGTGAGAATTGAAGAAGGAAGAAATTGGGGAGAGAAATGTGGAGGGAAAAACCCACAACTTTTATTGTGGTGAAACTTGGCTGATCTGACATTTACAGGCAGAACATGTGTGTTTCTGCAGCAGCTGCAGTCTATGCCCATACATTTTCCTGTTGGGATGTTCCTCTTGTTTCTCATGCAGCAAACATCAATGTGATTTTTCTACCTTTTTGCTGACTGTTCCCCAGCGTGCTCAAGTTGCTACAGGGTCAGCTTGGTTCTGGGTTGGGTTTTTCTAAAATCTTACACTTGCAAAGAAGTGGATTATTAAAAAAAATGCAAAGTCCCCTGGCTGTTTCCCTCCAGATAATGCAAACATAGATGAAATGTTGAGTTATAACTACCTGAGTGACCTTTTAAGATAAGAATTGTTATTGACTGGTGGTATTATGTTAAACTGATAAGAATTCTTTTTAGAAGAGGAGGAAAAAAAGCCCAACAAACCCTTCAGTAACCATAACAACTTACTCTGCAGTGCAGGGACAGCACACAGCTCCTTCCTGGCACTGCTGCTCGGGGCTTGAGGGTGGCACCACAGGGATCCCATCCAGCAGCTCCTTGGGGAAACCTCCCCAGAGCTCCAGGTTGTGCTGTGAGGGATGCCTGAGGTCACTTGGCTGCTCCTGCTGCTCTCAGATCTCTAATTTCCATCATCTGTAGGGAACTTCAGCTGGGGAGTTGTGCTGAGGCTCAGTCTGGTGCTGGGGGTTTGGCTGGGAGGGAGGGATGGGTGCTGGGAGCAGGAAGGATCACAGGAAGGATCACAGACTTCCAGAATGGTTTGGGCTGGAAGGGACCTTAAAGCTCATCCAGTTCCACCCCCTTTCCATGGGCAGGGACACCTTCCACTGTCCCAGGCTGCTCCAAGCCCTGTCCAACCTGGCCTTGGGCACTTCCAGGGATCCAGGGGCAGCCACAGCTTCTCTGGGCACCCTGTGCCAGGGCCTGCCCACCCTCCCAGCCAGGAATTCCCAATTCCCAAAATCCCATCCATCCCTGCCCTCTGGCAGTGGGAAGCCATTGCTCCTTGTCCTGTCGCTTCATCCCTTGTGAAGGGATCCAAAGCCCCTCTCCAGCTCTCTCATAACTTTTGTAGGCACTGGAAGATCTCTGAGGTCTCCCTGGAGCCTTCTCTTCTCCAGCTGAACAAGGATGCTTTTGGAGGTCAGAGGGGGATGCTTTCAATGCTCCTTGCTTAAGAAATGAGGAATGAGGCAAGGAAATCCCTTCTTTGCAGTGGCTGTGCTGGCAGGGTCAGGGCAGCCCTTGGAGCCCTGTTGGGAACTGGACCCAATCTCTGTGTCCTGGCAGAGGTGCCAGCTCCTGTTTCAGGTTAATGCAGTAGATCAGGAGTGTGATGGGTACTTGGAGCCTTCCCTGGCCCAGCTGAGCCCCCTGGGCTTTGTGTGCATGTGCTGCTCCTGGGAATTCTGTCAGTTTAAAGCAGAATTCACACTTTGGTCACTTTCTGCTATCAGGGGTTGTTAGTGAGACTGTTAGAGCTAAAGAAAATCTGCCAAGAGCAACTGGGATTTTTTTTATCACCTTCTTCCTTCCCATCTCCTTGCACTTGTATTACCTGACAAGGTTCCAAATTTTCATGGAAAATGAGCTCATAGCTCACAGGTGTGGGGATGAGCCCAAAGCTGAACAAAAACCAAACAGCATCCTGGAAAATGCAGAGACCCTAAAAAGAGAGAGGATAGGCCTGATAAAATACTCCAAATATTTTAGAATTAGAGATGAGGGGAAAACAATGCATTTGAATGCACAGCAGAAGAGGCAAAGGTGTGCAACTTTGTGTGTCTGCTCAGGAAATCAATTACTTAAACCTGCTGGGTTAGGAGTCATGGCAGCAGCAGGGAAGCTGTGCAAAGGTGTCTGCTTAGCCCCTGCTTGCCAACCTCTCCTCACATTCTTCTGGAGCAGCCAGTTGGATGCTGAGTGCTTTTTGTAGCCGATGTCAAATCTCGGTCAGCCGGAGAGCCTTTATAAATAAAGGTGTCTGCTGGTATTCAGGCATATGTGGATAATAGCTGCTGTAATTCAGCTGTCCAGCCTGGCTTCCCAGCTTTTATAAATGACTGATCAGAGATTCCTGAGAATGAGGATTTAAAGGGATGGAGCTGCTGGAAGTGGTCTCTGTGCTGATAAGTTTAGCGAGTCTCTGCTCCCGGGACAGGTGGCCAACATTGCACTCCCTCCACTGATGTCCTGGGTTTATATTTCACACAAAGCAAATGTTGCATTAATAAAACTTGTGCTGTGCTTAGATGGCAGGGCTCTGCAGTCATTTTTTTGCAAGCTGCACTTGAATCTTTGAGTTTGTAATATTATTTTTTTCCCCCTGTTATTTATGGGAGCCGGTAAACACTCGGAGATCTCTCTGGACAAGCCACAGCAGCTGGAGGATACTGGTTTCTCTATGGAGTGGAGGAATTTCATCAGAGGAGCTATTGTTCCTCTGTGTTCTCAGCATTTTGGCAACTGTTCTTTAGATTAACCCTACAGAAAGGGGAGGCTGCTCTCTGCTGGGTCTAAAATAATTACAAAAATGTGCGCAGATGCTTTTGCATTGTTAGGAATCAGTCCTGGTTGGTAGTGGGGAATGGTGTGGGATTAGGGAATGAAGAAACCCAAGTTCTTTAAATCCCTCCTGAAGCCAGGCTGGATGTCAGCATTAATGTTAAGTTGGTTTGTGGTTTTGAAGTGGGAGTAGTTGGTGTCTCCTGCCTCTGCCCTGAGCAGTCAGTAACCTCAGTGTGTGATAGCTGGGGTCCAGCCCAGCTGAACTCCAGCAGAATCCTCCCTGGCTGGAGGATCCATCGCCCTGGACTGTGTGGGGTTTGCCTTGGCAAGGTTTTGGTAGCAGGGTGGCTTCTGTGAGAAGGTACTGAAAGGCATCCACAGCTTCTGTGGGAAACCTGTGCCGAGGCCTCACCACCCTCACAGCCAAGAATTTATTCCCAATATCCCATTTAACCTGCTGATAGCAAAGAGCCCAGGTAATGAGTTACAGGGATGGCCTGAGACAGCCAGAGCAGTGTCAGTTTGGAGGGATGAGCAGCCTGGATAGGGCTTGGAGCTCCCTGGGATAGTGGAAGGTGTCTCTGCTCTTGGCATGGGGTGGATCTGGATGGTTTTTAAGGTCCCTTCCAACACCAACCATGCTGTGATTGCTCATCCAGGAGCTGGTGTGGTCCCTGCATGGGACCCAGAGGAAAAACAAGCCCATGATTTGTGGCCAAGGGCTGATGGAGCTCCTCGCTCACCCTGCAGCAGCTTCTCCCTCTGCCAGTGCCTGCAGGGCTGATTCAGCTCCCAGCTCTGTCAGTTGCCAGATCTGCAAAACATAACCAAATTCAGGGTTTTTTTTAATCTTATGTGCCTATTTTGATTCAGTTTACCCATACAATTACACTAATTTGCTTTATTACACGCAAAAAGATTAAAAATACATCTGGCAGAGAGGATTAAAAGCTGGTAATCTGGCTGCTAAGAAGCACAGGATGCTTTAGGATTTCCTTTCGAGGTGTGTGGAGCTCTGGAACAAGAGCAAATGTGATCCTTTGTAGTTGGAGTTTTCATAGGGAGAGCTCATTAAAGCTGGTGTGATTGTTTGAGTGAACGAGAAATGAATGAATTTAAAATGTAAGACTAAATCCTACCACATTAAAGGGGTAGTTGTGATTTAAGAGCTCGTTTTTGGTTTGGGTTTGAGTTTTTTTGTGTGTGTAAACCTGGAGCAATAGGGTTGTTTTACCTTTTAAGGGATTTAACAAGTCTCTCTTAATTTTCTTTTAATGTTGCAGAGCTTAAAAATAATGCAAGGTCAGGCTGAGCGTAACTAATTCCAGTGTGAAAGCAGAGGAAAGCCTGTTTCTCCAGAGACTTACAATTAGTGCAGCAATCCTCCTCAGTGCAGCCTTTGAGAGGGATGTAGCAGGAAAAAAGACTGCTGGAATCTTGATAAATAAAAATATGTGCTTGGGGATTTTTTCTTTTTCCTTTTTTTTTTTGTCCAAGGAGAAGGGGGAGCCCTATAAAAGCCAAGGTTTAATTTAGTTTTGCTTGCTTTCACATGTGCCCCAAGAGGGCTTGTGGCAGGTCAAGGTGTGATGAAGGTGTCCTTGGATCTTTTGGGGGCTGGCAAACCCCTCTGGGGGTTTTGAGTGTTTATCACTTGGTTTAGCTGGGTTTACCCATGGCAGGGTCCCAAGGGTGCAGAGAGATTTTCTCTGAGCTCTGCTGCTCTGTCCCAGTTTGGTGCTGGGATTCTGGGGGGCTCCCCTTAGTGTTTCACAAAATCTTTTTGTTACACTATTAAGACTTACTGTGGTGACTGTTATCTTCATCATCTTGATGTCAAAAACCCCAAACGTGGCCATTTTCACACAGCTCTGGGTGTGCTGCCTGTTCTGGCCTCCTGTGTATCAAGGAGCCCAAAGCATTCTCCTGCTTTTCCTGCAGCAAGCCCACAGCATTGATGTGACAAAACCACACCTGGCTTTGGTCAGGCCACCCTTGGGGATCCCCCAGCGTGTCCTGGCAGCTGTGCTGCTGTGACAGCAGCAAAGAGGCGTCACTGTGTCACCTCAGTGCTGCAGGGGATGCCCCGGGCCCCACTGCCATCATCAGAGAGCTGCTTCCCTCCTTGTCCCTTCCCACATGTGTTAATTCTGCTTTCCAAGCCTGGACTGCTGCCACAGCCCGTGTGTGTCCCTTCTTTCCGTACATTGTGGTCTCCTGCTGCTGCTGGAGGTGCCTGGGAGCTGTGACACTGAGGGACACGTGGGGGAAGGGGAGTTCCCATGTCCTTGCTCCCATTTCCCTTCCCTTGGCCACAGTCTGTTTGCATGGTGGTGGCAGTGAGTGTTTTGTGCTGGGAGCCACCCAGGACACTGAGGTCCCATTTCCTGCCAGCCTTTTGGCTCGCAGGGAGTCCTGGGCTTGTCCCATCGGTGCCAGGGATGCAGGGATGGTCCCTCTGGGTGTTGCTGTGTGGGATGCAGCCAGCAGCCTGCCCTGCCCTCGGTGCCAGCTGGAGCCCTGCCCGCAGCCCAGCCCTCCCTGGGCATCACCTTCCCGCTGGCACAGCCACAGCCACACAAAAAGGGTTTTCCTCTCTCCATCCCCTACCTGCTGCAGCACTGCCTGGCCCTGGGCAGGGACATGGGGCTCTGGGGAATCTCTCCAGAGCCAGGATTTGGGCTGTTTTCATCTCCCTCAAAATATCTGCACCCCCTGGTTTGCAAACACTGCCTCGCTCCAGTTGAGGTTTGGGGTTTTTTGTTAACTCCTTACGTGCCCCTGGTTGATAAAATTTGGCCTGTTATAGTAGAAATCCCAGCATGTGCTGCCTTTTTTTTTCTTTCTTTCCCCCAACAGAATCCATATGTTGCAACTTTGAGGAGAGAGGAAAGCAGCATTAACTTTTCATGTCTAGCATCGCTAATTTAAGGGGTGAGAAATTGGCCTGGGTCTGTTTTTTAAAGAACTGAGCATACACTGATAGTACCAGTGTTGGTACTGAATAACTTGCTAAGCTGAAGGGTGCAGCAATATCTAAAATTAAATCTGTTCTTAATTGCTGGGTTATAAATGGCAGCGTTTTCTCCAAATGGAATTAATTTATTATTTTTCATTTGCCGACACGAGTCTCGGCAGCACAAACCCAACGTTTTGCATTAATACAATAATAAGGCACTTCCAAAAGGTGTGTTTGGCATTTGTAGCACCCAGCACAATCTAACAAATCATAAACTATGTCAAAATACCCCTAAAGTGGTAATTAAAACTTTTTTTAAAAATGTAGAATAGATGAATACATTCCAAATTGTGACTTTTCAATGAAGCTCTTTCATAAAAAACATTGTTTCTTGCCAAAACAAATTCAAAGGCATTTTTGTAATTTCTGCTGGGGAAAGGAGGAGTGTTTATCCAGCCTTTCATGTTGGCTGGGCTTTTTGACTTTTATTTAAAACTTAAAAAAAAAAAAAGAAGGCAGTGTAAAAAAAGAAGTATTTTTGTCTGAATGTGCGTTAAGAAGTCTCACTGCTGTCCTCTCTGGAGCAACATGCAGTGAAGGCTGGAGTGTAGGGTGTGCCTTGGGGTGCAAGGCTGTCTTTAGCATCCCATCTGAAATTCAGTGGTGATGGGATCCCATGGCATGTTGTATTTGGGGCAGACACAGATCCCAAAGTGGTTCCTGGAGTTGGGGATCCCATCAGTGGCTCTGCCTTTGGAGGGGGGAACCCCCATGGGTGCTGGGCATGGGAATGGGGTTCCCCTGGCATCCAACCAGTGCACAAAGCAAAACTGCTTGAGGTATTTATAGCTTTTCCTCCTGATTTTTATTTTATAATTTGAATTTTGGATGTGTTTTTGACAGCTTTTACCTGCTGAGTCACCATCCCTCCTCATGCACTGGAGCTGCTCCTGATGTACTGAATCCCTGAGCAGGCTTGAGCAACCATCATTTAAAAATAAATCCTCTCAAGGAATTGGGCTTTTTCCCCCTCTTTTTTCCCCTCATGTCACCAGCTGCTTTTCCCACTGTGTGTTTGCTCTGTCACACGAGGCTGGTGTTCTATAGATGCAATCCCTTCACCTTGCCCAGGATGGCTTTGCCATTTATCACATCCCACCACCACGTATCCTATGGAGGAACTGTGTGTGCAAGCAGATAACAGAGCAGCCTGTGGAGATAACTGTATCTGATCCTGCACTGAGCACTCTGCTGCTCCTGGGATGGGGCTTTGTGGTGGTGAACCACAACTTGAGCACAAACTCATTCTTGTAGCTTGACTTTATGGACACAATTCCCTTCTTGCACTGCAGCGCGTTGCTGTTACTTCGGGTGGATGGGAAGGGACAGTAGGTCTTTCCAAGAGTAATCTCAATATCCAAGTCAGTTTTCTTTCCTATTTCCCAGGTTCAGGTGGCAGGTGTGTTTATAGTTGGTTTTGCAGTGCTGCTGAGTGCTTGATCTGCATCACTTGCTTGCAGACAGCCAGACTGCAGCAGCCACCTCTGCAGAAACTGCTTGGGAAGACCTTGGATGTGTGCAATGACACTTGTTTAGGGTATTGAAGCATCTACCTTCTGGTCCCTTCTGCCCCAAAAATGCATCTCAGATTTGTTTTGCTTTATTATCTCTAATTTTGTGCATTGGGTGGTAAATGGCAAGAACATTGTTAGCTCCTTCCTGTTTCTGTATCCTCACACTCCTCCAGCGCTGATGCTGCAGATGGAGAATTACAGGAATGGTTTGGTGGAACTGACCTGAAAAATCATCTCATTCCCACCCCCTGCCATGGCCAGGGACGCCTTCCACTATCCCAGGTTGCTCCAAGCCCCATCCAGCCTGGCCTGGAACACTGCCAGAGATCCAGGGGCAGCCACAGCTTCCCTGGGCACCCTCTGCCTCCCCACCCTCACACAGAGGAATTTCTTCCTGATAATTCATGGTGTGCACAGCTGTTCTGCCTGGATGGTGTATTCCTTATTTTGTGGGTGCTCCCACCTTCCTCCTTCCTGGGGAATTTGCTGCAGAAATGAAGTGTTCAGTCTATTTATAAATTTCAGTCTCTGTATTAATCCATCTGTCTATTTATTAACCCTCCAGGTGGTTGCATTTCACTGTAATACAGCTGCTAGTGGGACGTTAATCTTTGTGAAAGTCTATTTTAGTTTTCTCCTGGTAGTTCAGCCTGCTGTCATCCTGTGGGGTAAATCCTCCCCTAGGAAAGAGGAATGGAGACTATTTAAGGAGGAGCAATTTGTGAGGGAACAGCTGGAGATGAAACTGAAGCCAGGTTTGGGAGGAGGAGGAGGAGGCTGGGAAGGAGCTATTTCAGGGGATGGTTTGTCTGGCTGGCCATGGAGGTGTCCACCCACTCCTTTGTGTTTGATCAGCACTAGTTTTGGCACTTTGTTTAATATGTGGCCCATTTTTCCATAATTAAGCTTCTCCTGCCCTGGGGATATGCTGTATTGGTCAGCCAGGAAATCCTTGCCCTCACATTCAGCAGGGCAGCCCAGGTTCCTGTGGAACCCATCCCTGGAGGTTCTCAACATCCCTGGAGCTGTTCACCACCCTTGGAAGTGTTCAAGTGTTCATTCCCATCATGACTGGATGTGGCACCCAGTGCTGTGGTCTGCTTGAGAAGGTGGTGACAGTCACAGGTGGGGCTCAGTGATCTCAGAGGCCTTTTCCAACCCTTCTGTGATTCTGGGAGTGAATCCCATGGGAAATATTTGCCTCTTGTCCCTCCCCCTGTAGTTTGTCAAGAGGACACAGAAGATGAGAAGCTTTGTACTTTGTGCTGCTGTAAAATCTGAATGAGTAATTCAATAATGAGTAGCTATCAGTTCATTGCTTTCATATTAAGGAGAAATCCTGTGCTTTTAAAGCCTTTTTATAAAGATTGGGTTGTGAGGTAATTTCTAATCTTGCACGACTAACGGGTACTTGAACATAAGGCTTCCTTTTATCATTGCAGTCTCTTTTGTTAGAGCAATCATCAGCATATGGTTTTGGAGGATTTAACATCTCAGACACATGGTGACACTCTCCTAGTCTTCTCTGCACATGCAAGTCTAAAAATGGCCTTTTTTTGGTTTTTTTTTAAAGTCTCCAGGATGCTTGTGAGTACTTGGAACTAGAAAAGAAAACAAAAGGCCCACAAACACCAACAGGTTTTGTAAAAGAAGGTTTCTAAAAATGTAACTTATTGAGGAGAACACGTGTGTCTGGGCTATAACATAGAACTTGTTGACATGTTTTGCTAAATTTGCTCAGGTTTTTTTTTATTTTAGCAGTTGGGAAAAGCTTGTAAAACTGGGGAATGTGTGCAGTGGTTTTCCCTCCTTTCTTAGCACTGCTGCTTCTTGTTGTGTTCTCCTGAGGCTGACTTGTGGGTGGGTCCCAAATCATCTTTTTGACATCTTGTGCACCCAGCCTGGGGACAGCTTCTTCCATCCTACATCTCTCTGCTTGTTTAGGAGGGAGATTTGGTAACTGTGGATTTTCCTTTCTTCCCTGTCAGCCTACACAGGGACCAGAGGACCAGGGACCTGCTGTGTCCTGCAGGCCAGGGAGGGAGCAGGGATGCTGCAGCCCCTCTTCTCTCAGGCTTTAGGTGCTTTTGGCAGGGTGGAAACACTAAATCACATTAGGGGTGTGTTCTGGGAAATTAGGGCTATGGTGGCATGGGCTGTGCATCCTCACTCCTGAGCAAAAAGGGTTTGTGGTTTTAGGAAAAACCTTCAGGGTTGTGGGATGGAACTGGACAGTTGGGCCTGGAGCTGCTGCAGTTCTCCTCTCTCTGTCCAAAGGATTTTGGTTTCCTCATTACTATCAAATAGAGGATGAATTGGGCTGTGCAATATTCCAACTGGTTTCGGAAAAAAACCCAGCTTTTTAACAAAAAAAATAAATAAATCTGGCTTCCTCTCAGATGTTCCTGTGGTTGGTGATGTCTGGAAAAGAAGATGGAAAAGGAGAGGAAATCCTACTTGGGGCTGAAGGACAGTGTTGTGTTCCTAGTGCCAGAGCCAGGCAGTGGAGCATTGCCAGGGCTCACTCAGGGCTCGTTGTGGCCACTCATTTCTCAGCTCTGGCCATTTTCCCATCAAGGTAGAAGCCACAGAAATATCTCATTTTATTATGTTGCCATGAGAGAGGAAGGATTTTCTGTCTCAAATAACAGCTGGAGCTCAGACTTGGAGCAACCTGGTGTAGAGAAAGAAAGAATTGGAGGTGGTCTTTATGGTCCCTTCCAACTCAAACCATTCTGAGATTCTTGGGCTCTTTTTTCCCAGTGCACCGCCCATTCTGTACATTTATTTCTTTCTTCTGTGCATTTATTTCTTCTTCTTATTGGTCCCTGTGCCAGCCAAGATTCCTGTGGAAGGTTCCCCACTGACATTCCAGAGGACCAGGGTGCCTCAGCCTCAGTCAAGGGATTTTTCTGACAGGTGGACCCCACCTCTCCCTCCTCTTCCTCAGCTGAGGGATCCCCTCTGGCTCTGACCTGGAGTCTTTTGGAGACCCTTCAGGAGAGCATCAGACCTTGTGCAGACAGGGGGGGTGGTTGAATTCCAGCTTCCATCTCTGGAAGTATTCCAGGGACGTGCAGATGTGGCATGTGAGGACACAATTCAGTGGTGGCTGTGCCAGTGTTGGGTCTCAAGTCTTTCCCAAGCTGAACTGTTGCACAGTTCCAGTCTGGAAGTGGGATGAATGGGAATTTTGGGTGTCTGAGAGGGTGCCTGCCCACCCAGGCTTGCTGTGGGATGGCTCCAAGGGGACCCTTTGCTGATTGTGGGATCCCTCATATCCCAGACTAGGAACTGATGCCCCTAATCCAAACCTCTTGGAGCTGCTGCTGTCCTGGTTTCAGCAGCAAAAGGGGAATGTAGGCACTGTCTGGTGGGTGCCAGAGCTGCTCCCCATGTCCAGGACTGTGAGAGAAGCACACACACATATCCCAGAGGCTTGGCTGTTGTTTCAAAGCTGCTCTCTGGCTGTTTTAAATTTAGGAGCTGGCTCCTGCAGGCACAGGATAAATGGCTGTGCCCTGGGGCAGGAATTGGACAGGGCATCTGCAGTGACTGGAGCTGCTCCTCTTGCTCCTCCTCCCACCAGATCTGCTGCCCTGTGTATTTCCACCTCACCTGTGACATCCCTGCTCCTGCTTCTGAGTCAAGTCATCAGGAATTGCAGGACCTGGGGGGAGATATTCTGATACTGGGGAAGAGAAAAAGTGGTGAGAGCAGCTCTTGCAGGGTCTCAAGATCTGTGACCCACATCTCTGCATCCCAGATACCCAACCTTGTCCTGTACTTGCATTCAGATGCTAAAACCTGATCTGGGCTCAAAAATCACATTGGTACGGGCTAGGACAGCACACAGCTCCTGCCTGGGCAGGCACAGGCTGAAGTCAGAGCATCAGCATCTGACTTGATGCTTGACCTTTTGTGTGCTCCCTGTTGCAAACACATTTCTCTGCAGGTCTGGGGGAAAGAAATTGGAAAATATGTAGGGTGTGTGCTGAAGGCAATCCTGGTGGGATGGATCCATCCTGGTGGGATGGATCCATCTTTAGCCCAGGTTTGTTTCTTGCTCCTCTCCTCCCTCTCTAAGAGGAACTGGGAGGATGAATGGATTCACTCTGAGGGCTTTGGATGGAAAATGCTGCAGTAAGCACAAAGTGTGGTGTGGGCACAGTGCTGCACATCACTGGGATGGTGCCTCTTAACCTGCATGGAGAAATGTGCTGGTGTCTTTCAGTGTGGCTTCAAAAGGCACCTGTACAGCTGGAGGGGTAAATGTAGGAAGAATATTCAGTCTCCAGCTTTCAAAGCAAAGCCTTGCCTTTCCCATCCTTCTGTATCAGAGTCCTGTATCATGGACTAAACCATCCAATCATTTTAAACTGCCAGGGCAGGTTTCAATGAGATTTTAGGAAGAAATTCTTTGCTCTGAGGGTGGTGAGGCCCTGGCACAGGGTGCCCAGAGCAGCTGTGGCTGCCCCTGGATCCCTGGAAGTGCCCAAGGCCAGGCTGGACAGGGCTTGGAGCAGCCTGGGGCAGTGGAAGGTGTCCCTGCCATGGCAGGGGCTGGAATGAGGTGATCATTAAGGTCCCTTCCAACCCAAACCATCCTGGGGTTCTGTGGTCACACATTACACGTCCCTGCTCAGAAAATGCATTTGAAGACTCTTTATTTTTCCTTATCTGACTGTCAGAGAGAATTGCAGCTCTTCATCAGGAGCCCTGACTCCCTTCCTGTCATCAGGCAGGTTTAAGTAGAAGGAAAGTTTATTTGGTTAGAAAAAAAAAATCAATAAAGCTCCACCTGAATTTTTCTGAGTTATTTTCTTTTTGGTCAAGAATAGCTTGGAAACAAGAGCTGAGGTGTCAGAGCTGAGCACAGTAATTTATTTGGACTGACTATAATAATTTATTTTGAGCACACTGCAGAAGCAGGAGGCTGCAGTGGCTTTGCTACCCTTCATGTGAGTAAAGGAGGGAGAGATGAGAGTAGGATTTCTGCTTTGGGGGGTGCCTGACATGGCCATCTTGGCCAAAAACTGTGAGTCCCCCATTCATCCTGCATGCAGGGAGCATTTGCCTCACCCATGCAGATGTGGATAAAGGGGGAGATGCTCTGCAGACCCCTCTGCCCTGAGGTTTCCTTGCAAAAGGCTTGGAACAGCTTTTTGGCAGAGCTGGGAATTTGTTCCTGTAGGAACAGGGCTCTCCTTAACAGGAGATCCTTGAAAATAAATGTGTATGTTTTTGGTCTGGAAAATACTTTTGTATCCTTAGATCCTCCAGCCAGAAGGGAGCATGCTGATCTCTGCTCTGGCCAGACAATTGCTCTCCCTCATTCCTGTAGCTGAGCTCCTGCTTTCTGGGTGAGCTGGATTTGATTTTGGCATTTCCCATCAGCTCCCTGAAGTGGGGTCAGCTCTTGCCTGCTGCTCTTTGCAGTGGGTGATGTGCTCCCATGGCTGGAAATCCTCTCTCCCATGCCTAACCTGGTGCATGTCAGTGTCACTGCAGGGATTTATCCAGAGGTGAAGGCAGATGCTCAGCACTGAGTGGGAGGGTGCTTCCTCCATGTTTTGCCCTCACCATCCCTTCTCCAGCCCAGTGAAGGGACAGTGATGGGTAGCAGCATCCCCTCTCCCTGCCTGTTTCCAGTGGGTCCCATCTGCATCGCCAGGAGGGAGGATCAGGAGCTGGGGGTATCCCCATGGAGAACACACCAGTTGCACGGACTCCAGCCAGGGCCAGTGGCTTTCCTGTGCCAGGTTGAGTGATAAAGGCCCCCTTGTTAATGCACATTGCCTTAAGCTGTGTTTCCACAGCTTTGCCTCTGTTTACTGAGAGTTTTCAGACGTGTAATTCCACCGGATCTGGCTGCTTACGGAGAAGGCTGGATTATTTGTGTTTCACAAATAAGGCCAGAAAACACAAGGGCTGGAGCACTGAAAGGCAGCTCTGCATCACTCCTGGTGGAGTTTCTTTTTTGGTGCCATTCTCCTGCCTTTTCCTTTTTAAAATTTATTTCTAGCCATAGACACCCTTTTCTCTGGCCCACGTGTTCCCTGTTATCCATGTTCTCTCCTGTTCCCTTAAACTGTTCATGGCTCTGGATTGTTTCCTTCTGGAAGAGAGTCTTACCTGGACTCCCTACTCCCCTTTCACTTGGAGGGTCCTTTTTCCTAGTGCTTTTTAATTATTTTTTTTCTTTCATATAGTAAAACCTTATTTTGAGAAGAGCTGGGATTATAAATAATGAGACCTGCCTCTGAGGAAAGAAGAAGTGATCTGTTGTGAGCCTGGGAGGCAGGAGCATCCTTTGGCAAACCCTTTCCTGGTATGGTTGTGAGATTGGTAAACTTGCTCCTGTCTCAGTGAACTTTTGTGTTCTCAACTCTCCTTTTTGTCCTGCTGGCCATAAAACCATTGGAGGGGCTGGTTGACAGTGGCACCTGTGTGAGCTGACAGCTCTGCATCCATCTGTCCTCACAGGGCACAGCATCTCTCCCCCATCTCCAGTGGAGCCCTTGGGAAAGGCAGCTCTGTAAAGGTAAAGGAGCAGTTTGGTTAATTAGAGCTCTCTGGACCTTTTCCAGCTGGATTCCCAGGGAAGCAGGGGACAGCTTGTGTCCTCAAGCCAGGCACCTGGACCACGGCTCCAAGGCTCATACCCAGACACTGCAGGGATGGTCAGGCTCTGCAGGGGGACAAAAAATAAACCCTAGAGGCTATTTTTTCATGAAAAGGTTTGTAATGATCCCCTTGTGGTCCAGCCTGTCCTTAAAGCACCTTGCAGGAACAATTAAAGCAGTGCTGGTACAGCCATATGTTCGTGTGAACACGGAGGTGTTGTTGCCATCAGCAGAAGTGTTGGGAAGAACATCTGTGAAAGGGGTGGGAGGGAATTCCCAGACCATCAGCACAGCAAGTCCTGTTCCTGTCAGACCCATGTGTGGTCTCCAGAGCTCCTCCTGTGGGACCAGCTCAGTGAGATGCTGCTCGAAAGGATTTTTAAAAAGAGCATTTTTGCCATCTGCACAGCTGCTCAGGGCAGGCTGCAGGACAGCCAACATGCCCAGAGCAGCAGGGCCTGTCCCTCAGCCAGGGAGCCTTGGTTTTCCTGAGCTGGAAAGAATTGCTCTGGATAAACTCTGTAAAGTCTGGGTTTGTGTCGTGGTGGAGTTGGTGAACAGATGCCCGTTGTTTTGTGGAGCTGTGGATGAAAACCTGACAGCTTTCCTTTGGTTCTGCTGGATAGGGCTGGTGGCTGGGGGTGCCCCAGGGATGTGAGCAGCATGGAGCTGGTGTTGTTTTAGAGCCAGGAAGACGATAAAAGGGCTGGAGAACACCTCCTGTTAGGAAAGACAGAGGTTTAGGACTGTTCAGCCTGAAGAAGACTCCAGGGAGACCTTGGAGCCTCTTCCAGAGCCTAAAGGGGCTCCAGGAGAGCTGGAGAGGGACTTTGGGAAAGGGCCTGGAGTGACAGGACAAGGGGGAATGACTTCCAATGCCGGAGGGCAGGGATGGATGGGAGATTGGGAAGGAATTCCTGGCAGTGAGGGTGGGCAGGCCCTGGCACAGGGTGCCCAAAGCAGCTGTGGCTGCCCCTGGATCCCTGGCAGTGCCCAAGGCCAGGCTGGACAGGGCTTGGAGCAGCCTGGGACAGTGGAAGGTGTCCCTGCCATGGCAGGGGTGGAATGAGAAAGCATCAGGTCCCTTCCAACTCAAACCATTCCAGGATTCTCTGACTGTATTTACCTGCTCTGTGTCCTGAGTCTCTGGGCCACTGGGTGCTGAAATTGGGGAGCTGAAGGTGGGCTGTGTGTGCCTTGTCCAGCTGCTGCCATTCCCAAGGGCTTGCTGTGTCCCTTAACTTGTGATCTACAGGATGCCACATCCTCAGCCTGACAGGGAATTTGTGCTGGGATCATTGCAAGGGGATATGTGGGAAATCCTCTCAGTAACAAGGCCTAAAAGTGATGCTTTATAAACTCTCATGTCCCAAAAGCCCAGCATTTTTGGGGACTTCCTTGAGTTCCATCCAGACCCACTCTGCTGAGATGTAAGTTTGGGAAACTGACCCCAGAAAGCAGGAGAACAATGGGAATCTCTTTGGGCTACTTCTTTTCTAATGGAAAACAGACTTAAGGACTTTGTGTCTTGTTCTGGGGGAATTAAATAAATCTTTGAAGCTGTGCTTGCTCTCTGTCTGACTTTTCAGCAGAGAAATTAATATCACCCCCATTTTAAATGTATCTTTGTAGAAGTGCATCCACAGTGCTGAACTGTGGGTTTGGGGATGGTGGATCATCACAGCCATGGTGCTGTGAGTTGATGCACTTGGCAATTCTGCCTTTGTTGGTCAGGGTTGAGGCAGAGTGGGGATGGGACTGATCCCACAAAATAAAGAGTTCTGAGCTTTGTGTTCCCAAACCATCACACAGCTGTGAACTGGTCAATGCCAAGCCTTTATCTGCTTGGTCACACAATTGTGGGCCAAATTGTGAACCATGAGAGAGGAGCACAAACCCCAAACCTTGCCCTGGCTTGCTCCTACCCTGGCTGGAGGCACAGCTGGATGTTAGGCCACATCCCAAGCACAAGGAAATGTTCAAGTCCATAAAATGTTTGTCACCAGAGAAGTGTTTAGGAGGATGTGAACCCCCAAGTGAAGGTTTGGTGCTGGTTTAAATTCTGTAGAGCAGCACGTGAGCTGTGTGAAAAGCACAATGTTCAAGCTGCTTACATCCAAGAGACTCCAGATGCTGATAATAAGCAAATTAGACTCTTAGAGTGTTTTTTTTAATGGCCCATGATGTTTCCAATGGCATTTTGTGTTTCAGACTTCCTTGGTAGGGCAGTGGTAGGATCTAGAAATATCTGAGGCATCAACAGTGTCTCTGTCTGTCTCCCTTTTCCCATCCAAAGATAATAAGAGCTGCAGGGCTGGCCCTTCCCCCAAAGCTGCAGGGCTTGTGTTGCTTTTCCTTGCATATTTTGGCAGGGAAAAAATAGCCTTGAAGTGTGGTAAAAGACAGAAATATGCTGGAGCATCAGGAATCCAACCAGCCTCTTTGAGGATGGAGAAAAAGAACAGAAAGAATTTTTTTTTTCCTTCCTTTCTAAAGGCGTTACGAGCAAAGCTGTTGGGTTTGGGGATGGAGGATCATAAAGCACTTTCCTGATCCGGAAAAATGATTCAAACTGACAGATTTCAAGAGGGAAACAAAACTGGAGAAAAGCTGATTTTTTTTTTTTTTAAGAACTGCTGCTTGCACAGCTTAAAAACAAAAACCTGCATTTGCTTTGCAGTTTTGCTGACATTATTTCTCAGGCTGTGCATGAGTGATCTGAAGGGAGTGGTAACTTCTTGACTATTCCATTGGTTTTTAGACGCATTTTTGCTGCATGGGATGGTTGGGTTTTTTTTCCCTTCCCTTTTTTGATCATTTACAGCAGGGTGGTCACTGTGCTGATGGGAGGAACTGGCTCTGCCCTAAAGGAGAGGGATCAGGAGCCTGGTTTTGGCTGTCAAGGTGTCCCAGGGGTTGAAAAGCCCACTGGTAACTTCTTGACTATTCCATTGGTTTTTAGACCCATTTTTGCTGCATGGGATAGTTGGGTTTTCTCCCCTTTTGTGATCATTTACAGCAGCGTGGTCGCTGTGCTGATGGGGGGAACTGGCTGTGCCCTAAACCAGGAGCCTGGTTTTGGCTGTCAAGGTGTCCCAGGAGTTGAAAAGCCCTTGGGGCTATGAAATGCAGGATTTGTGGCATGTGCTGGTTCCAGGAATCTTTCAGCTTCTTGCACTGAAGGTAGAGGCAATTCCAAAGTGTGTGTAAGCGATTCTGGAGCTGATAGTGTCACTCAGCTGTGCCCAGGGAGGGTGTGGAGACACCATTCATTGCCTGAGGTGGGTGCTCCTGTTTTGGGCTCAGTGTGGGTGTTTTATTGGCTGTCAGCAGCCTCCAGTGCCCCTGCCTGCTCCTGGGTAAGTCACTGATGCTCTGCCCTGGCTCCTGCAGCTCCCTGTGAGCCTGGCTCAGCTCCAGCAGGAGCCCTGGGCTCCAGCCTGGTGCAGCAGCACAGAGCTCAGCCCGGGGCAATAAGGAATGGACTGGCATGGTGGAGTCACTTTGTGTTGTTTATTGGATATTCTGGGGTTTTTTCTACAACTGCATCTGTCACTGTGACCCCAGAGTGGCTCCACTCAAGTGCAGGGATGAACGTCAGATCTTCAAGGGACCAGGAACTCCCTGTTCTCAACAGCAGCAGCTCTGATGTAAACCAGTGCTCTGTTAGGGTTTTTTTTGGAGGGGGGGAAAGAGGCAGAGGAGAAATACATGATGTGTCAGTGATGTCTTAATGGGAAAAAAATTATTTCCAATTGCAAAGTGGAAGGAATCCTGTGCAGAGCATTCTGGGGCACTTCTTGCCCCTTCTCTCTCTCTCAGTTTCCCTGCAAATATTCCTGGTCCAGGTTTTCTCCCAGGCAGCACTGAATCGCGCCTGTCTGCCATTTGTCTTTCTGCAGAAGGATGTTTTTGCCAATTTTAAACCAGATCTTCAGTCTCTCAAAGCTGAGGTGGCTTCAGACGCCCACAGGTTTTGTTGGATTCTTTTTTTTCCCCCCTGGCATGCATGCTTCCAAAAATGAGTGGGAATCCTTCCAGAGATGAGCACTGTAACTCCAACTTTTGGAGAGCTTTTTTTTCCTACTTCTATACATATTTTCTCTCATTAGTGGTGGCAGAGAGCCTGCAGGTATTTATCACAGCATCAGCCATCCGCTTTCTCTGCAGCAGCTCCCAGCCTTTGCAAAATGCTGGGAAACTCAGGCAAAGTGTAGGATGTAAACACAGAACAGGGCAGATTAAATAAATCAAAATTAAGAAATCTCTATTGTTTAAAGCATTTTTTTTTGTAAGGGAAGAATGAAAATGAGACTTCACATGATGACAACCTGTGTTAGTATAAAAACATACCACGATGAGTTGCTGCGCTTCATATTAAATATTCAAGTGCTGCTTGTTTGCTGCCAGAGTGTTTGAGTCACGCTCTTGGGGGAGGGAGTTTATAGCAAAGTATCTGTAAAGAGGTTATTCAAGTGCTAAGTTTTCCTCCTTTTGGGTTGAATTGACCAGTTCTGTTCCATGGCTGGTCCCTTAAAAGCAGTGAAAGTCATTGGGGCTGAGACAAGGACAGGGACCCCCCCAGGCTGGGGAGAAATCTGTTGCTGCTAAAGTTGAGAGCAACCATAAGATAATAAATAATAATAATAATAGTAGTAATAATAATAATAATAATAATAATAATAATAATAATAATAATAAAATAATAATAATAATAATAATAATAATAATAATAATAATAATAATAATAATAATAATAATTTTAAAGCAAAATAAACTTTGATGCCCTTTTTCTTCTCCATAAATATTCTGCAGTGCTGAAGCCACCTTGTCATTTCACTCTTCAGTTTCCACTTGAGCAAAGTTTAGCTCGTTGCTGCAGAAAATGAGCCTGTAGTAAATATAATGATTCATCATTCCTACTGTAGTGAAAAAGGGAGGTGGGGAATGTCTGTCAAGTTCTCCTGAAGTCCTTGAATCAAATGTGTAGGGATTTTTGAATAACCTCAGAGTTACCAAATAAAAACATTAATTTGTGTATCAAGATGATATTTAATTGAAAAGCAACCAAAGGGACAGATTCATTTTTAGGCAACTAGCAAAAAAAAAAAAAAGAAAGAAGTATAAATACAAAATAAGTTTAAACTAAAGTAATTGGAAATTAATTGAAATTTAATTTTAATTAGGTGCCTGAAATTGGATCGTCTGGATCCCTGGGGTTCCTATCTCTGTCTCTTCCCTTTTTTTTTCCCCTCTGTAAGGCAAATGTCAATTAATATTTTAAAAGTGCTTTAAATAACTTCATGTCTGCAACCTATTGCAAGTCAGTGGGACTCAAGTGCTGAAAGGTTTGGGAGCCAGTGGGCAGTTGTAGTTACAGAATAGCTGCATGGGGAGGAAGCACTCAGGCTTTTGTGTGTCTGTGATGTATGGTTTTTCTTAAAAGCAGAAGGGAAAAGAACCTGATTTGCCTTTCTGCTTTGAAATATCACCTGGGCTGGTTTTCTCCTGGCTGCAGAGAAGACAATATGGGTCAGACCTCTTAGAGAAGATCTGGTGTGTTTTTCTCTGAAGCTCTGGATGTCTGGAGATGCCCTGTCTCACTTTTCCTGGCATCTCCAGCTGCAGCAGTGCCTTCAGGCTGGGTGGTGGTGCAGGATCCATCCTTTGCTCTTGGGGCTTGGTTCCATGGAATCACAGACTGGTTTGGCTTGGAAGGGACCCTAAAGACCATCTCACCCCACCCCCTGCCATGGGCAGGGACAATTTCCACTAGACCATGTCACTCAAAGCCCCATCCAGCCTAGCCTTGAGCACTTCCAGGGGTGTTTCCACCCTAGCAAGGATCCTCTTGGACACCTAGACAGGCTTTGGCTTTCCAGGGTGTCTTGCCAGGTGCTGCCTCTCCATGAAGAGCTCCTGGGGCTGGAGGAGGTGCCTGAGCATTCTACTGAATCCTTCCTGGTCCAGGGAATTCAGGTGCCAAAACAGGCGCCCAAAACACCTCTTGAGGCGTTGTTGGCTTTCCTGGGAGGATGAGGATTCTGCCCTGGGGGATTTCACCATGGATCCTGCCCTTGACAAGTGAGGACACAGCTCATACCAGGCATTGGGCTGAAGGAGGGCTGAGGAATGTCCTCAGTCTAGACAGATGGCTCTGGCTCAGGAAGGAGGAGGTTTTTGGGAACAGCTCCCTCGGGGCAGGGCTCAGGTGCACCCAACCTCTGCTGTTTTCACAGCCAGGCCTGTGGGAGGCTCCTTCAGGCAGCCCAGCAGCAAGAGGGACCGAGATGCTCCAAAACCAAGAGGACCCAGGAAAAGGACCTGCACCTTTCCCACCCTCTGTTGCATGCCTGGCCTGAGTCCCTGTTGCATCCTTCCTGCTTGGGAATGCTGGCAGCATGTCCTGGCTGCTGGCCGAGGATGTGCCTTGGTGCTTTTGGACTCCAAGGTGCCTTTGCTGTGCTCAGCCACAGGAGTGGTGCCCAAAAGATGCATCTTTAACATAAGTGAGGAGCTGTCACTTGATGGCCTGAGCTGCAAACCTTCTTCTTGTGGCATAAAAAGCAGGAAGGGGTCAGGAAAGAAGGACAACAAGTTTTTTATCTGTGGGCTGCTCTGTGTGGCAGCTGTGTGTGTGTCACACGTGTGGCACACAGAGGGACGGGAACAGCGTGTGGAGGAGCCACTCCACGATCTCCTCCCATGAATTCTGTGGAGTTCCTCCTCCTGCCATGAGCTCCCAAGCTGATGCCATTTCCTTCCACCTCCGGGAGCTCCAGAGGAGAAGGGTTTTGCTCAGGAAGTCGGAGCAGCCGTGTTATTTATAGCAGAATTATTTGTTTGGACGTGAATAACCTCGGCGCTCGTTGGCAGCGAGCTGGAGGTCAGCTTCCCTGCCTGCTGCATTCCTGCACCTCTGCTGCCTGGGGAGACCCTCCTGGATCCCAGGGTGTTTTCCTGGGCTGGATCCCTTGCTCCCCATAGCTCTGCCCATCCTGGGGCACCCCTGCCCCCTCCTGGGGGTGTATCCTCCATTCTGGATGTCCCACACCATCCCTGATGATCTCTGATGCTGGTGCATTAGCTGGCACATACCTCAGAAATCCTCTTTAAAATTATCTCCCTTTTCTGTTTTGGGTATTTTGTACCCTTAAAAATGTGGATAAACCCCCATTTTTCAGCCCAGGCCTATGTCAAAGACCCCAGCATACATTTAGCCACATCTTACTCATTTTGCTGGTTTCCCCATTTCAGCTCTGAAGTGAAATCATCCCTCAGCCTTTCACTAATGGAAACTTGGTTTTGGTGCCAAGATAGAGGCAGCAGAACCTGAAACTATTTTTCCAAAGCGCTGGAAACATTGTGCAGCTCCAGCCACTGTAGGGGAGGCAGGATGGAAACAGCCACATCAGGTTGGTTACCTCTGATCCTGGTTTTCCAGAGATAAGGTTTGAGTCCCCTGCATTATTCTGCAAACAAAACAGGTTTGGTTGTCTCTTTGTTATAAGGATTTTTGTGTTTTAGCTGAAACATCTTATTTTGGCTGACTGAAGGACCCTCAGAAGATGAATGGGTTTCTTCTGCACACTTCCCCACACTCTTTTTCATTGTCAGAGCAATGTAAAGACTCCTTGGAGTAATGAGGAATCTAACTCTTCATGTTCCTTTTCTTCTTTCCTTTTGAAATCAGGAGAGAGGGCACATTCCTCCTATTCAGCTGAGAGTCCACGTGAAATAAAATCTCCCAGAGTGCAGTGTAGGGTTGGGTAATATCACGTGTAACACGGACTTAGGCATCCTCTAAGAGGCAAATGGAAAACAAAACATTTCTTTTTTGTCTTTTTTTTGTCTTTTTTTTTTTTTTAAGAGATGCATGGTTTGTTTGTGAAAGTTTTGGAAAACCCTCTGGAGCTTCTTTGCATGTATATGCAATCCTCAGGCATACTTGTCTGACTGTCCTAGCTGCTCAGTTAAAGGTCAAACTCTTGGAGGTTTCCCAGCGTATATCGTCTACCGCGATTATTTTTTCCATATTAAAAAAATACAAAATTTCTCAGTAATGTTTAATTATTTTCCAGTTTGTTTAAGCTCTTGTGGAAAGATCTGTGTTTGCACTGGTGAGCCAGAGCAGCGTGTCCCACTGGAGCTGCCTCCAGCACTGGGGAAGGGCTTTTTTTATTTTAGTTTTTTTTTTTTTTAAATTCCTTAAACACGATTTGAATCTTGAGTGTGACGGTCTGATGAGGGGAAATACTGCACCAGAACATTTGCTTGTGGTTTTTGCTCTGCTCTCCCTCCCTTTCCCTGTGCGTGCCTGCAAGAGAGGGTTTGTGTGGAGGGAGGGAGGGGGAGGCACCAGCCAAAATTTTCCAGCAGGAGCTGCTGGGGCTTGGCACGCCCAATGCGCCGGCTCCTCGTTGGATGTTTAGAGGGAGGTGGAATAGCTCAAACTGGGCTAATTGGGGTTTCTCAACAGGAACAGCTCTTTCTGCTTCTCTTTTTTGGCTTTTCCTCTGACCCACTCTCTCTCCTCGTCACCTCCAGCTGATGTGGAGCTTTCCTTGATCCCAAGTGGTTTTGTGTTTGGGACAGATGGTAGGATGGGGAAGGAGGTTCCTGTAGGAAAGGGGAGCACCAGCTCTGGGTGACCACCCCAAGGTGGATGGTACCACATGCAATTTGGCTTGGGCAAGATTAAAGGAAGGGCTGCTGATCTCATTGTCCCAAAGATTAATTAGAGCAAGGAGCAGAAGTTGAAGGAATGAGCTTTCTAGGACTGACTCATCCACTTTGCTCCTCTCTGGCAGGGCAGGGTGGGTGGGGATGTCCCCAGAGGTGCTCCCAAAGCGTGACTGTGTCCTTGGACGTGGAGCAGTGGCTTCACCCCAGCTGTTTGGGTTTCCAGAGCTACGGGATCTGTAGTCAAGTTCTCTGCCCTTTGTCTCCAGCAAACTTTAAGGGGCACAGCATTATGCTGGGCTGTGTTTGTGGTTGGAATTGATGATCTTAAAAGTCTTTTCCAACCTGAATAATTCTATGGCTCTATTGTACATCTCTGGGAGAATCCAGGAAAGTCCCGTTCTGCTTTGAGGCATCAGTTTGGGGTCCAAGGGGAGGCAGAGTTTGCTGTCATGACCCTTTGGGTAGTGCAGGGTCACAGATCTCCCCTTGGCAGTTCCACGCCTGCTGCCTGTTCGAATTGGGCCATCTGTACCTAATTAGGGCAGGGTATTCTTCCAAGAAGCTCATTCTTGAATGAATGCTGTTGAAAAGTGTGTTCCTTATAGAAGTACTCATTGTAGGTCCTCCCAGGCCATTCCTGAGAAGAGCCTCCAATGAGCGATACCCCATCACCCATCCATTTATTTAATCCTCATTTTCATTCCCTTACCCACTGGGCTACCCCAGCTCTCCCAGCCCCCCTCCTTAAATACCAAAAGAATGAAAACATCAGCTCTCCTCCATGCCCGATTTCTGTGGCTGTGCTGTATAACTGGACAGCAGTGATGTACCCCAGCCTGATTTCTGTGGCTGTGCTGTATAACTGGACAGCAGTGATGTACCCCAGCCCAGTTTCTGTGGCTGTGCTGTATAACTGGACAGCAGTGATGTACCCCAGCCCAATTTCCATGGCTGTGCTGTATAACTGGACAGCAGTGATGTACCCCAGCCCAGTTTCTGTGGCTGTGCTGTATAACTGGACAGCAGTGATGTACCCCAGCCCAGTTTCTGTGGCTGTGCTGTATAACTGGACAGCAGTGATGTACCCCAGCCCAGTTTCTGTGGCTGTGCTGTATAACTGGACAGCAGTGATGTACCCCAGCCCAATTTCCATGGCTGTGCTGTATAACTGGACAGCAGTGATGTACCCCAGCCCAATTTCCATGGCTGTGCTGTATAACTGAACAGCAGTGATGTACCCCAGCCCAATTTCTGTGGCTATGCTGTTTAACTGGACAGCAGTGATGTACCCCAGCCCAATTTCTGTGGCTGTGCTGTATAACTGAACAGCAGTGATGTACCCCAGCCTGATTGCCATGGCTGTGCTGTATAACTGAACAGCAGTGATGTACCCCAGCCTGATTGCCATGGCTGTGCTGTATAACTGAACAGCAGTGATGTACCCCAGCCTGATTTCCAGGGCTGTGCTGTTTAACTGGACAGCAGTGATGTACCCCAGCCCAGTTTCTGTGGCTGTGCTGTATAACTGGACAGCAGTGATGTACCCCAGCCCAGTTTCTGTGGCTGTGCTGTATAACTGGACAGCAGTGATGTACCCCAGCCCGATTTCTGTGGCTGTGCTGTATAACTGGACAGCAGTGATGTACCCCAGCCTGATTTCCAGGGCTGTGCTGTATAACTGGACAGCAGTGATGTACCCCAGCCTGATTTCCGTGGCTGTGCTGTATAACTGGACAGCAGTGATGTACCCGCCAAGGAATGCCAGGAACCGCTGCCGTCCGTCCGTCCGTCCGGGATCTTCTCCCGGCCCACGGAAACTCCGCATTCTTGGGCCAGCTTGCGGCACGCCAGCGCATTCCTGCTCCATGAGGTGGAAGCAATCCTGGTAGTGTGAGCTGTGATTTCTGTGGCTGGGGTGGGGAAGCGCCGCTTTAAAAAGCCTCTTAATTATATTCTTTCTCGGCAACGCAGCAGCGCCGTTTTTAGCCCATTACGAACGCCGCGATTTCTCTCTTAAATCAGCCCGTTTGCTGATTGACCCAGTTCTGCTTCTTTTACTTCTTTTGCCATTACAAAATGTTCTATTTTCAGGCACTTGAAGGAGAAGGAGGGGGGGTAGAAGGAGCCCAGCCCTGTTTCATCCCCGTCTCCTCGCTCGCCTGTGGATGGCGGCGTTCAGTTCCTCACAAGTCCCTGCACAGCCTGGTTGTAGCTGCTGCTTTGGACTTCTCCCTAATTCCCTAACTCCCTGTGCTGGCAGGACGTGCCCTAAACTGTTCTGGTGCTGCATCCATCCCTTGCTAGCACCCAGGGTCACAGCTGAAGGGTTGTGGTGGTTTTGCGTGGGAGGCAAAACCTCACCCACTGGGCAGGACAAAACAGGGAGCTGGGATGGGGAGGAGGTGTGGGGGTGCTCGTGGAGGCCACGAGGGGCTATGCAAAACCCTCCATCAAAGGAGAGGAGATAAATTGAATTTGCCACGTGGGTGTCATGGTGGGGTGAGGTTTTCACCTCTCTTTGTGAATTTCTCTGCAAACATCTTTTTCTGGCAAGCATTCGAATGATCTGCCCATGGCAGTGGTGGAGTCCCCGTCCCTGGAGGGATCTAAAAGCCACGTGGATGTGGCACTTGGGGACATGGGTTAGTGGTGGGCTTGGGAATTCTAGGGGAATGGTTGCCCTCAATCTTAGAGGGCTTTTCCAACCTAAATGATTCTGTTAATCATCATGCCCTCAGCAGGGAAGGATGGGAGTGCTCTTCCTTCCACATCTTGTAATAAATCGCCCTGCAGCAAACCCAGGCTTAGGAAAGATGTGGCTGCAGGTTAGGAGAGGACCAGCTGCTAGAGACAGTAATCTGGAGAGTGACAGACCTGCTGGGTTTGTGATCAATACCATGGGTGCTGTTTATCATAATTCCTCCCCTTACCCTTAGACCTGTGAGTCCCAGCCCTGCTGTGCACAGCAGCTACTCACCCTCATTTAAATGCTGATGAATTTGAATGGAAAGTTGCTTGGTCTGGTTTGCATCTTAAGCAGCTGTTCCTTGGAGGAAGATGTAAGATGTGGCCTTTACCAAAGATGTGGGAGGTCCAGGTCTCTTTGGACAGGGATAACACAGTGAATAAAAGATGTGCTGCCCAGGGGATAAATCTGTGTTAGTCCCTGTCAGCAGGTAGTGCTCTGGGAGAAATGCTTGTGGCAGCCTGTGTTCAGGGGAATGATTAAGGAAACTCAGTCATTTCATTTATCCAGGAGGCCACAAGGAATTGATCCATCCATGTATAAATACCCACGTGGGTGCTCTCAGAGGAGGGCTGTCGCTGGTTTTGGAAACTCAGAGGGCTGGAAATGGATGCTGGAGGTGTTCAGGCTGGAGATGGGGTTTGGGTTTTTAGCCTGTGGTGTGATTAACCCTTGCAGCAGTTTATGGGCAACTCGGGTGAACTCTGCATGGGGTTAAATTGGGGAATGTCAGCTTCCCACAGGGTCCCTGGTGGAGATGCTGCAGGCCAGGGTGCAGGGCTCCCCAAATTCTCTTTCCTCCTCTAATTCAGTCAGAGTAAATGACCACAGTCCAGCCCCTCCTGAGCCTGGCATTGATGAATCTGTGAATAGTCTCATAGTGGGGGTTTTTGGTGGGTTTATTTTCATATCTCTGTCTCTCCCCAGACCTGCTGTGTTTCTTCCCTGGGCTCCAGCCTTGTCTCAGAATGCACATTCTGAAAATACCAATCCCTTTTCAGGGGGAAGACAGGATGTTCCAGCCTCCTGGCAGGCCCTTAGGTTACCTGGCAGTGGCTGTGATCTCTCTTCACTTCCTCCCTATGAAGTTCCCTTTATGCAGAGCCTGGAGGGACCTTTCTTGGCTCTCTGAACTCAGCTGTGTGCATTCCAAGCAGGTCTCACTGTTTTCCCAAGCAGATCAATAACTGGGCTTCCAATAGGGGTTTTGATCCCTTCAGCCAGGGAAGACACTCGGAGTAAAAAAAAGTCACAGAAATCATAAAATCATCACAGAAATCACAGAAATCATAAAATCACTAATCATGATTTAGGTTGGAAAAAACCTCCAAGACCATGAAGTCCAACCGTTCCCTCAGCACTGCCAAGGCCACCCCTAAATCTTGTCCCCAGGTGCCACAGGCACACAGCAGTGATGCCCAAGGAGCCTGTCCCAGTGCTGGTGCTGGCAGCAGCAGGCTCACCTGGTGCTGCTGGCTCCACCATCATTCCCCAGGGATTGCCATTCCCTAGATATTGCCCCATGTGGGTGATGGTTGGAGCCAAGCATGCAGACTCCTCTCACAGGGTTAATCTTTCAAAGTTGCAGCCTTTGGGAGGTGTGAAAAGATAAAACAAAGAAAATCCTGTCAGGATGGCTCCATCCATCCCCCCTTCCTGGGCTATTCCTGGCCTTGTGATACCAGGGTGTATTTTTAGAGCTGTGGTCATGTGTTTGCTGTATCTGATGTGCTCCTGTCCCTCCTGCCCGCCTGGGATAGATAATCACACAGGGGTGTGGGCTTCACTGACGGGTTCCTGTCTCTGGTCATGCATGGCTGGTTTAAAGAAAGTTTAGAAATAAAACCTTAAAGGCCTCTTAGCAACCTGTTGGGTTTTTAATGAAGACAGAAAAATCCCATTTGTAATAATGCATCCTGCAGTGATGTTGTGTAACCATACAGTGCAATACCTGCTCTTGGTCTTCAGAACAATCTTTTCTTGCAAAACCAGTGTATTTATTCAAATACATACCTGTAGATTCATAGTTTAGGTTAGAAAAGATCTTAAAGATCATCAAGACCAACTGCTGCCTTAGGCAACCAACACTCTGTAAAATACTTACCTTTAGGTCACAAGTTGTCAACTATTTCCTGTGCACATGTGGGTTTAGAAAACTGGAAAACAGGTCCTTCAGCTATTGAAAGGAATGTAAATTGTGCAGCTTTCGCTCAGAAAGGATCTTGGTACCCAAATTTGAATAGGCCAATTATCCAAAAAGGTAACAGTCTAAAATATTATGTGTATATGTGTGTATATATATATATATGTATATATATATAGATGTATATATATATGTGTGTATATATATATGTATATATGTATGTGTATATATATGTATATGTATACATGTATGCCCTGATTCCTCTCTTATTGAATTCATTTAATCACTGGGATGGACACCCTTTTTTCTCCATGCAGAGTCTTACCTGCAGCTGCTCTCTTTACCTGTGCACACATGGAGATCTTTAGGGCCAGGGCAGTGAGATACAATGAGCATGTCAATACAGTGGCTATAAACCAGAATAAATCTGCTCAGAGTGATGGAAAATCATTCACAAATCACTGGGGGGATCACACATTGCTGCCTTAGACAGGCTTCCTATCTGCCAGACAGACAGACAGACAGGAGTAGGACATTTGCTCAGGAATAAGAAATGGAAAGCCAGCACCCCAGCCTTTGAGTTCTAGCTCCTCTAAATCACATTCATATTGACTTGTTTAAAATATGATGCAGGCAAAATCTGTTTCTCAAGAGTGACTTATGCTGGAGTCAAAAAACAGAAAGCAAATTTTGTCTGCCAGCCAAGGAAAAACTTGGATTGGCTATTAAACCCAGGATTTTGTTGGCTAGCATTGTATCTGATTACATGAAAGTGTGGGAGCTAATGCTTTCTAAAGCTATTTTTCCAGCCCTTCAGGTGCTCAGAGGTATCACCTACTGTAGCTGTTGAGCAAGACTCCCCTCCCCACCAGCCCTGCCCCTTCCAGTCAAACCCTCCTGCCTTGAGAAGCTCAGGAAAAGCACTTTTTTGTCCTACTTGTTTGTTTTTAAGTAAATATTGCTGTCTGTGTTGTTCTAGACAAGAGCTCTTTAAAACAATTTCGCTGAACTGCAGAGAAGGGGGAGAAACCTGTTGACTGTAAACTTCCAGCTGGCTCCATGTGCCAGAGGTGAGAAAGTGTCCCAGGAGGTGGGAATTGCCCTGGTCTTGCTGAGCAGGAGGGAGCTGGAGCCAGAGCTGGAGTCACAGTCCAGCTCAGCCAAGGGGGATCTCTGTGTGGAGTGGAGCTCAGCTTCACCTTTGCAGAAGATCCATGGGAAGGTGATCAGGGATTGTTTAGCTTGGAGAAGGTGCCAGGGAGACCTTGGAGCCCCTTGCGATGCCTAAAGGAGCTCCAAGAGAGCTGCAGAGGGACTTGGACAAGGAATGGAGTGACAGGACACAGGGAATGGCTTCCCACTGACAGATGGCAGGGATAGATGGGGTTTTGGGAATAAAATCTTGACTGTGAAGGTGGGGAGGCCCTGGCACAGGGTGCCCAGAGAAGCTGTGGCTGCCCCTGGATCCCTGGACCTGCTTCAGGCCAGGTTGGACGGGGCTTGGAGCAACCTGGGCTAGTGGAAAGTGTCCCTGCCATGGCAGGGGTTGGAATGAAATTATCCTCAAGATCTTTTCCAATCCAAGCCCTTCTGTGACTCTGTGATACAGCCCTTCCTTTCTTTGGAGGGGCAGCATCAGTTGATGTGTGCAGGAGCCTCAGGAAGAACAGATGATGGAGATGTCCCTTGAACTGGTTAACTTTGAGTTTTCTGAATGAGTGTTTTCATCTTTATATTGTTTATAAAGGTACTGAAAATATCTCCTATATAGACCCCTGGAAAGAGCATTGAGGTGACCTCTCTCTTTCTGCACTGGTGGTGTTGGGCCTGTCTGGACACATTTGTCTTCTCTGCTCTTAAACTTGTCCTCTGAAAAAGATTGTCCTGCCTCCTTGGTCCAGAGCTTGGGTGCCCTTATTGCAAATAAATTTCCCCTGATGTATAAAAATAATGCTCCTTCCACCACTTTGCACTGAGCCCTCATTTTCTGGAAGCCAACTTGCCCTTGCAAGAGCAGAGAAAGTCCCTGGGAGCCCTGGTGTGTGCAGGACACCTGGGGCTGTGGATGGGAGAGTGAGGGAGCTGCACTCCCCTGCCTGAATTGGAAATAATTCTGTGGGAGCTCTGAATTTCACTCCCATAATAAAACATGGGAGTGAAATTCAGCCTTGCTCTCCTGTGTGATAGCACATCTGGCATCAGGGAGGTCTGGGCTGAAGCACAGCTTTTGTTTTGCTGCAGTGTAGCAGGGAGGATGATGAAGATCCATGGGGGTCACCAGTGTTCACATGGCTGAGATGGTGATAGCTGGGAGGATTAGCAAAGTTTGGGTTGATACTATGAACATGCTGTTTATTTTGGGAAATTCAGCAGCAAGCTGAAATGTTTGATTATCTAGTTTATCCCCTGGGCTAGGATTTGTTGATGGAATACAGGTTTCATCAAGGAGATGCTACAGGCAAAACCTGAGATCAAAAGCAAGTTCCTGAGTGCTGTTTGCTGAGGATCTGTGTTTTCATACAGTGACAGAGGTATTTGCTGCCTTCTCCCCTCTGCCAGCACTGAGGGTTTCCTGGAGTTCTGAGTGTGCAGGTGATGAGAATGGAGTGGGGTTGGTGGTGGGTTTCTCTTGGTGTGGTGAGTGTGGCCAGTGTTGAACCAGAGTCTGGTTTTGGGCAATACAAGGCAGCATTGGCCAGCTCCAGATCTCCAGAGCTCTGTGATCAGGGGGGATCTGTGTGTTCTGTCCAGCTCCAGATCTCCAGAGCTCTGTGATCAGGGGGGATCTGTGTGTTCTGCTCCAGATCTCCAGATCTCCAGAGCTCTCTGATCAGGAAGGATCTGTGTGTTCTGCCCAGCTCCAGATCTCCAGAGCTCTGTAATCAGGATGGGATCTGTGTGTTCTGCTCCAGATCTCCAGAACTCTGTGATCAGGAGGGATCTGTGTGTTCTGCTCCAGATCTCCAGATCTCCAGAGCTCTGTGATCAGGGGGGATCTGTGTGTTCTGCCCTGTTCCAGATCTCCAGAGCTCTGTGATCAGGAGGGATCTGTGTGTTCTGCCCAGCTCCAGATCTCCAGAGCTCTCTGATCAGGAGGGATCTGTGTGTTCTGCATTGAGAGGGGAGCACTGACCTGGTGGTCTTGGCTTGGCCATTCCTAAAATCGTGATCAATCAGATGGGTCCTGCCTCCCCGCATCAGCTCAAAGGGCACAGCACTATCAAAAGATAAATGGTTTTTAGGGTGTAGAGTATTGAGGCTCTGATTCAAATGTGCAGTAAGGTTTCCTTTCCTGGTTTTGGCTGTTGGATGGGGTCTGGGTGCTTGTTGGTGTTGCAGTTTCCTGGGAGTTGTTGCCCACAGCTTTGATCCCTGAACCCAGCTGCAATCACCTCCCCAGAGCTTGGGGGTTTTTTGCTTTCCCTTTAAGGCCTCACCCCACGTACTGTGAAGGTGCCTGGGGCATGACAGTAGCCACAAAGCTTGTGAAACAGGCCAAGGAGAAATGACAAACATGTCCTTACTCAGCATCACACATTGGCTGATCAGATGCTACTGCTCGTGTCAGCAGCCTCAGCTTCTCATAGAACTTTGGGGAAAATTGCCTGGCAAGATACCCAGAGAGTCCCCAGCATCAGACTGGAGCAAAGGTCCCACATTGGAAAAGACCTTGGTGGAGTCCCCATCCCTGGAGGGATTTGAAAGATGTGTGGATGTGGCACTTGAGGACAGGGTTTAAAGGTGGCTTTGTCAGTGCTGGGTTAATGGCAGGACTGAATGTTAAGGATCTTTTCAAACCTAAATGATCCTTTAGGAGGAGGCTGGAAGATAAATCCCAATGTGAAAGGCTGGGACACTTCTGGGGAGAGACGGTGTACAGGAGTCACAGCCCCATTCATCTGAATAATAAAGAGGATTATTGAAATATTATTAAACTGCCTTGGTCAGGAAAAGGAGGTGGGTCTGGGTCTCCTCATCCCACCTGGAGCAGCCCACTTTGGAGGGCACTGCTGTGGAAAGGCATTGCAAGAGTGCTCTGATGTTCCCAATGAATAATGCAGGAATGCTGAGCAAGCAGCACATCTATGGGAAGGATTTGGAAAGATGTTTTATCTTTAGAAGCAAGGACACTTCATTAATCTCCCTGAATAATGCCAAGCCATAAATTATATTGGTAATAGACACATCTACATAATGAAATGTACCTTCACTTGGTCTTTACATGAAAAGAGGCTGGAAGCAGCTGTGGTTTCAGGCAGCTCCATCATCTGTTAGAAACTGCTTGCTGAGAGTCAGGGATGGAAGGACCCAGCTGTGTCCAGAGCCACCTTTGTGTCCTGCCACATCATGGCTTGTGTCTCTCCCACAGCATCATGGAAAAGGAAAACCAAACCAAAAAAAGGTTAAGAAAATGGCTGGGATTTGCAGGGAACTTGCCTTGCTTCCAGCATCCAAAAATATTAAAACCAGCAGCCTGTGAAGTCCAGACCACAACAGAATTTAGAGGCTGTGGTGCAAGTATCCAGGAAACTGGGTTTGTATGGTAAGGCCATGGGTCTGTAACCCAGTAATCCCCAGCACTGGGAGAGCTGGGAGTGGGTTTGCACTGCAGTGTGGTGAGTGGTTTGGCCAGGCTGGAGAAACAGACTTTTTATTTTAAGAGCTGGGGGGAAGAAAAACCTCCTTGAATGCAAGCTTTGCACAGGAGACAGCAGCTGCTGGGGCTTTGGGTACTTCTGATTCAATGGATTTACCCAGAAAGTGCCTCAAACAAAATTAAAGTAGCAGTGTTTTCAGAGGTTGTTTTGTTTTCATCCAACATTTGAATGTTGTTTTCCTCTCTCAAATCCCAAACCACGCTACTTTTGCATTCTTCTCCTGGGGTAGGTGGTTTTTGGTCATGGCTGGAAGGCATGAGTTGCTGCAGGAGCAATTTTGGCTGATGAGCACCTGTGTTAACTTGAGCAGGGAGGCTCCCAGTCCCACCAGCAGTGAATTCCAGTGAAACACCAGTGGTGGGTGACACCTTGGCCAGCAATCCAGGGGAACTCCTGGATGTCACCCACCTGGAGGCAGCTCTGAGTCACGTGGAGATGATTCTGCACTGCCTCATTCCTTGCACTAGTGATAGTTGGGCTGGTTTGGGTTCAGGGATGGTTTTTAAACCCAGTTCTCATTTGCCTGGTGTAGTAGAAAATCATTGGGATATGGAGCAGTGGGAGATGTCAACCTTGATGTCAAGGAGGACAGCAGGGCTGGAAGAGCTCTGACTTTGCCACTCATGTGCCACTAACAAAGTGTCCTGCCACACCTCCTAAAGGTGCAGGAAGCTTTAAATTCTGACAAAATCACTTGAAAGAGAGGAAATGCCTGGCTGAGGATGAAGGGAAGGCTGGCAAGCTCCAGCCTTGCAGCTCCATGGCTTTTCCAGTGGGATCTGTCCATCTCTGCCAGCAAGGAGGAATCCCCACTGCTTGTGCTGAGCTCTTGGTGTGGTGGAGGAGCAAAGACACTTGGAAGTCATGCAGGGAGTGAAAGTCCTCTGGGATACTGGGAGAAAATTAATTCTATTCTGTTATACTTTACTTCACTTTGCCTTGTGTTCAGCATCCTGATCCCACCCAGGTCGGTGTCAGTGGCACAGGCTGGCACTGTGTGACACAGAGGGGCAGGAGAGGGACAGCAGGAGTGCCAGCCCTGAGGCTCAGGCAGCTCCCTGGCAGCTGCACCCCAGGGAGAGCAGGGAGATGCTGCTCCCAGCCTTTGTGCTGCTGTCCTGGGAGCTGATCAGGTTTCACCCCAAAATAACTTCCTTCTGCAAACAGTGGTGCCTGTTATAAGGCCTGAAAGCTGAGCATGGCCACACATTGGTTGCTTTATCAAGGCAGGAATTTACTGCATTTCTGATCTCTCCCCAAAAACTGTTTTCCAGGTTTTTCCCAGGGGTTTGTGGTGTGAGTGGGAAGCCAGGGCTTCTCACCACCTTTGCCAGCTCCTCCCTGTGCTGCTGGGAGCTGGTCCTGCTGAAGCTGGGACACTTTAATGCTCTGAACCAATTGTCAGCATCTGATGGAGAAGTGTTATTCTCTGGGAATCACACTCCTTCCTGCTGTGTTTCCATATGAACCCCTCAGTGTTTACTTTGCAGCTTTCCTTGTCACACACTGAGAGCTGCAGTTGCTGTCCTGTGTCTGTGTGTGCATATTCCACAATGTGCAAGGTGGCAGGGCAGGGAATTTGTTCCTGGTGCCCAGTTTTCTGCCTTGAACGAGTCCCTTGCTGCATTGCTGCTTGTGAAGTGGCCCAGAAGAGGAGCAGAGGCTTTGCAAGCATTACCTGTGTGAGTGCCTGTTTTTTACAGATTGCCAGAGAGCTGCAGCCCCCAATTCCCCTCTGCTTGAGCCATTTCCCTTCCAAATACCAGGAGGAGACACAGTGGGAAAGTGGAGGTGGCAGAGGATAACTCAGAGTTGTGTAAAACCCCAAATCCTGAATTTTCCCTTCACACCACACAAAGAGAGTTGGAAACCTGGAGTGTCTGAGCAATTGCAGGAATCCTTTTGAGCTGGGAGCTTCACTTTTCCTGTGGGGAGCTGGGATGTAAACCTCCCCCTGCCACAGAGGTTGAGTGGGATGATGCTGTTGCTGCATCATGACATGGAAAAGCCTTGCCCAGGCTCTTCTGTGTTGGATGGGTGCAGTTTGCACCTCTCCAGACAGGCTCTGAATTGCTGGAGGTATTCAGCAGTCAGGTGTTTCTGCAGGGTTTGCCTGCAGCAGAGCCCAGCTGCATGGAATTGCATGAGGATGGAATAGAATAGAATAGAATAGAATAGAATAGAATAGAATAGAATAGAATAGAATAGAATAGAATAGAATAGAATAGAATATTTCAGTTGGAAGGACAGGAAGGAATGGCTTTAAAGTAGAAGAGGTTTGGATTAAATAATAGGAAGAATTTCTAATAGGAAGAATTTCCTTCTAGTGAGGGTGATGAGGCCCTGGCACAGGGTGCCCAGAGCAGCTGTGGCTGCCCCTGGATCCCTGGCAGTGCCCAAGGCCAGGTTGGACAGGGCTTGGAGCAGCCTGGGACAGTGGAAGGTGTCCCTGCCATGGCAGGGGTGGATGTTCATTAATGTCCCTTCCAACCCAAACCTGTGAATCTGTGATTTCGTGACCAAGTCAGTGGTCAAACACTGGGACAGGCTTTCCATAGAGGTGACTGATTCCCCAAACCTGTCAGTGCTGAAAAGGCAGCTGGACAATACCCTTAACAATATTCTTTTAATTTTTATCATCCCTCAACGGATCAGGCTGTTGGACCCCAGCCAGTGTTGTGTATCTCTCAGAATTGAGTGGATTTCTGCGCATTTATTGCTGTGTTGCTGTCAGTTGGCTCAGAGCCACTTGAGGCTCCAATTAGCTGGAATCAGTAGCCTGGAGGGTGAGAGAGGGGTCGTCAGCTTCCAGAAATCCTGTCACTCCTGCTGCTCATCTCTTTGGAGTTGTGGAGGTTGAATCCTTCCCTGTGAGTAACTGCAATGTGTTGCTGCTCCTCAGAGGAAAACAAGATGCAGGGAAGGGAATTTTCTTCTGCAGGGAGGTCTGTTCCTCCCCTGCCTGCACAAAAATACAAGATTTTCATTTTGTTGGAAGTTTCTTCCCAAATATTATTGAGTTTGGTCAAGAAAATGAAATCTCAAATTCTCCTTGTGGCTTTTCTGATAGCTGAAAACAGACATTTTAGCCAGACATGGGGAGGAGCATGATTTTGGTTTAGTGAAAACTTGAATTAGTTGGGAAAGCTTTTCATGTTTCAAGCACTAACAAGTGTCAAACTCATTATTGCTCAGAGCTGGGACAGGAGTTGAGTTCCTCAGCGTATTTGTGGTGTCTTTGGTGGGCATCAGCAATTATGGGAGAGGACCCAGGCAGTGGGAATGTGTAATTGCCAGGACCTGTGTTCTTTGTCCTTTAAGTTCAGTGTCCACATTTACCCATTTCATGTGTTCTCAGTGGAAAAGGATCACGGAAAAAAAAAAAATCTGTGCCTGGGCCACATCATTTTAGCCCCCCCCAAAACGAATCTTTACAGCTCCTAGGATGTTTTTGTGAAATATCAATAAAAACTGGGCGAACAGTGGTTTTATTCTGAAGGAACAAAGTCACTCTTTGTCTTGAGGTCCTGCAGCACTTCGTGGGTACATGAGAAACAAAATGTGAGGCTGGTAATAAAGGAAGGACAAGCCAGCTGCTGCAGGCAGCAGTGCAGCACAGGGAATTCCACAGGGAAAGATGTATTTTAACCTTATGAGTGCTTGTATAGCTGGGAAAGACACAGGGAGTCAGCCAGTGCTGCTGCTCCGGTACAAGCTGGGGAGAGTCAGCTCTTTGTGTCGCTTTTTCATGGGGGTTCCCTAAAAAAAGAGGAGTTTCACTTTGCTCTGAATGTCTCAGTTGTAGATGCAGAGATTTTCCCTGTCCTCCCTGAGTCAGCCCCAGCTCTCCCCTCCCTCCTCTTTGACGTTGGCACTTCAGGGCAGGATCAAAGCGGGTGAAATTAGAAAGTCTCCTCCTCGCAGTGACTCATCACTGCCTTTGGTCAAGTGCTTTGCTCTGGGCGATGTGAGCGGCAGAAAGGGGAGAGGAGGGAGGGGAGGGATGTCTGCATCCCCTGATTCCTCCTGGGAATTCACCCCAGCGTGGGGGTGAAGCTGCTTGTCCCCACTTCACAGCCCAGCTCGCGGAGTTTGCTGTTCATGGTACCTTCAAGGCAAAGCAAAATGGGTCAGTTCTTACCCAGGCAGGAAATCCTGTCAAATCTGAGATCTGATCTGATCCATTAAGTTACTTTTTCTTTCATTTACTGCAGAGAATTTGAAGCAATGAGCAACCAGGTGTTTCCCCAGGCTCCTGCAGGGCAGAGAGTTGTGGCCAGCCAAAGTCAGGGCTTGATTTTAACACCTCAAGCTTTGCACAGAAATTTTCTTCTTTGAAGGCCTGGGTATGTTTTCCCTGTGAGGGGCTTGGCAGCATAACAGGATCTTCTCTTCAGCCTTTGGGGTGCACACAGTGAGGGGGGCTCCCCTGTATTGATGTTCTCTGGGGTCTAACACTGATTTCCAGCAATAGGCTCCATGTCCTGTAGCTCCTGTGGGTTCATAACAGAGCTGAGAACTGGCTCAAACCTCAGACTGAACCACAACCATCCTCATCTTTAAAAAAAAAAAAAAAACAACAAATTTTGGTAGAGCTGCATAAGCTTTGCACAACTTGGATTTATACTAAGCTGATTGGCTCTGGAAGGGTTCACCTGGAACTATTCTTCCCACCTGTCTCAGACACTTGTGAAACTCTTAAAAAGAAGGAAAATCATTGATTTTGTGGCTGGTAGATCACAGATTCAGCCTGTTAGCTCACCCTGCCTGCATTCTCCCAAGCAGTCCATGTAGGAGGACGCCCATTTATCCCAAAAGATGGATCCAACATCCATCCCAAGAGATGGGCTGAGCCCCTGCCATGGTGGGGTTGCCATGGCCTTGCTGTGCTCTCAGGGTTTATCCATGTGCAGCTTTGGCTGGGAGCACCCATATGGTCACCCCAGCCAGAAGCATTTCTTTCAGCATTTTTGTGCAGTATTTTGCTAATTACTGTTTTCCATAATTGTGACAATGACTTTCATTCATAGCACTTAGATGTGTATAAAAGCAGAACTTTCCTCAAAACTCCCTTTTTGTCCAGACATCGCTTAATACGTGGAAATTACACTATTGGCTGCTGTGGTTCCAGCATTTATTTTTATTTTTACCATTTCCATGTCTGCTGTGGGAAAGGAAGCAAGGGTAGCAGTCCTCAGCATCCAAAGATAGGAACCACTTTGTTTTAGCTTTACTTTGGCCATGTTGAATTTTGCTGAGCACGTCTTGGCCGAGCTCCAGGATGCTGGACCAAGCCCACTACATTCAGAGAGAAGTGAATAATTACTACTTTGTGGTGGCAACACGGGGAGGAAGGAAAAAAGTGTTTGCAAAGTGCTTTGAAGATAATGACACCCCCAATTTGACGAGTGACAGTGGTGCAGAACATCCTTAGATAGCTGGTTAGTGATTAGAGGAGCAGACAAGGAGCACTGTTCCCAACAGTGCCTGGTTTGGACTTCCTTTAAGGAGGGAGTGGTGAAAGGGAGGGCTCAGCCAAAAATAAACGAGCATCTCAAAGGCAGATGGTCCTATTCACAGACCTAAAATTACACCAGTGGAGGGCCAGGCAGGATGAAAGGAATTAGCATCTGGTGGTGAAGGGAGGGCAGTGTCACCCAGGGTGGGTGACCAGATGGCCCAGGCACAGTCGGATGTCCTCCTGCAGGCACTTGCAGCCTTTCCCCACTTGTAGACCTCAATATATTATTTTTATAGTTTGTTGTTTGGTTGTTGTTTTTGTTGGTTTTTTTTTTTTTTTTCCCAGGGAGGTGCAGATTCCTCCAGAGCAAATGTGGGCTTTACTGGCAGGAGGCTCAAGTCTCCCAGTTCCCTTTTATGGAGCTGTTCACACCCTGCTCCTGCAGCCACTGCAGCCTGGGGTGAGCAGTGCTGAGAAGCCTTCAGGTCAGGCTGGAATCTTCCAAAAGCACAGCTCTGGGGATAATCCCAGGGACAGGCACATCCAGCCTGAAGGGAAAACCAGAGAGGTTGAAGCACCAAGTTTCCAAATTAATGTGAAGGTGATCACCATATTTCTCCTTGTGGGAGAGGATTCACTTTGTAGCTGAAGTGAGGTGCAATGGCCTCTCTCAATGGACTCACAGCTGGTTGTGGCCACTCTTGGGAGCTTGGGGTGCTGTCCTTCCTGCTTCCCAGATGGATCATACAATCACCAGGTTGTTCCAGCCCTGTCCAACCTGACCTTGGACACTTCCAGGGGTCCAGGGGCAGCCACAGCTTCTCTGGGCACCCTGTGCCAGGGCCTGCCCACCCTCACAGCCAGGAATTCCTTCCCAATGTCCCATCTAGCCCTGCTCCTGACGGTGGGAAGTTGTTCCCCATTGTCCTGTCCCTCCATCCCTTGTCCCCAGTCCCTCTCCAGCTCTCCTGGAGCCCCTTTAGGCACTGGAAGAGGCTCTAAGGTCTCACTGGAGCCTTCTCTTCTCCCCTGGAGCACCTCCAGCTCTCCCAGCCTGGCTCCAGAGCAGAGGGCTCCAGCCCTGAGAGGATCTCTGTGGCCTCCTCTGGACTCATTTCAGCAGCTCCATGTCCTTCCTGTGCTGGGGGTCCCTGAGCTGGATGCCAGACTCCAGGTGGGATCTCACCAGAGCAGATCAGAGGAACAGCACTCACCAGGGGACCCCCAGAGCAGCACTTTGGAGGGTGCCAGCTCTTGTTCTCAGCTTTGTTTTCCCTGCTTAGCTGGAGCACCAAAAGCCTTTTGAAAACTGTGCTGTGACTCCCAATCCAGGTTAAAATGACCTTTTTCAGTTTATTCTTCCCCCTCACATTGTTACTTTGGGCTTGAAGGAGGGCAGTGACCTGGTTCATGGCACTGCCCCACGGGAGGGTTGGATGCAGAGCCTGGTGCTCATCCTGGCAGAGGGGAAACCCTGGCACCCCATTCCCTGTGAGTGCATTCCTATAACGTGACTTCAGACAGTATTTCAGAACTCCTAAGGTTTAAAGCACTGTTGCAATGCAAGAGCAAACCTGAGTACTCAGATTTAAATTTGGGGGGGTGGACTGGATTTGGACCAAGGTTTCTCAATGTTAACTCTCCAATATCTCCCGACCATTGTGCAAAGATCAGGACAGAAATCTCTGGAAGAAGCTGCTCGCTGGTGGTGGTGGGGCTTGCCTTGCTACGTAGCCACATTTATTTTTATTTCACTTTTGAGCTGGTATTCCAGGAAAGCCCATTAAGATCTGGCAGCAGGCTGCTGGGGAGCAGTTTGCTGGAGCTGAGTGTGGACGTGTGGTGCTGGAGGAGCCACTCTGAGGGCTGGGGATGACTGATGGTGCGAGGTGTCAGTGGGGAGGAGGGGAAAAGGGGGATGTTCTCACTCCACTGAACTTCCTTCCTTTGTGTTTCCTATTAAGCCCAGGGAGCAGCGCTGATGCTGCTGCTTTTGCAGCCTTCCAAGCTCCCATCCATTTAATTGTGGATGATTTCATCCCGGCCCTTTTCATGCTGAAGCCAGTGGCCTGCGTCATGCAACAGTGAATTTAGGCAGATTTTATTTGCATGTGAGTCATTGAGCTTTTCCAGCTGAATGTCACCAACTTGGAATTTTTGTCTGATTTTGTTGTTGTTTTTGTCTCTTGGTGTTTTTCCACCGGTCTTTTTTTCCCTGCCCTTTGCTGCCTGCACCCCCTCCACAACCACCCCCCCCTCCCCACCCAGAAAAAATAGGAAAAGACTAAATGGGAGTTTGAGTTGGCAGTGCAAAAGGACAGGATTAGGAATGTTCGGGGAGAGGGGGGGGAAAAGGCTGCTTTATGTTGCTGGGAGGGAAGGACCAGAGCCAAGTCAAATTGAGGGCTCTAATTTGGGAGCGGTGTTATTACAGGTCAGAGGGAGTCAGTTACTGGCTAAATTGGGGGAGCTGTCACATGCCAGGGCTGGAAATGCTGCTCACATGGCTGGGGCACACAGGCTCCTGGGCAACTCGGTTTGATTTTGTTGACAATGTTTTTAAAATTTAAAAAAAAAAAAAAAAAAGAAAAGAAAACCCCCTTGTTTATTTTCCCTCAAGTATGGGCTCTGTAGCAGCGTCCCTCTGCCTCCACTGCTGGCTCATCCTGGCCCTTGCTGCCCTTTGCACAGAGAAGTTTATAAATAGAGCAACTCCTCCATTATGTGCAGCTTCAGTCTCTTTATTTTTATACTGGAATCTGTTCAATGATTAACAGTTTAAACCATGTGCTGTATATCAATACCTTGCATACCCTTCATAACTTATTTTTAGTATTATTTTTCCCCCTTCTAAATCCTTTATCCATTTTAGGCAACACCGTTATGACATTCAGATAATTTTTTATATATTTATTTTAGCCTTTGAAGGAACTTATCTGCATTTCAATTAAGCTTTTGGTAAAAGGCTTTTTGCAATTGAAATTAAGAAGTCAGAGGAGTATTTCCTCCATGCCTGTGGTTGTGCCTGAAAGTCAGGAAGATTCGGTTGTTTTTATGGATTAAGCTCAAAAAAGAGATACAGAAATTGCATCTTTTATTTTCTTGGCTTCCTGCATCCTAGGAAATTCCACTGAAAATCTGGATTTGAGGGCGTGTGGAGGCATGTGAGCAATATAACCCTGATGTCAGTGGAAGCAGGCAGTGAACTCATTTCCCACCTGTACCCCAGGTCCCAGAAGCAGCAGAACCAGCAGCGTTTTCCCGTGGCTGAGCTCACGGGCTCCAGGGAGGGATGGGGCTTCTGGAAGCAATCTGCTGCTCCTGTTTAATTATGCTTTTAATCCTTGCTGACCCATGCCATTGCCATGGGCCGGCTGAGCTCAGCTGGCTTTGCACAGAGCCAACAAAAGCCACTTGACCCAGGATCTCGCTGGGATATCTTCATCCATCAGACCTGGCACGGCTGCTCTGATATTCCTGTCTGCTCATTGCAGGCAGAAGGGCTGGTGATTTCCTCTCTGCTCTCCACAAGGGACATGGTTTTGGTGTCATTTCTGCCAGGAGAGCCTTCTCAACCCACCCATGGATGGTGCTCCTGCTTTCTCCTGCTCTTCTGCCCCGGCTGGCAGAGGTGGAGCAGCACCTCACCTGACAGTGTCCACAGTGCTGGTGGGGCTGTTGCACCTTTGCATGCTCTCTGTGGTCAGGTGGGACCCTGGCACTATTTTCCTGAGCTTCCCAAAGTTCATCCTCCCCATCTGAAGTTTGGGAGCAGGATGCCTGTGATGCTCAGGGGCTTGGGTGCTCCATAAGTGAAGGGAAACCGGCACTGGGCATTCTTGTCCAATGTCAGGTTGGCTTCACTCTTCAGGACAGCTTTTGTAGGAGGTTGGTTGGTTTGTCTGCCAAGCATCTGTCCTCCTCCTGACCTTGGGGTGAGAAGCAGGAGGTGGCACCTTGTCCTGCTTGATGTCCCCCCTGGCTCTGAGCTCTCATTTGTGCCACTGAACCATTCCCCACATTTCTCTGTCCAAGCACTTGCTGGATTTTCACTCTTATCTCCCACCCATTGGCACTGCTGCCATCAGTGTAGACATCACTCCACGCTGGCTGGACTGTGGATTGTGAAATCAGTGAAGCAAATTCCTCTTTCCCAAGGTGTTCTCTGTGCCAGGACTGGCCACGTTGTGTTGAGAAGCTCCAATGCCATCATTCATGTGGTGTAGATTCCCTTGGCACCCGTGGGGCTTTTGATAAGGTTTCCCAGCGTGTCATCTTTGCTCTGAGTCAGTGAAATGCTCTCAGCATTGGAAATCTCTGCACTAAATTAAAGTCCTGTTGCTAGGGAGTGTTGTGATAATACAGGGTATTATGCTCTGTAGCAAAAGTGTGCAACAGTACAGCCTAGAAAACAAATCCATAAAACCTCCCGTCGGATGCACAGTGTGAAAATCGAGTGTACTTCAGCTCAGTATTAAATATGTCATGGAAAAAGGCTCCCTCTCCTCCTGAATTTCCTGAAAGTCTGCTTTGGGCTGAAAACTGTAGTGGCTGCAGCCAATTTAGAGAAGGAAAAATCCCTGCTCTTGTTGCTGTCTGCAGAAGCTCCTTAATGATCGTGCCATGCAATTCTCCAGTGCTAAAAATACATCACTTCTGGGTTTGTACAAACAGCCTCCTAATGACTGGAGCTCTGGCAAGCTCAGGAGGCAGAGGGGGAAAATAGTGGCAAAAATATGAAAATCTTACTCATTTCTACTCACAGTGGAGCTGGGCTTTTATGTCCTTGTGGATCTCTGTGGGAGTTTAGGGATGTTTTGGTGAGAAATATTCCAGTTTGCTCTGCATCTGACCAAAATATTGGGTATTCTGCTCCCATTTGGAGTTTACAAATTGGGTGGAGGGTGCTCTGTCTGCTGGTGGAGTTTCATCAGCCTGTTTGGGGTGACAGGATGGGAAGATCTGATTGAGGCTTGTCCTTGAGCCTGGCTTCAGTGCTGAAATTCCCAAATCCTGCTAACACTTCATGGAGCTGCTGTTGCTTTGGAGAGCATAATGGAGAGGGGAGCTGCCAGTGACAGCTGAGCTCTCTGCCCAAGGAGAGCTGCCTTTAAAAGGGCAACAAGCCAAGTAGGGCTGGTGTCTTATGCCACACAGGGGTTTTGGAGACAGGAGCAAGGGGTTGTTTGCCTTTTGTTTCCCCAGAACTTACATGTCATACAGTCACCTGCCCCTTGCCTGACGTCCCAAGAAGAATTGTGAGAAATTGTTGAAAGAGTTGCCCAGAGAAGCTGTGGCTGCCCCATCCCTGAAGTGTCTAAGGCCAGGTTGGATGGGGTTTGGAGCAACCTGGTCTAGTGGAAGCTGTCCTTGCCCATAGCAGGGGGTTGGAACTGGGTGGTCTTGAAGGTCCCTTCCAACCCAAACCATTCCAGAATTCCCTGGAACTGGCTGTTCTTCCAAAGTGAAGAGCAGCAGCCCATGTGCCTCTTGCCACCCAGGTGTGCTGACAAACCCATCCCTCCTGCCTCGGCCCTGGGTGGTGAAGGACTCACCTGTGGCACACAGGGGAACGTTGGAGCCATTGCAGGAAGATTATCTCTTTGGAACATAATTGGGTTTGGTGGTTAAATATTCACTGCTGCGTTTAACAAGGAATATTGTGTAATTAATTTACATGGAGCTCCTTAATCTTGGTAATTAGGAATGGAGGAGATGCTCCTTCATGAATTCTGTGCTCTTGTCAGTGCTGAACCACAGAATCACAGATTGGTGTGGGCTGGAAGGCACCTTAAAGATCAGCTCATTCCAACCATTGCCATGGACAGGGACACCTCCCACTAGACCAGGTTGCTCCAAGTCCTGTCCAGCCTGGCCTTAAATCCTCTCTGTATTCAGCAACACTTTGCTTTTCATGGTTATGTGGCTCTTGCTTTGTTTTTCCAAGTGTTGCCTGCAGTGGGGATTTCCCAGGCCACCACCTTTTGTGGGATGTGCTGTCCCGCATTGCTCCATTGCTCCATTTTTTTGCCTCCCTTCCCTGCATTTGCTCTGGTCTGTTCACCTCCCCTCCCCCTTGGAGCTGCTCTGCAGCAGCTCGGGTGGAAAAGAAACATTAAGTACTTTCCTAATGTATTTTTAGCCTCTTAGAGTGTGATGTAGCTGCTGGAAACACGGAGGGGAGCCAGCACCATGTGAACCCAGAGGTTGCTATGCATCACTGGCGGATTTTCCATCGGGCTCAGACAGAGCCAGGGTGTGAGGTGGGATGTGGCTGCATGTGCCTTGTGTGATGTCTGTCTGTCCTCTCCTTGTGGGTGCTGGTAGACAGAAGGTCCACCTGTCCTTCAGAGAGGTTGTCCACCCTTGAATCTGCCCAGGAAAGGAAAGTGACCAGTCAGGGAAAGGGGAATTGTGTGGTTGCCTTTTTATATCTCATTATAGACCAAAGATGCTGGGGTAGCACTGAGTGTGTTGGAGCTGGAGGTTCAAAGCTGTGGGATTGGGTGCTGTGGGAGGGGAAGTGCAGAGCCCTGAATCCCACACACAGCACTCCCCATGCCCTCCTGGTGTCCAGGGCTTTTCTGCAGGCTGTTCCCAGCTCCTAGCAAAGACTTGTTCCAAGGCAAGAGCTTCACCAGTGATTCCCAATTCCTCCCCAAGCTGGCCTGTTAGACCTGAATGGAAGGGAGTGACAGCAAAAAGCCATCCACGGGGGTTTATGGGCTTTTCCTCTGTCAGATCCCACATTATCCACTGGGGTGAGCAGTTTTGGTGACCTGTGAGGAAGCTGTGCCCAGGATGCAGAGCTGGCCTGCCCTGGGAGGTGCCAGCAGCCGTGGGTGCTGCCATGCTTGACACCTCTGGGGGCTCCTGCTGCCTCCAGACGTGTGGCATTAGGTCCTCCCACCCCTCTGAGGTCAGCCCTGGCTCAGGCATAAATCCAGACCTGGAGCAGGCTCTGAGCCCTTCCTGGAGCCTTCTCCTCTCCAGGTGAGCACCCCCAGCTCTCCCAGCCTGGCTCCAGCCCTTGGAGCATCTCCGTGGCCTCCTCTGGACACTTCACTTGGCTTGGGTTTCACTGTGAAATAAGTTGTGTATAGTAACAGGAGGAGAACCCAATTTCTGCTTTCAAAATGAAATGGTTTGTCTTTGTCTTGGATGGGTTTGGTTGTTTTTTGGGTTCTTTGAAGTGCTTGAGAGCACTTGGCATTATTGTTTTTCCTTGAGGACAAGTCACCTGGTGAGACCATGGTTTATCTTGGATGGGTTTGGTTGTTTTTTGGGTTCCTTGTTGGGATTTATGCCGCAGCCTCACGGATGTGGAGGCGCTTGGAAGCATCACGGGTGTCTTCTCCCCTGTGTTGGCATCAGTCTTGGGGGGATGAGGAGCAGGATTCAGGTTCAGCAGTGTTTCAATGACTGCCTCTCTGCCTGCTGCACTTGGCAGGTCAGCAGTAACGTTTATCACTGAGATGTTTTTCCTTTTAATTAGCGCCGGTCACAATAACGAGGAGGCACATGCTGAAATTCTGATTATTTGGCCTCTGGTGGAGGGAGAAGGCTGCCAGATTTAACAGTGAAGGTATTGATGTGCTCTGGATGGGGTACAGAGTGCTTCCAACAGGATTCTCGCTTTGTTTTCCTTCATGTTGGCCTTTTGAGTGAGGCTGATTTACGAAGGGAATGATGTAAAATTGCCCAAACAAAGTATTGTGACTGGGTCAACGTGCAGGTGCTAATTACTGCAAATAATAATTTAAATCCCTTCAGCTGGAAACACTTTGTGCTTCACCTTCAATCGAGCTGCTGCAGCAGGAGCCAGGGCAGAGGTTTGTGTCTGCAGTACTGTTGGAGAGTGGATTTCTGTGATGATGGGTGGTGGGGAGCTGGACCGCCTCACACACCAGTAAACCCAGTTGTGGGAAGGCTGGGACTGGCAGCAACCTGCCCTTGGCTGATGCACTTGGTGCAAATTCGGACTTGTGGGTGAAATCTCTTGATTTTTTTGGCTCCTCTGCTTTATCTTTGCAGCAAACTGCCCTGTGTGAGGTGGGCTGTGGTTTCTCCACCCCGCTCAAAGAATCACTGAATGGTTTGGGTTGGGAGGAACCTTAAAGATCATCTAGTTCAGAATCTGAAGCAGATGAATTCCAGCATAAAACCAGATAAATTCAACTGGAAATGAAGGCAAACAGAAGTGCTTGGGAGAAACTGGAACAACTAGACATAGAATTCAGGTTTGTCTGATGATGTCATCCACTGAGAGATGATGCTGTGGCCATGCTCAGATGTTGGGCTGTGTTCATATGCAGGGTCAGGTTTCTTGACCCCTTTTGCCCTGGTGAAGGCATCCAGGGAGCTGGAATAGGTGTGAGATCCTGACTGGAGATGACCTCGTTTGCAGATTTGGAGGATTTTGATGGAAGTGCAGCATCTCCCATGGATGTGTGGAGAAGCTGGTGAGTGGTGATGTGCTGCTGGGTCTTTGCACAGCAGGATGAGTCCAGGTGCTGATTTTTCTGCCTCTGACAATAAAAAGTGGGTGCCCTCCACATAGCTCTGCTCATCACCCAGATTCAGTTTCACGTTCATAGTCCAGGAAATGGCAAACAATGGGAGCCTCTTCTGGGAGCTGCTGAGGAAGCCTCTTGAAAAACCTTCCTGCAAACCCAGAAATAGCCATCTCCTGCTCTGTGGCCACTGATTCCAGGCTCACTGGAAGCACTTGCCAGCTGCCTAAGCATGGTTTGGATTTCTCTTTTGCTGTTGGCCATCCAAGACATGAAAACCTTGGTGTTGTCCATCCCCAGAAAAGCTTCCTTGCCATCTAGGAGCACCCAGCTCCTCTCTCCAGTCCCTGATGCTGCAGTATGTCACTTTACAAGATCAAGGATCCCAACCTAAACTTTTAGTGCAAATTCCTGGTTTTTCTCCCCAAATACATCTGAGAGTGCAATTCATTGCAGCCCTTCTGGGAAGGTGCTTAGAGGGTGCCCTTCAGATTTGAGCATCTGGTTAATGGTTGGACTCAATGATCTTAGAGGTCTTTTCCAACCTTAATGGTCCTATGAATCCCTCTCTTAGTCATTTCTTGCTTGGGCAAATTATCTGAATGGGCTTTTGAGAACTTTTTATGGAAAACTGAAAACAAGGGCATAATAAAACAGTAATTTAAGAGCAATTTGCTGACAACTGGAGCCCTTAAGTGCACTGACTTGGCATTGAGGGGCAATGATACCAAACCTCCTGTGTGCATGTCCTCTTTGTTACTTGGAAGATCCTTGGGCAGTTTTAAAAACACTTCCAGTCTTCAAATTGGTGTCCTTATTGCTCAGGATAAGCTGTTGTCTGTTTCATAAGGTACACATCACTCATCTCTCTCATTTCACCAAAATCACAATCAGCAAATTCATGGAATCCTGGAATGCTTTGGATTGGAAGGGACCTTGAAGACCACTTCATTCCAACCTCCTGCCATGGGCAGGGACACCTTCAACCATCCCAGGCTGCTCCAAACCCTGTCCAGCCTGACCTTAGACACTGCCAGGGATCCAGGGACAGGCACAGCTTCTCTGGGCACTTGTGCCAGGGCCTCACCACCCTCCCAGCCAGGAATTCCCAATTCTCCCACCCATCCCTGCCCTCTGGCACTGGGAGCCATTCCCTGTGTCCTGTCCCTCCATCCCTTGTCCCCAGTCCCTCTCCAGCTCTCCTGGAGCCCCTTCAGGCCCTGCCAGGGGCTCTGAGCTCTCCCTGGAGCCTTCTCCTCTCCAGGTGAGCACCCCCAGCTCTCCCAGCCTGGCTCCAGCCCTTGGAGCATCTCCGTGGCCTCCTCTGGACACTTCACTTGGCTTGGGTTTCACTGTGAAATAAGTTGTGTACAGTAACAGGAGGAGAACCCAATTTCTGCTTTCAAAATGAAATGGTTTGTCTTGGATGGGTTTGGTTGTTTTTTGGGTTCTTTCAAGTGCTTGAGAGTTACTTGGCATCATTGTTGTTCCTTGAAGATAAGAAACCTGGTGAGACCCACATGTTCTTCTCCTGTGCTGACAGCTGCTTTTGGCCATCCCTCTCACCAGGGGTGGTGCTTTTAAACTGGAATCTTCTGACCCACAGGTCTCTTCACAAAAACCAAAACTAGAATTAAACCCCTGCAGTTTGGCCCTTCGAGGTTTGTAAATGCAGGCACCAGTGTGCTACTCATGTTGTTTTTTGCAGGGACTGTGTCTGTCCTGCCTTTGTCCATCTGGTCTGGCTTTACATTTGGAAAACTGTGACTGTTCCCAGGACATCATAACCATGAGCCTTGCTGGTGGTTGGAATAACCCCCTCATCCCTCAGAGTAAAGGCAGGAAGGTCCCTCCTGCAGTGCAGCATTAGGGGTGGATCCATCACCACTGGACATGGTGGCAATTAACAAATTAACAGTTTGCAGGGATCCAGCAGTGATTAAGCAGAGAAATCCCTTAATGGATTAATAAATTTACAAATTTCACCTCGTTTTCCAGCCAGAAGCCCCAGTTTTGGGGATGGTGTTGGTCCTATTCATAGCACAAGCACAGGTTGCAGTCTTGAAAGCAGGACCCAGCTATATTTGGAGCTGAATTTATCCTCAGGCATGCTGCACATGCATCAGCTGGGCTGTCTAGCAGCAAAATCCTGTCAGTTAAGTAATCCTTCAGTAGAAGGTAGTTTCACATCCCACCTTCATTCAGCTTCTCATCCAAGAAAATGTCCCATAATAAAAGCTGGGATTTTCTGCTTCAGGGGTACCAGCAGCTCCCATCCCTTCCCGGTGCAGGGCTGGTCAGTTGTTATCTTACCTCATCTCCAAAAAGAGATGGTAGTTCAGTGGCAGCAGTGGGCAGGACAGGGATTTTGGGGGATTTCTAGGCAGCAAGGTGGGGGGGCTCTAACTTTGGGGCTCTCTCTATGCTCGGATTTGCCAGTGACATTGCACAGAGCAGTGAAATCCTCATGATGGGAAGCACCAGGCATCCCTGCAGCAGCATCCAGGAGAATGAATGAGTCTGTCATGAGATTAGTGCCTGTGACCCACCACAGGTATCGTGTCAGGACCCTGGCATGTGGGATCCCAAACAATTCCCAGTCTAAGCTGCCCCAGAGTGTTTGTTCTGGCACTAAAGGATGAGATATCCCAGATGGCCAGGAGTGCATGGGAGCAGGTGAGGGGCTGAAGGGGGGCTCTGGGGCGTTGCCAGCCCCTCTCCCCCTGCCCACAGGCAGCGCCAGCTTCCCCCTCCTGCACTGCCCTCTCCAGATCCCTCTATTTTCTGGCAGATAGGATTAAGCCTGACCTTCTGCCCCATCTCAGAGAGAGCCAAACCTCTTTCAGATCTAATTATTTTCCATTTTTGTTTAATTGTGCACATCCTGCTGCTGCCTGAGAAGGAGACCAGCTCCTGCCTGGGCTGGGGCACCCAGCCCTTCATCAGCCACAGGCTTCTGTGTCAGTGCTCCATCTTTTTGGGGCTGTGGTTTAAACCCCCGAATCTCTTGGAGGTCCAAGGCAAAGTTCCCAAGAAGCAGCTCTGGCGCCATCCTGTGTTTCCCCAGTGGGGACCTTCGTGCTCAGCTCTCCCCCATGTGAGGAGGAGGAGCCCAGCCACGGCCACCTGCCTCCCTCCTCCTCCTCCTCCTCCTCTCCTGCACCCAGTTTACACCAGACTCAGCTTTTTCTATGTGTATTTTCCTCCTGTGTTTAAGTGGCACCAACTTCTTTGAGCAGTGCATTGCAGGCCTTTTTTTTTAATGGTCTTTGATTTCTCAGTTTATCTGAGCTGCTACAGAATCCCAGCTGGTGCCAGGCTGGGGTTTGGCTGTGCCAGCCTGAAAGTGCTGCTGAACCACCATGAGAAGGATGATAAAATATCGGGGTGTGACATCCCTCTCTGCAGGAGGATGGGAGAAAATAAAACATGTTTTCAACTCACCAGGCAGCTGACTAAGAGAGAGGGGACAGATAAATCATATTCATCCCAACAGGAAGCCTTGCCTGGAGCAGGGACATCTGCATATGGAAAATATGGATATGCACTGGTGAGCCTTGAATCCCACTACACTCGTGTATCCTTTACAGCATCACTTATGCTGAGTGTTGCTCTCCCAAATCCCATTTTTTTAGCACCAAAACAACCTCACAGCATTCCCACAGGCACAGGAGCACACCCAGAGCACCACAAGTCCCCTCTGCTGCAATGCAGCAGTTCCTTCTCCACCAGAGCTGTGCCACGTCGTGTCCCTTGCTCCTTTCGGCACAGGATGGCTCGGGCACGCTGTGCTGGCTCAGGAAGTGGCTCTGGAGGAGGGGGAGCTCTGGAGAAGTAAATACCAGTGCAGAAAGTTCCAGGGAGAGTCTCCAGTGTTTCCAGCAAGCCATCTAGTGGCTTCCCATTAAAACAGTTGCATGCCTTGGAACTGGGAGGGTGAATGTGGAGGGGTGAGTGCTGCTCACCGCCACAGTCGTGTCAGGAAACTGAGGGACAGAGTTTGGCCCTAACTGGGAGAAGTTGCTGCTCTAACAGCCCTTTTCTGGGTCAGAGATGGTGGGAGGGTTGGGTTAGCTGCTGGCTGGCAGCATGGATCATGCAGAATCATAGAATCATGGAATATCATGGAATATCATGGAATATCCTGAGATGGAGGGGACCCACATGGATTGTAGAGTCCAATTTCTGGGTCACACAATATCCTGAGCTGGACATTGATTTGCTCTTGTGCCTTCCCAAGAGCAAACCTGATGAATGATCCTACAGATGGAGATCCAGACCTGCATTTCAGTGGTGTGGGTTCAGTTACCCTACTCAGAACCACACAGAGGCTATAGGGATAATCAGTGATTTAGAGCAGCTTCTTGTGTGGAATGGATTGAAGACAGCAGACAGGGAGGGAAAACATAAAATTTCGGGGGATTTTTTCAACATTTCACCTGATGAAGCTTTGGGCAGTGTGTTTAAAGCAAGGAGGGAGGAGCATTCTCCAGCACACAGCTCAGTTGTGGCTCCTGTAGCACAGCCTAAGACAGGGCTGAAGAATTGAAGGCTTTGCAGAGGGATTTGGTCAGCACTGGAGGAGAGACTGCCCTGGGGCTGGGGAGTGTCTGTTGGCTGGTCTGGGTAGATTTGGTAGGTGCTTGGAGTTTGTATCAGCTCTTCAGAGAAACCTCTGGTGATGGAGATCTCACAATGTCCTGGGCTTACAGAAGGCACTTTCATCATGTCCAACCTCATTCATCTTTGCTGCAGTTCAAGTCAGAGAATCATAGAATTGTTTAGGTTGGAAAAACCCTCCAAGATCACTGCGTTCAACCATTCCCCCAGCACTGCCAAGGCCACCACTGACACAGCTGCTAAATCCCTCCAGAGATGGTGACTCCAGCATTTCCCTGGGCAGCAGCAGAGGTGGAGAGCAGCTTGTCCATGCCAGTGTTCACCTCTCAGCCAGGGTCAGGCTGGCTGGTGCAGATTTTCTGTGCCTCAATGGTGTCTGACTGAGGTGGTGCTTCCCAAGCCAGGCCCTTGCCCACCTCGTGCTGCACAGCCCTTTGTTCCCACCTGCATGCAGATGTTTGCACCTGCTTCATGCAGATGTTTGCACCTGCTTCATGCAGATGTTCTTTCACATCTCTTCAAGTCTCATAGAATGTCCTGAGCTGGAAGGAGACCCACAAGGATCATCGAGTCCAGCTCCTGACCCTGCTCAGGACACTCCAATCCCATCCTGTGCTTGAGAGCATTGTCCAAATTGTCCTGGAGCTCTGGCAGGCTGGTGCTGTCACCAGTCCCTGGGGAGCCTGCTCAGTGCCCCACCACCCTCTGGGGGAAGAATCTAAGAACCTTTTCCTGATCTCCAGCCTAAACTTCCCTGACCCAGCTTCATGCCACCCCTTCGAATCCTCAGCACTGTTTGACCTCTAGTCCAGTTTCTTGGAGTGCTTTCCTTTCTCTTAGCACAATACCTGCATGCTGATCACGTTTATCACATCACCCTTATCACCAGTGACATTCTGGGTGGTGCCAGGCCCAGGACAGGTCTCCTTGCCCAGCACATCCTCTGAGTCTCACAGTGAATCAGCAGCACCAGCTCCCTCCATGTGCTTTTCGGATGAGTTGTGTGCCCACATTAGAGCAGTTTCTCTCTGCTGTGCTGCTGAGGGAGCCATGTGCAGCAGCACCTAATGAATATCAAGATATACAGCACTGCCTGTTCCTCCAGCTATTCACAGGCCAGTTGCTCTGTCGCAGAAGGAAATCAAATTGCTCTTGACAAATGGGTGTCGGCAGTCACTTATCATCTTGTTATCTCCTAAGTGCTTACAAATAGGTTGTTTCATTATTTGTTCCATCAGTTTTCCAGGAGTTCCAGTTAAGTGATCAGTTTGTAATTCCCTGACTTTTCCTTCTGCGTATTTAAATCCAACCCCTGGGTTTTTCTTTTCTTTTCTTTTCTTTTCTTTTCTTTTCTTTTCTTTTCTTTTCTTTTCTTTTCTTTTCTTTTCTTTTCTTTTCTTTTCTTTTCTTCCCCTCTTCTTCTGAAACCTCTCCTATTTGCTGTGATCTAACAGAGGAACAGGAGCTCTGGGGCTGCTTCCCTCCTTTCCTTTGGGGCTGGTGGATGCACCAACACCCTGGATGGATGATTGTGTTTCCTCTGGGGTTCTCTCCTGTGTTATCTCCTTTGAATCTTGACCTTTTCAGTTTTTCAGCCAAGTTCTTTTGAAAGGTTAGCTTTACCCACTGAGTGCTTTTGTGTAGTATTTTCTGTAATCTGCAACAGTATGAAAAATTTGGGCCAAATCATGATTTTGATTAAAATAAGAGCGACAGCAGTAGAGTTGGAAAATGGCTATAAATGCATTTCCCACATAGAGTTGGGTGTAGTTTGTTTTTTTCAGTGATTTTCAGGGGCATTTGGTAACTTTTGGCATCCAGTTTGGCAAGCTTTGCCCTGACAGTGGTTTTGCAGGGTGGTGACCTGTAAGAATCCGTGTCTGGATAACTATTTAGTGCAATACAACAGTGACCCCCTTGCCAGGGAGATGATCATGTTGTGCTGCCACATATGGTGGTGTTCACAGGGGTCCCAGGACCAGGGGAGAGATGAGAATGTTGACTCCATGTTTAGAAGGCTTGATTTCTATATTTATATATATCATAAAATTTATTATTTTATGATATATATAATATTTAAACTGTACTAAAAGAATAGAAGAAAGGATTTCATCAGAAGCAAGCAAGAAGAAGAATGAAAACAAAAGCTCCTGACTCTCAGAGAGTCCAAGCCAGCTGACCGTGATTGGCCATTAATTAGAAACAATCAACATGGACCAATCAAAGATGCACCTGTTGCATTCCACAGCAGCAGATAATCATTGTTTACATTTTGTTCCTGAAGCCTCTCAGGAGAAAAAATCCTAAGGAAAGGATTTTTCATAAAACATGTCTGTGACAACCACACATGTGCAAATCCCTTCGGCATGTCTCATTTACCCTGTCAGGACCCGGTTATTTCTTTATTACCTCTGTTTATCAATTTCTCATTAATCTCCCTTTTTCCCCCCCCTCCTTATTCCTTCAACAGGAATCATTAACCAGTGGCAACAGGAATCCAAGGACAAAGTGATCTCCCTCTTGCTGACCCACCTGCCTTTACTCAAGCCCGGCAACATCGAGGCGAAAGTCGAGTACATGAAACTCTTGCCCAAAATCCTGGCGCACTCCATTGAGCACAACCAGCACATCGAGGAGAGCAGGCAGCTGCTGTCCTACGCCTTGATCCACCCTGCCACCTCCCTGGAGGACAGGAGCGCCCTGGCCATGTGGCTCAACCACCTGGAGGACCGCACGTCATCGTCGTTGTCGTCGTCGTCGTCGGGGGGCTTTGGCGGGCAGGGCCGGGGCCGCTCGGACTCGCTGGACTACGGGCAGGCTCACTACTATCACCAAAGACAGAACTCCGACGACAAACTCAACAACGGCTGGCAGAACTCCAGGGACTCCGGCATCAGCGTCAGCGCCTCCAGCTGGCAGGACAAAAACCTGGCCTGTGAGAACGGCCACCTGCCCCTCTACTCCTCCTCCTCCGTCCCCACCACCATCAACACCATCGGCACTAGCACAAGCACCAGTGAGTACTCACGGGAGGATCTGGGGACAGTCCCCCCCCACCATCCCACTAGGAATTGCTGCTTTGGCCTGGTTAGCACAGGGGCTGAACTCATCTGGGCCATAGAAAACTCTTTTTTTTTTCTTTATTTTTCCTTTCCTCACCTGCGTTTTTTTTATTTCCTGCTTGCCTTGTTGGGTTTTTTTTCTTCCAGCATTATGGGGTTTTAAAGACCTGGGTGTGATGGTGTTCACAGGGGTCTTGGGATGAGGGAAGAGATGAGGATCTGACTCCATGTTTCAGAAGGCTTGATTTATTATTTTATTATATATATTATACTAAAACTATACTAAAAGAGTAGAAGAAAGGATTTCATCAGAAGGCTGGCTAAGAGTAGAAAAAGAAAGAATGATAACAAAAGCTTGTGTCTCGGACAGAGAGTCAGAGCCAGCTGACTGTGATTGGCCATTAATTAGAAACAACCACATGAGACCAATCACAGACCCCTGTTGCATTCCCAGCAGCAGATAACCATTGGTTACATTTTGTCCCTGAGGCCTCTCAGCTTCTCAGGGAGGAGGAAAAAAAAATCCTAAGGAAAGGATTTTTCATAAAATGTGTCTGTGGCACCTGGGAGCTGGAGAGGAGGGAAAACAGCAAAGAGTAAGAAAAAGTTAGAGTAGAAAAATGGGCCTTACTGAAGGGAACCCCTTGTGTTTCATGCAGCTTTGTGTAGATTTACAGTTCATGTTTCAAGAGTGCCTAAAGCAAGCAGGAAACTGATGCTTCATGTCCAAAAGTGAGCTGGAGGCCTTGAGGCAAGTCCAAAAGCGTGCTGAGGACTTACTGAGAAGAAATGGGATTGGCACCATGAGTGCAGGCAAAAGTTTTGGAAGCAGAGCTGGAATCCACCAGTTTCAGGGTATCTGAAAAGGTTCCCTTGTATTTGCAGGGCAGAGGTGTGAGGCTGGTGGTGACAGAGGAGTTTAATGGACAGTCCTCAGTGTTTTCCAGGAGAGCTGGGTGGTTCTTCTCCCATGGAGACCTTGCCAGGCTTTGATGGATGGTGCAGAGCCCAAGCCAAGGCTTGGACACATGGAGAGCTCCATGACTGGAGATCTGTCCAGCACTGGGTTTTGTGTGAAGCTGTAGTGCAGCTACAACTGGTGTTCAAAGCAGCCATTGATTCCTGTGAGCCTTCTTTGGGACAGCAGGAATGCAACACTGAAAAGATGATTTTCAGTGGGGTTCAGAAGCTCCCCTGCCCACCCACTCACGCTGTCACGCCTTTGGGTGACTGCCACCATGTCACCTGCAGGGCTGCATGTCCTCCTTCGCTCTGGGATACTCAGAAATCTCTCCAAGATGCTTTATCAGCATCTCCTAGAAATCAGGGATGCCGAGAGCACTTTGGGGAGGAGAGGCTTCTTGTGGCAGCAGCCTTGGTTTCTTTATTAGAGTGTGGAAAGCCACAATTAAATAGCTAAAAGCTTTAAAATGGTCATTTAAGGCTTCTGGGCTTTTCTCTCTCCTGTAAGAATTGCTTTTTTTTTTTTTTTTTTAAGTGGTGTTTCAAATCAGCAGCACTATAAAACACAGCTCTGGGTTTATTGCTGTAGCACCCTGGTCCCTGCCTCTCCTGTGTCCATCCTTGCAGGCAGGTGGGGATTTAGCAGAAGGCTCTCAGCTTTTCCACAGGCTCTAAACCATCATTCCCATCCAGCCCCCTGTCTGTGAAGCCCCCAGCTCCTGCTGCTGTGGGGTTGTGTGATGTGCAATTCTCTGAGAGCCAGACCCTGTGCTGTGAAGCTGTTCCAGGGTGACTGAGCTGCATGGGAAGGTCTAACAAGGAGGCAGGGTGAGAAAAACCCCATGAATCTACTTGCAGTTGGTTTGTTAAAGCTCTCCAAGGGTTTTTTTGGGGGGGTTTCCATGTGGTTTTTGCATGCCTGGTGGTTCAGAGGCTTTGCACACCATGGAAGGGGTCTGGCTCCTCATGTCAGGATCTGGGAGCAGGGAGGTGTGGTGGGTGCAGCAGGTTGATCACTGACAGTGGCTGGAGCTCTTGCAAGTGTTAGGTCTTGAAGGACTCTTTCCACAAACCCCTTGGTGGATTTTTGAGCCTTTCTGTGCTCATATTTAGCTCTGAGCAGAAGCATTGACCCACCCCTTGCCCGTTGCGGTCCCCAGGTGTTGGCACAAGATTCCAAAACTGAGGCAACAGCTGAACTGCTGCAGTGCCTGAGCTGCTGCAGTGCTGTGGTTTCTCCTAAATTCTCTCAGAATTCAGTGTGTTCAGCAGCAGCTGGGGCAGGAACACCTGTGGGTCTGCCAACAGCCCTACACTTTACCCAGTCCTCTGCTTGAATTCCTCCTCAATCTCTGCCACTTGCTTGGCTGCATCATCCTCTGCTAGCGATAGTGCAGGCCCACGGGTTAGGCTGTTGTAACTCCTGCAGATGTATTTTGGTGGCACCATGCTCAGACAGCCGTGGGCTGAGCTGGAGGTGACCCAACCACACTTCATGTGTCAGTTCATAAACTTCCTTAACACAATATTTGGCTTGGGCAAAAGCCTGGTAAGTCCACAGATAGATGCTAAAAAATAAACACGGCTGTCAGCCTTTGTCCCAGCCCCTTGACTCAATCGATATGTTTATTAATCTTTTATTCCAAAGCAAAGCCCTCAACTCCTTAGTGTTTGTTTAGGTTTTAGTGTTGTTATTAGTTTTAAGTTCTCCCTCTTACTCAGAGGTGTTTATCTGTGCAGAGGCTTTAATCCAGCAACACCCTGCAGGGCTCAACCTTCCCTGACCCATCCCTGCAATGCCACTGCCTGTTCCTGACACCAAAACGGGGCAAAGTCTTTCCCAGAGCAGTGATGTGGTGATGTTGCCTGAGCTATGTTCTTCTGGTGCTGTGGCACAGTGAGATTTAATGTTGTCATGGCACAGGGCTGAAATATGGGTGGCTGGAGCTCATGTGATGTTTTGCTTTGTGCTGTCCTTGACTTTGACTCGATCTAGACTCCAGTTTTGAGATTTGGTTGAGGAGTGGTTCATCTCCAGCTCTCCCATAACTGGGGTTAGCAGAGGTTAGTCAAGGCTTAAGGAGATGTTTCAGGAGGCAAGTCTGGAATGTTCTGAAGGAGTCACTCTGGATTTACCACAGGAATGCTGCTCCAGGAGTGGGGCCAGTGTTCTAAGTGATGAATTTGGGTCCGGAGTGATCAGGACTCACCCCAGACAATGGAAGTTGGCCCAGAGAAGCTGTGGCTGCCTCATCCTTGGAAGTGTTCAAGGCCAGGCTGGATGAGTCTTCAGTCTGGTCTAATGGAAGGTGTCTGGTCCATGGCAGGGGAGTGGAACCAGATGGGCTTTAAGGTCCCTTCCATCCCAAACCATTCTGGGATTCTGTGATGTTCATGTGCTCCTTCCCACCCACTGCATCAGCAATTCCTGCAAAGCTTGAGATGCAGCTTTAAACCAAGCTTTAGCACTCCAGGAGTACAGACAGCCCTGGCATGGGCTCGGGAGCACAGGCAGGGAGGAGGCTGGAGCTGGAGCTGGAGCTGCTCCCCGTGGGGATGGGGTGAAGCCTGGAGTCCTGCCTCTGTGGCCAGGTCAGGCAGCAGTTGCAAAATGTTGGGCTTGCACAACGTCTTTGTGATGGAGACACGGCCTGGAAACTCTGAAAGGACAGAGGAAAGCAGCTGGTTTGCAAAGCTGCCAAGAGCTTCTTGTGTGGGGCTCCAGCCCCTTCCCTGCCCCTGGAAGTGGCTCCACCCCAGCACTGATGGCACAGCTGGATTTGCTGTCAGATGGAAGCACAGCTCAGCCCTGTGTTTTCCACCCTCTTGGATGGAAATCTGTGCAAAGGAGGGTCTGTCATTAGCTGTGCTGAGGAGGAGGATTGCAGATACACCGGTCTCATCTGGACCATAAAGTCACAGGTCAATGAGGCACAGATACAGTCAGAGGCCTTGCCAGGGAATATCCCAGAGAGCAGGAATCCTTGGCACTGTATTCACACCGGAGGGATGGTGCACTCTTTGGTGTTCCAGTGTCACTGCACTGCCTGGCTTCCCCTGAGAGGGAGCAGAGAGGTCCTGGGGCCAGCAAAGCTCTTGCCAGTCTGGAGCCACCCTTCCTCTCCTGCAGAAATGGGAAAGATGCTGGTGCTCAGGCCTGCTGCACCCTTCCCATGGGAGGCTCTGCCAGAAAACTGGTGGTGTTTGTACACAAGGAGAAGGAGAGCAAGCAGAGCAAGGGAGGAGAAATACTCACCTGTGCAGATTTCTTGTCCTGAAAGAGAAAAATCTCCAGATTGTCCTAGAGCTGAAGAGAAGTAAATCAGAGCTCTTCCTTCCATGCACCCCAGGCCAGGTTCAGACTGACAGAGGGCAGGGTTAAACTGGATATTGGGAAGAAATTCTTCCCTGTGAGGATGGCAAGGCACTGGTTGGCCAGAGAAGCTGTAGCTGCCCCTGGAAGTGTCCAAGGCCAGATTGGGCAGGACTTGAAGCAGCCTGGGATAGTGGAAGGTGTCCCCTGCCCATGGCAAGGGATGGTACTGGATGATCTCTAAGGTCCTTTCCAACCCAAACAATTCAGTGTTTCTGTGGTCCTGCCCTGGAGGCAGATCTGCAGCTGCTGTGTGTCAGAACATGTGTGTGTGTGTGACATGGCCTGCAGGATTTTGCCAACATTTGCTGCAGTTGTGGAATCCCCAGTGAGAGGGCAGATGAACGTGCTGGAGCTCTCCCCGAGCCATCAGGGAATTGAGGGGGAACAAACCACACCAAGAAAGCTCTTGCCATGAACAGAGTGTGGGTTTCCTGACTCTTGCTCCCCTACCTGCTGTGCAGCAGCTCTCTGCCTTCCACTGCAGACAGCCCTGTTGCCATAGCTGGTACCCAAACTGGGCTGGTAATGGGATATCTGCATGTTATAACCCACAGGACCACCCTGATCTGTGTTGGGTTGATAGGCACCTTCAAAGTTGTTGTCCTCTGTGTAGATTTCAGCAACAGCTGAAGGGAGGGAATTGTGTGTCCTCAGCCTTGTGTTTGCCTCACACAGAGGAACACATTTCCTCCCATGCAGACTTAGCAAAACATGTCATGAGAAAATGAAAACGTCTTAGTGAGGTTACAGCAGTGAAGCAAACAAATGTCCTGTTCTTGCTGGGGGTGGATTAGCTTTTGGAATTGCCTTCAGAAAATTGTTGCTCAGTTGGCCTTGCTGAGACTTGGCACCCTGGCACTCATCCTGCCAGCTGGGGACACCTCTCATGTCTGCTTGTCTTCTCTTTTGCTGATAGGCTGAGAAAAGCTCGTTGGCCTTTACTACACTTGAGCTTCTCAGTGGTGGCAGACAAGGGCATTTGTTGTCTTGCTCATGCCCTCTAGTGCCACACACAACGGGCAGAGAGCACTTCCACAAGTCTCACACTTTGTCAGGTTCCCGGTGCTACAAAATCTTGCTAATCCTGTAGCTTGAAATCAGAATTGTTGTATGAGGAGAGCAGGTGTGAGCAGAGTTATTTGCTGAAATCCATGTACATCAATACAGCAGCAGACAGGATGGTGAGTGAGAACAGCATAGAATCACTTAGATTGGGAAAGACCTTTAAGATCCTTGAGTCCATCTGTAGAAGATGGACAGCACTGAACAGCAGATACAGATTTTCTGTCCCCTCTATAAATTCAAAGCTCTTTGTCCCTGGCAGACACAGCCCACAGCTCTGCAGAGCATCACTCAGTCAGTGACATGGGTGGTCACCCACCTTACCCTGGAGGCCACCAAGCCCTGGAGATGGGAGTGGTGGTGGGGAACCAGAGCAGTGTCCTTTTGAGATGTCAGCAGTGCTGGGAAGGATCTGCCCCTGCTCCTGAGTGTGTTTTACAGCCAGTGTCCCTTCCTGTTGTAACTTTTGAACTTCAGGCTAGCTGCCCCTGCCCATTTGGATCCTTCTTTGAGCCTGTGTGGCACATTCCCTTCACTTCTTTGCTCCCAAAGGATCTCTTTTCTCACTGTGCCTTTGGCTGAGTGACAAAGCTCCTTGTGATGCTGAGGTCCCACCTTCAGTCATCCCCACAGGGTTCCCAGCCTCACACCCAAGCTCATCAGCCCATTTCTTGTCTTCCAAACATCATAACCTGCACTGGGAGGGAACAAAAAACAAATTTTCACAGGAGGGTGACTTCGAGTAACCCATCAACCACCAAAGAACTGAGCTCAGGATATCTGGAAGAGGGATTCTCCTGTTTTGTTCATCTGGAACTTGCAGATCACAGGCAGCTTTGCCCATAGGGATGCCCATCCTTGCAGCCATGGGGCAGAAGTCTGTTACCATCAACTGCTGGCTCTCAGGGCATGCAGGTGGCCCTGGGGAATGTGGGTGGCTCAAGGGGGATTCCAGTGCCTCTGGCAGGATGTGGATGGCTCTGGGGGAATGTGGGTGGCTCAGGGAGGGTGTGGATAGCTCTGGGGGGATGCAGGTGGCTCTGTGGGGATGGGGTTAGCAAGGCAGAGCTGATGTTTCCTGAGGTAACAGCACAGAGACAGAGCAGGGCCCTCAGTGCTGTGCCTGCTCTGCTCTCGTGTGGGGACAAGTGACAGCACAGGGCATATGTGCAGCCTACAGCTTTTGGGGTGTGCTGGTCCTGCTGTAGCAGGGTGTGGAGAAGTGAGGGATCCCTGCTTGCCAGGCAGGGTGAGCAGGCAGTGAAGGGAGCACGTTGCCCATTGGTGTGCTCTGGCAAGTGGAGTTTCACATGGGCAGCAGGAGAGATCTTGTGGCTGTGCCTCTGCTTGACCCCTCACCAGCCACGGTGCTTGGAGGCAGAGATGTCACCAAAAGGCAGAACGGTCTCCAAAAGAGGAGAGCAGACCCTGAGGCTGGGCTCAGTGGTGACTTGCACCAGGTGATGATGCCAAGGGTGGCTCATAACCATGTGTGGTCGATACAGACACCTGTGAGTGCTCCTAAACCAGCCCTTGTGACACCCAATGGTGCTTCCAGGCACTTCAGCAATCCCTGTGCTCTGGGCTGCCTTAACCCTTGCAAACCCTGGGTTTGGGTAAGCCCTGGGTTGGGTAAGCCATGGAGGAGGTCGGGGCTGGTCTGCATGGATGGAGAGGAGGAGAGGGAGCACTGGGTGCCAGCCACAGACACGTGGCTGCCCCCAAAGTGGGCATGTCACACATGCATCCCCTGAGATCACACAGTTCCTTCCTCCAGACCTTCTTTATGCTCACACATGGAAACAGCATGAAGCTGTGTCAGGGGAGGTTTAGGTTGGAGGAAAAGGTTGTTCCCTCAGAGGGTGGCTGGGCACTGGAATAGGCTTCCCAGGAAAATGGGACTGACAGAGTTCAAGGAGTATTTGAACACTCTCAGGCACAGAATGGGATTCTTGGAATGTCCTGTGCAAGGCCAAGACCTGGATTCAATGATCCTTTTGGGTCCCTTCCAACTGTGCATCCTCTGTGCTCTCAGAGCTCTGCTCCCAAATTCACACACAGAGCAGCTCTGCAGCTTCCTGGCTGGAATGGGGCCACCTCATTTGGGAATCTCTATTCCAGCAGCACCCAGGGATGTTCCCACCCTCTCAGCTTGTGAAATCCCAGAGCAATCACTGCTCAGGGCAGGGAATGCCTGCCATGGTTTGCTGTTGTGTTGCTTGTCCCTTGACAGGAGGGTAGGACCTGCAAATTGGGATGGGGGGAGATTGAATCTTGTGGCTCTGATGCCACCTCCACTTTCCTTACAGCAGTCTGGATGTCTCAGGGTGGATGTTAGGAAGTAGCAGCAATGGTTTTGTGTGTGTCCTACAGTCCCTGGGATTCCTGTCACCAATCAATGCTGCTTCTGACCTGGAAGTGGTGCAGAAGCTGCCAGGGCAGCAGATTGATGCTCTCTGGGCTGTGGAGCAGTCAGACAGCCCCAGTAATTCTCTCAGACCCCTGGGCAGTGTCCTCTCTCAGGTTTGGGTGATGGATGGACCCTCCTAGAGCTGGGTGGATTTTTCCAGCTGTCCTGGTGCCTCTTGGATGCAGGCACAGAGCACAGCAAGCTCTCAGTGCATGGGAGCTTGGTGCTCTCCCAAGGGAAGCTTTGCTTTTGCCATCACCCCATGAGCACCTGTGGGTTCCTCTCTGCACTTTGTGTCACCCCTGGAGCCATCAGCAGGGGACTGAGGGCCCTGTCTGGGAGCCAGGGATGTTCCTCAGCACCTCCACTGTTAACTCACGTCTGTTAAGGGCCTTGTAAGTAATTCCCTCCCCAAACCTTTCTTGCTTCTCCGTGACCTCATCCCAACACCACCATTCCCCAGCTTTCTCTCAAAGCATCACTAAAATCACATTTCTGATGTTTTCCTGAGCATCTTCATGCAGCAAGAAACCCCTGGAGAGATTCCCCTTCCTGCTGCTCATCCTTTGAATCTGTGCAGGCCCAGGCTTTGGCAAGCAGAAGGATGGAAAGAGATGAGCTCTCCTTCCCCCCACCATCACACAGCATCTGCAGACAAGTGGCAGGAGGGCACAGAGGAGGGATGGAAGTGCTGTGGTTTGGATCATCTGGAGTGTCTCCAGTCTCCTTCCCCACTGCACTGGGACTTGCTGTGTTCTCCTGACTCAGTAACACGCTGCTATTTAATTAACTTTTGACTTCTGGTTTAAAGGAGCAGTGCACAAAATAGTTATTTACTTCATTTGGAAATTCTTTTATTCGTTACCATAATTATAGCTTCCTCCCCTTTTTTTTCTTTTTTTTTTTCTTTTTTCTTTTTTTTTTTTTTTGATATTTTAATTAGCAGGGGAAGGGAGAGAGGGAGGAGTGGGGGAATATTTGCTGCTCTCCTTGTGGTTATCACATCCTTCAAATTACTAAAAGAGGCTGGGATAATAGGTCTGGTGATTATATATAGGCACCATCTGCTCTGTGGCTGCTTCCTATCAAAGTGCAGTTAGGAGAGTGCAAGGAGGATATTTTCTCTCCAGCTATATTAAGACTGTTTCCATCTCAGCTCCAAAGCAAAGCTCTCTGCATGCAAATGGATCAAATGCTCTGTAATCAATGGCTCAGTTTTGGCAGCCTTGAAGCTGTTTTTTTGGTTTTTTTTTAAATTTTGTTTTATTTTCCCCTCAAGTTTTGCTGTTCCCATCCGTTATGCAATTTTATTTCAGGCTGGTTGTTCTGATTTGATGTTTTCTTGTAACCATGGTCCCCCCTGTTTGCTGAGCAATGCGGTCTCGTGTTAGCTGGCGCAGGGATCTGTGCCATAACTCCAGTGAGAGGCAATATCTGAGCAATCAGGAATGTTTTGGAGGATGATGAAGGCAGATTTTTAGGATGCATCTGCTGTGGGTATGTAGAGGAGGTGGAAAGCTGAGCTGAGCTAATTTGGAGCAGTAATGGGAAAGAATTAATACTTGGTTTGTGATACCAGCCCTGGTTGTCCTGTTGCTGCTGGGGATTGTTGGGGAGCATTGCAGGGCTCAGGATTTGGGAGTCAGAGAATTTTAGAATCCCAGACTGATTTGTGTTGGAAGGGACCTTAAAGAACATCCAGTTCCACTCTCTGCCATGGGCAGGGACACCTTCCACTGTCCCAGGCTGCTCCAAGCCCTGTCCAGCCTGGCCTTGGACACTTCCAGGGATCCAGGGGCAGCCACAGCTGCTCTGGGCACCCTGTGCCAGGGCCTGCCCACCCTCACAGGGAAGAATTTCTTCCCAAAATTCAATTTGACCCTGCCCTCTGGCAGTGGAAGCCATTCCCCTGTCATGGGGTGTCCCATCTTTTGCATCTTCTCATGGTGGCAGCTGGATACTGTGTTTGCCCCTTGGTGGCCTCAGAGACCCAGCAGGCTTCTCTTTTCTCCTGGAGCTGGTAAGATTTGATGCTTTTGAAAGAGAAATAGGAGAAGGAATAAGGCATGGCCAGCCCAGATGGAAGGGGAAGGTGCTCAGGATGGGGTGTGTGAATTCCCAAGAGGTGGAGGCCACAGGAAGGTTGAAACACTGAGGAATTTGTCTTGCAAAATTTGTGCCATGGTGCCTAAAAGAGAGGGGGAGTAGGTGGCTTTTTTTTTTTTTTTTTGAATGAGTGAAAGTGGCTAAAAAGAAATAAGGGAGGAGAAAATCCAGAATGAGTTGGCAAGGATGGAAAAGGCTGCAGGTGTGTTTCAGTCTGGGTGATGACTGTGGGATGCACATCACGTGAGACACTCATTGTCCTCATGGGTTTTGTCACTGCTAAAGACACTCCCTGCTCTCACCCCACAGCTTTTTAATGACTCTGGGGATTGTTGGATCCCAATTTCTTGGGGCAATTCCAGAGGTTTGGCATTCACCCCTTTCACTTGACTGGTTTAGGGCCCATCATGTCTCACTCCCAGTTTTCCCCAGGTTGCACATTGCTGTGTAAAGGATGCACATCCTCCAGGCTGGCCTCCTGCAATGGTTGTAGGTGGTGGAGGGGTCTCTCCATCTGGAGTGTGGTGGAAGCTGATGCTGTTGGAAATCTCAACAGGGAGATGCTCCTCAGACCAGGGATGGAGGCAGTGGCTGCTGCTTGAGCAATGAAAATGTTCTTGGACATCCCTTTTGGGTGGAAAAGGACATTGGGAAGGAGAGTTTCTGCATCCCAGTGCTGTTTATCTGGCTTCATTCGTGAGCAGGGGAGGAATTCCTTCCAGGAGCCCACAGCAAAAGCTATTTTCTGGGATAATTAGGGAGGCTTGGTTCAGCACAGCAGCATTTGATATTAATGGACCAGGATTCCCCAGGGACAAACAGTGATTTTCTGTGCTTTGTGTATAGGTTTAGAAGAAAAAAATGGATTTATTGGCCTGGATATTGGGGCATTGTGTTTACCCCAAGAGACTCGTGGTTTAGGGCAGAACCTCCTTGCAACATATCCCTAATCCTCCATCCCCACCCATTCCCACCTCCCTGAGCCACCATTCCATGCATTCTTTTGTCTGTCAGTTAAATCCTGGTTATATTCACATTCTGGATGCTCTAGTGGGAAGCAAGGACCTGTCAGAACTTAGAAGGGGCTCATAAAGAAGAGGGAAAGGGATTTCTTACATGGGCTGATAGTGATAGGACAAGGGGGAAAGTTTTAAATTTATAGTAAGTTTTAAAACTTATTTTAAATAAGTTATAAATTTTAATTTGAAATTAAGAGAGGGGAGATTTAGTTTCATTTAAAGAAGAAATTCTTGGCTGTGAGGGTGGTGAGGCCCTGGCACAGGTTGCACAGAGAAGCTGTAGCTGCCTCATCCCTGGAAATGTTCCAGGCCAGGTTGGACGGGGCTTGGAGCAGCCTGGAATAGTGGAAGGTGTCCCTGCCCATGACAGGGGTGGAACTGGATGTTCTTTAAGGTCTCTCCCAACCCAAACCATCCCAGAATTCTGTGAAGGAGCCTGAAAGCATCTCCTGAGCTCCTGCTGCTTGCTGAGACAAGCTGGGCTTCCTTCCAGAAGCGCATCCCGTCGGATTGCCGGAGCCACCAGGGCTGAATTCACACATCTTTAGATGCAGCCCCACTCCTGCTGCCACACAAATGAGTAAATAACAGCCACAGCAGTTCCTGCTGGAGCCAAACAGTAGCTCCACGTGTGTTTGTGCCATGCAGGGAATTTCAAAAGCCCCTGTGAGGGTTCCTTCCCCGCTGAGCCTCGCATGCGCTGCTCGCAGGGAGCAGCAACAAACGGGTTATTGTTTCTCTGTCCACTTTCTTCAACAGGAAACTGTGTTTAAAAACACCATTTCTTTAAAAAGGTTTGCTTGACAATCTTTTCTGCAGGCTGTGCTTCTTCCCTGCATGAGGCAGCACTCTGCTTGGATGGGGTTTTATCCTCATGCAGGGGTTAACACCACTAATTTCCTAATTCCACAATTTTCCTTTTCCCCAGTGGCTTCTTGGATTTAGGACCCTGAATTTCACCCCTTCATGGGTTAGATCAGCTCATGGTTCAGAGGCCAGCACATGGATTATCCAGCTCCTATAAACACAGTTTGTGTAGAAGTCACAGCCACAGAACACAGGGAGATTAAAGGAAAAAAGGCACAAAAAGAGGCTCCAAGGGTTAGGGGATGTTGAGCTAAAAAATGTTCCATCAGGTTCTGCTCTGGCTGTGCTGGAGCTGCCTGGGGCAGCCTGGGGAGAGGGTGAATGAGGTGCCCAGGAAGGAGGCTGGGTGCCAGCTGGGCAGTGTGACCCACTGGCAGCTCTTTCCAAGGGTTCTGGGCAAAGAAAAGCTGGAAAAGCCCTGGGCATTGCTCTGCCAGCACGGGGAAGCCTTCCTGGAGGAGAGGATGTGTCGTGACTGGGATGGCAAGGAGGAGGCAGAGGGGAGGACTGGGTTGAACTTGGGGTTTGCTTTGTGAGGGGGGTGCTCAGTGTTCCCTCTCCACGGGGGAGCTTCCAGGCTGCACAAAACCTTGTGTGGATTAAAAACATCCCCACTTTTTGGGGTCAGGCTGCTGTTCCAGGTACCAACAGACCAGGAAAGGAGCTGTGTGTGACCAGATGCTGCCTGGGGACTCACCATAAACAGCTTTGCAGCCAAGAAGTGCCATTTTTAAACTAAAAAAAAACAAAAGAAGGTCCCAAAGAGTTCAGTATGCACCTTGCAGTGCTTTTTCCTTTCTGCAAGCATGGGGAAGATGTTATTTGGAATTGTAACCTGATTTATGGACCCACTGCTGGTCCTTTGGGTATCAAGGGCTTGATGAGGGCTGGAGACATTCTGAATCCTCCCAGTGGTGGGTTTGGTTCTCACTGGAGGCTCTCACATGTGTGTCCTATCACGGACTTTTGCAGCAGTCTAAGCCAGGTTTCACCAAGGGAGAGGGAGAGTGAGCACCTTGTCAGCTGTCCCACACTGTGTGGAGGAAGGTCTGCTTGCAGAGCCCAATTTCTCAGCTCTAATCACAGGAATGGGTGGCTTTTCCCTTCTCAGGATGAAAACAAATTGGCCTAAAACCCTGAGAAACCACAACACAAATGTCTGACGCTGTTCCACATGGTCCTCAGTGAACAAAAACCCTCTTGAAATCAGCCCTTGCCTCCCAAAATAGGCAGCACCACTTCAAAAGGGAAAAGAGGGGGGAGGGAAAAAATCCCAAAGCCAAGGCTTCATGGGGTGAGAGCACTTGCAGCCTCAGAGTTTCTATAAGTGTGTTGTGGTGCCTGCCAGCCCAGCCAGGGTTTGGTCTGAGATAAATCCAGATTTGCCTGGGGAGGGGGTGGTGCCACAGGGATGCTCCCAGCGTGGTCAGCAGCTGCCTGCAGTCATGGGGAGCTTTGTTGCCATCACTCCTTCTCCATCCTCTGCTTTTCTTTTGTTTTTTTTTTTTTTTTTTAACCTGGGAATGTTACCCTGAGCTTGATCCCAGTCTGGAAATCATGGAGAGGTTTCTTGCAAGGAAACCTGGTCTGGTTTGGGCTGAGCACAACCCTGGCTGCTCAGAGCAAAGAGGCAGCACCAGCCCACTGATTCCAGGGAAAACCATGATCTGCTCCAGCCCCTGTCCCACTGCACACCAGCTTGGAGGGAGCTGGACCAGGCAGTGCCTGTGTAGAGTCTTGCAGCACCCAAAGGGCAGGAAAACACTTCTGAGCCAGAAGTGGGGCATGCTTAAAGGCTGTAGGGGATCCTTGTGCCAGCGTGGGATGCCCTTTGGAGTGGTGATTTCCCCTCTTTGTTTGCCCAGCTCACAGCACTCAGAGAGGCAGCCGTGCCCACCCACCTCCTGGGAGCTTATCTTGGCCCAGAATAACATTTTAGATTTCCTTTTTAAATTTAAGCTTGATATTTTTGTAGTAAAAGAAGAGGAGGCATGAGTGTAAGGTGATAAACTCACACTTGCTTTTCTTCTGCTGAAATTAAAGCCCACGTGGACCATTTATTTTAGCCAGGAGCAGCCCTGGATTCACCTTGGACCATCCAAAAAGCACACAGAATGGTCAAATGCAGGTCAGGACCTACAATAAACTGATGCTTTGGAAATAATTAGCTACATCCTCTTATTTCAAGAAATTGAGGGCGTGACCACAAGCAGCAACCTTAATAAATATTATTAATAAAATTATTAATAAATATTATTAATAAATTATTAATAGATATAATAAATATGGGCATTTGTTAATCCCCTGGGGATTACAGAGTAAAAGAGGGGTGCCATCCCGGGATTCTCAGCATTTTTAGGGCTGATGGAAATGGCTGAGGGGGGTTGCAAGAAACCACATTATCACCAATAAAAAGCAGACCCTAAAGTTAGGCCAGTGTTAAGAGCCCTTAAATCACCTCAGTTTGGTCCCCAGGTGTTTTCAGAGAGCTGGGGACTGGCAGCATCCTTTGCAGAGGGATTTTCCCTGCTGCATCTCAGGTGATGTGGGAACTGACTCACACTTCAGTAAAAATTTGGCTTGGTAGAAGGTGTTCTCTTGGATCCAGCATTGCATTATGTCAGGGCAAGAAGAGGAACTGATTTTTGTCTGGTGCACTGGATGGTTTCTAATTGTCCCTGGCCATCCTTTGGAGTTCATTATTTCTCCTTCAGCCGACACCAGCTTCTAATTAGGGGACATGAAATTAAGATGGAAGAGCAGCAGTTTGCAGGGTATTGCTGCTCGTGAAGGAATCTGGACTGGATTAATGCCTAAAATACCCTCTTGTGTGCAGGGTGGTGTAAGCACTGCTGGGTACCAGTGTCTGCACACACCCTGTAGGAGCTGGATTAGCAGAGCAGCCCTTGGCCTCCTGAAAGGGGACAATGAACCTCAGTCCTCCTTGCCCCTTCTCTGCATCTCTCCTTCATCTGAGGGGCACAAATATTTCCCAAACCAGAGTTTTTCCTACAACAGACTCAGGGTGAATTCTCTCCCCATGGCAGAGTGACCATGGCTGGGGGCAGCAGGCACACAAGGGCTCTGGGTGATGTGGAGCCAATGCTCAGCCCTGCTGATGCATTTTAACCAATTTATCCATTTTTTCCCCTCTATTTGGGGGGTTTAAATCCTAACTATATTTTTCTCCTGAGAGGGTGATGTGACATCTACAGATGCTGTTTTGGGGGTACAATTGCAAAGCCAAGAGCTGAAAAAACTTGCCCAAGACCTTCTGAAATCCATCTATTTCCCCATTGGGGTGCATCACAGCAGAGCTTTAGGAAGCATAACGCTGCTCTGGAAGCAATCTCAGGATCTCATTGACATCCTTTTCTGCCAAGAGACTTCTGGAAGATGTTTGTATAGTTTTTAAAAGGGAAGGGAATAAATTCTTCCCCACAAGCCACCCCAATACTTCCCTGCAGAGCGTGGTGTCACTGTTACGTGTTGGCACAAGAAAACCCTTTCAGAAGTAGGAATTATTTAAACATTACAGAAATCCACAGGTTTTTTGGCCTCATCCAGCAGCTGCCTGTGGTACCAGCTGCTTATTGAAGGTGGTTAATAAATGCAAATGTGCTCTGGTGTTTCTCTCTCCCCTCCTTTTGTAACCCCACTAGTGCCTCATTTTCATGCATCTCCTGGTCAGCAAAATGGCTTTGATGGTGGTTTTTCCCCCAGGCCTGAGCTGGGAATTAAGCCTGGCTTAACCTTTGCAGCATGGTGCACCTGGCTGGGGGTTTTCCACCAAGACTCATTTATATTAAATAATAACATGGAGAGGAGTCTGAGTGGTTTTGGTGAACTGCTTGTAAATGCAAAAAGGGGATTAAGGAGCTTTAGGGCTTTGGTGCTTTAGATGGAAAAGCCATGAGAACAATGAATTTCCCCAGGTTTTGTACAGTTTAAAAATTTGGTTTGGAAAGAAAAATTGAAAAGTTTTTGCTTCTGTTTCTTGTAGGCTGGAAGGTCATTCTAATCCCTCTGCCCTCAGGTATTCCTGGAGCAGGGAAATTTTCCCTGGTTTGCATCCAAAATCTGTACATTAAATTACATACACTTTGTTTATGTTTAGACCAGTAGGTTAGTGACTCTCAGTGATGGAATTTGAATTTTGTTAAGCAAACAGAACAGTCTTTTAATACTTTTTTCAGTACTTGAAACAGAGATAGCCCTTGGAAGTGTTTAAGGGCAGGTTGGACAGGGCTTGGAGCAGCCTGGTCTGGTGGAATGTGTCCCTGCTCATGGCAGGGAGTTAGAATGAGGTCTGTAAGGTCCTTTCCAACGCAAACCATCCTATGGTCCTTAGGACTCAACAAGGCTGAGACATTGCTGTGGATGAGAAGTACCCTTGCAGCGATTTTGGGAGATGTGTAAGTGCTCCTGCTTCAGGGCACAAGCCAGGTCCTAACCCAAAGGGAGAGACAGAGATGCTTCCCCTGGATCTCTGTGGGGACATCCCCATCCTGGGGATTTTTACACTCCAGAACTGCTCAACTGATGTTTTTTCCCTAGAGCTGGAATCCACACAACCCCTTCCCTTGAGCAGCCCAGCGTAGCTGGTGTGACCCCATCTCCTTACAGGTACTCCCATCCTTTTTGCTTCCCAGGAGGCAAAGCTGAGAGCTCAGGGTAGGGCTCAGGGGTGCTGCAAAGCCATCATCAGCCAGGCACCATGGCCAACCACCACCACACATTTTATAATTTCATTTGATTTTTTTTTTTCCTTTTTCTTTTTTTTTTTCGGGGGACTCTGCTGCATCCCGGGCTGCGAGGGGGGAATAACCTCTTTGATTTTATTTTTTTTTTTTTCAGTTCTCTCAGGCCAGACACACCACAGCCCTTTGAAACGCTCTGTGTCCCTTACCCCACCCATGAATGTGCCAAACCAACCTCTAGGACATGGATGGATGTCTCATGAGGACTTACGAGCTAGAGGACCCCAGTGCATCCCTTCCGATCATGCCCCCCTGTCTCCACAAAGCAGTGTAGCCTCTTCGGGAAGTGGTGGGAGTGAACATTTAGAAGATCAGCCTTCTGCTCGTAACACATTCCAGGAGGAAGGGAGTGGGATGAAAGGTGAGTGACAAACCAGACCCCCCCACCCACCCCCAGCACCCAGAGGCAGGAGGGGAAGAGCTGCCCCCGCTCCCTGCTCGCTTTGGGGAGAGGATCCTCGTGGCCGAACGGGGCCTCCCAGCCTTTTCTCCCCACCTTAGGGATTTAGGGTTAGGGGAATGCCTTGGGTTTTCTTTTAAGTAGCAGCTGGTCCTGATCTGACGTCTTGCACTTGGGTGCCAGTGGGCTGGTTTTGCCCCAAAACCCTGTGAGCTGCCAGCTTTGCAAAAAGCTGGATTTTTTCCATTGCCTGTGGCTTTTGGCTGCGAGTGGTGCTCTTTTTTCTCTTTCTTTTTTTTTATTTTTTATTTTTTATTTTTATGACAGTGAAAAATAGCTTAGAGCAAGCTTAGCAAGCCACGTGTGATCTGCCATTGCAGTGTTTGATACCCTCCAAGTATCTGGGGGAAGTTTTGGCTTGGGGTACTTGTTTGCAGTGAATTTAACCTGTGTGTTTCGGTTGATTTTCCCGTTATACCTACATTTCACAGAGAATTTTGGCAATAAATATATGTGGTTCTGGTGGTAAACAAGGCAGAAAATGAACCCCACTTGCTGCAGTCAAAGATGCAGAGCAAACTTCAGGCTGAGGAGGAATAAACAGCTAAAAACTGGGCAAACACACAAACTGTGTGTTCCTGGGAACAGAATGAAAATGACCCTGCAGCTCTCAGACTGATTTAAACAACTCCAATTTGTATTAATGCAAAGCAGCTCGATTGTGTGCAAACCAGTGGTGTATCAGAATAGGGAAATAATTGTATTTTTTAACGGTCACAAGGTCTGATTTTAGTCTAATTACAGACAAATTGAGATGTGGATAAATCTGTGTGATGTGGGACTGCATTTGGCTTGGCTCTGGATGGCTTTGATGTGCATGAAATAAATGCATGAAAAACCCCTCATGGTTCTAGGGAATGTAATAGAGGCAGGTCAGGTCGTGTAGTCTGTCTGGCCAGGGAGAACTTTTTGGGAGCAAGTGTTTCTAGGGGGGAGCTGTTCAACACTACATTTCTCCAGGTTTCTGCAGAAGGAGCTGGAGAAGAGACCATGGGGAGCTTTGCGCCCTGTGATCCACAGCTGCAGCTCCGGGATCTGCGTGGAGAGAAACTTCCCAGTGCTGTGCAATCAACCTGTGTGGCCAGATCCACAAAACCCAGAGGCTGTGATTGATGATGATCAATTAAATAACCCCCACATATTAACACATCCCCTTGCTGCTCTGTGCAGCTGGGGTCTGTCCACCCTTCCTCGGGCTGTCCCTTTCCAGATTCCCAAACGATTCCCCCATTGCTGACTCAGCCAAATGGCTTCTGTCCCCCTGTCCAGGGACGTGCAGAACAGATGTTCACAACCTCTGGTGAATCTGCCTGCCCTGTCCTCCCCCCTCAGCTGGGTTTTCTTCAGCTGAACCATTCCACTGCCTGCCCAGATGATGTTTTCTGAACTTGGGGTTGTTCCTGCTTCTCTCCGCCAGGATTTTTTCCAAAAAGTCCTCGTTTTATTGAAGGTGTGCTGCCCAAAACTGGACTTGGAAGCAGAGCAGAGGCTTGTTTGCCTCCAGACAGCATTCCTGTGGCTGCGTAGCTCATTGTCCTCAAATAACAAAGCTCTGTGAGCTGCATATGACCCACTGTATCCCCACAGCTTTCCTGAAAAAAAAAAATCAAAAAAAGGAGAGGGGAGAGGGAGAGGGAGAGGGAGAGGGAGAGGAGAGGAGAGGACTGCCCCTTCCCTGCACTCCGATCGTGCCGTTTCTGGTTCCTGCAGAAACAAACGCGCAGCTCGCTGCATTTTTATGGGGCTGCCTCCTTCTCCATCCAGGCTGGCTGCTCCTGCTGCCAAGTCCTGAACTGCAGCCACGTCTCCCTGAGTGCCTGCAGACTCTTGTGGCTGCGTGTCCCCCCTGCTCCTGCTCAGCTGGTTCCTTCTTTAACACTCTCCAGGGCATCCAGGAGGATCCAGACCCACGGGATCTGGAATGTCATGACAGGTCCCCATCTGCCTCACCAGTTTATCTCCCCCAGTGTCACCTATTTCTTTCCTTTCTGTTTATCTTTATGCTCCCATTTCTTTCCATCTATCTTCATGCTGAAGGGAAAATGCCCTTTGGCTTTATCCTAGCTCTTGGTTTCTCCAGGGGAAGATATGGACACTTGTTTCTCCATAGATCCCAGTCTGTCTGTCTGTCTGTCCCTTGCCATGTGCCTGCCCATGGACAGGGGTTGGAATTAAATAATCTTTAAGGTCCCTTCCAACCCAAACCATTCCAGGATTCTGTGATTCCTGGGGCAGAGCTTGGGGAGCACCAGAAGGCAGGTCTGGGTAGAGCCAGGAGTTTCTGTTGGAAGTATATCCAAGGTGTCCTGTGTGTAAATATTGCAGAGTGAGTTGTTTTCCTTCTAAATTTCCTGACAGCCGTGCCATGACTGTGCAATTAGCTGCTGGTAATTGCTGATTAAAGAGTAGCTCTGCAGGCAGGTGGTTCACCCATCCGTGCAGAGCACTGGGAAGTTTGACTTTCCAGGGACCAGGAAATCACCTTGGATGTCCTTGCACCTCCTGGTTGCCTCTTCCTTGTGGGAAGGGGGAAAACTCCACCACACACAACACACTCTGTCTGTCCTGGGGTGGCTCCTTCTCCCCAACCTGCTTCCAGGATTGCCATCTCTGCTGGCAGGGGGGCTCTGGGACCATCACTCTCCCCAAAACTGAGGCAAGATCCAGTCAGGCTGATGCAAAGGCAAGGAGCTGCTTCTGCAAAGGTTGGAGAAGGGTTTCCTGCAGGGTTCAATGTCTGTGTGAGGTTGAGTCTCTCTTCTGGAAGCATCCCTGTGGGCTTGGTCATTGGCATGGATGTGTGCCAAAGGCAGGTGTCCCGTGGGGATGTGGGATCAGGGAGACTTTTGATGTGCTGTCACTAGAATGGTGTGGTTTTGTGTTAAAATGATGTTGAAATTTGAGCCTGTGCTGGAAATGGGGCTTTTTGCTGAGAGGTTTTCATTTATTTTAAACAGAAATCAGTTTAAGAGGGTGCTGGTAGCAGACTTTGGGACTGTTGCATGTCAGAACTTTTGGAAAACTCTGAATTTCAGCCCTTCTGTGCTCAGTCATTGCTTTTCCCCATGTTTGGTGTGGGGTTGATCTCCTGTGCAGCACCTGAGGAATTTCACTGACACGTGAATCTTTCTGTGTGTCTGGGATCTGGGGAGTGTGAGCAAGGTGCAGCATGCTGGGATTGTTTGCATCCTCTGCTTGGATGCAGGGTGGGTTTGGGATCAGCCTGGGCAGCAGGAGACTTCTGGCAGATGGATGGATTGCCTTGGGAACCAAACTAAGGCCTCTCCTGCCCTGTCCCTTCCAGTGATGAGACCACCTTGGTTCAGGAAGAGGTCATGGACAATCCTTGGCTTGCAGGTGGTGCTCACCAGTGTGGGACTTTGTGGACCCATGAGGTGGATGTCCCAGCAGTGGGAATGAGCTCCCCAGTGTCTCACTGGTAGGGAAGGGGCCAAGGACTGTGGACAAGGCACTGCTGGGAGCAGAGCACATCAGCTGGGAAAGCTGTGGCAGAGCTCCTGTGGGGTTGTAGGTGCTGAATAAAGCAGGTCTCAATTTGGCAAAGCATTTCAAGCCTTTACAAACTAAAAACCTTGTCTCAGGCCCAGTGCTGTGCTGCAGCACAGACACCTGCAGGGCCCTCCTCCCTTGTGGGGTGTCACCACAGAGCCCCAAAGCTGCAAAACCCTGCATAGCTGCTTGTTGTCACATTGCCTTGTCCATGGAGAGCACCTCATCGTGGAGTCCATGGGGTTTTGAATGTCACAGAGAAGGGATTCCCCTCCCAGGTTCCTGACTGTGAGACCATGTTGAAGTCAGGAGGATAAATGTAATTTTGGGTACCCCTCCAGCTGGGCATAGAGGTGCTACCCTGCAGGAAACAACTGGGAAAGAAGAAGTCATTTCAGTCAGTGCATTTTAGGTCCCAAGTCACCCTCTGAAGCTGGGTGTGGGGCCATCTTTGATGGCACATCATTTTTCCATCCCAAACCCATCTCTCTAGCTCTGTTTAAGCATCCAGTTCCATTTTCAGCAATGCCACCATCCCTCAGGCCATAAATCAGTGTCTGCCATCCACAAAACAGCCCTTTGCTTGTGCTGAGCTCAATCACTCCATGAGCTGCAGCACTTCCCATGTTCCTGGGAAAACAGCAGTGAGGAGCTTGGTGTGCAGTGGCACAATGCCACTCCCCATGGGCTAAATCCCAGTGGCTTTCCTACAGAAACCCAGCTTCTGAGGACGTTGGGTTGTTGTTGTTCCCCTCCTCATCCAGGGGCTGGCTCCTTGTCCCATCTACAGCCCTGTGTCCTCATCCAGGGCTGGTTCCTCCTCACATCCCCAGCCCTGTGTCTTCCTCCAGGTCCTGGTTCCTTGTCCCATCCACACCCACAGCTCTGTGTCCTCCCAGAGGTCCATGAAGCTCAGTGAGGTGTCCCTTGGGATGCCCCTCGTGTTGGTGCTGATGCTGTTGCTCATGGTTGTGCCGTTCCATGAACTCAGTGGAGCTCTCCTGTCCTTCCTTTGTGCTGCAGATGTCCCAGCCTGGCTGAAGAGCCTCAGGCTGCACAAGTACGCCGCCCTCTTCTCCCAGATGACCTACGAGGAGATGATGGCCCTCACCGAATGCCAGCTCGAGGCACAAGTATGTCCCACCTCACCTGGGGGTGACAGCTTCCAAAGCCCCTTTGTGGGTCTTCCCATGGTTGGGAAGCAGAAAAAGGGAAATTGGGTCTTGGGGAGTGAAAAAATCTCGCATAGTACCTGAAAAAAACCTTGTCCCTGTGTTGTTGTTGCTGGAGTCCCAGCATGGAAGTCCAATCACTGGGAGCTGTGCTTGGGGTTTTTTTGCCTAGCTGGGATTAAGTTCAGGAGTTTCAGGGGTGCAGCTTGTGGTAGCCAACTCCCTTAAAGGCAGTGGGGCTTTGATGGCTGACTGCCTTTGCAAATGTTATAGAATCATAGAATACTGCTGATTGGGGTTGGAAGTGACCTTAAAGATTATCTGGTTGCAACCCCCACTGCTCTCAGGTTCACCTCTGCATTATCCTTGGGATAAAGAAGAATGGGAACACCATTGCTCTCCATGTGTGAGGTGCACCAGGGAGGGACAGGCTAGCTGGAAATCTCTATCCTCAGCAAGTCTGTGGTTGATTTTCCACGTCCCCCACAAATCCCTGCACTCAAAAATGTAATTAATTTCTAGCAGCCCTTTCTGTTTGGGAGAGGAAGGGTTTGGGTTGGGCCAGCTGCCCTGTGGAAGTGTTACCATCACGTTTTGTCCTGTTTTTGCAGAACGTTACCAAAGGCGCGAGACACAAAATAGTCATCAGTATCCAAAAGCTAAAAGAGAGACAAAACCTGCTCAAATCTCTAGAAGGGGTAAGTAATCACAACCATCTTTGTATTTCTTGTGTTTTTAAGAAGCCAGGAATTAATTCTGGGGTGAAGCACTCTTTGCTTAAACATATTGTGGGGATCTGATGCAGATTTTATTTCACAGAATTCCAGAATGGTTTGTGTGACAGTGATCACAGGGGTCCAAGGATGAGGGAAGAGATGAGGATCTGACTCCATGTTTCAGAAGGCTGATTTATTATTTTATTATATATATTATATTAACTATACTAAAAGAATAGAAGAAAGGATTTCATCAGAAGGCTAGCAAGGAATAGAAAAGAAGGGATGATAACAAAGGCTTGTGTCTCGGACAGAGTCCGAGCCAGCTGACTGTGATTGGCCATTAATTGGAAACAACCACATGAGACCAATCCCAGATGCACCTGTTCCATTCCACAGCAGCAGATAACCACTGTTTACATTTTGTTCCTGAGGCCTCTCAGCTTCTCAGGAGGAAAAATCCTAAGGAAAGGATTTTTCATAAAAGATGTCTGTGACAGGTTTGGGCTGGCAGGGACCTTAAAGTCCCAGCCCTCTGCCATGGTAGGGAGACACCTTCCACTAGACCACATTGCTCAAAGCTTGTTTAGCACAGTGGGTCCTAATGCCTCTCACACAGCTGGCATGGATGTACCCTGTAGCCCTGGCCAGCCCCAGGGTGCTCAGAAAGGCTTGATCATTCCTGAAACATCATATGGGCACCCTGTCCTGGGATAAAACACCAAACACCCACATCAGTGCTGAACAACAACTTGAATTTCCAAGGAGAATAAACAGAAACTTCTTTATCACTTCAACAAAAGCTTAAACCCTGCAGGAAGGGCTTTTGGGGAAGTAGCAGCACCACAGCCTGGCTGGGAGCAGCTCACCCAAGCTCTCCCTATTTATTATGGCTGTATTATATTATACTTAATTGCACCATCTTCAAACAGCAACTTGCAGAGCCTCCCACTAGGGGCTTTTAAATACTTCTGTGGTGTGTTGCTATTTATTGGTGTTTTCCTTAACTTGCTGCTTCACTATTTATTTATAATATGGGCTTGTGCTCAGAGTATGGCAGGAGCTAATAAAGCCATATTTACCTCCGTTATTAATAATAACTATTAAATCCAAGAGCTGGATGGAGCTGGCTGCAGCCCTGTGTTTTCCAGGCTATTGCACAGCCTCTTCCTCCACTCCTCCACTGGGATTTGGGAATCTGGTATTGATTGAGTGGTGCTGTGCAGGAGCTGGAGCCCAGCTCAGCTGGCACAGCCAGCCAGGCACGCTGTAAAATACAGGAGGGAAGTGGCAGGGACTGGTTTGGAGCCCTCTGGGGTGGGTTTGGGCTGTGGCACTGTGACCCTGTCCTGCCCTGCTGGGGCTCAGAGCTGCCTGTGAGCTGCTTTCCCTGGGAGGAGACATCTCTGCTTTTCCAGGCTTCCCATCCAGTTCTTGCTAAACAAGAGCATGTGTGGGACTTGATGCTTTTGGGCAGTGTCTCGCTGCTAAATACTGCTGCTTTCTTGGAAAGAGCTGCTCCACCCCTCTCTGTTAGTTAGCAGGGCAGTATTTTCTCCCAGAAAAATAGTGCCCAGCAGACTGACACCAGATCTTTGTGAGAAATGGAGCTGAGACGTCCAAGAGTGAGCTGGGAATGCAGCAGGAATTAGAATCAACAACTGTTGCAGGGCTTGCAGACATCCCATGTGCCCACTTAGTGTCCCTTCCTTCAGCACATCAGGATTCACTCCAAAAGTTGCCTCTTTCCAAGCAGTGTCCCATGAGCCAGACTGTGCAGGAGCCTGCAGTGAGCTGTTCTGGTCCAGGCCACATTAAAAACAAAATGCACTTATTTCCCACATTAAAAACAAAATGAGGTTATTTCCCATCAGTGGGACGAGGATCTGACCATAGAAATGGAGTTCTTGATCCACACCAGGAGCAAAGCTGGGGTGCACCCAAATTCTCTCCCTCCTGGGTGGATCTGCCCCAGGATCTCTGAATGGTTTTGCTGTGGGAGTTTCAGTTCTTTTCTGTGTCTGACCACAAATCACCTGCTGCCCTTGAAACCCTCCCAGTGCCCTCTGCATCCACTCCCCCAGCCCATCCCAGGGTGGACAGGGATGTCCCCACAGCTGCCACAGGACAGGCTCCTGCATCCCAGCATGGTCCTGGGCTCTGAGGTGATCCCAGAGCATGAGGATGCCATGGCAAGCAGTTTAGGGGCAGAGCAGTTAATGGGAGCCAGGCTTGAAGGTGGTGCTGGAAATGGGAAACGAGCCCATGTTAATGTAATTCCAGTGAAATGGAGCTGAAATGTTGGGATTGTAGGATTGCTGGGGAACCAACAAATATATTTTTGCCATCTGCTTTGTCAGAACCACGTCTGACTCCTTCCAAGGCTCACTGGCACAATGGGACAGATCTCCAAGGGCTCCTTTTCCTTAGGAAAAGCCAAAGCCTCCTTTTGCTATCAGCACTCAATGTTGTGATAAATTTTTAAAATACACAAAATACTTGATATTTTAAAATATATTATTGCTGCTCTGGGCATTGAAATCTCCCAGGCTCAGTCACTTCCATGGACTTGCCATTACCCTGGTGGAAATGTGGAGACATTGAAGCTGGATTGTTGTTGGGTTTGGGTCCCAGTGGTTGATGGGGGCACTTTTATCTCTGGGGATTCAGTTCTGAACACATCCATGGATAATCAGACACAGTCCCTGCAGCACTCCCCTGATAAAAAGAAAAGACTTGGAGAATGACACCTGGCTGTTGGCTGTGGAATGCAGCAGGATCCTGAAGCAGGAGCAAAGCTGGGAATTCTTGGGGGGTCTCAGGAGGGGTGCTGTTGTCCCAGCAAAGACAAACCTCCTCTCTCTCCATCCACAGGACATCCTGGAAGGTGGCAACTTGCGTGTCCCGCTGCAGGAGCTGCACCAAATGATCCTCACCCCCATCAAAGCCTACTCCTCCCAGAACTCGAGCACGGAGGAGCACAGCAGGGAGGTGGACTCGCACCACGGCCACCCCTCCTCCCTGCTGGGCTCGGACAGGGACAGCCAAGGCTCGGACTGCAAGGACTCCGCGGCCGCCGGGATGCAGCAGCACCACCTGCCGGGATGCGAGGGCGAGTCGGGAGGGGCCCCTTTGCCCGAGGGCGACCTGCCCGGGCAGTTCACCCGAGTGATGGGCAAAGGTGAGCAGCTGCCATTTCTCCTCGGACTCCTCACCAGGGATGAGTTTCCCTGAGCTTTTCCCTCCCCGCCTTTCCCTGAGCTCCTGCAGGTCCCAGTCTCATCACTAAGAAGCAGTTTCCCTGAGTTTTTCCCTTCCTGCCTTTCCCTGAGCTCCTGCAGGTCCCAGCCTGAGGGGTGATGGTTTTTTGAGGTCCTTTTGTCATGCTGGGGTTAGAGGTAAGAAGATAGGGCAGGTGGGCTGGGATTTTGGGGAGGGGCAGCAATGGCTCAAGCTGCCTGCCTGAGGTCCAAGGTGGACAGCATGCATTCCAAACTCCAGGTCCAAGGTGGAAAGCATCCTCTCCCTGCTCCAGGTCAGATGCAGAAATCACAACTTTTCCCAAGGTCAGGAATGGAAGATGTCCTCTCTCATCCCATCCAGACCCCTGGGGTCATCCCACTGATCCAGAGGTGTTTTGAGCAGCATCCCTTGGACTTATTCTGCTTGGAGTAGGATAGCAGTGGTGCATGGGCTGGACATGAGCCATTTGGAGTGCAAATCAGTGGCTCCAAGCTCCTTTTTATGTCCCAGTTTGGATGCAGGACATCCAGAATACTCCGGTGCCATTCCCTGTCGAGTGCAGGGTGTGCAGCTTTGCACCAGGGATGACACATTGGGAGGTAACAGGAGCAAGCTGAGGTGGGGACTGACCTCCTGTGCAATATTCAGGGTTCTTGGAGCAAATCTGTGTGAGTCTGGATGTGCCCTAACCTTGCTGGTGGCTCCTGAGGTGTCAGTGCTGGCTGCATGGAGGGAGGTCTCCCTGGGGAAGAGGAAAGGGGTTCTCATCTGCAGGAGACTGGGAACAGGAAGAACCTCATTGGGGTGCCACAAAGAAATATCAGCCTTGTCTCTATTTCCAACCTTTTTTGCAAAAAAATAGCTGAGATTTTTTCTAAAATAGCTGAGATTTTCTCTACACAGGAACCTGGTGCAGAATTTGTCCCCAGCTGGTTCCCTGCAGAAACAGCCACATGTGGGGCTCCAGCCCCATTTTATTCCTGTGACAAATGGCAGAGTGTGGCACAATCCCTGCCAAGATGTGGTGTCCTCCTGGACCCCCAGGCATCCCTGCCAGGGGTTTACAACAGGAGAAGCTCACTCCTCTGTGAGCTCATTCCCAATTCCTTCAATGACATTCATTCCAAAAGAGATTAAGATTCATCAGGGAAGGTGGGAATTTACCACTCTGCAGTGGGGGCAGATTTGGCCATGGGAGAAGGAGCTCTCCTGCCTATGAATAGGGATTAATCCTGTGCCCCTGAGTTGCTTAGGTCTAATTTGGGGACTCCAATGGTGCTGCTCTGGATTTACACCATCATAACAGAGAACAAAATCTGGCCCTAAATATAGGAAGGTATGGCAGGAATTGGGGAAGGGCGTTTTTTCTCACTGATGAAAAACCTACTCGTGGTTACAAGGGAAACAGGATGTCCAAGGTGGTTGTGGGACCCCTCCTGGGCCCCATCCTGGTGTCCCCATCCCCATTTCCCTTCTCTTGTTCTTTTTTTTTCCAGTCTGCACACAACTTTTAGTTTCCCGACCCGATGAAGAGAATATAAGTTCCTATTTACAGCTCATAGACAAATGTCTAATCCACGAGGTGAGTCGTGTCAGATCATCTAAAACTGTTGTTCTCATCACTTGGAAACTGTTTCCAAAGTGTCTGTTTATGTAAACCTTTGGGTTTCTAACACAAATATTTTTGGGGGGTATTAATAGTAATTCTGACAGAGCAGGCTTGGAGCAGCCGGTAGCTCCAACGTGGTGCATGGAAATGTTGCTTCCCCCCACGCTGCTTTAATTGCCAAGGCCTGGAGCTGGGAAATTCATCTGGCTCGTGACAGTCCCAGCAGCAGCTGGATGAAAGCAAGAATCAGTCCCATCAGCAGCTGGATGAAAGCAAGAGCCCTGGGATGAACGTGCAGGTGGTTCCCATCAGACAGACCCGGCGATCCCTCGGCGTTGCCTCCTCCTGTTTTGCACCACGTGCTCTTGGGATTTTGCAACAGGGATTTTCCATCTGTTCCTGCTCCAGAGGATCTGCCTTGGCTGGGTGATGGCTTGGGATGGCCCAGGCTGTGCCACAGGGCTCTGGCACGCTCCTGCCTGCTGGCAGGGAGGGATGGCCGGTGTCCCTGGTGTCCTGCAGTGTCTCCTACCTGCTCTGGCAGCACCTGGAAGAAGCCGCTTCCATCACCTGCCTGTATGGGAGCAGAAGTTGTGGAAGCTGAGGACCAGAGAGCGAAGCCAGGAGGACATGGAACTTTTCCCAAAGTGCCTGCACTTTTCCCAGCAGAACCACCCAGGTCCCAGGACCACCCTCTGCGCTGGCTCCGGCGTAATCAGCGCCAGGAGAGAGCATCTCCTCCTGAGCGGTTCAGAGCAATCAAGTCAGGCACTAATTAGCCTCCAGATTGTCCTCTGGAGACTTCTGCTGCTCTCCAACAGAGACCTGGGGTGTCTAAAGTTAGCAGTGGTGGCACGTGGGTGTCCCTGTCACCCACGCCTCCTGCCTGGAGCTCCGGGAGCAGGTCTGTCACTGCCAGGGTGACCTTTGCAGGGAGCCTGGGTGGGTGACAGACTCACCCTGGGTGACCTCCCCAGAGCCTGTCAGTGCCAGGATCACAGCCAAGCTCTGCCCAGCCCTGAGAAGGAGGATAGAATGCAGGATGCCACAGGGCAGCTCAGCTTTCCAAACCCCAGCTTTGCTCACCCTGGCAGCATTTCTAGAGCCACATCCAGGTGACAAGTGTCACCACCCGTCAGGACCCACCGTCAAAGCCTCGCTCTGCCAAAAGGAGTTGGCAGCCTTGAGGCAGAGCTGGGCTGTCACTCTGGGACACAGGGAATGCTGCCAGCATTTTCTCCACCTGAGATGAGTAAATCCTGAGGAAAGACCAGTGTTTCCCCCGGGACTTTCTGATGGGGCTCAACTCACCCCATCACCTGCTCCAGCTGCTTTTCTTTACCCACACTGCCACATGCACATCCCTGCTGGCTTTGTCCACAAGAATATTCATCCATTTCCTATTTTCCTCTCTGTTTTTTTTTTTGGGGCAGGCGTTTACAGAGATCCAGAAGAAGAGGCTGCTGTCATGGAAACAGCAGGTGCAGAAACTCTTCCGGTCTTTCCCTCGGAAATCCCTCCTGGAGCTGTCGGGCTATCGGCAGCAGAGGAGGTACGTGGGAACATGGGCCAGCAGTGGGAACATGAGCCAGCAGTGTGCCTTGGTGGCCAAGAAGGCCAATGGCAGGAATGGTGTGGCCAGCAGGACAGGGAGGTCATTCTGCCCCTGTACTTGGCACTGGTGAGGCCAAACCCTGAGTGCTGTGCCCAGCTCTGGCCCCTCAGTTTGGGAAGGATGTTGAGAAGCTGGAGCACATCCAGAGGAGGCAATGAGGCTGGAGAGGGGCTGGGAGCACAAACCCTGTGAGGAATGTTTGAAGGAGCTGGAGAAAAGGAGGCTCAGGGGTGCCCTTATTGCTCTCTACACCTTCCTGAAGGGAGGCTGCAGACAGGTGGGGCTGGTCTCTGACAGAACCAGAGGACACAGCCTCAAGCTGTGTCAGGGAAGGTACAGGTTGGATATTAGGAAGAAATTTTTCACCAAAAGAATAATAAAGTACTGGAATGCTCTTCCCAGGGAGGTGATGGAATCACCATCTCTGGATGTGTTTAAAAAAGACTGGACATGGCACTTGGTGCTACAGTTAAGGTGTTAGAGCACAGGTTGGGCTCAATGATCTTAGAGGTCTCTTCCAACCTCATTTTTCTGTGATTCTGTGATTTTGGCAGGGGGGGATGGATGCAGTGGCCAGAGCAAGAGCACTCCAGGTGGGAACATCCCCTCAGAGGGAGGTATGGGTCCTGCTGGGTTCAGAGCTGTGTTTAGGGAAGAGGAAGGGTTGGAAAAGCTTCAGCAGTGGAATCCCAGGTGCTGGCTGGGAAGGGAGCACAGCAGGCAGTGCCCAGGTGTGTGTGGTGCCTTTCCCTCCCATCCCACCCCGCCTCCGTGGCTCCAAACCCAGCACTTCCCAGCTGTGCAGGGTGTCCCCAGTACTGGGCCCTTTCCCTGCTGCCCTTTGTGATGGCATCAGCAGTGGAGTTTCCTCCAAAAGCTGTCAAAGGGCAGAAGAAAAGGCTGGAAGCTCTGCAGAGCCAGAGGTACAGTCAGAGAGCCAGGCAGGGCTGTGTTGGGAACACCATGTTTGCTCACTTCCAAGGTGATGCTGCATTTCAGGTGATCCTAGAAAGCATAGGGTTTGTGCCAAAAAAAAGATTTTTAAATCACTTTTAACAACATCACCCCTTTGTTTCATTTTGCAAAGCCTGATTTGTTGCAAGTTTTTTATTCCCAAAACAGACGGTGTTTTGGAGATAACTGGGAGTATAGGAACTTCCAGGATGAGATTTCAGCTCCTTTAGCTCAGCCCTTCTTAATAAAACTTGGATTTATTAGGTCATTCTAACCAAATTTTACAGAACTTGAGAAGTCTCAGAGGTGACCATATTTGTAAAAACAAACCTCCTAGAAGGGGAGAAAGAAAATGCAACAGCAAAAGCTGAACTTAAATTAGACACTGGAGAATCCACTCATGAGAATTCTCAAAGAAATCAAGTTCCAGGGGCATTACCTGGATTATTTTAGATTGTATTTAAGAACAGACCCATTTTGCAGGAGTAAAATAAGCTTTAAAGAAAACCAGTGTGGATCTGAGAACTGCAGGAGGGTGGGAAGGCGAGCGGCAGAAGGGAAGAAGAGAGGATGCTGCACACCCAGACTGCCTCCTTCCCACTGCCTGTGCAGGGTGGAGGGACCACCTCTGTGGGGTGGGAGGGTCAGGACCCCTTAGAGGGGTCAGTGTCTCACCCTCAGTGGGGTGGGAGGGTCAGAACCCCCTTGGAGGGGTCAGTGTCCCACACCTGATGGGATGGGAGGGTCGGAACCCCCTCCCAGAGAGGCTCAGTGTCTCACCTTGGTAGGGTGGGAGGATCAGGACCCCCTCCCAGGGCTCAGTGTCTCAGCCTTGAGGTGGGGTGGGAGGGTCAGAACCCCCTTGGAGGGGTCAGTGTCTCATCCCTGGTAGGATGGGAGGGTCAGGGCTCAGTGTCTCACCCCCGGTGGTTTGGGAGGGTCAGGGCTCAGTGTCTCACTCCTGGTAGGATGGCAGGGTCAGGGCTCAGCGTCTCACCCTCAGTGGGATGGCAGGGTCAGGGCTCAGTGCCTCACCCTCAGTGGGATGGCAGGGTCAGGGCTCAGTGCCTCACCCTCAGTGGGATGGCAGGGTCAGGGCTCAGTGTCTCACCCCCGGTGGTTTGGCAGGGTCAGGGCTCAGTGTCTCACCCCCGGTGGTTTGGCAGGGTCAGGGCTCAGTGTCTCACCCCCGGTGGTTTGGCAGGGTCAGGGCTCAGTGTCTCACCCCCGGTGGTTTGGCAGGGTCAGGGCTCAGTGTCTCACCCCCGGTGGTTTGGCAGGGTCAGGGCTCAGTGTCTCACCCCCAGCTCTCTCTCTCTCTCTCTCCACAGCCGAGGCTTTGGCCAGTCCAACTCGCTCCCGACCGCCGGCTCCGCGGGGGCGGGGCTGGCCCGGAGGAACCCCCGGCAGTTCCAGATCCCCTCCCGCAACCTCCCCACGGCCCGGCTGGGGCTGCTGGGCCCCACGGGGCTGCTGGGCACCCCCCAGCGCAGCCCTGCTGCCAGCCCTGCCATCCTCAAGCAAGGCAGACAGGTTGGTCGGCCTTCCTGACATTCCTGGCTCTTCCAGCCCTGTCCCACGAGGGAGCTTCCTTCGTTTTTCCTTCTCTGACTTGTCTAGATCATCCCCAGTTTTTTTCCCACTCTTCCAGCAGTTTGCAGGCATTTGGGTTGGGCTCCCCTCTGTGCGGTGGGATGTGGAGGTGGGAGCAACAGAAGGGGAAAAGCTGAGTCCTTAAAGCGGCTTATAAAAGAGGGAGAGGGGATTTTGGCAAGAGCAGATTGTGGTAGGAGAAAGGGGAGCGTTCTAAATTGGCAGAGGGGAGATTTTGATGAGATGCTGGGAAGGAATTCTTCCCTGTGAGGGTGGTGAGGCCCTGGCACAGGATGCCCAGAGAAGCTGGGGCTGCCCCTGGATCCCTGGCAGTGTTCCAGGCCAGGCTGGACAGGGCTTGGAGCAGCCTGGGACAGTGGAAGGTGTCCCTGCCCATGGTAAGGGGTTGTAACGAGATTATCTGTAAGATCTCTTCCAACCCAAACCATTCTGTGATTCTACAAGCCCAAAGTGGCTATAAACCCACAGCACAGAGGGCTTTGCTTTGCATCCCACCCCTGTGTTTGCTCCCCACAGAACCTGTGGTTTGCCAACCCTGGGGGCAGTAACAGCATGCCCAGCCGGAGCCACAGCTCGGTGCAGAGGACGCGCTCGCTGCCGGTCCACACGTCCCCGCAGACCATGCTGATGTTTCAGCAGCCAGGTAAGCAGCACAGGGGTTTTTCCACTCACCCACAGCCAGGTGAGGTGAGGGGAGGTGAGAGAGGAGCTGTGCTGGTGAGCCTCCCCACAGGCACATGGCACACAGTGTGTTCCCACTGGGGTATCTCTGAATTCCTGGGATAACCATACACATCACTGGAGGGATTTCTGACCCTGGATGTGCCACCTTGACTCTGTGTTACAGTGCTGGTGTCTTGCCTAGCTCATTTCTGAGGGGCTGCTGTCAGGAGGGAAGGTGGTGGCTGATCCATCACCTTTTCCTGCTGGATGGCCACAGCCCCGCTGCGGAAGGACTGCCTTCATGCACTCAGGGGAAATGGTTTCCACAGTGCGTGTGAAGGGAAATGCCGCTGTGTCAGTGCTTCCTTCCCCAGCACTGCCAAAGTGCTCCTGTGTATAGGAGCATCCTCTGATTCAGGGAGGATCCCTCTGACCTTGGACCCTGGACCTGGAGCATCCTGGCCCTGAGGAAGCCTCTTTGTGTATCCCTTCCTTAGCTTTGAGCCTTTTCCTACCAACACCCCACAACCATTTACACCTCGGGACAGGGAATCCATCCCCCAGTGAGCTTTCCCTCATCCCTACACTCCTGCTGCTTTGGGCTGGCAGCCAGTGGTGTTAAACTGCAGCATTTGGGCAGCAAATGTTCCCTTCAGCAGGAGCAGCAGCTGTTCCCAGGTATTGATTAAATACCAGGACAAGGGCACATTTCTCAGGCGCTGGAGGAGAATAAATGGGTTTCTCTTCGTGTCGGCCTGCGGTGGATGAGGGCGTAGGAGGATCTGGGAGCCAAAGACGTGGATTAAATCACAAGGAAAATAAGCAATGATGTGATGCTGGGCTCACAAACCACTGTTTGCCAGGCTGTGGGGGGACCTCAACCCTCCTGGATCTCGTCCCATGTTCCTGTGAGCCAGTGGAAAGCGGGAGATGCCATCCAGCACAGTAGCACAAGCTGTATTTGCAGGTTTTGCTGCAGGGTGGGGAAAGTTTGCTTCTGTTTAGATTAGGACAGGGGTGTTGGAACGCTCCAAACTTCATGTGTGTGTCCCCTTTTTTGTGCTCACCCTCCCAGGGATGTGGCAGTGATGACGTGGGAGGCTGAGTGGGAGCCAAGCTGGTCCCAGAGAAGCCAGACAGTGGCTGTGCTGGTCTGTGCTGCCATCCCATGTCCAAGCATGGACAGCATCCATCCCCAGGAGATAACCAGGGCTGCCCCCTCCCTGGGTGGGGCTATGCTCTTGCTCCAGCTGCCCCTCACATCCCTCATCAGCTCCTGAACCCCCTCAGATTCATCCTTTACGGATAACGGGGTGATGACTGCTTCTGTGAGTGCCTCTTGCTGAAGATGATTTTTCTGGGAGACCTGTCAGACCCTCCTGGGGCATTTTTCAGATGGTTTTTCCCACACAGAGCAGGCAGGCAGGGTCCCTGCCAGATCCCTGACCAGGATCCCTTATTCCCTTTGTCCCTGCAGAGTTCCAGGTGCCGGTGACTGAACCTGACATCAACAACAGGCTGGAGTCCCTGTGCCTGAGCATGACGGAGCACGCACTCAGCGGTGAGCATTCCCTCCTCCTGGGGCTCTTCCAGCACGTCCACGCCTCCTCCGCTGAGCCCCCCAGCACCTGCCCCTGCCCCGTGCCCCCCAAAAGCTGGGACAGGCTGTGGCTGTGAGAGCAGCACGGGGCTGGATGCAGGGATGCTCGGGGGGTGTTCCCATGGGAACCTTGGCTTCTCTCGGCGAGGCGGCCGGGGCAGGGGGCAAAGCCGAATGCAGGGATCGCACCAGCACCAGTGGAGTCTGTGCTAATTAGCCACTCTTCAGCTTGCTAATGATAATTAGTGTTAGCTCGCTACTCTCGTTAGCTCTCGATAAAGCCCCTGCCGCCAGCGCGCTCGGATGGGTCACGGCTTTGGAGCGTTGTGCCCTCCTGCCACCGGATCCCTCCTCTGGCCAGGGGTGAATCCCTGCCAGGCTGTGCCAGGGGCTGTGCCAGGGGCTGTGCCGGGCACCGTGCCCTGGTGCTGGCAGTCCTCACACAGCCGGGGGTGCCAGCAGATAACGGGCACGGGGAGGGAGGAGGAGCGGGGCAAAACCAAGCGGGGAGGATGGAAGGCAGCAGCAGCAGAGCAGTGGAGAGCCCGTGCAGCACAGAGCCCCAGCTGGCACCAGAAGCTCCCGGTGTCCAATGGAGGCCCAGGCACAAGGGATGGCCCCGGCGATGGGACGAGCGCGGCCGCCCGGAGTCCCCAGTGACCGGCTCGGGTCTGCTGTGGAAACCCTGGACTGTGACCCGTGGCTGAGGACAGGAGCCCTCGGAGAGGACGAGTGCCACCAGGCTCCCTGCAGATGCAGCAGCCCTTCCTGGGGAGAGGAACGGGAGAACAAGGACTGTGGGAAGCAGCAGGGCCCTGGCAGCATCCCTGGCTGGGAAAACAAGGACACTTCTGTCACCCGAAGCGTTCCTCCGGCGCGTGCCCAGCCGAGGCTTAGCTGTCTTGTTCCTCTGCAGGGTACTGTTCCTCCAAGTTATTTTTTCCAGGTCGCATTCCCCGAGCCTCTCCAAACCGGTCGTGCTATAAATAGCTCTTAAAAAAATAAACCTTTCGGGGGAGAAAAAACAAAAAAAAAAGGCGTAACAAACCTGTTTGTTTTTAGTGTCGAGGAGGGAGGCGGCTGTGGTGCCCCAAGTGGTAACAGGGAATCCTCTGTTCCACAGCCACTCTGGGAGCTGCCTCCTGCCACTCTCCATCCTGGGGATGGTGTTTGGGATGGGGGATGGGGGGTGGGATCAGGGCTGGAGGGTTGGAAATGCTGTTGGGTGCTGATTTCTGCCCCTGGGGGTGGGGACAGGGGGCTGCTGGTACTGGGGTCAGTTGTGAGGCTTTGGGGTGGGTCATGGACCCCTCGCTCCTGGGGTTGGGCTGTGGCTGGATGCATCCCTGCTGTCACAGGGTGCTGGGAACAGGGGCTGTGGGGAGACAGAAAGGATGCCTGGGGGCTTTCCACGACCCTCAGATGGAGGAAAACTTTGCATCCTCTGCGGTGCAGCTGTTGCAGGGTTGGGTGAAGTGTGGGCAAGGCAGCCCCTGCGACCAGCTCTGTCCCTGTCCCCTGACTCCTGGTCAGGGACACATGAACTTGTCATGCTGTAGGAGAGTCCCAGACTGTCACCTGCCTTGTGACGAGTCCAGGCTGCCCAGAAACCCCCTCTGCTCCTGGGAAAGTGGTTGTGGAGTTGTGGCAGAAGGCCTGGACTGATGTTGGGACAGCAACCTGGGGAAGCTGCTGTGGGGTGGGGACAGTTGGTGGCACAGAGGGACCAGCAGAGCACTGACACCCCAAAACCCTTCTGCACCCCTTGGGGAGATGGGAGGTGGTGGGGGTGGCCCCAGCACTACCTCACTGTAGGGGCTGTGGGTTGGGGGTGCTCTGGGGGGTCCATCCCCTAAATCCCCAGCTTGGGGGGTACCAGTGCTCACTGGGGCTGCTCCTAATTCTCCCTTCCCACTTGCAGATGGTGTCGACAGAACCTCCACGATCTAGAAGGCGTCGCCACGGGGACGCTGGGCGGGACAACAACTGCTGCGGGTCCAGCGGCGAGGTCGGGGCTTGAGGGAGCCTCAGCGATAGCTTGCATCCTTTCTCCTCTCTCCTCTCCTCTCCTCTCTCTCTCTCTCTCTCTCTCCTGTTTTAATTTTGTGAATGTGTAGATTGTCCTTGTGAACATATCATTAGACTTGGAATTTGTGTTGTCATTTATTACATCCATGCTAAGGGGGGGAAAAGATGGCAAAAAAACAAAAATCTCAGCGACGGCGATGAAGCAGCATGGGGAGGTTGGAGCGGACATGGAGGAGGAGGAGGAGGAGAGTGCTGACAATGGAGGGTTCACTGTGGGCAAGCCCTGCTCCTGGAGGAGGATCCCAAGGAGCACGGAGCACCACGTGGGGGTGTGTGACCAAAAACCCTTTGGGGAGGATCCACCTGCCCTGCCAGGGGCTTCAGAGCTGGCAGTCCCATCTCTCGAGTTTCGCCGCTTTCGGGTGCGGGCTGACCCAGTGAGCCCAGATTGAAACAGAAACAGTAAAATAACCCCAAAATTTCCTTTCAGTCTAGCCAAGAGATCTGCAGTGTGGAGGCAGCATTGAGCTCAGGGCAGTGGAGGGTCAGGGGGTGCCTGTCCCTGTGCCCCAGTTGGATTGGGATGCAGGATGGAGCGGGGGCATCTCACCCAGAGGAGGGTCCTGGGGGGAGTCTGTGAATTTGGGGACACTGGGAGAAGTTCCTGCATCCTGGCTCCACACATCTGGCCCAGCCTGCCCAAATCCAGCTGTAAGGGGCTTTTCCAGTATGGCCAATGATGGATGAAGGAGCCTCCAAATAAAACCCAAGTCACAAAGGGCACCAAAATGCAGCTTCACAGCCTTGTTTTCTTGGCATTAACTGTGGGGCTGGCAGGGGCTGGGCTGCCCCTCTCCCACTGCTGCTTTTTATAACAGGAGCTAAATTTGGTGTTAAATTGGTAAATCTGACCCAGCACTGCTCTGACCTGCAGTGATGCTTCTCCCGGTCCCAATGCTGCTCCAAGTCCTCCAATGGAATAATAATAAATATAAAATCAATTAATTGAGCTGATGGGTGGCAGCAATATTTCCAAAATATGGCTGTGAGGAGGACATGGGCAGCGTTGTGTGCTAGGATCAGAGGGAGCAGGGCTCAGGGGGAACCAGAGCATGGGCAGGGCTGGGAGACGTGTGAATCCTTTTGTCATGCAGCGTTTTTAAGTTGTTTTTCTAAAAAAAGAGAAATATATCTATATCTATATATATGTATACAAAAACCCAAGTGCCAAATGCAATGTTTTATGTTTGCTGTTCCTTGGTGTCCTGCTTCCCGGCAGACAGGAGGTGGAGGGGGGTGATGGGGAGGGTGGAGAAGGGAAAACCTGAAGGCCAGGGAGGTTGGGAAGAGGTGTGAGGAGGTGAAGGCGAAGCGGGGTCGGCGCTGGGGACCTGGGTCACCCCCGAGCAGCCCCAGCTTGTGAGGTGTGAGCAGAGCCACCGTGGCAGGGGCCTCCCTCAGGGAGACTCCAGTGTATTTACAGAGCTGAAATTCTATTTATTCCTTCGCTGACTATGGACACGGAGGTTTTCTGATTGTTCAGAGAGATTATTTTGGATATTTTACCTATTAACTTGCTGTGGCTGGGAACCATGATAATGTCTGTTATTAACAACCACCAAATAATTCAATTGTTTTATCCTTTTGATGTTAAAAAAAAAAAAGAAAAAAAGCTTATTTTCCATTGACAGTCTAGAGGTTAATAACGACTTAGTTGTGTTTGCTGTTTCTTGTTTTGTTTTTTTTGAGTAAAAACAACAAAAAAGTGGCTTCAGTTGTGTTCGGGAAGTGCTGCCTGGCTCTGCCTGCCGGTGCTAAGTGCGGGTGGCAGAGCTCCAGGGAAAGAAGCTTAAAAGGGAGGGGGAAAAAAAAAAAGCTTGAATCCTAAAAGAAATAAAAGTTATTTATAGAAAGAAAAAAAAAAAGAAAACAAAAACTCCTCCGACAGTTGCATGAGTGAAGTCAAATATTCAGTAATAAAGCGGCAGTGCCTTTCTTTTTGTATCCCCGCTGCTGTCCCCTCCCTATCCTGTCGGAGATGTCACCACTGCGGGGTCCTGGGGTCAGGTGGGCAAATCCCCCCCTCCTGCTGCCCCCCAGCGCCGCCGGGACCCTCTCCTGGTGCTGTTCCCCCGGCCAGCCCAGCACACGCAAGTGCCCTTGGGCCCGGCGGATGCGACACCTGCGGGGACACAACCCTGTCCCTTCTTCAGTGTCCCCATCCCCGGGGACACAGCCCTGTCCCTTCGGTGTCTCCGTATCTGGGGACACAACCCTGTCCCTTCTTCAGTGTCCCCATCCCCGGGGACACAACCCTGTCCCCTCAGTGTCCCCATCCCCGGGGACACAACCCTGTCCCTTCTTCAGTGTCCCCATCCCCGGGGGACACAACCCTGTCCCTTCAGTGTCCCCATATCAGGGGACACAACCCTGTCCCTTCTGTGTCCCCATATCTGGGGACACAACCCTGTCCCTTCAGTGTCCCCATCCCCGGGGACACAACCCTGTCCCTTCTTCAGTGTCTCCATCCCCGGGGGACACAACCCTGTCCCTTCAGTGTCCCCATATCAGGGGACACAACCCTGTCCCTTCTGTGTCCCCATCCCCGGGGACACAACCCTGTCCCTTCTTCTGTGTCCCCCATCCCCGGGGACACAACCCTGTCCCCTCAGTGTCCCCATCCCCGGGGACACCCCGAGCTCGGCTGCGCTGGAGTTGAGCTCAGCTCAGCAAAACCCCCCAAGGGGTTTAGGGTGGCAGCATCCAGCAGGAAAATCCCAAACTGTGATGGAAGCTGGGTCAGCACTTAGGGGAGCGATTTCTGTTGTCACCTTTCTCCATGTCTCATGGGTTTGGCTTTGGGAATGTGCCTGGTGGAAAGTGGGTGGGTCCCGCAGACGTCTATAATTTGCACACAGCGACGATAACACTAAAGTTGATTTTATACGAGTCATCAGAGTTTGCAAAGTGAGTTTTATTTTTTGTATTCCTTTATCTTTACTTAAAGGTGAATGTGTATTCCTCTGGGAGGAATAGGAAGAAAAAAAAAAAAGAAAAATACATTAAAAAAACAGGAATGTTAATAATGTTAAACAGAATACTTCCTCCCTTATTAATATATATAACCCTGATGTATTTATGCCTATTGTAAGCTGACTTTAAAGAGCTTTGACCTCTCTTCTGTTGCATGCCGTTCCCGGGCAGCCTCTCCTTGTCCATGCATGCCTTTTGTCCTGGTTTTTCTGTACAAAGTTAGTGCACAAAAGAACTATTTTTGCCTAGTTAATGTTGCCGAGCAATGCCTATTTTTTAAATTTTAATTTCTTTTTTTTGGTTTTTTTTTTTTTGTCATATACGGCAATAGCATGTTTGTTACATGTAAAAGCTTCCCGATATAAAGAAATACTAATGTTTGGAGATGCCAGTCTTTGCAAGTGTACAGTTTTCCAATGTTGTTCCCAGTGAAACACCCTCGTGATTTCCACTTGCTCCCATGTATTTATTACTCATTTCCTCCCGTGTAACTAGGAACCATGGCTATATTTCATATCTGCTCTATATTGAAAGTGAAGGGAGATGATTAATACAAGGTTTTGTAACACTGGGGTGTGGCGCCTCCTTATTTATCCCGTTTTTGGCAGCCGGCTTCGGACTCCTTCAGGCAAAAAAAAAAAAAAAAATCAGAATTCAATAGATGTTCGTCCCGTGGGCAAGAGGGGAGGAGCCCTCCACAGTTCCACAGGGGATTGGGGATCTTTATTTAAAGCCTGGGGCAGAGCTTCCAAATCTCTGGCATTCCCCACACAGCTGCCTCACTGTCCCTTTGGGGACATCCGTGCCCATGCCCCAGGAGCTGTTTAGATGAAGGATTTTCCTTGGAAATCAGCAGGAACTGGGGCTGGCACGGCCCAGAGGCTGCAGAGGCACACGGAGGCTTGGCCCAGAGCCTCAGTGTGTGTGTGGAGACTTTTGGGGTGGGAATTTAAGGCTGGGTTCTTTCTGAGATTAAAACCTGCACATTTCAGACCCTCCTGGGGCTGGATCAAGCAGGGAAGGACGCTCAGAGCTGGTGCTGCCACTTCCCGTGGATACTCTGCTGTGAGAAGTGCCAAGGGCAGCACCTTCTACCCCTGGTTTTTCCATGTTTTCTCAAACTGAGCCTCCACATCTCCAGGCTGATTAAGGCCAGCCCTGCAGGCTCTTCTCTGCCTCATCAGCCTGGCCATTCCTGCATCCAGGTCCAGGGATGCCCTCCAGAGACCTCCTGGATGTCTCAACCCTGCTCCTGTCCCTCCACAGCCTGGGTGGCTCAGGTCCCCACGAGGAGCAGAATATGCAAACACATTCAGGGTTCATTCAGGTGGTTTGAACACTTCATCTGCTGCTTCTCCTAGGATGAGGCTCCCGGTGAGCTCTCCAAATGCTGATGGTGCCAAGACCCCAAAACCTTGTCCTCAAGCTCCTTCTATCTGGGATGCTCCCAAGCATCTTGGGCCAGGCCACCCCAGAAGGGAAATATTTGCCATGGTGCTCAGTACCACCTGAATTTCCCTGTCCATCCACATCCACAGCCCACTGGCCACGGCTCCCTGCACTCGTGGGGAATTGGCCTCCCTACACAGCTCAGACAAACTTAAATTCCAAAAAAAAACCCATCTCCTTCCAAACAATTTGCCTTTCCAGGTTCCTGTGCTGCTGTCTGGGTCACACAGCACAGGGCTGTCGCACTAACAGAGAATGGAAACAAAAAGGAAAAGGCAGAAACACCTGGGTTGGAAAAGGGGAGTTGGAGGGGCCAAAAAGGCTCCAAGGAAAGTCCATGGCAGCCACAGGTTAGGGAGAGTCTGTGGGTCCTGCTGCCTGGCAAAAGGAAAAAGTCCTAAAAAAGGAAAAGCAGGAGGAGAACAAAAAACATTTCCATGCTGGCAGAAGCTGTTGTGTGAATCTATTGCAGACACTAAAGGCTTTACCTGCCCGTGCACCTGGATTCCAGCACACCTGAGCCCTGTCCAGCCCAGGGAAATCTGATCCCCTTCTCCTGCCTGGCAGGTCCTGCAGCCCCTGCCCAGCTGGGGCAGAGCCAGGAGCTGTTCCAGCAGCTGCTGGGCTCTCACAATCCCAGCAGGAGCTGGATAACCCCACATGTGTGAACATGATCTCCTATTCCATGTCTGCCTATTCCAAAAGGTGGTGGAGAAGCAGCCCCAGCCCTGGAGCCAGGCAAGTGCTCCTTCCAACGGGATGTTCCTGTCCCTTCTCCTGACCCGGTTCCCGCTGTGGGTACAAATTCCTCATTTTTAACACTGACTGGAATATCCCAGGGAACAACCTACCCAGCAGGAAGGGATTTCCCACTCCAGGGAAGGTTTTATGCAAGATGGAGAGGGCTTTTCCAGCAGAGCTCCTCGGGATCAGGGAATAATGAATTCCCCACGTCTGCGGGCTGTGCCAGAGGCAGGGTGATGCTGCTGGCCTGGCTGCCAGCCAGGAATGCTCCCAGGATACACAAATTCCCAGCTGCTCCCGGCAGCCCAGGGCAGCAGAGTGGCCACCTCAGCCAGCCTGGCCTCTGCCACCAGCAGGGAGCTGCTTTAGCTGGGGTCAGCAAAGGGAGCAGGAATGCACACCTGGGATGGGCACCTGGGGCAGGGATGGGTGTCCTGGCATGGGATCAGCCTGGGCACCCACAGAGCTCCCCAGGGCTTCTCCCAGAGCCCAGCACAGGCAGAGCAGGTGCCTGCAGGAGCAGAACAGCTTTAAACTAAAAGAACAGTTTTAAAGTAAAAGAGGAGAGATTTGAATGAGGTGTTAGGAAGGAATTTGTTACTCAGAAGGTGCTGCGGCCATAACACAGGCTGTCCCCAGAACCTGAGGTTGCTCTGTCCCTGGAAGTGTTCAAAGCCAGGTTAAAAGTGTTCAAAGCTTGGAATAACCTGGGATAGTGGATGGTGTCCCTGTCCACAGCAGAAGATTATCTCTTTTTTTTTTGCACCAAAACCATTCGGTATTTCTATGTTTTTCCCTCTTTTCTTTATGGAAACACCCCACTGACAGAGCCTGCTTAGAGGAGATGTGATCCAGCTCAGCCAAAATCCCCCCTTATCGAAAGAAAATATATTTTTGGGCTAATTTTAAGTAATAATAATAATACCTTTTTTAAATCTCTCATGCTGGCATGTAGCCTCTGCTTTTGGACAAACCAGCTCCATCCCCAGCCCTGTCCAGGGGCAGCACGGGGGCTGTTTGCAGCATCACCCAGCAGTGGGATGCAGTGCAGGGTGATGATGCTGCCCCTCTTGCACCCCCACGCCCCCACTCTGGCACTCGGGGGATCCCTGGGCTTCCCAAAAACGCCTTTCCAGCCCCAGGGAAGCTCCTGCGGCTCCTGCAGAGAGCAGAGCTCGGGGCCGGCTCAGCAGGGGGAGCCACAGACTGTGCGAGCCGGGACCCGTCAGTGACACCCTCTGGAAAATCCCTTCGCCAGGAGTGCTTGTGCTTGGGAGCTGAGAGGCCTCAGAAAAGAAGGAAAACAAGAATTATCTGACTGCCTGGGAATGTGGTCTGGAGATCGTTTACCAACAGGTGCATCTTTGACTGGTTCCATGTGAATTGGTTTTAATTAATGACCAATCACCATCAGCTGTGTTGGACTCTGAGGAGTCAGTCACGAGCTTTCATGATCGTTCTTGCGAAACCTTCGGATGTATCCCTTCTGTTTCTTTAGTATAGTTTAATATAATATAATATAATATAATATAATATAATATAATATAATATAATATAATATAATATAATATAATATAATATAATATAATATAATATAATACTAAATATATAAAATGTATTTGTATATATTTTATATATAATATATATTTTATCTATTATATACATAGTATGTTTCTATATCTAATATATATTATAATAATATATTTATAATTATATTAATATATGATTATATATTTTAAATATATAAAATATATTTGTACGTATTTTATATCTAATATATATTTTATCTAGTATATATAATATATATTTTTATATCTAATATATATAATTTATTATAAGAATATATTATATAATATTAATATATTATTATATAATTCTAAATATATAAAATATATTTATATGTATTTATATAAAATATATATTTTATCTATTATATATAATATAATTCTATGTCTAATATATAAAATATATTATTATAATGTATTCTATTCTATTCTATTCTATTCTATTCTATTCTATTCTATTCTGCCTTCTGAGAACATGAGTCAGATTCTCATCTCTCACCTCGTTCTGGGGACCCCCTCAAACACCACAGGGACCAGCTCAGCCCCCGGGACATCCCTGACCTCGGGCATCACCCAGCACCTTTGCAGACCCCTCCCTCCCTCCCACTGCTGCTTCCCTACAAAACCTTTCCCATCCTTTCTTTCTCCATCACCAGGCCCGTTTCCCCCCAGCTGATCTCCTGTGGTGAAGGGCAGTGCAGGAGAGGCTGCAGAAGGTGGGCACAGAGCTGGGGTGCAGCCCCCGAGCCCAGGGCTGGCACTGGGGCTGTGCCCACAGCCAAGGGCTGGCCCCTACACAGCACCAAAAAGCAGCAGAGAGTGTCCTGAGCTGGAAGGGACCCATAAAGGTCCCTCCAGTCCAGCTCCTGGCCCTGCACAGACACCCCAACATCCCCAGCCTGTGCCTGAGAACATTGCCCAAAGCCTTCCTCAGCTCTGGCAGGATTGCTGCAGGGACCACTTCCTTGGGGAGCCTGCTCCAGTGGCTGCATCCTGAAATTTTGCCTTTTCCCTCCACATTGATGCACCTTAGTGACTGCCACCTCCTCCAGGCATTCCTGCAGCCCTCCAGCAGCTCCATGCCTTGCTCCAGGACGAGGGAGCTGAAGAGGTGCCAGCTGTGGGAGGAGCTGTGCTGGCACCTGGGGATGCTCAGAGGGCTCAGAGGCACCCACAGCCAGGGCAGGAGGGAGCTGAGGCACAGACACCTGGCCAGGGTCCCAGGAACTGCTCCCTCCATGGCATCCACACATCCAAGGCCAAAGCAGCACCCCTGTGCTCTGCCTTGGCACTTTTAAAATCATTTTCAGGCCTTTGCAGTGGAGTTGATCCCTCTTAGTGTGGGTTTTTCACCTTTGCTTCACTGGCACAATCCTGGTGTGGAGAAGAAGAGCAAACAGAGGGAAGGTGGTGCATTCACCTCCCAAAACCACCCCTGCAACACCCCAACACCAAAAGCACAATATAAACTTGTTAAAAATGACAAATAAATGCCTTGTGATTATATTCTTTGTGTATTTTAGCAATATTCCTTTGAATACTGGGATTTATTTTCTGTGCCTCCCAGGCCAAGACTCATTAACAAGAGCTTTAATGTTTTATGCCCCTTCAACTCCTAAATCATGAGTGTAACTTCCAAAACAACTGGAAGGCAAAGCTTTTCCTAGAAGTTATGATTCCAGGAGGGCTCAGCCAAGGCTCAAAGGGCACAGTTCATTACAGGCTCTTCCCCAACTCCAGAAACAGGAGCAGGAGCTGCTGGAGCTCTTTAAGGAACTCTCCAAGGTGTGGAAGGTTGTGGAGGCTGCACGAAGCCTCTGGGATGATCCCAGCCCTTGCCTGCAGCCACTCAGTTGCTGGAAGGCAGATTTTTGTCTAAAAAGAGCCTAATTTGGAGCCCAGAGCTGGAGGAATTGCCTGAACTGAAGCATCCTGGTGGGCTTGGCAGTGCTGGGATAACTGTGGGGCTCAGTGGCCAGGGGGAGCTCTCCCAAATTTCATGATTCCATGATAAAAACCTGCCCCTGGAGCTGGAACACAGGTGGTGAGGGCCAAAGGGCCCAGGGCATGGCTGGACATGGCACAGGGATTTATGGAATGGTCACTCCACAGCACGGGGGCAGGAGGTGATGGGAGACACCCAAAATAAACAAAGTGAGAGGAAAAGACCTCAAAGAACCTGCTCAGATATTTTCCCTTGACAAAATAAAATTGATAAGCAACACATAGCACTGGAGAGCATCAGGAAAGGAATGGAGCTCATGATAAATCAGGTGAAGTCCTGGGAAATGGGGCAGGTCAGGGCTGGGAGGATGTCCCCTTATTTAACAGCTTTTGGTCCTTCTGTTTTAGCTTTTTGTTTCAGGTTTGGGTTTGGTTTTTTTTTTTGGTGGTTTTGTTTTTGGGGTTTTTTTAAGCTATAAAGCAAAGTATCAGAAGTAAAATATTTTTTCACCCCAATGAAAACAGACTTTCCCATGATGGCAAAACCAGTGAAGTTCCTTCCCAATCCCACACTTTAAAAAAACCCATAAAAATAGCTAATTCCTTGCAGAAGTGCCTGTTTTCCCAAACAGAGCATTTCCCACCACAAGCAGCAGCTTTCATGCACAGCTGTGGGAAAGGCAGAACTCAGCCTCACCACAAGGATGGGCCTTGCCAATGCCCCTGGGGCTTCCCAGGAGATTTATTTCCACACAGTTCAGACCAGCTTGGATCAAAAGGACAGAAAGGGCTGGAGGAGGCTTCATTCATCCTCCCTTCTCCTTTGCTGGTCCCCAGAGTGGACACAGACCCTGGGACCCCTTCCCTTGCACTGGGCTGCTCTGCTCCTCACAAGTCTGGGATCCATGCATTTTATTTTATTTTATTTTATTTTATTTTATTTTATTTTATTTTATTTTATTTTATTTTATTTTATTTTATTTTTTATTTTATTTTATTTTATTTGCCCTGAATCCCAGCAGTATCTGCTTCCTGGGAGGCTGGAGGACAGAAGGAATGGCTTTAAGCCAATCTGCCCACCCTGCACCCATGGGCAACCCAACCCAACCCAACCCATGGGCAACACAACCCAACCCAACATCAGTCCCTTGTCACAGATGCTGATGGGATTTATTTGTTCACGTCAGGAGCCAGGAATTTCCTCAGGCCAGTGTGAGGTCCAGGACAGCTGAAGAAGGGTACAAAGGGTGCAAGGAGACTGTGAGACCCCCCAGGCTCAATGGCAGGAGCAGCCACTGCCCCTCACCACCCCTGCTCCAGTGTATCTGCTCTGGATTCCCCTGGCTCCAAGCAGCAGTGAGAAGAAGGTGACAACAAATCCTGGAGGTTTTTTTTGCTTCCCAGTCACCAGCTGGGGACTCCCCTGTGGATAACAGCACCCAGCACCCAGAGGAGCAACCCAGCACCTCATCCATGGGTGAAAACCATCTCCACATGAGGGGAGGGAGCTCTGTCCCTTCCCCTGTGCAGGGCCATCACCTCCAGGTCCCCAAGGATGCTCCCACTCCAAAGGATAACATTTTGCTTTAATGATTCAGAGACAATGCACTGGTGAGCAGTACAACAGGGGCTGTACATCCTTTACATATTTACACACGGGGTGTAGTTAAAGCTCCTGTGTTTGAACAATGCTGACATCCCAAAAAACCCACTGAGATTGACAACAGCAAAAAATGGGAACGAAATCCAAGGCCACGAGTAGAGAGAGTTGTGTTTTAAGGACTACAGGTCACATGGAAATAAAGAACAGTGGTGGTGCAACGTGAACTTTATCCTGAATAGAGATAAGTGGTTAAAACACAACTTTTTTGGTGCCTCAGGACCAAGAGAGTGTTTTACAGAGACTTAATTCCCAAACTGAAGCAAGGAAAGAGAAATAAGTGTATTGGTGTGTGCCCCTTTGGTCCCCAAAATCTCCTTCCAGTCGAGCTAAAAGGAGAGGTTCACTGCCAAGCTCAGGCAAGAAAGATTTAAGGCTTTTCAGCTGGATATTTGTAACATACTGAACTGAAAACTGGCAATTTCAGGAAAACAAATGCCATGGAGTTGGTGTGGCTTAGCAATGTGCAGCACAGCTTGTTCACACCAGAGACAAACACTGTCACAGCACTAATCCTACAAACCCAGGGCAGAGGACGCTCTAGAAGATTCTCCCTATGATGCTGTGAAGGTCCTCAAAGTGAAATTAGTGAAATTAAACACATGAGCTTGTTCTTGAAAAAGCTCTTTAGGCCCAATCTGACCAGACGTGATTTTTACTTTTGTTTGGAACTGGAGCAGGAGGGAGGAATTTTGGTGAGATGGAGCTGGGCAGAGCAGGAACTGCCCGAGCTTCAGGGACACTTGGATTGATGTCCAGCAAAGCAGAGAGAGAGCCCTGGGAAGCTGTGGGCATCCACCCCCCTGGCTGACATCTGTTTTGCAAGCTCAGTGTGAGGAGGGTGGTTTTCATTTGCTCCTCATCTTTTCCCAATTAAAAGTTACAAAACACCCATTAAAATGGTAACAAAGCAGAAGTTCAGCCAAGTCCAGCTGGACTGAAACTTTTTGTACCAATTCTGCCACTTACAGAGGTTGCCACATACACAGCAAGGGGGGGGAAATGTGGTTTGATTCATCCTGGTGGTCCTGGAAATGCTTTTGTCAGCTGCTCTTATGAAATGAGAGCTGTTGTCATCCCAGGTTGCTCTGCCCTGAAGTAACCCAACCTGTGGGCAGGGAGGGGAGGTACCATGTGCTTTGCTCAGGATTTCATGCTCACCTTTGGTCCAGCATTGGAAATGGAAACCTTGGAATGCTTGCAAATCATAATTTTCACATTGTCAGACTAATTTTAGCTTCTCAGTCTAACCTGTGAAAATCCAAGATGGAAAGCTCAAGATATAAATATTAAAAACCTCTTTGGATACCTCAGTACTCTGCAGACTCTGCAGGGTTTTTTTTCCTCTCCTCTGTTAAAGTTTCCTTAAAAACAGTAAGAAACTGACAGTTCAAGTGGTCAGACCTTCTGAGGCACAGAGAAAAAGGTGCATAAACCCCTTTGTACTGAGACAGGGCTGTGCCCCAAATAATTCAGAAGTTAATTCCCTGCCTGTTAAGAGGATAGGAAAAATGGAGTTTACACATTTCTCAAACAAACAGAACAAAATACACAGAAAAGGAAGATTAATACTAGCAAGAATATAAAACACACCAGAGGTAACAATTCAGAGGTATAACACACATATCCAGGTACTGAAACAGCCACTGCAGGACTTGCAATAAAACATGGTCCAATAATTCAGGACAATCCCAACCCTACAAAGATCCACATCCTTTCAGGTGTTTCCTGTGCTGCTCCACATTTATTCTAATAAACACAACATATTCACTTCACTCCTGAACCCCACTTCTCTCCTAACTGCTGGATATTCTGCATTATGGATGGAAAAACATTTCCAAACTCCTATTTGTGGCTTGTAACTCTGTGGCATCAGCATCAGTGGAAATGCAGGAGGAGCCTCCCTCATCCCACCTTCCCCAGGTGCCACCAGGAGCCTTTCACTGCACCAGGACAATGACAACAATTCACAACGATTTAGTTTAGAGCTGGGACGTGGGAACAAGGACAGACAGTGACACAGGACAGGACAATCCAGAGTGCATCCAGAGGGTGACACAGTTTCAGCTCCTGATGAGGGTCAGGAATTCCTCCCGGGTCTTTGGATCCTCCCGGAACACGCCCAGCATGGTGCTGGTCACAGTTTTACTGTTCATTTTCTGCACCCCACGCATCACCATGCACATGTGCCTAGGAGAGAGCAGAGAGGAGTCAGGGCACCAGGAACACTCCTGGGGAAGGGAATCCCACAGGGGGAGATGGCTCTTACACGGTGACATTCAGTTCTGGGAAGGCCACAAAACCTCCACAAGCAGAATTGGCATCTGCGGCACCTCAGCTGTGGAAGGGTCACATCCTCAGCCACTGAGCTCTGCCTTCTCTCCTCTGATCCCAGGAAAATCCCACCTTCCCAAGGTGCACTCTGATCACAGGACATGCCTGCTGCTGGTCCCAGGCTCTGCACTGCTCCAGGAGGCAGGAGGAGCACAGGGCATGGACCTGGTGCAGCGGGGACAGCTCCTCCCTGCCACACCTCCACAGAGGATCAGGCAGGGCCCACTTTAAATGCGGGCTCCAGCACATCAGGATCATTGGTTTTTTTATTACTACTAGTAATATGTTAATATTAATAGGGTTATTGTTATTGTTATTGTTATTACTAATCCCTCTGACTGATAACCAAGCATAGCACAGAGATACCACGCACCAGCCCTGCAGCACAGGGATCCCACAAAGCCATGATCCCACCCCTGGAACTCCTGGGATCCCACTCACGGGACACCTGGGATCACACAGAGCTGGGATCCCACCCATGGAACTCCTGGGATCCCACCCCTGGAACTCCTGGGATCCCACCCATGGAACTCCTGGGATCACACAGATCTGGGATCCCACTCCTGGACCTCCTGGGATCCCACCCTGGATCCCCCCCTGGAGCTCTGGGATCACTCACGTGGCTTCCACGACGACGCCGACCCCGGCGGGCTGTAAGGCCTCTGTGATGGCGATTGCGATTTGTTTGGTAAGGCGTTCCTGCACTGAGGGAACAACAGGGAAATCAGGCTCCCAGAATCCCAGAAGGGTTTGGGTTGGAGGGGACATTAAGGCTCATCTCATTCCAAACCCCCCAGCGTGGGCAAGGACACCTTCCACCAGACCGGGTTGCTCCAAGCCCCATCCATTCTCTTTTCCATTTGTATCCTGGAACAGACCTCTTATTTTCTTGTTTGTCTTTGGAGCCATTTTGCATTCCATCTCTCCAACCACAATTTGTTCTACCAGCTCCTCCATTTCCTATTTTGCAAGAGGATTTTCTTGCCTCTCTGTTCTGTTTCAGTTTTTAATGTGTTTGTTCCCAACGTTCCTGCTGCACCATTTATTCCACACGCCCAATTTCTCTTCTTAGGGAAAGGAAACTGAGATCAAAAATGAGCTTTGTCCTGCAAAGCTTTACTTCCTGCAGCTCTAGCACCCTCTATTCACCAGCCTGGTGGTCACTGAGACTTCTCTTGCCAAGACCAGGCCAAATTTAACCACAGGACAAAGGCAGCAGGATCAGCCCAACTCAAGGTTTAGACCCTGCAGCTTCCTCTCCTTCTCAGGAGCAGGAGGCAGCTCTTGCTCCATTGCCTCAGACAAGGATTCCTGAAGGCATCTCTCCAAATCTCTGCAGGAGAGCTCATCCCCAGCAGCATCCAACTGGTTTAGCTATTCCTGGCAGCTCTACCTGGAGCACATTCATCCCTGGAATCAGTTCCAGCCTCCATTTAGCTCCCTAGGCAGAAGTTACCTTCACTGGGAATGCAGGGGCTAAGAACAATAACATAACCTCTTCCAGAAGAGTTTTTCTCCCCTCTTAAACTCCACATCTACAGTTACCAGCTCCCTGCACTGACTAGGAGAGGAGAGCACAAAACAAACACCAGATTTTGTGTTTACCTTGTAATCTTCTACTGTATATTTCCACGATCCTAAAGGAGAAAGGAAAAAGACAATATTACAGTTATTTCCAGCTGGCCACTGACTGACCTTCACAATTAATTTGGTGCTGTCAAAAGAGACCCCTGTGCTGACCTGTGTAAGTCCTTGGCTGTGAGGAGCATCTCAGACTGCCCTTGGCACATCACTGTGTGGAGTGACAGGTTCCCCCCACCTGCAGCTCCAGGGACTATTTTAGGGCAAACCAGTCACTCCTCTGGTCTCTTTCTGCTGGTTTGGAATTCCTTGTATCCCCCACCCACCTGCATCACACAGCTGTGAGGGAATTCACATCCAAAGTCTCCCTGCACCCTAATTCCTGAACATTTTCCCATGCTTCAGACTAGACCAAATGCTGCCTTAAGGTCACTTCAGATAATGGATGCCCAGAATGCTGGAATTGAGCAAGAAATGTTTTGGATTTTTGCATTTGACCACAAATTTAGCTGAGAACAATGAGACAGAGTTGGTCTTATTTAAAACAGAATCTCTCCACCCACTCATATCTCACCCCATCCTTCACATTTCAGTGCAGGGATCACCTTAATGGTCCCCTCCAATACAATTCCAAATTTAAGCCATTGGTGGCAGTGGAAGTGACACTCAATGAGAGCTCTAGAATCCACACATTTTAAAAAATCCATAAAATTGCTCTGTAACTGCAGGGGTTGTTCATGCCAACCTCAAATGCTTAATTACACTTCAAGTGGCCACAAAAAGGAGTTGCTGTAGCAAGCTTTGATACCTGTCTGGTCACACCAGACACAAGCCAGACACTGGCTGGCAGCCTCAAGCATCACTTACAAGAATCATCCCTAACAATGAGAGACTCTCCTGCTGGTTTTGAGAGAGAATTAAATGCACAAACTCCCCTCCAGCAATGAAATGGCTGTGTTACAGCATCAAACAAAGCAACACAATATTTAGAATAACCATATGGATAGGAAACACATATTGCACAGAAGAAGCCCTAACAAGGTGTTTATGTAAAAACAGTTATTTGAAAGAGCATTTTCATGCCTGAGCTTAAAACCCAGGGAAAGATGTTTGTTTACTGAATACAGGTCATCCACAACTACAGAAACTCACCACATAAAACTAATCCTATTATGAAAGATTAGGCCTAGAGCACCAGCAGCCTCTCAAATCTTTGCTTGAACACTGGCTGCATTATACAGGGCACCAAAGACAGGCACAATTTGGCCCCCAAACCTCTTCATGGGGAGCACTCAAAAGGGAGAACATTTTGTTATACAAGAATCTAATCTTTTCATTATTGCAGTATATGGGAGTTTCACCCTCACTTTAGAAAGAGGCAAGATTTGAGCTTTGAGCACAGTGCAGGAAGCCTTGCACATATTGCTGTAGGTTTCCATTCTGAGGATAAACAGGAGGAAATTTGTATCTTTCCAGCATCATGGTCCCACTTGCATTAAAAAAAAAAATTCCATGAAAAGCATTTTGAGCTCCTTTTTCCAGCTGCAGTCAATAGAGAAACAGAGACCAGAGCAAGCACAAACCAGTGGATGCACATTTCAAATGTGATCCTTGACCCTGCCTTGGAGGGAGCCCTGCAGAAATGAAACCCCGTGCTCAGGACAGTCTCTTCAGGAGGAATGGATTCTCTTCAGAAATCCAACAACACCAAACAAACCCTCCAGCCCTGCAGCACCTAAAGACCCACCCAAAACTCAACACCAGCCATGGGATGCCGCACACATCCCAAGCATGGTGAGCCAACAGGAGATGAGGACTTTGCCCAGCAGCTGCGGGTCTGACAGCTCAGAACCCCAGCCTGCAATTCCAGCAGCTCCTACAGCCACAAAAAAACAACATGCAGGAGAAAATCTACACATTGTAAAACACCTGTCCAGCCCTTCAACCAGAGCAAAGCCCACTCCTGAAAGCACTGCTGGGGGCAGGGAGGTGCCTCCCTGCAATGTGAATTTACACTGCAGAGATGTGAGATGTGACCTGCAAGGATCCTTCCCCTTCCAAACCCAACTCCCTGCTGTGCAAGCAGAGCCCAGAGCAGATCTGGCTCACTTTAGGACATTTTGCTGTCATATCCTACACATTTCTTACCTGCTAAGAAAACCCAGCAGGCAGGCAGATTTGCAGGGCTAATTTCTCATTAGTGTTACTGCAACCACAGCAGGATTAACAGACCCACCAGGGAAAGCAAAATCTATGTGGTCTTTCTGAGCTGCAGCCAAATCTTTAGATTTGTTTCTCCAAAAATGGCCCTTCCACTCTGATCTCAAATAATCTGCTTATTGAAGGGACCTACCATCCTCTTCCTCACCAGCATGAGAAAGTGTCACTTAATAACAAGAATCAGTGCAACAACTGATCCAAGGGCACTTGCTGAGGAAAAAAAGCTATTTTACATAATAAATGGATTTCTCAAGTATATCACAATTGCTTTGTTTCTTAGGCTGAACTTTATCTATAAAATCTACCCCACAGCACTCTTAGCAAGTGTTCAGTGAAAGAAAGAAATGTCAAATTTTTCTGAAGAGTCAGCCAAGAGATGAAAGCTTTAGATTTAATTTATATCCATAAAATGTGTTCATTTACAGATTTTTGTGCTTATTAGTCAATTTACACCCAAGTGGTAAAGAGAGCTGGAAATTCACACTGATTTTTGTGGCCTGCCTTAGAACATAATCAAATTCTCTTGTTCTTTGCCTCAGAGCTCCCTGCAGACCCCAGGGCTCTGGTGGAACCTACAAAAGCATCAGGGCTCTGCTGCAGCCGCTGGTGAGAATTAACACACAGCTCCAAGACTTATCTGTCCTCTCCACACAAATAAAACAATGCTGAGGATTGATCTAAATCCAAATCCAGGACACAAAGTGGGCTGAGCTTTAGAGGGAGAGGAGATTAAAAAGATTAGCACAGCTAGCACAAGCCTGGAACACTTTTTCCAAATTAGCATCATTTTCATTAGAACACTTACCTAGCGAGCTTGCTGAGGCCAAGCACTTGTTTGTTGGGGAGATAACCAATGTGTACCTGGACAGGGGAGAAGAACCATTAACAGCAGCAAAAGCACCCTCCCAAGGGCAGGTGAAACTCATGCACAGACAATGGGATGTGCATTTGCCCCAGAATTAACTCTCAGCATGTGGGAGGAACATGGCACCATGCAAGCCTGGGGAATTGTGGAGCTGAGGCTGGGAACATCTCATGAGGTCCTGGTGAAGAACAGGGGAGTTTTTCTGAGGGGGAGAGAAGTCACAGCTCTTCAAGAGTCAAGGCTGATGTTCCAAGTCTCAGGAATGCTACAGAACACTGCTGCATTTGGGTACAAAGGCAGTCTCTAGTACTCAGCACAGCACTATTTGTCTAAAATAAACATGCTTTTCTTCCAAGACCTTAAATGGATTTAGGGAGAGGAAGGAAGAGGGACTGTGCTTTACTTCCAGTGGAAGTTCTGGTGGCAAGAAGTACTTTGCCACCAAAAATCAGGCTGCACTTCCTGATTTGATTGTTTTTCTTGTTTTAGTATCAGAGATCACTGGTGATTAACTCAGCTTCCATCCTGCTCAAATATGGATTTGCTGAACATGTACTTGAACTAAACTGGAAGAAGTTTTGCAGAAAAGTGCTCAGATATGGAGGGAAGGACATTTAGCTCCTTGTTTTTAGAAATCCACTGAATTCCAGTGGGTTTACAGTTATAACAGATTATAAACCAGGCCTTGTGCCACTGTACCAGAGACTTGGAAAATGAGCCAAGCTAGAGCAGGGGAGTGTCAGTGGGGGATTCTGGCTTTGCCTGGAGGCCCCATCTCAGAATCCTGTGCTGCTGTACCTGCAGTGGAGGTACCACAGTGCACCTGATTACCTGGCTAACTTGCTCATTCCTACCCCTCCTGTTAGGCAATCAACCCACTGACACCTGAAAAGACATGAAACATTTCAGACAAAGTGAGAGACACCACTTAGAAATTAGCTTTGAATCCTGTTCCCCATATTTTTGCAGATTTCTTAATTTCCTGTGAGGTAGAACTGCAAGTGCAAGACCTACAGGTCAGGGTTTGCAGCCTGTTTGGGGCACCCAGCAGGGCAATGGTTACTCTGAATATTCAGAGCCATACCAAGTCATTTTATTGGATCAGTTGTTGTTTGTGAGGAGATTTCTCCAAACCACATAGGCTTAACAGCTGGATGTAAAAAAAATGCACACATTGCCACAGGAATAATGGGGAGAATATACACAGTGCACACAACCAAGAGTAACAGGCACAACAGAAAGCTTGCACAGAAAAAGAGGTTATCCTGTTCTCCAATATAAAACACCAACAGCAAGAAAAGAAAGCAGACAAACCTGAATTGATTCAACTAAATAAACAGCTGGTTTCTGTTCATGTATTTTATTATGGGGAGACAATTTGCTTGGAACATATGTGGCACTGATTGAATTTTATAGACAACACAAGCACGTGCTGCTCTTGGACCTGTGAGCACTTCATGGTAACAGATGGCTCAGGCTGAGCTCCATCCTTCTGTGCTGATAGGGGACTGAAGAGGCTGAGATGTGCAGCTCCCACTCAGAACTCTTCATCACCTCTGCAGTGGTTAAGTGGAGAAATTTTATTTTCTAAAGTTGTTGGGAATACAATTCCAGCACCCTCTGAAGCACCAGCCCCTTTCACAGGAGTCCCCAATCAAGCACAGCCAGTTTTGGCCACCCTCTCCCTGACCTGGCTCACATAATTAAGGCAGGGCTGCTAATGAGTTTGTTCCACTCACAGAGGGTTTCAGAGAGATGGATGTGCTCTGGATAGCTCTGAGCCAGGAGCTAAATCCATGACAGAGCCAGTGTGCAGGGTGAGCTGGTTTAATATCGAGATGTCTGCCCTCAAGGCTTGCTGCTGCTTCATGGAGAAGAGCTTTGATATGAAATGTCAGAAACCATTAGATTACTTAGACTAGGAAAGGTTGAGCATTATATTTCAGGAGCTTAAATTCAAATAAAACCTCACATTAAGGAGGCCTTCCTTATTTGTATTCTGAAGATTAAACTTCTAGAACTGTAGCCGTAAGCAGCAAGTACTTACAGCCTTAAAAAGCTTTGTAGCTACAGCTGCAAGGTCTTTTACATGTACTTAAGGTCTTTTATTGTGCATTCCCACATTTGTACTGTGAGGGAGAGTTACCTTTCCAACAAATGGAACGAGGTGATGCTCACACAATGAGAACATGTCTATGTCCTTCACAATTACCATCTCATCATGGTCTTCGTCGAAGATGGCGTCGTTCAGGACATCTGAAATCAAACATTTGCATTAAAAATAAACTCAAAAATCGTGGCAGGCTCTTCCAGCCAGGGCCTGAGAAAGCTTGTAGCAAAGGCAGAACTCTCTCAGGGTTATAGATTTTAGGGTTAAGGTGTGGGAGGGAAGTGAGGAGTAACATCACAAGCACGTTTTGGTTTGGGTACAATCCCACATTTGCCCCGGTGTCACCTTGCCTACGTGCTGCACCAGAAGTCAGCCTGGAGTGTTCTATTTAATTAATAGCTTGAGCATGGGTTAGAACAGGTCTGGTCTCTGCAGAATTACTGACATCTTAAGAGCAATTAACAGCTGACACTGTGGGCTTCCATCCGTGCTTCCACCAAGCAAAGCCGGCCCGAGGTCAGGGAAAACCTAAAAAACCACCACAGTGGCTCCTGCAAACACTTTAACAGCATCATTATTGTCTCCAAGAAGGCTTTGCATGCAAATTTCATCCTGCAGCACACCAGGCAGCAGCTGTTCAGGTACACACAGAAGTCAGAGACACATCTGGGGAGAGATTTGCTGTCCTGATCTGAAATGGGCAGGCACATCCACACTCCAGCCTAATTCTGCAGCTCAGAGTTGGCAGAAGAGTGAGGTGCAGAAACTCCCACAGAGACAGAAGGGAGAAGAGACAGCTCAGTAAGAAAAGGAACACATTAATGACACCTGGCTAATCTCAGAGCTCAGCAGAATGGATCCTCAGTTGATTTCCCACTTTCATCAGTCCCTTGACAAATCCCCAAACAATCCTGGCACATCAGTCTCCACAGAGATTGTAGGCACCTGGACCATGCTCAGAGATCTTAAAAGTAGAATAGTCCCAAGTCAAGAAACCAGGTCTTTTGAAGAACAAGAGAGAAAAATTGTGTATGAAGGAGAAACTTGCAGGAGAGAACCAGCTGTACAGGAGGGCTGATAATAAGGACAAGGAACTCTGCAAACAAGTTCAGCTGGAAGCCACAGTGGCTCCTTGGAGCTACTTCCAGGAAAGCAGAGTCCCACACACCACAGCCAGAACAGGGCACTCAGGGACTGCCCTGCATGCACCAGGGGGCACCTGCAGGGGTGGTGACACAAATCCAGCAGGAGTGGTGACACAAACCTAGTGATGGTGACACAAACCCAACGGCGGTGGTGACACAAACCCAACGACGGTGGTGACACAAATCCAGCAGTGATGTCTGCTCTGCTTGCCTTGGTGCCTTTCCCTGACACACACATCCAGCTAATGGCCACCATCTGCTGTCGATAAGGGATCATCATCATGGAGCATTTTAATTTCCTGCCTGCTATCAGCCCTGCACAGGTAACCCTGGAAACTGCGCGCCAGGCGCTCCGCCTGCGACACAGGATCCTTCCTGAGAAGGGCTGGCAAGCTCCAAGGCAGCCAGGATGAATCCCAGAAGGGTTTGGATCAGGTCAGAGGGCAGGAATAGGGGCATGAAAAAGGCCAGGGAACAGCTCTGTGAAGGTACATGATTGTGATCTTTGAATTTCTGGGTCTGGTTTAAACCAAGCACTGCTGGAGAGGGTTTTGATTGCACAGGCAGCATCAGGTAGTTGTGTAACTGTGAATTCAGCCAGGCAAAGGGAGAACCCAAAACAGGATCTGAACAGGCTCACAGGAGAGGGAAGGGGAGGCAGAGCAGCAGTCTGGGTTCTGAGCTCCCTCCTGCAGCACTCTGCAGCCGTGCCATTTCCACAGCAGAAAGGCAAACAGTGGTTGCACAAAACCTGCTGCCGTGGCCAGAGTTATTAAAACAAAATCCAAACAGATCCACGAAGCATCTCCAGAGTGACTGCTGCTGTTATTGGACCCCCAGCTCAGGTCACACCAGCCTCACCAGAAGCATATCAGAGCCTGATGTCAGATATGGATTTACGTCAGTGCACGAGCAAAGCAGATTGTTCAGAACAGCCAGAAATGGCCCAATTCTCATTAAGAGTCCTGGTGTGTGACACAGAGCAGAGCTACAACAGAATGAACTTCACTCATGAAGCCTCATACCCATGTGTATATGGATGGATTTACACTAATTAACATATAAAATATATATTAGTAGACCCTCACAAACTTTCTCTCACAGCTGTGTTGTATCATGGACACAGCTCAGCCAAAGAGAAGTTTTAGTGACCTCAGAAGTACCACACAGGCAACTCCAGGAACAAAAGGCACCCTGCATCCTTCTCAGGGCCAGAGCAATCAAACAGGAGCACAAAGGGCACCCACCCTTCTTGCACATCCCCTCCAATGCCACAGCCCAGCCTCAGCAGTGCGAGCACTGCCCCAGCACAACCAGGGGAGTTTTAGAGGTAAGAAGACAGATCTGCACATCAAGAATTGCAGCCACAGGGCTGTGAGGACCTTAAAGCTTCTTGTTTATAGTGGTCTTGCCATTTTTTAAAATTTATTTTCTTTTATTTATTTATTTAATATTAGCAGCAAGTAGCAGCCAGGTCACAGACAACACCTGCAGCTGTGCCTGCAGTGAGATGTGCTGATTTTGTCAGCACCAGCTACTCCCTCAGAAGAAGGGCCCACAAAGGAAGAAACCAGCTCAGTGTTAGGCCCTCCAAAAACTCCTCCACAAGTGCCAGGTGATGCAAGGACACAAAGGTAAAACCAAGCATGAGGCTGAAGGCCACCACCTGCATCAATGACCACGGTCTAGAGTGGCCATCCACCCCTACTCTGCTCCAGTCTCTACTTCACAAGGCTCTCTTCCTGAAAGTCAGCACAGCTTGAAGCCTGCCCATCCCTAGAGCTCCCCCTTTGGAGCCCAAGCCCTGAGTTGACAAAAGCAGAGTGAGCAGAGCATCTTTTCACAGCTGCTTCTCCCTGTGTCCCACTGCAGCAGCTGTTTGCAGTGATCACACAGGAGACACTTCTCTGGCACAGACTCAAACACCTTGTGCAGGGAGGCAACACCATCTAAATTTGTTTTTTTTAAGGTTTTTTAGAGGTTTTTTGAATTTTTTTCTATTTTTTTCCATTTGCAATAGCATCAAACAGGGTTCATAAAAGCTCAGCCTGTGTGCTGTAGCACATGTTCTGGAAAATTTAACAGAGCTGAAAGGACAGAAGGGGAAATAACCTCAGACTAACCAGGCCAGAAGAAAAGCTGGGCACAAATTTTTGCCCCTTTTCCCTTTTCTTTCACTCTACCTACCAGACCATGCTGCCTGCTTCACTAGTTTGACTTCATGGTTTGTACAGTCAGGGTGCTCTCTAAATTATTCCAGCTGAATTTTCCTTCAGCCAAAAGTTCAGTTCCTGGTGCAAAAACTTCAGTGGGCTGTTGAAACTAAGCAGTCACCTGTGCTGCAAGTTAACTCCTGAAACAGAGCAGAATTAATTTGCCCTTTATCTTCAAAAAAGAGTTGATAAAATGAAAAATCAGAACTGGATGAAGACAGAATGAGAAAGACCTTTCAGGATTGTGCGTCAGAGCTCAGCAAAGATACCTGTTGCTATAGAAACTATTTGCATGGCTTTAATGTGACACGGGAAAGCAAAAGCACCTCTGGCAAGCAGAGAAGGCAGAGCCCACCCAGAATGGGCTCAGGGGGCGAAGGGGAGGAAGGATGGCAGCACTGCAGCAGCCTCACAGCACTCCAGAGCTGCTTTTTTCACTGTGCTGGGATGAAGTGATGCAGGCTGCTCTCACCAGGGGTTTAAGCACTTCCCTGTGGTGTTCAGTTGCCTCACAGCTCCGATTTAAGCGCAGGCTGCTCAGTGCCAGCAGGATCAAGGCAGCCTCAGGAGCTCCCTGACACTGCTGCTGGAGCTCACCCATCCTGGCAGGGACAGGAGGCACAAGGTTCTCCTGGCCCCCATTTCACAGGTCCTGGCTGTCCCCACTGTCCCTTGCTCTCCACAGTGGCAATGCCACAGGCAGGGCAGGAATGGGCTCAGGCCAAGGCAGGATCACATCCTATGGGACAATTCACACCCCTCAAACAAACTAATGTGACCGTGTTCACAGGGGTCCAAGGATGAGGGAAGGGACGAGGATCTGACTCCATGTTTCAGAAGGCTTCATTTATTATTTCATGATATATATTATACTAAAACTATACTAAAAGAATAGAAGAAAGGATTTCATCAGAAGGCCAGCTAAGAATAGAAAAAGAAGGAATGAATAACAAAGGCTTGTGTCTCAGAGAGTCTGAGCCAGCTGGACTGTGATTGGCCATTAATTAGAAACAACCAACATGGGCCAATCACAGATGCACCTGTTGCATTCCACAGCAGCAGATAACCATTGTTTGCATTTTGTTCCTGAGGCCTCTCAGCTTCTCAGGAGGAAAAATCCTAAGGAAAGGATTTTCCATAAAAGATGTCTGTGACAACTAAAGCAGTGTCTGAGCTCAGACACCTCCAGAACACAGAGTTACACCCAAAGCAGTGGCAGGGAGCTCACATGAGCCAGGAGCAGGTCATGGTTTGGAGGGTGCTCCAGAACAGCAGTGCCAGGAGCCAGCCCAGGCTCACTGGTCTTTAAGGCAGAAGCAGCTGGGGAATGCTGGCAGATATTTCTGGTTGTCTTTCTCAGAGTTCCTGCCCAGCTGAGGACAGATGTGACCTTCAGCAGGAGACACCAGTTAGCAGCTGCATGTGTGGCAGGGAAACCAGCAGACTGCAGGGTCAGGATGAAATCTGGAAGGGAACTGCTGGAAAAACCTCCCAGCTACTGCTGGGTAAAGCAGTAAAATGTAAAGTTAAACCTGACTTCGTTTTTCATTATTCATGTGATGACATTACAGGTAACTGTAGTTAGGGACAAGACTCCAGACAAGCAACAAGAAAATTATTGCAGCCTTTGAGTATAAAAAAGGCACCAGGAATTTATTATGCATTAAGAGACCCAGGCTATAAAAACATTAATGTAAAGGGCTTGTACTGCTGCAGAAAGTGAATGACTTCAGGTTGCTAAGAAAAGGAGGCTCTGGGTATGTCATTTGCTTCAAGAAGTCTTGAAGAGCTCTAGAAAGAGGCACAGCCTGGGATGCCACATGACTGTTTAAATAGGCAATAGGGTTCAAATGATGCTGAGAAATGAACACTTGTGACAACACACCTTCCTAGCAGGAGCCAGGAGAAACCTTAGACACAAAAGAATTTACAAGTTTCTGGCTACTATTTCAGATTTCATCACCAAAAGTCTGGAAACAGATTCTCAGCTTCAGACAGGAACATTTGCTTCAGAAGCAAAGCTCAATCCCTCAGTTACCAGAAGGGAGGTGAAGCAGACGTGTGATTCAAGGGACATTTCATGGAAGCAAAGATAAAGGAGCAGCATTATTGCTGTTCAGCTAATTCTGGCTGAGATTTGTACAGATTTGTTTATTTTCCTGTGAGATACCCTCCATGTTGTAGTGAGACTGGAGTCTATTCATAACACACCAGCTACTGCAGACAGATGAAGCCAAGATTAGGTTCTAGAAGTTGTCCTCTGCCAGGAGGTTTCTTAATAAGAGGGAAAGCAGCATTATGGAGATGCTCATTAAAATGTATCAGGATTTTTCAATAACCATTTCAATGCCCCATGCGACAGAAGGTGCTCATCCACACTTCTTTCTGAAACTGAAACAAAGGAAAAATGAAAGACAAAACACTTTAGAAGGGCAACATGAAAGATCAGAAGCCGGCAACAGCTCAGATCCAAGAGGTCACAATATTTAATAAATTCCTGACAAAACCCAACCAAGCTTAGTGTTACTTGAGCATTAACAGGAAGGGGAGATGATCCAGGAAAGTCCCAGTTCCCAGAAGTTTCACTGCATTTAATGTGTGTTCCAGCATGGTAGGTTTCCCTTCTGTGGGGGCAGAGTTTGAAGAAACCCCAAAAATCCTCTCTCTGAACAACCCTGAATTTCCCACCCCCTGGTTTACCAGAAGCAAGCCCTGGCTGGAGCAGAGCAGTGCTGAGGTTTCAGCTGTTGCCAGATCCCAGTGCTGCATCCATGTCCTCATGGATGAGCCAGCAGCACCTCGATTCCAGGAAAACACAGCAGCTCCCCAGCTCCAGCAAAGGGCAGTGCTGCTGATCAAACAGCCTTGTTTGCTCAAGGCACTGTGTGTTTTGACACAGCAATGCTTAGCACCTCAGCACAGCAAACCAAGCAGGCTGGAAAAATTTAGGAGCTTACACCATTGCTGTCCTCTATAAAAAAAACCAAATCCACACTGACTAGTAGAAAAGATTATTAAGGCTGAATTTTTTCACCCCACAGTGTAGGAAAAGCACATAAACTGCTGAGTGAGGAAATGACCCAACTAGTTTATTGCTTTGAAATAAAAGCTGCCCAGCAGAGTCACTTGGTTTGCAGGCAGCTAACACACAGCCTTTCAAACCAACTAGTTTATTGCTTTGAAATAAAAGCTGCCCAGCAGAGTCACTTGGTTTGCAGGCAGCTAACACACAGCCTTTCAAACCACAGAGGTCCAGGAAGCAAAGTCATCCCCTCCCGGTATTTCTGAATTTCACTTCCCTGTTAAACACACTGAAAGGATGGGTGAACCTGCCAACATGCCTGAGAGCTGCTCACATGAATAAAGGCTGGGACACCCCCCTGGCAGCAGCTCCCACCATCACCAAGCCCAGATTGGTGACCAAGTTTTGCTTTGAGTTTTTGTGGCCGATGAGAACAACTTAACTTAACTTCCTCCTGCAGATGCAGGCAGCTGGCCCAGCCCTGGGCCTAACGTTTCCTGCAGGATTACACAATCCAAACCAACTCATTTGTGACCCACCTTTCAAAGGCAGGATCACTGACACTGTTTCTGTAACTTACCAGTTGCTTGGGTCTGAAAGCTTCAGCTTCAGTTGAGTTTGTGCTGTCTGCAACCTTGTATTTCCATTTATTCTCATTCTCATTTCACACTCATTTACTGCCTTTGCACACACTTGTGCTTTGCAGTATTTATTGTTAGACCCTCAGACAGCACCTCTGAGCATGCCATGAAGCCTTTAATAAAAGGAGGGACAAGGTTTGACCTTTGTGTGGCAGGTAGCTGCCTCAACCAGCTCTCACAAAGCTGAAGGCACCTGGCTCTCACAGCCCTGCTGTTAGCCCTCACCAGCCAAGGGGGCTACTCTGAAATACAATTTACACCCAGAAATAGGAAGCTGATAGATCTGACCCTGGAAAAAAACCAGATGTTTTTGGATGCTGGCACAGAAACACTGTATGAAATTGGGAGTTACTTTTTTGGTGACTTTCCTGCTCTGCCTTCCTTACCAACACATTGAGAGGTTTCTGTTGCAACAGCTGCCAGTCTACACCAGTGCTCAAGTGTCTGCACTGAGCTGTCAGGATTTTTAATCTGGTCCCCAGGTGGATTTTGTTTGAAATCACTAGAGGCATTCTTGCCAAGTGTGATGACTGGTACTACAGAAGTGGGAACAGCACATTTGAATACATCCTGCCAATGAAAGAGGTTGAGGCCTTTGGTAAAGCCAGGATTAATAAATGACAATCTGGAATTAACAGAAAGAGCCAGATACAGATATTTAACAAGTAAACTCTACTAATGGCTCTGACACACAACCCTGAGCAGCTGCAGAACACAGATAGCAGAGATGAATGGAGGGTAAGGCAGGAACAGTCTGCACTGCTGAAAACAAGGCAGGGAATACACAGAGTAGAAGCTGGAAAGCAGAATCAGCTTCTCTGCTGCTCACAAATCTGAATGGAGAGACAGAATTCAGGTGTTATCTTCCCTACAGTACTACAAAGTTAAGCTCTGGGAAATACAAACATACCAATACAAGCAGGTGTCATGGAAGCAAAGTGACAACACCCAGCACAGGAGATCAAATGACAGCACATTGAACCATGCTCCAAGTTATTATTATGTTTTCAGACACACAGAAACCAAAAAGCTCATGGAATGGTTTGGGCTGGAAGGGATCCCCAAAGGCCATCCAGTCCAACCCCCTGCAATAGCAGAGAGGGAGGTGAAAGTCAAGCACACCAAACACAGACCTGGCAGCAGGGCACAGCAACTTTACACTCTCAGGAGAGAACAGAGCTGGGGAAGGGGCTGGAGCCCCAGGAGAGGCTGAGGGAGCTGGGCAGGGGCTCAGCCTGGAGCAAAGGAGGCTCAGGGGCCCTTGTGGCTCTGCACAGCTCCTGCCAGGAGGGCACAGCCGGGGGGAATTGGGCTCTGCTCCCAGGGAACAGGGACAGGACAAGGGGAAATGGCCACAGGTTGTGCCAGGGGAGGTTTAGATTGAATATTGGGGAAAATTTCTTCACTGAAAGTGTGATATTGGCACAGCTGCTCAGGGCAAGGGTGGAGTCCTCTTCCCTGGAGGAATGTAAAAGCCACGTGGATGTGGCACTCAGGGACAGGGGTCAGTGGTGGCTTTGGCAGTGCTGGGGAAATGGTTGGACTCGATCTTAGAGGGCTTCTCCAACATAATTCTATAATTTGGGTGTGTATCTATCACATCTTCCTTTGTGCTCCTTTATGGAAAATGAAAACTCCATCAGACATTAATTGCTTCCCCCCTCCCCAGGGCAGATGCTGCAGCAGACGAGGTCACAGGGCTGATTTTAAAGCCTGTCCCTGCTCTGACATTCACTGCCCTGGGTCAGCTGTGTCACTCCCTCCTGGCTGCACACTCTGGCAGCACCTCCACTCCCTGTGAGCTCAGCAGGGACCTGTTGCAACACACACACTCTGCCTCTGGCCATGTGGTTGTACAACCACCACCACAGAGCTTTTACCTGAGGAACCTTTCTTGGGAGAATGGAACTTGCAGCTATTGTAGGAGCCCCTCATCTTCTGCCTGTTGCCGGAATAAAATGGAAACACTCCTCAAAACACACCCTGCAAATGCCTGCTTTAACCTCTGCCCACCCAGACAGCTCCACAGGAGGAGCTGAATAAGCTGCAAAAAAAGCCTGGGAAAACAAGAGGTCAGGGCTGCTTCTTGTCAGGTTTTTGGGAAGGGTTTGGGCTGGTTTTGGTTCATTTTCTTTTTCATTTGCTGGTCCAGGCAGAGAGCTGGATTAGTATAACCAAGGAACAGCACAGGATGCTGCAGCAGAAACAGCAGCAGTCCTACAGCTACTCTTGTGCCCAAATATTCTGTAGTTGTTGACTCCAGGGTTCATCAGGTATTTAAAACTCTCTAAAAAGAGTTTACTCATATTGATTCTCCTAACAAACTCTTCATCCACCACTTGCTTTGCTATCTGCTGTGGGCTTGTGCTTCAACTGCAGCTCTTCCTCCTGTTTGGCTGGGAAAAGTGGAAGCTGAGCATCCTGCAAGAAGGGGTGAGCAGCTGGAGAGTAAAAGGATTCCCCACCTGACAGAGGAAGGAATGTTGGTGTCACAGCTTCACATGATTTCCTTAAAAGAAAAAAGCAGTCCAGGAGCAGAGCACAAGCAATGACATTTTCTATCCTTGGACATAATCCAGCTCTCTCCCATGATAATCAGAGGAGGGGAGTATCCAGAACTACTCTGCTTAATTAAATGAATGTGAGAGATTAGAAGACCCCAGAGATCCCAGAGAACCCACCTCGGAGCAGAAAAAAGTTCTTAAAATTACTTCAGGTAACGTGAGCACACAAAACTGGCAGCAAGGTAAGAGAGGACTTAAGAAGGGCAGCAACCTCATCCAGGTTCAGCACAGAAATTCATGCTCAAATTATCACTGAAAATATTCCCTGTGCTAGAGCCTGGCAGGATGGCTGAGAGACCCTCCTGTACTTTACAGCAGGAAAATGAGGAAAGTTAATCCCAGTAAACAAAAGATGATACCTGATGAAACCTCACCACAAACACACCGTGCAACAGGACTAAGAGAGGAACAAGGATGGCCACTGCAGCCCAGAGCTGCTCCCAGCTGTGAACCAAAAACCTGGCTTGACCTGAAAGGCAGAACAACTTCCAGGGCAGAAATGGAACATAACAGTGGCACAAGAGTTTAAGCTGGCCATGAGTAAGTGAATGCTGGAAGTTGTAGAAATCTGATTTTGAAAGAGCCAACAGCAAAGAAATAAAAAAGAAACTAAACGCAAACCCCAGCCTTTAAGCTGAAGCACGGTGCCCTTAGAAAAGGGCTCTGATGTGCCAGCAGGAGCTCCCTGATGCCATCAATAGCACAGTTCAGCCTCTGCTTTCAGCTACAGCATCCTGATGGAGCCTGGGGCAGGCTCAGCACCCCAGGGCTGATTCCAGAGAGCAGGGCAGGAGCAGCCCTTCCTCAGCCACACTCAGAGATCCTTGCTGGCTCTCTCTGCATCCCTGACAGGGTGCAAAGGAACTGACAGGAACTTGCCTTTTACTGCAAGAAGGAGCAGAAAGGGGAATTCCCAAGCTCTCCAGGCTCCTTTTTACTGTTTGTACTGGGTATAGTCCTTAGTCAAGACGCTGAGAAAAGTGATGTAAAAAAGCAAATTTTCAAGTATTTACCCTGCACTGGAGCTTATTGATGAGAACATATCCCAGCCAGTTCCTTTCCTCACACCCTCACCCAGCAAGCAGAGACACTCAGCTGGGGCAGGGATGTGAGCCTGGGGTTCCTCTCCACACCTGCACTTGCTGCTGGGACCCTGAGATGGGGAAGGGATCTCCCTTCCTCTTCCTTTCTGCTCACCTCGCTTCCTTAAGTTTCATTCCCACCTTTGAAAAACCTCACTCGATTAAAGCACCGGCAGAACGGGACTTTGCCTGAGCAAATTCAACCCCCTTCTGTCTGCTAATGGAAACAAACCTGGATTGGGTTGGGTTGGTTCGGATTCCCACCCTGTCCGAGCACAGCCTCGCTCGGCCGGGGAGGGAGGAAGGGAGGGAGGCAACCCACAAGTTCCTCCGCCGGGGCTGAAAAAGTTTCCATCACAAGAGAGAAAGCAAAAGCACTTGCTCTGCTCACCCAAACGAGAGGCTTACGACAGAATGGAAACTTTACCTGCACAGAGTTTAATTTTAAAAAACCCCGAGATATTTGAGGAGGGAGGGGACAGCGAGACATACAGGTGATAACGAGCTGGGTGACGCGGTGACAGGACAGCGACGTTTTACGAAATCCATCAATTCATCAATTCCAAACTCCATCCCCGCAGCCCCGGGAGCGCTCCCTACCCGCGATGGTCTCCTGGTAGCCCTTGGTGAAGAACTGCATGGCCGTGGCCGCCCTCCAGGGCGTCTTGAGCAGCCCCTGCCGCTGCGGGTCCTCGCCCAGCGCCCGCAGGATGGAGGTGTAGGCGGCGGCCAGGCCGGGCAGGCTCAGCTCGTTGTCCTCCTCGCTGCGGGGCCGCTCTCCCCGCCACCCTTCCCCGCTGCCGCTCCCGGTGCCCGGGGCCCCGCGCGGGTTCTCCGCGGCCGCGGGCGGGGAGGGCGGCGGCTCCTGCCGCGCGTACCCGTTCCAGCCCCGCGCCGCCTCCATGGGCAGCGCTGCAGCGGGCCCGAGCCGTGCCCGAGCCGTGCCCGAGCCGTGCAGCCCCCGGGCCGTCCCTGCCCGTCCCGGCCCCGCCGCCGCCTCTTTTATCCCGCCCGCGCCGCCCCCATTGGCCGCCGTCGGTGTCGCCGCCGCCGCTGCCGTGAGCCCGCCGTGCTGGCCGGAGGGGAGGGGGTGCCCGGGGTGCGGTACAGGGGGGGATCCCCCGGGATGGGGACTGGGTGGGGATAGCGGAGATCCGAGGGGACCCCCGGGCTGGGGTAAGCGCCGGGGGTGGAGGGGGTACTCCGGGGCTGGGGGGATCCGAGGGGATCCCAGGGCGTTGGGAGCCTGGCTGGGGGTGCGGAGGGGTCCCTGGGCTGAGGCGTGGGCCGGGGGTACCGGCGTTTCGAGGGGATCCCCGGGGCTGGGGATACCCGGGAGTACGGGGGATCCGGAGGGGATCCCCGGGCTGGGGGTGCAGGGGGATCCGGGCGGATCTCGGGGCTGAGGGCACGGGGGGATCTCTGGGCTGGGAGTGCGGGGGGATCCGGAGGGATCCCTGGGCTAAGGGGTGTGCTGGGGGTACGGGGGTGCTCCTGGATCAGAGGGGATCCCCCCGAGCTGAGAGCCGGTCTGGGGGTGCGGGGGGTCCCTGGGCTGAGGCGTGGGCCGGGGTTACGGGGGATCCGAGGAGATCCCCGGGGCTGGGAGTGCAGGGGGATCCGGGCGGATCTCGGGGCTGAGGGTACGGGGGGATCCCTGGGCTGAGGGGTGTGCTGGGGGTACGGGGGGCTCCTGGATCAGAGGGGGTCCCCGGGCTGAGGGCACGGGGGGATCTCTGGGCTGTGGGAGTGTCCCAAGAGATCTCCAAGATACGGGATCTTCCGGGATGAGCTGTGCGGACAGGGTGGGAATGCGCTGGGCTGGGGCTATGGGAGCATCCAGAGGGGACCCCCTGGCTGAGAACTGGGTGGGGAGACTGGAGATCCGAGGGGACCCCCGGGCTGGGGTGAGCGCTGGGGTGGCGGGGGTACCCCGGGCTGGGGGAATCCCAAGGGATCCAAGGGGATCCCCCCGTGCTGGGAGCCTGGCTGGGGGTGCAGGGGGGTCCCTGGGCTGAGGCGTGGGCCGGGGGTACCGGGGTTTCGAGGGGATCCCCGGGGCTGGGGATACCCGGGAGTGCGGGGGATCCGGAGGGGATCCCCGGGCTGGGGGTGCAGGGGGATCCGGGCGGATCTCGGGGCTGAGGGCACGGGGGGATCCCTGGGCTGGGAGTGCGGGGGGATCCGGAGGGATCCCTGGGCTGGGGGATGTGCTGGGGGTACAGGGGTGCTCCTGGGTCACAGGGGATGCCTGGGCTGAGGGGTGTGCTGGGGGTACAGGGGTGCTCCTGGGTCACAGGGGATCCCCCCGAGCTGAGGGCCAGGATGGGAGGGCAGGGGGTCCCTGAGCTGAGGGTACATGGGGATGTCTGGGTTGTGGGCATATCCCAACAGATCTCCAAGATATGGAGGTATCCATAGAGATCTCCAAGATCTCATCCTCCGGGATGAGCTGTGCAAGCAGCAGGGGAATGCCCTGGGCTGGGGCTATGGGAGGATCCAGAGGGATCCCCAGGCTGAGAGCTGGGCTGGAGGTCCAGAGGTTCCAGGAGGGAATCCCAAGGACTGAGGTGTGCTGGGGGAATGGAGGCATCACTGGGGCTGAGGATGTGGGGCAGCCCCGAGGATGAGATGTGTGATGGGGGTACAGGGGGACCCCCCAGGCTGGGGGTACAGTGGGAATCCCTAAGGCATGGGAGGAGGGTACAGGGAGATCCCCCAGGCTGGGGGTACTGGGGTTCTCCAGGCTGAGGTGTGGGCTGGGGTTATGGGGGATTCCCTGGGCTGAGGAGGAGGAGCTGGGGATTCAGCCCCAAGCTGCTGTAGGGTGCCTCCTTCCATCCCCCACCATGGGGGAGGGCTGTGGGGAGCCCAGGGTGAGCAGTAAGGGAATGGGGATGGATGGGGCAGGTCCTGCTGGGATGCAGGTTTGTGCCCTCCACAGCAGCTCCCAGCATCATTCTCCATGTTCTCCTGTTCTCCCCGTCCCCTCAAACTCCTAGAGCTGGTCCCTTTCCCACCAGGGTGGTGTTGGCACATCCTGCCCAGTCACTCCCTGGCACTGCTGGACTGGCACCACCACCATTCTGAGGCCCCTGGTTGGGATGCAGCTGGGTTGGGATGCAGTCACCAGAATGATCCCAGGCATGGACTGAGCCTCCTTAGTGACCATTCCCACCCCCTGATCCCAGCTGGGCTTCCACCCCTCCAAACCCCTGGTCTCTGCAGACACCTTCCTGCTGCAGGGCTGGCGTGTCCCAATGTTCCCATATTCCCACCCAGGATTCTGGAAATGTTCTAACTCTCATGACCAAGACCAAATATTTTGAAGTTTCTGTGGGGAACTAATTGGTGTGTCACCCCAAAAGGTGGTTTGAGCACCCTGCATCCTCCTGGCCACTTCTGGGGCAAAGCCAGCAGACAGAGCACAGCTTGGGCTCAAGAGCTGGTGAACAAATAAATGCTGGGGCAGATTTTTGGAACACAGGTCCCCTCCAGCTGGAGCTATTCGGAGATTTTATGAGCTGGAAACTGAGTCTAAAGGCTCAGCTGAGCATAGGGTGAATGCTCCATCACCCAAGCACGAGCAGGGGGACTCATATTTTCTGGATTGCAGTCAAATAAATGGCCAGGATCTAAAGGAGCCACAAACCCTTCTCTTCACACCACTGGTCCTTAAGGCAGCAGGGACAAATTGTCCCACTCTTGTGCCTAGGAAATGGTAAATTGCTGGGGAGATAAGGAGGGGAAGGAGCTGTCAGAGGGTGGGGTGTGACTCACTGGCTTTCCTCCTCCTCCTCCTCCTGACACAAGAGCTGCATTTAACTAAGACAAGCAAGAGAAAAAGAAAAAAAAAAAGAAAAAAATCCCAGCAGCTGTAACACACTCCACATTTCCACATTTATCATTTGGTTTCTGATCACAGGTTTCAGCAGAAGAGTCAGGATGACTCAGGTGAAATCCAGGGCCCTGCAGCCAGCCTGGCTTTACTCGGCTTTATTGCCCCGGGCTCTGCTCAGGAACAGGAGCTGCTGCACCAGAAGGGTTTGCAGCCCTGAACTGCATCCCTGCTCCTCCCCAGACACCCAGCTCATTTCCCAGTCCTCTGAGGGTGTTCAAAATCCTCCCTTTGAACCAGACCAGTTCCCTCACTAAAAACATCCGTGGGCCTCGGCAGAAGGATCGCGCTTCCCTTTGGATCCCAGCCAAGCAGGCTCAGTTCAGAGGGCTGGGAAATGCTCCTGAGGAGCTTCAAACCACTGAGACCTAATCAGCCATACAGAAAAGGGGTTAGCAAAGGCCATCTAAGCATCTTGGCCCTCCCTAGTCTCTGCTCTCTTTGTTTCCTTGGGAAAGAAGATAAGCTCCCTCTGGAGTCAACCCCGACTCTGTAACAGACTGAGCTGAGCTGCTGTGGGAGCTGGTTGTAATTTTTCTCCTATTTATGGGGCAAGAAGGGCAGTTTCCAGCTTATTTACCAGTGTGATCACTGCCTGGCTGTGCAGAAAATCACTTTTTCTGAGGGTGTTTGAGCAGGGGTTGCACACACGGGAGCTGATGCCAGCAGTTCTGTTAATGACCTTTGCCAACATGGAATTGGTAGGTTCAGGTAATTGGGATTTGTACCAGGATGTGGAAGGACACAGCCCAGTTTCCAGCCACAATGGAGTCCTCTCCCTTTGGAACACAACCCCACATCAGCTGGGTAAGATGAAGCATTAAAACTTCTGGGTTTTTGAAGTATGTTATGATGAGATTTTATTGATAGTTCCCTGTTACTTACACCCCACATTCTCATTAAGCCTTCTCAAATAAGTTTTTTCTTTGCTATTTCTGAATACATACCAAAAAAAGTGAAATACAGACTATAAACCAGAAGAATCAATGAATATTTAAGGTTGGAAATTATCTCTAAGACCATCAAGTCCAACCATTAACTCAGCACAGGCAAGGCCACCACTAAGCCACGTCCCCAAGTACCACATCCACTTTTTGACCACTTCAAGGGATGGTGACTCCACTACTCCCATTGGAAGCCTATTCCAGTACGTGACCACTCTTTCAGTGAAGAAATTTTCCCTGATATCCAATCTAAACCTCCCCTGGCCCAGCCTGAGGCCGTTCCCTCTGCTCCTGTCCCTGTTCCCTGGAGCAGAGCCCGACCCCCCCGGCTGTGCCCTCCTGGCAGGAGCTGTGCAGAGCCACAAGGGCCCCTGAGCCTCCTTTGCTCCAGGCTGAGCCCCTGCCCAGCTCCCTCAGGGATTCTGCAGCCCCTGCCCAGCTCCCTCAGGGATTCTCCAGCCCCTGCCCAGCTCCCTCAGCTGCTCCTCACAGGACTTGTGCTCCAGACCCTCCCCTAGAGGGAATGTGCCCTGGTTTTCTCTCCTCTGCTTGCTTAGAGCTTGGAGGGCATTTTCACAGTTTAAAGAGAAGAAATTCTTAAAGATCAACAGAACAAGGACTGCAAAAAAGCCTGATACTGTAACTTGAATTATGTAGAATAAGGTTTAGAGGTGGTGAAGGCCCTGTGAAGCCACTGAAGGGTACTGGGGGTCCCTGAGAGAGCCAGGGGATGCTGCTGGGGGCCAAGGTCCATGGGAAAGCCCTTCAGAGGCCTCTCTTGTCTTTGAATGTGGGGAACATATCAAAAAGGGAGAGGATGGAGCAGGTCTGTGTTCAGGCTCCTGCTCCTTGGCCTGCTTTAGTCTGTTGAGCTTCCTCATGGCTTTGGTGGGACCCAGCTGGGAAGGGCTGGAGCATCATTCCCTGTGTGTGAAATGTGCTCCTCAGGTTTGGAAGAGTGGAGTTCCCAAAAGAAACCTCTCCATGCCAAGGCTAAGGATGAAATACCCTGGGCAGTCCTCACTGGGGCAGGTGAATCCATCAAAAAGGTGTTTCAAGGGGAATCTGTGCACCAGCAGCTGCTAAAAAGCTGCCAGGATAAATAGGAATCATGCACAGAAGACACCTGCTTTTCCTCTGTTGGCTACAAAATGGGATCATTCAGGACTGGGCTCAGAGCTTAAAGTTAGAGATGATGAATTCCACTCTCTGAATCCATCTGTGCCCACCCAGCACCTCAGCAACAGCTCAAGCAGCAAAGGAGCAGAGCAGATCAATCCTGCTGTTAACAGGACGTGGCCCCAGCGAGATCCTGGAATAAGAGCTGAGCCCACAGGGGCCATGGATGGCAACATCCCAGCCTACAGCCATCCTTCCTCTGCTCTGGAAACAGCCTGAGATTTATCAGCCCCTGGAATCACAGTGATTCAGTTGAAAGAGTGAATCACGAGCAGTTTAATTCTATTACCCAGAATAACGAGCAGAATTGATTACAGGCTCCTAAAGTCCTAATTTGTTACAGGAGGATTTGTTGCTCCTGAGGACACAGGATCCCCAGGGTCTGAGGGGTTTTCTGCAGATGGGATCTGCACTTTAACTTCCTTGGTGGGGGTCTCACATTTTAGGGATGAGGCTGGAGGTGGAGGCAGCAGTTTTGCCCCAGGTTTCCTTTCCTTGCCCTCACACAGCAAGGACACAGGGTCTCTTGCCAATGGGTCTGTCCTCCCCAAAACTTAGAAAACTTCAGAAGGATTGGGCTGGGGAGGCTGTAGCAGGTGAATTCATATTTGTGAATGTAAAACCAGACATATGACAAAAGTCTCCTGACTCTCATGGATCTATTCCCAGCAGAAGGCACCTGACATCAGCCAGGATGGTCTTTAGGTCTTTCCATTCCATCACCAAGGGTGGCTGTGGACTCACAGCCCAGCAAATGGGAGCAGCAGCCGTGTCCCTGCATGGCTCCCCTCAATTGCTCCTCACTGTTATTACCCCAAGATATCGATAATGTGATTTGGAGACCAGACTGTTCCCTGGCAACACGTGCCTTGAAACTATTCCTGCAAATTTTCCCTGCCATTTGTGTCCAATTGAGTCAGGATCAAGTGGCTCTTTTCACAGCCTGGGTTGGTATTTGTGTTTTGCCTGCCTTTAAGTAAATTATTTACTATTAAATTTGTTTGGCAGCATTCAGCTGAACACGTTCAGTGCAACAACCAGGCAGAGGGAGAAGCCAGATCTGCTGTTCTCTGTCAAAGAGCTCCTTGAGGCACCCAATTTCCTCACAGGCAGCTCTCACATCCTGCCTGGATTATCCAGCCAGGACCACCAGGTCACTCCATGAGCAGCACAATTACATTTTTTGGAAGGAAGCTCATAGCCAGAGGACCTCTGAGAGGGGAAATCTTGTCCAAATACAGGTTCTCCTTTGCCCAGCTCCACCCTGAGAATCCAACAGTGATGGATCCATCCTGACTCTCCTGTGCCACAGAATAATTTGGCTTGGAAAAGACCTCTAGGATCACCAAGTGCAAACATCAAACCCAATCACTGGGATTCTCAGCACAGCCAAAGAAAAAAACCTATCAGGCAGATTCCTTGGCACAGTTCCTGGTTTTCCAGCAGAAAGGTGGCAAAATCAGGACAAACAAACATTTCTGAAGACTTCAGTGAAATTCTATTGAATTTAATTAGCAATGTTGTTAAAAAAAATTGAAAACAAGCAAACAAAAACACCACAAACAAAAAAATCAAAACCAGGTAGTAGAGATTTACCTGTTTTCACTTGAAAATCCATTCCACATCTTCTGTTTCTTGGTCTGGCATTTCATTTCCACTCGAATTAGGATTTATACTTCTGCCTGTCCTGCTGTTGCTGGATGAGTGCACCCCGTTCCTGGCCAGCTCAGCACAGCTCCCTGGAAGGCTCCAGGTGATGGAGGATGTATTTGTAGCCCTGCCTGGAGCTGTGTAATAGAGCAAAACCCATCTCTGATGATGGAAATTTAACAGCAGCCCCATGGGAGATGATCCTCCCAGCAGTAAAGCAGCTGGAATATTCACTGCCATGGTCCCAAGAACCCATTTGGGGTTTGTTTTAGGGCCATGGACCTAAAATCACCCTGGAACAAGTCCTGGGAGGAGCAGCTGAGGGAGCTGGGCAGGGGCTGAGCCTGGAGCAAAGGAGGCTCAGGGGGGACCTTGTGGCTCTGCACAGCTCCTGCCAGGAGGGCACAGCCGGGGGGGAATCAGGCTCTGCTCCAGGGAACAGGGACAGGAGGAAACAGCCACAAGTTGTACCAGAGGGTTTAGATTGGAAATTAGGAAAAAAATATTCATGGGAAGGGTTCTCAGGCACTGGAACAGCTGCTCAGGGCAGGGGTGGAGTCCCCATGCCTGGAGAGATTTAAAAACCATGTGGATGTTGGGGACATGGGTGAGTGGTGGCCTTGGCAGTGCTGAGGGAATGGCTGGACTCAATGGTTGGTCTTGGAAGTCTTTTCCAACCTTAAAAATTCCATTATTCTACCCACAGTCACACAACTCTGATGCAAGTTTTCAAATCTGGTGTTGGAAGCAGCTCTGCCAGCTCTACCCTGCCCTGAGATCCAGACTGTGACCCCAGGGCTGGGGACATTGGGTCTGATGAAACCCACAAATGTTGCACTGCAAAAATTGTCATGCAGGGAGAAAAAAATCACCTGGAAATCAGGGCCCTGCAGGATGGTGCCCAATATTCCCAGTGATTTCCATGAAACCACCCCTAAATCCAGGAGCCTCCTTTCAAACTGACCTTTGGTGTGTTTGTTCAGAAGAACTGTGGGATTGCAAACATCCAGCTCCCAGAAAACTCCCCTGGAAGTTTATTTTGGCTGTTTCCCCCCCTCCACTGGGAGCCAAAAGGACTTTGGATGCTCTGTAGGATGTTGTTTGCAGCAGTGGATGCCTCCCCAGATCCCTTGGAAGTTTTCCCTGCCCACTTCCAGCATCAGAGGGCTCTGGACAGGCAGCCCAAACATGGATGGCAAGAATTACCTGGAAAATCTCCCTGCACCACACTCAAGGTGCTCAAGTCATCCTCAGAACAACCAAGTCTAGGAGAAAGAAAACATTTCAGTTCACCAAGCCCAGTGATTTTTCATCAGGATGTTTTCCTTACCACTGCAATCCCATTTTTTTCCACATTACACCCAAATAGGCTTTACTAGCTAAAAAGAAATCCCAGTCTCTGATACAATAATTTCTTCCCAAAGAATGCAGAAAAATTAGAATGCTTCCTGCGTTATGTCAGTGCAAAAATTATTATTTATGTTAAATATTACTTGCTGTCTACCATCAACTTAAACAAATAAATTGTGAATTGATAGATAAGAACTGTGAATGACAGAAGTATTGAAGTTGTCAGGTCTTCAGGATTTTCTGTTTGCATTTCTCATCTCTGGTTGACAACACAACCCTCTTCTTTTTGTTTTCTCCAAAATTACCTACATCCATTGCTAAAATAGTCTAATAAAACACTTCTTATGGTAAAAATTAATGGTTTGTAGTGAAATCTCATTCAATCTTCAATCCATAGATTTCAAGGTTTAAAGTGTATTTTGAATTGAAAGTCTCCTGCCTTTTATAGAACCAAAGAATTGTTAAGGTTGTAAAAGGTCTTCAAGATCATCAAGTCCAACTGATGTATTTTCAGTAACACTGATGTATTTTCAGTAATAATCACAGTAGTTTGGGTGGGAAGAAACCTTAAACTCATCCATTTCCCATCCCCTTCCATGGGCAGGGACACCTTCCACTGTCCCAGGCTGCTCCAAGCCCTGTCCAGCCTGGCCTTGGACACTGCCAGGGATCCAGGGGCAGCCACAGCTGCCCTGGGCACCCTGTGCCAGTATGAAGAGCAATGAAAAAAGAAAACAATGAAAGGCTGTGCAAAAAAATGATTTTGAGAAGTCTTGAGTCTCAGCTGTTGTGCTAAAAAGTTACATTATTTTAACTGATCTTAGAAAACATTTCAAATTTTGAGTTTGCTGCAAATACATTTATTAGACATAGTGCTCTGTCTCCAGAGCAGGGTAAAACCAACTGACTGCCTTAGGGCTGGTTGGTAGAAATCTGTTTAATTTAATTACAACTGCAAAGAAGACTCTACCACCTTAAACAAAGAAACAGCCATTTTATTTAAAGAGACAAACATTACAGACATAAATGTTAGAAACATCCCAGGTTCTGAGCAGTTTCTGGATCCTGCTGAGGCAGCAATTAGGAAAGCACCTTTGCACAGTCTGGAATGGTTTGGCTTTGCACACCTGACCTTCCTAACTCAGTTTCTGCTCTGGTTTTCTATCCCTGCCCATATCAGGCTCTGCCAATGCTAGAGGTGTTGAAGATGCAGCTGAACACGTTGCTGGTGTTCAGCTTTCTCCCCCTCACACCCATTTCCTGGAGTGTTTTACTCTCAAGGCAGCAGAGGTGGTAGGGAAGCCATTATTTTGCCTCTCTAAAACCACGGGGCAGATTTTGGATGTAGTTCACCCTCTCCAGAAGGATTAATCTGATTTAGCACCCAATATCACTGGTATGAAGGCACAGAGGGTGCCACAGCCACACAGCTCTGCTCAGGGTGTGCTGCCAGGGAGCAGGCCCATGAGCAGGAACTTGTCAAAGACTGTGGGAGGGGATTCAACACTCCTCTCAAAAATTGATAATAAACCACTTTCTAACAGACTATTTGGAGCCAGGCACTCTTTTTGCCAGTGCTCTTCAAGCATGGCAGCCAACTCCTCAACACAGAGGAATTTCTTCCATGAATTCTTTCAGAACACAGACACTGAGAAGGCACCACTTCATCTAGCTCTGCTTGAAGGCAAAAGCTGACAATCTGTTGTTTGTGGATGGATCTAAAGGCTTGGATTTTTTGGATACATTTGTGTCCTCAGATTTCTGCTCCTGGCTCTTCTTCACTTCATCTTCCTCAGCTGGGGGACGCTTCCTCTTTTTGTCTTCTGCTGAGTCATTGACTCTTCCTCCTCTTGCTTTCTCAGTCCACACCTTTGAAGGAGAACAGAAAACTACAAATTAGTCACAAAACTCACCACTTTGTTTTATACACATTATCACTCTGATTTTCAGCTACTGAAATAATTCCTGTGAAGAACTAATAGGGATTAAGTAAGGAACTATTTCCTCACTTTCCTTTCTTCTAACAACATTCTCCTTCAAAACTGGACTTCCTTTGAGACTGTATATGAAATTGAAGCTCTTAATTGCCTTTCTGGAGAAATGAGAAACCCAAAAGACCCAACAAGTTAAATGAGAACAAATTTAATCCCCAGTGAATTAAGCCTGGCTATGTGACTTTGAACTCATTCCTTTTGTTATTTGTTCATTGATTACATTGCTCTCACAAGCCTCACTATGGAAAAGCAGCTTTTTGATATTGCTTAAAATTCAGTTTATATTTTCATAAATTATATGTCATAGATCATGGCACAATTCAAAATTGAAATCCAGAAAGATGGATTCCAGAAAAAATTCCTAACAGAAAATAACCCAGGGCTTCACTGGAGAGAAAAAAAATTACCAAACCCACAGAATTAGAGAATGTTTTCTTACCATCCTTTCCTCTGATGTCAGCATTCTAAATCGACTCATTCCTTCTTTTATTACTTCTGCTTCATTCAGATCAGGATTATCTGTCAAAATGTTTGCTCTGTTCTCTTCCAGCCACATCTGGAAACCTGTCTTTGGTCTAAAGCAAGCACACAAAAATTGTCTGGTTAAGAAGATTAGAGGAAAACCACATCCTCTCAAAACAACGTTTCTGAGCAGCACCTAAGTGGGTATTTTTGCTCTCAGAAGACCTCTCAGGGCAGCAGCTTCCTCTCTCCCACTGCAGGATGCTCTGAGAACATGCTGACAAGGCAAGACTAAGTCAAGCATTTTTATTAAAGCTGTGATATATATATATATATATGGAGATTAACATTTTTAGAATGACAAAGCATAATGGTTCTCTTCCTTTCTGACAGGGTCCCATCAAGCTAAAAACAGAGCACATTCATTTCTCACAGCTCTCCTTGCCACTTGTTGTAGAACATCATCTGTAAAGGTTAACTGAAAGAATGCCAGTCCAAATGAGTAATAATTACCTTCATCTTCCTCAGCTAAATGAAGCCTAAATGAAACATGATTGTAATAATGCAGGTTTCATGGGGATTGGGGTTGTTAGGAAATGCATCTGCTTCCCAGGAACAGGACAGATGAGAGCCTCAGCTAGGAAGATATGAGCTCCTCAGGTGACTGAAGATTTTGTGGACCTTCTCTTTAAAAAAACTCACCAAAATAAAGCTTTTACTCTTTCACATAAGACCCTTAGCTTTGAGACTTTGTGATTTTCTAGAGCTGTTGAAATTTCCACTATTTCCTATGCTTGGGACTGTCACAGCAGCACAGTTTCATTTATCAAAGGTCATTACAAGCAGTATCAAGGCAAAAATTGTTGCTTAGAGCTCCAAAATTATATTTTGAACTGCTCATTTATTATTCCCTCCCACAGTTTTCAAGTGGGTTCATGAATGTGACAACTTGTGAGCTAAACTTTAATCTTCATGCTGTATTTCTTTGGCAAGTCCAACATCTCCAGAAATAAAATAGATTTTGGAACTTGCATTTCTATCAAAATTGGAATATGGCACTGAGATGCAAGCGTCTCTCACCTTCTGTTTTCAGTGTTTTCCTGTGCAGTGACTTTGGCTGCTTGGGACTCATTTCCTGCTTTTTCTTCTCTTTCTTCCACTGTTTTTTCACCAGGATTAGTTGCAGGTGTGCGAGGCTGGAAGAAGGAAGCTGCTGAAGCCTACAGAAATGGAGAATAAGAAAGAAAAAAGTAAAATCATCTCACTCTTAGACAACATGTACCATGTAGCCTAAGAAACCCCAAGCCTTTCCTAAAGACATAATAATCACTTGCATTAATAGAGTATCTAGTCCATCCAATTTCAGCCCAGCAGATGTTTACATTATTTAAAACAAAAGCACAAGACTCAGTACAGAAACTAATTACTAAAATTGATTTTTTCCTGCTGTTTTATGTACTGTCATAATCTTTGCACTATGCTTAAATGAATTCTGCCATCTAAGCTGCTTTACTCACAGGGTTTCATACTTGATAAAAGCTGGTAAAATTCAATTTTTTTGTTTTTTCCTCACTGAAATGATGCAAGAAAGACTACAAACATTACCTGCTTGGTCTTTGGTTTGGGAGTCAGAGGCTTTATAACTGGAGGGTTCTGCTTGTCTGCAGCTCGACTGCCAGATGAAGACGTTTTCTTTGAGTACTTGGTCATATTGTCTAAAACATTTCCTGAGGGGACCACTGGCTCCTTTTTGCTGGATGACACCTAGCAAAACAAAGAAATAAGTGTTTTATTTATTTTCTGTCATGTTCCCCTCCAAGGTATCTATTATATTGGAAACTCCAGACAGAATCTGTTGTGGTTTTCAGAGCATCACAATCGAAGCTGCAAAATTCTTACCTTAAATGGATTCACTCGTCCTCTGCTGCTGGATGCAACCAGAGCTGTTTCAGAGGAGAGGAAAAAGAATGTAAAAATGTGTGCACTCACACATATATCCAAATCTTTGAGGCAATGTGCACATTTTAGATGAGTAGAAAGACACTTTAATAACCCTGTGAAGGTTATGCTGTACATGCTCAACTATTCTTAGTTATCAGAAATGCCACACAGGACCAACAGCTTAAAATACAAACCCAGAGGAAGACCCAGTACTTCCTCCACTCCCAAATCCGTTTCCACTCCTATTATTCTTGCTCAAGGGTTGGCAAGTTGCTGGAGGTCACATTCTGCCCCTGCCTGCCCACACTCACAGCTCTAGCTCAGGATTTCTCACTCTGCCTTGCAAGTAATAAATGTGCCTGTGGGTAGTGAAGCAAACCCATTGATCACTGTTCTCATTTGTCACTTGTCCCAAAGAAAGCCTTCATGGCACAGCCAGGCAGGCCCTGATTCAGCATTTGGCACAGCTGAGGCAATCAGAACAGTGTTGTGAACACCATTAGGTAGCGAGGACAGGAATAGGGAACCTCTTAAACACAATCTGTGTGAGCAGACCAGGTTGGACAGGGCTTGGAGCAGCCTGGGATAGTGGAAGGTGTCCCTGTCCAGGGCAGGGGGGTGGAATGAGGTGAGCTTTAAGGTCCCTTCCAATCTAAGCCATCCCATGATTCTGTGAATTTACCATTTGACAACACTGTTATGCACTAAATTTAAGTAGTAATGGGAGAATAAAGGATAAAAAACAGGAGCAGATTTGTGAAGAATGACAAAGGTGTCATCCTTTTATCCTGGAATAAATTATTTACTCACCAGGCTTTGGAGTAGTCACCTCTGCTGAAGTGACACCTTTGGAGAAACCATTTGGCTCTTCTGAAAAAGGAAAGGAGAACATATTTAAATACAATAAAATACTGTAGCATAAATTCTTTTTAAAAATCAAACCAAACAGACAAGTAAGGAAGGATGGGGCTTCAGCAACCTGGTCTAGTGGAAGGTGTCCCTGCCCTTGGCAGCAGGGCTGCAACTGGATGACCTTTAAGGTCCCTTCCAACCCAAACCATTCTGTGATTCCATGATTACAGTAAAATTATCAGAGAGTACAAACACTTTTACAAAACCATCTGTCACCTCTGCCTTGATTTAGAGTTGTAAATTTATTTCTTAAACCTTAAGCTTATTTCTTAAAGTGTGCTCAAACTACTCATCTATCAATCTACCTCCTGCAAGACTGGAGCTGAAATCAAAGTAACTGATTAGAAGGTGAGCCAGTCCTTTAGGAATAAAATCAAGCAACAGAAAAAAATCCCCCAGGGCCCCTCTAATGGATACTGAGCACAAAGCACACACAGCTGTGACACAGCAGATGACACACAGTGAACTTGTTTCTCTGCAGTGACTGCAGGCACTGGAATAGGCTGGAATATGGAGCCACTTAATTCCTTATTAAGTCTGCAAAAGCTCTCTGGACAACTCCCAGTCTATTCAGAGAATATATTTTTCTTACTCTCTTTATGCACTTCTGGGGTTTCTTCTGCTTCCTCACAGGCATCAGTTTCTTCTTCTTCTTCCACTTCTTGGTCCTCCTGAACATTCCTGCCTGGCAGCTGCCCCCACTTGGTGGCAGAGCTGCTGGAACTAAAGGAAGGAATTCAGCAGAAAGGAAATGGTCACCAAGTCAGAAGGAAAACTGAAACAACAGATAGCAAGCTCATTTACCTAATTTAGGCTATAAGGATAATAACATTTGGCATTTATGTGCATTATACCTTGATTAAACTGTGATGATTAAAGATTCATTAACCACTCCATAACTTTACTGCCAGAACACTTTGCAACAAATATAAATGCAAATATTAAAGATTTTCTCTAATCTCCATACAAACACATATACCTCCAGTATCATCAGGTTACTTTTTCTGCACCCCTGAATATACACACAGTATATTCATATATACTGTATATATGTATTTTTATATATATACATATATATGTATGTGCATATATATGTATGGATGGATATTTATAATATATATGTGTGTGTATATATAACATGGATATATAATTTCATACTGAAGGCATCAAGTTTGAACATTTAATCTGATTATTCTCTAAATTCCCAATATAGTAGGATGTACAATTCTTGCATTTTCCTCCTAAAATCTGCCAATTACCAAAATCTGTATAATATACATAACAAAAGGCCCATTTCTTTCAACCAAAACAATCAGTATTAGATTACTCTGGCACTAGGAACAACATAGTGTTTGTGATGGATTTTAGCCCTCAGAGTGGTTGAAGTTGCAGACATGGGATTAAAGCTTCCACACGGGATCCAGAAGAACAAGCCAGAATATTTAGAAATTAGTTTTGACTGTGCAGTTTAACACAGAAGAATAAGGGAAAGGCTACAGATAAGTTCAGGCACTTATCACTTCCTTTTGCTTAAATAAGTCTCAAACTTCATACACAAAATTGCTATAGGGAGACATTGCTTTCAACAATATTACATAAATTAATATAAATATATATTATTATTATTGTACATTTAAATGTGTTAAAAAGCAACCCCATAACAATTTAAAAAAAAACTACCAAAACACAAACACACACCTTTTGCCTCATCATGTTATACAAAGCAGATGTAGGTAGGAAAGATTGATAGCACAGAGAGAAAAAGAATGCAGAGCCAACCTGTAACATGTTCCATAGCTTTGAAGAGCTGGGATTAGTTAGGAGGGAATAAGACTACATAAAATAAACTGAGATGGGATATTGAAAAAAAGGGATGGGTGGAGAAAGATAGGATTTTAAGACAGGTGTGGAATGAATCGAGATTGAGAAACAGAGACAAAGAGGGGAAAAAAATAGGTGGGAGTCAACCAAAGGTAGGGAAATGTGGGAAGAGAAAATTCCAGTCAGAGCAACTTAGCATTGAGCCTGCTTTGGCTCTGAGGCTGCTGGACACAGCACACAGGAGGTGAGGAGGGGAGATATTTCCCTCTGTGCTGGTGTCCTGGGACCAATGAACCCTCACAGGACACCAACAAGGATGTGCCAGTCCACAAGTATCATTTCCAAGCAGAGCAACTCGAGCTGTCCCTTCACCCACAAATACCCTGCAAACTGTGGGCCACAGAAATGCATCAAAGCCTTAACAGAGCAGCAAAACCCATCCCAGTTTTTAGCCATGGAAATTCATCTTACCCAGCGCTTGGGCGCTTTCGGAAATCCTCCTCCTCCTCCTCCTCCTCCTCATCCTCCCGTGCTGCTGCCAGCTCTGAGGCTTTTTCCACAGCCACCTCACTGAGGAGCTGGGCCAGGTTGAGCCTGCGGGAGCGGGAGGCGTATTTGATGGCCAGATTCAGCACGCTGTGGGTCATGAGCCCAGCCAGCTCCATGCAGCGGGACTCGCGCTCCAGCTTACAGGAGAGCTGCAAGAGAAGGAGCCTGGGGAGTCACACACCTCAACTCCACAAGCCCTCAACACTCCAGGAGTAGCATATCATGGGCTTGGGGGAGTGAATGAATAAAGATAAGACACCAATGATCATGAGCTACAGATCAAAGAGAAGTTCTGTTATTTCCTTCTTCCCCCCACCCTTCACACTGCAGCCCAATTTCTACCTGAGTGTGAACCAGCTGGATTGCCAATCACCAGCCAGACTCCTAATAACAGGAATCACATCAGCATTTACATCAGATGCCATCTACAAATAAATCATAGAATCATAAAATGGTTTGGGTTTAAAGGAACCTTAAAGCTCATCTCATTCCACCCCCTGCCATGAGCAGGGACACCTTCCACTATCCCAGGTTGCTCCAAGCCCTGTCCAACCTGGCCCTTAGCACCTCCAGTCTCAGGGATAAATCTTAGGGATTCTTTCTGTTATGTATTTGTACTTACAGCAAACAGCTTCATTAGAAGTTCCTGCTGTTCTTTCACTGCCTGATTTTTAGCATTTTCATCAAATTCATATCCGTTTTTTGACAAGTAATCCATGTGGCTGTGAAATAAAACAGAACGCCAGTACTGCTCCTGAAAAAAGGGAGAAGGATGAGTGTTGGAATTCAGAGGGGAAAAAAACCAGTCCATAACATAATGCCTAATAATTTACAATGGATTTTATCCACTTATTCTCAAACATTCCTTTCCTCTGATAATGAGGGTGAAGGGCAGACAATTCTCCGTCAAGTCATTGCTACCAAGGAAAAGATGGAGAACAACCACACTTACACAAACTGATCCAAACAGTTGCCATATATTTTGAATTCCATTTCTATTACAGGCTTGCAGCAGGATGAAACCTACATGTTCACCAACATACTATCAGGATAGACAATTCTAGAACAAGTTATTTTATCTGCTGTCCCACAGCAAGCTGGAAGTGTTCCAGAATAACTCAGTAAACTTATGAGTTTACCTGAGAGACACAAATAAAAACTATAATGCAAATATGGCTATTAGACCAGGCTAGCCTTGTTCAAAATGATTATAAACTTATTCAAAACCAGTATGTTTTCATCAGATGTATTAGAATAACTTTTCTTTACCTACACATATTCCCTCAAGCCAAATCAACAGTTCCTGGCATTCTCATCCCATTATTTTGGGTAGAGGGAGGAAGGGCAAACTATCAGATAAAAAACAAAACACTTAAACAAATGAAAGAGAATTCATTAAAAATGACAGTGTGTTTACTATTGAAACTTTTTCTCTACACTTCTATCAAAGAGAGTACATTTCAAATAGCATTCAACTGTTCAAAGGCTGAGGCTAGAATTTTATGTTCATTTCTCTTTTGTGCATCACAAATTAAAAATACTTAAACCAATAAAAGATGAAGAATAAAACCAGTTCTTTTTCTAGAAGCTGTCCACAGGCACATCTTGCTCCAACCAGCCTCTAAATAAGCAAGCCAGAAGACCTGTGTTTTCAGTGATTATGAATTTGGATTCTTAGTACATCTTTCAGAAATTTTGTTGTGCCTAACATAGTAAAACCCAGACATAATCAAGGGCATCTTGACTGGAATCCCCAAATCTGGTATCCCAACCCACTAAAAAAACAAAAGTGAGAAAGACTTCAGTGGTCAGAAACAAATCACGTGTAAATACAACATTGCACCAACTCTGCCAGTTTTGTTTTGTGCTCTTCTAGGAGCAGCTGTGAACCAAACCAGAGAAGCTCCACAAAACACTGAACCCAAATCACCCCCTTGGCCACGTGTTTTCCTCAGGGTTTGCACTGTTCCTCTTGTTTAATTCCCACTCCAGGGTCACCTGAGCCTCCCAGCTGTGGACTCCACACCATTCCTTACCTCCATCTGTCCCTTCTCTGTTTCCACTTGACAATAGGGAAGTTTAAAAGGCAGGATTGCTACAGCAGGTCGTGGCAGGGTGGGAGGGAAGCGGGCTCCTTTACAGGGGATGCACCTGTGCACAAAACCAAAACACAGCCATGCTCAGCACATGTTCCACATCCAAAGCAGCTCCTAAGCAGCAAGATACTTCAAGAGCATTTGTCCTTTGGAAAGCAGCAATTAAATGACTGGCTTAAATACAGCAATGTGTAAGATTGCATGAAAAAGGGTTATCTTTACATGGCAAGCAAGAAAAGTGTTAAAAAGCAGCAAGGCACACGCTGCTCTTGTTCACACTTTAAACTCCAAATGTGGCACATAACACACTCTGATCTTGATCTCACAGAATGTTTGATCTAACAGCTGCTACAAAGAGTAAATGCAATACATTAAAATCAGAAACCACTGAACAACTGAAGGGACAGACTTATTGCTTCATTATATTTAAAGGAGTAATTTCTGGTAACAATCACTTAAGCAAACCATTGACTGGGGAAGAGCTGTGTTTCCTGCAGCACCAATGCAGCATTGACCAAAACATCTGGGTTTCTAAGCTGCTGTTCCAGAGACTTGAAAAAAAAAGAACAGGAAGCATCAGTGTTCTGGCTATCTCTTAATTAAGGCATGTGGTGTTTCTACAACAACCCTCCCCCTCCTTATCTTCATTATGCTGCTGGCTTTGAGTAAAATGTTCTTAACAATTCAGAGAGCAGCACCCTCTTTCCTGGAGTAGAAGGAAAAATTCAGCATGAGAGACTCACAGTTGACCATCTTATCAATGTGATGTGACCTGCACATTTTTGGTGAATTTTCTGGAGGCCAACATAATGATTTGGAGGGAGAAACAGGCAGGGAAGTGACATTTTACCAGAGGTATCAAATTATTTCCCTTATTCCAAAAAAGCAGAGTATTATGAAGAATGCCACATAAATTTAAATAAAACTCAGTCTCCCACCAAACTCTACAATTGCCTGTAATTAGTAAAGTAAGAGTCTAAATTTCAGTAAAATATGTGAGCTGATGGGTTCTGCCCTGGTAGGAAAAGGACACAGACCACTGAATAAAAACTGCTACAAATAAAGCTTAACAACAAAATGTCCAGCATACATGTCACACTAAAGAGAAACAGTTATGTAGACACACCAGTATAACATTTCATAAAGAAATGGTTAGCTTTCAGCTAAATATTTGAGCAATTTCACATCCAAAATTGTTCTTCAAGGCCACAGTTTAAATATTAATGTAATAACAGCTCTGATTTATCTATGTCTGATGATGTAGATGAGTTATAGGATGGGATTCTTTTCAAAATCAAAAAAAGGGAAAACAAAGGGGGGGGGCAAGATACCAAGAACCCCAAAAACTTAGAAAAAAAAGAAAAAACAACCAAAGCCATCAAAAGCAGAAGCAGATTTCTAACAGCCACCCTAATTTCAGAAAGTTTCTCTAGCAAAATGCAGTTTTATGAATGTGTCAATAAAGTGCACACACACCTCTGAGCCAATTCATCAGTCACAAATTAGAAAACTCTAATGAGTTACTCAAAGCCAGTTTAATAAAGAATCCTCCATGCAGAATTCCATTTGGGGAGTTACCATTTGCTGTGAATATTTCCCAGGCACCTGTTTCAGCACCAGCTGAAGTTTGCAGTTTTGTAAAGAGGGATTGAAAAGGATTCTCTAGGATTGAAAACCAAGACAAACAAAGCATGAATTATCTAACCTGAGCTGCTGGGGATTTTCATGGATACCAACGACCCAATAGTGATCATATTTCCCTTTGCAATGCTCTCTGGTGTTGCACACTGGAATCCAGGTGTTGCCAAGCCCTCGGTTCAGCATCCGCACGATTCCCTCGGAATCCACGTAACAAGGGGTGCCTGTTTGGGACAAAGGAGAGAATTTCCTCTGACAGGCAGCAAATTACAGCCCAGCCAGGTGGGAGTGGTGGCTACAGCTGGGAAATGATGGTTTACATATTTCAGATAGACATGCTCTCTCCCCAGCACAGCAGCCATCAGTTTGGCAAAGGCAGTTTCCTCGGAGAGATGCGCCACCTTCTGTCAGCCAGCACCACTGCTGGTCCAACTGACAGGTTAAAAATGAAAACATTTTATGGAGAAATCGAATTTATTTGTACTGCTTGGGCAGATTCCCAAAGGAAATCAGCTCTTATACAATTACTTTTTATGTTTATTATAAGAGGTCCTCCCAAGCTACCAACTTTAGGGGGTTGGGGTGCTCTTATGGTGTATTAACAGAGTCTATTTCTTTTGAAAAAGAAAATAGACTCTGTTAAAATAGACTCAAAAAGAAAAATTCTTTTCCTTCTTGAGCAGGAAAAGCAATCAGGAGAACAAGTTCTGATAACATTTGAATGGGAAAATATTAAAGATTTCTGACAAATATATTGAAAGAATAGAAAAGCAGAATTTTGTTGTTGAGGAGATTGGAAGAAAAAGTCCAATTCCTAAGATCTACATTACTGAAAGGGCATTAATTAGCCAAACTTGTCCATAAAATAACAGGATGGTTTGGGTTGGAAGGGATGTTAAAAAACATCTTGTTCCACCCCCTGCCATGGCAGGGACACCTTCCACCATCCCAGGCTGCTCCCAGCCCCACCCAGCCTGGCCTTGGACACTTCCAGGGATCCAGGGGCAGCCCCAGCTGCTCTGGGCACCCTGTGCCAGGGCTGCCCACTCTCACAGGGAATAATTCCTTCCCAAAACCCCTGGAAGTTTGAAGCCATTTCTCCCTGTCTTGTCCAAAGTCCCTCTCCAGCTTTCCTGTAATCCCCCCAGCAGTGTCAGTATTTCTCTCATGCAGGTGTTTCATACCTTCTGCAGAGAATCCAACCCACACCAAATAGGATTTCCTTGTCAGAGAAACAGGGTCTCCATGCAAAATTTGTCTTTTCTTCATTCCTAGCTCCATCAGCTGTACCCCAAGGCACTGGTCCCCATCAAACCCAGTACCTAGGAAGAAGTTGTTCAATGATTGTGTTAGAAAACAGAAGAATTGGCTAAATTAGTTTTGAATCAAAAATTAATTCTAATGCATGAATAGCACTGTCAGACACACAAGTTATTTGATATTTTGGACACACAAGATGTGCATAACAACAACTTCCTTAATTTCCTGCAGTAATTCCTTCTGGCATATCTGAAACCCAAATTTAATTTATTAATTTCACTGTTGCAAAATTCTCCCCTTCCCCAGAGTTTAATCTCAGCATCCCAATATCAAACACAGGCTCTGCTGACAGAAGTCACAGGTCTGTGGGTTGTGATGGATGTGCTTGTAAAAGCATCAACCAGAAGAGGAAAAGGACAAACACCACGAAGAAAAGAAGAAGAAAACACTCTCTGGTGATTACAAACAAATTAACCAGTGTGTGAAGCCAGTGAGAGGTGAAGATTGAAAACAACCCCAGTTCAAAAAAAGACAAAAGAGAGAAAACTACCTCTGTGATAAACAAGCATCAGCTGCTCTCCATGTCCTGCCATGGACACCACTGGGCCTGGGAGACTGAAGATCTCCTTCTGGACTCCTCCAGCTGTGAACACACGGACCAGCAGGGCACTGGTGGCACAGGCAGCCCAGCCCTGACCTAGACAGATGGCCTCAATGTCTTCATCCTTTGGCATATCCACTGTCCACTCCTTGTTGGCATCCCAGGAGCCAAAATGGATGCAGTGGAGCTTGCTAAGGCAGAGACAAAGAACCAACAAACATCTCAACATGAAGTACATACAATATCTGAAAATACACCAGTATAATTAATTTTTGTCAGAGATCTTTGATGGAACTACAGGTGGCACTACAAATTTCAGGTGGTCATTTGCAAAGGTGTTGCTCTTACTGAGGAGCCAGCTTGACCTCCAGCACTGTAGCTTTAAAGTCTCTAAAGTGTGAAGCAGAGAGAGCTGAAAGGTCTGAGAAGAGATTTTTTAGATGGAAGTAGGTAAATGTCCTCCTTGGCACCCTGAATGTCAGCCCTCATTAGAAGTCAGTCATGTTATGCTGTCTTTCAAAGGGAAAAAATATTAGAAACTTCAGTTCTTAATAATTGAAAACTGCCTACGACCAATCCACAGACATCATGCCTTTTGAGAGGTTACCCATTTCCACTGAGGAAAACACTGACACTTTCAAAATGAGACAACAGATAACAGATAATATTTTTAAAGGATGCTTTTCAACTTACCACAAGGCTGTATATGTGAAAATAAGAAAAAAGCTCTTTCTTCAAGATATTTCCACAGAAACCAACAATAAAATACTGTTGAAATTGTTCTTAAATGCAAGAAGAGAGTTTAGCTGGCCCAGCTGCTTAAATCTTTCTGTAGTTTTCTGTGGTTTCATAAACTTGTCTTCTTCACACTTGAAATTCTTATGGGTATCTCCAAAAATCTCCTTAGCAACAGAGTGAAAAGAAATAGCTGAACCCTTATGACTGATCTTTGGTCTGAGCAGACTGAAAAATTATTGTTCATGTTTACAATTTCCTTTGAGTCTGCACTGTGTGAAGTTTCCAGTATACATACACTTGAAAAAGGAATTAAGAAGAAATTCTTAAGAAACAAATTACATTTTTCAATACTCTTGAAGTCTCCAAGTAGGTGGAAGCAAAAATCTTCCTGGAGAGTGGTTCCATTGTCTCAGGTTTAGCTGGGTGTGTATTCCATGTCCATCTGTCAGAGCTGGGGCAGTTCTCTGCTGTTCATTGGGGCAGTTTTTTCTTCATCTCTCCCACAGCCAATCCTCCCTGCAGGAGATCTCTGCTGTCCATGGCCACTGAGTGTCCCTGCAGGGCTGATCCAATCCCATCATCCCATGGGGAGATGCTGCGCCCAGGGGAGGAGCCGAGCATTCCTACCTGGATCCAATCTGAGCTTTGGGACAGCCCAGCAGCCTTTGCCCAGTGCATTGCCAGAGGAGCAGCTTCTGCTGCCCTGCATGGCCAGAGGGAGCCCAGGCCCATCTCCAGCAGCCCTGGAGCTGCAGAGGAAAACTCCCCCCTTGTGCAGGATCCCTGCTCCAGCAGAGCCACAGCTGGCACTGCAGGAGGGCTGAGCCCCCATGGGATGGGGCTGTGCCACCACCTGACACACAGGGGGTCAGGTCCTCTTCTGACTCTCTCAGTGTATTTTTGGCTTGTTGGTTTTTTGTTTGTTTGTTTGTTTGTACTATTGCATTTGTATTTTTAGTTTTCCTAGTAAAGAACTGTTATTCCTGCTCCCATATCTTTACGTGAGAGCTTTGTGATTTCAAAATTATAATAATTCAGAGGGAGGGAGTTTGCATTTTCCATTTCAAGGAAGGCTCCTGCCTTCCTTAGCAGACACCTGTCTTTTCAAACCAAGACACCCATACATAAAAAGCATGATCAAAACCCAAAAAGCTCAGAATCGACAGAAGCCAATAACAAAAGCCGAAATACCTGAAACAAGATAAAAACAGCTCCCTATTATGGGTTTTGCAGAGCAAGACCATGACTTACCTTGCAAGGTCCTCTGTGCTCTCACAGGCCAGCAGGATGGCTTCAGTGGACAGGTCAGCCATGGTGTGGCCCAGGGAGTTGGGGAGGTGAGTGGCATGGTGCACAGAGGTGTCGTGGAACTCGATGTCTATGGCGTTGTCCTGCTCGTCATTGTAGCAGCGAATGATTCCAACCGAATTCCACATCTGGCAGAAGGAACCACACAAAGCCAAAGAAACCCATCAAATCAAATGTCCTAAATCCACCAGATACACTGCCCTAAACCAGCCTGTTGTAATTATTTTATCTGGAACCAGAGTGGGTGGCAGGTTGGAGAAAGATTGGAGACCTGTGAAATCAGGACTTGTGGTTCCTAAAACAGCTGAATTAGGCAGAAAGTAGTTTCACCCTCACTGCTCAGCCATCTTTCTCCCCACCAAATTAAGTGTAAAGAACTTGCAGATAGAAAGAAATAGTGAATGATTAACATACAGGTCTTAACAGCACAAAAATATCCATAGTTCTGACTTAAAAGGAATTTTGAAATTGAATAGCACAGGTACAAACTGCATAGCTTGATTTTATCTCAAAGCAAAGTATTTATTTCTAAAGCAACTGAAATGTAAACCAAAACATTATGCAGTCCTTGCATGAAAACAAAGCTACTTTCCATTATTTAGCTTCACACAGTAAAGTATTAAAAATTATTGGACTAGATTAAAACATGACATGAAATGGACAATATTAAACACAAAATTAATACTTTAAATCTAAATAACCAGCATCTAAATCTAAACAACCACACAAATTTACCATGAATCGATGCATCAGATGCACAGGAGTGGAGCCAGACTGGAAGGGCTTTTGCTTGGGGGTTGGCATTGGCCCATCATAGAAAGGCTGTTGTGTAGATGATGGTGGCAAAGCTGAAAAGCCACCAGTCTGATCATCACCATCATCCTCCTTCTCAAGAAGACCAGAACTAGCTTTTATCAACCCAATATCTAGAAGTAAAAAAAAAAAAAAAAACCAACAAAACTCACACACAGTATTATGATAGAATACAGGTTAAAAATTTTTAAAACAGTCAAGATTTCTCTGGAAAAACAAAGCAAAATATATCTGAGTAGAGGATGCTAAAAGATCATCCCAGGAAAAGAGCTCTGGAAAATCAGTTCATTGTGTACCTAGTGAATTATCATCATCATCATCAATTACTGCCCGTCTCACATGGCCTGGGGGCTGCATAAGGTCATCAGCATCATCCTCATGATCTCCAGTTTTTGGGGAAGAAGGTGGTTCAATCACATCCCCATTTAAATAATCATCATCATCTCCATCAAACAGATCGTTGTAGTCTTTGGCCACTGCACTGGCAACCTACAACCAGATTAGCCATCAGCACAGAACTTCCTTTGGACATGCAGCTCAAGAAATAAATTAACACACAAGAGGGAACTTGTAAAGCACAAAACAAAGTGATCCACATAACCCAAATAATGACATTAATTCAAGAAGTCATTGGCACTGAGCACCTTGTCATTTGGCTTCTCTACATCACCAATATTTTCCAACAGCCCCAGATTTCCTTCATTGTCTGTGTAAGCAATTTGCTTATATTTAGGGTGCCATGCCAGTCCACAAATTGAGTATTTTTTCTCATGCTTCATCCTACAAAGAACATGAAAATAATGGATTTTAGTAAGCTCCTCAGGGCAGAGCCTTCCCCTCCAAGAGTTATTGCAAAAAGAGGTAATTTTTACTTAGTACAAGAAAGTGATATTACACATAATAAGATAATTAATAGGCCAACTTCAGAGTAAACAGCTGCTATAAAAATAGAGCAAGTCTTCCTTTTCTATGAAGAAAATAATTTAAGGTTTAAAAATCAATCAGAATCATATCCTTAAAACAACAGCTTCCTGATACACATTTAGAAGACAAAGGAACTCTCAGCACTTATTTATTCCAGAACCATCCAGTTACAGAAAGAACATTATTTGTTTCTCTTGAATAAACTGATAAATTAATCCTCTATCTTTTCCACACTTAACGCTTACAAAAATCATCCCATTAATTATTTACATAATCTGTCAATAATTCTTAACATAGAGAGTTACAATCATGTTTCTTACACAGAATATCCAGATAATTCTCTTCTTCTCTACCTAATTGAATAATACCTTTGATTTTCATTGAGGGGATATTTAGGGTTTTTTAAGAGCTTTAATTAACCAAATTGCGTTTGCCAGTCTGTCCTTTTTGGCCTACAGGTGAGGATGGCTGACTGACTGAGCTATGTTTCCCTTTCCCTCTAGAAAACTTGTTACTGGGGTCTGGGATGAGAGGAAAATTTGTTTCTATCAAAGCTATTGTTTAATCAATCATCAGTTTCAAAAATAATAACAGATATACACAAAAAGAAAGATTCTGGGATTTGAACAAAATTCTCATTCAAGTCCCTTCCCTAAGGTGCCTGACAGGTTAAAGCAGAAAACCCTGAAAATCTCAGAGTTTTTCAAGAGGCAGAGTTCTACATTTGCACAAAAAAAGTTTTACAGAAAAGACAAAAAAATTCTATTTTGAGAAAAAGAGATGAATTTGGGGATTTATGGAACAACACTGAATACCTCTCTATGCACTGCTGGGTTTCCACATTCCACACCACTAAATTCCCATCCACACTTCCAGCTGCCAGGAACTGCCCACAAGGAGACCAGACCACAACATTCAAGGGCTAAGGAAAAAATATAAAACAAATTATAATAAAAAGTAACCAATGCATGCACAGCATTCCTATTCTGGAGCTTAAAACAAACAGATATTCTGGAATAAAAAGATGAATAATCATCTTTAGCAGACTATATTCAGCCTCCTGTATATGGGATGGGGTTAAGTAACTCTTTTTCTTTAAAAACTATTATAAAAAGAGTTGCTTAAAAAAAACACTCTTTAAGATAGCACACCTATTTTTGTTTCAGAATATGCATCTTCTGTCATTAAACAGTGCCATGAGGACAAACAAAACCCAATTCTAGACATGCAGAAACAAGCAGAGTGTATTTTGCAAACTCAGCACTAAACATTGCTTTATTTTGAACTTCATACAGTCCCATAAATTAAAATCCAAGGCTGTGTGTTCTGCATCTTAATAACACTAGAAGGTGGTGCTCTTCAACCCAAAAATTCCCAAGTACACAGTGAGGCCAAAAGAAAGAAGGTGGCACAGTCAGGTCTACTAAATTTTAGCTCAATAAAATAGAAAATGAACAACTGACATCTCTGCTCCATACAGAAATAATACTCCTGACATTTTCTCTAAAAAGCTCTGTATTTAGAGCAATTTGTGGAAACAGATGCTCTTCAGCTGCAGTGGGTGAGTCACCAGGAGACTTTAGAGACCTGGTGGGTTACTATAAATGAAGGAGGGGAATCACATGGAGGTGTTTGACACCATTCAGCATCTCTGCCCTGTTTTGCAACAGAAAGCAACAGGATCAGAAATTAAACAGAAAATGTGAAAAATAATTACCAAGAGAAGGTGGCCAGGGAGAGGTACTGTGCAGAAAGCAACTTCTTGCAGAATAACATTTAAATTGCAGAGTATTTAACAAGCCCCTGGTTTCTGCACCTACCTGTGTGATGGAGGCATCTGACAGATCAAATTGACTATCCCAGGTCTCTCTTCTGAACAGTTCAACAACTTTATCTACAGGAACTGCCAGCAGCTGCTCAAAGGAAAAATATTACACCATTTAGAACAAGTTACCTGTCAAACAGAACACTCAAGCAGCACATTTCCCTCATTCAGGAGCCTCACAGATGTGACTGCCTCAGGATTTAACAGCTTTCTAACATCCCAGCCATGCCAACTGAGAGAGCAAGCTGAAGTAATTTAAATTACAAGGTTCTTTAATGCTTTCCACAGGCAACAGAGCAAAACATGCCTGTTTTTACTGTAATCTTAATTTCCTTCTGGCAGAAAACTGCACCATAAGGTTATAGGTTCTTATTTATCAAAACATGACATGCACACACACATAAGTTTTCAATGCCCTGAGCACAAGGTTTAGATGATTCTTTACCCTCCCTCCCCAAACTCCTTTTGATCAGGTTACAATTTCTCAATTAATCTGATTTGAATAGCTGATTCCTAAACCAGCTCATTTCATTTTCCATCAAACTACATTGATTTTACTGGCTGGTTATTTCTTTAGGATCTGTTTTTGTTAGGATTCCAACAATTTGCTTTGTAAGAGAAGCAAGACAACTGCTTACATTTTGAATACATGTGTGTGTGAAGAATTAAAAAATGGAAAGTATTTGGTTTTCTGCAATATGGATATTGAAACAATTTGTACTGAGGGTGACATTCACTCTTCCATGGAAAATTGATACATAACACTGTCATAGCAGCCAGGGATTTTGAAGAATCATGGAATCTTTACCATGATTTTGAAGAATCATGGAATCTTTTCCACTTAGGTTGGAAAAACCCTCTAAGGTGATCAAGTCCAACCATTACCCTGACAGTGTCATCTTCACCACTAACCCCTGTCCCCAAGTGCCACATCCACACAGCTTTTCAATCCCTCCAGGGATGGGCACTCCACCACTGCCCTGGGCAGCTGTGCCATGTCTGACAACCCTTTTGGTGAGGAAATTTTCCCTAATATCCAACCTAAACCTCCCCTGATGCAAACTGAGGCCCTTTCCTCTTGTCCTGATGTTTGTGACCTGGGAGAAGACACCAACCCCACCTGGCTGCAACTTTGATCTTCAGGTGAAAAGAAAGGGAGCAACTTACTGAAGAAATATTTACTGACTAGAGGAAAATTGACTCAAAGCAGAGAAGGACAGGACTCCTGTGATGCTCTGTTGTGAACAATTTGATTACTTCCCTCGTGTACAATGTTCCTTCCTATTCAAGCACACCAAGACTGTTTAATGCTGGTTAGGGATGACAGCTGAACTCCTGCCAAACTCAGTCTGGAGCTTAAACAAGGAGCCATTTCCAGCTTTTTATGTTTCCTAAAAGTGAACTTCACCCCAAATATTTTCTTTACTCCTAGGAGGTACAATTTGGGCTTGCCCAGATTGAATTCTACCAGAGGCAAAAGAAGGATTAAGATGTGATAAAAGAATGTCACTTACCTTGCCAGTGCCAGGTTGCCAGGCAAGCCTGCAGATTGATTTAGCATTTATCACATCATTGCATTTCTGCAGCAGCAGCCAGCTTGTTGTGCATGTCTGAAAACAAAATTTAAAAAAAATAAGCTTTTTAGCAAAGAAAAAATCTGCTGGTTAGGACAAATTCTTAAAGGAAACTGGTGAGGAAAAAAAAAAAAAACCAAAAGGAATAAATAGATCTGAACTGAAATAATCTCTTTCATAAAAATACAGTAGTACATACTGCCTTAAAAATAATTTGTCAATGTAGCCCTGAAACTATTTTAATGACAATAAAACTACTTGTAACAGAAATAAGATCACAGAACATGTATTTTTAACCAAGTACAGAACAAATGAGCCCATCTATTCTTAGGTTATAGAGAAATGTGGCCAAAAAGCATTTGTCAAACCCAGATAAACTGCAGCAAGGTGACACAGCACAGCCTGAATATGGTCCCAGCTGTAGAAAGAATAAATGGCTGTAATCTCAAATCCCAGCCCAGATTCATGCATCAAACTGCCCCAACCCTGGAACATTCTCAATGTAATTTCCCCAGAAGGCAGCCACTGTCAGTCTGGAACATGAGATTTCACACAACTATGCTCGTGTCATAAAAAAGTAGCAAGCCACAAGTGTGGGGGGGATATTTTCAACTGCACTTACAGGAATAATTCCACAGGGATTCTTATTCCAGTCAGTGGCATTTAGCAAAACTAATTCCATATCCATATGCAGAACTGCCTTATTAAAGCCTTCACCTAAGTTCCTTAGAGTTCTAAGAGCAGAGGCTAAATGTGTTTACTACAGTTAATAAATTGTTTATTATAATCAAAATTCCTCAGTGCTGAAATTCTGAAATGAGGATTCTGATGTCAGTTGCTATCCTCATTTTGTCCTTGGCACTTACAGTGTTGGCCAATTAGGAGAGATGAACAGAAGGAATCAGGGATTTCACAGGCAGGAAGAACAAAACACAGCTACCCAGGCAACATTTCATAATCAGGTTTTGGAATTTCTCCCAGAAGCAGATAGAAGTATTCTGTGAAGTGTAGCTAGATTTCATCCCCAAAAGGAAAATCCTACTCCAGGAGGGTTATTTCAGTCCAGCTCTTCTTGCTGTCTGTGAAATCCTGGATTGCTTAGGAAAGATTTCATGTGGAAAGGGCAGCCTTTACCTGATCTGCAATGCTCCAGACTCTGACAGAACCATCACAGCTCGCCGAGGCCTCGGTGAGAGAATGGAGTAAACAAATTAATAATTAAAGACATGGAGAAATTAATGCTACAGAATTGAAAAATCCCTATAACCAATGCCACACACACAGGATACACAGACAGCTTTAAGAAGAAAACCTCTCTATTTAAACCACTTTAAGATTTAAAAATTTCCAATGCTGTCATCTTGGAGCTGTACTTAGTTCCAAGCTGCTGTAATTACAAACTCTCACACTTCAAGTGAGCAATTTATTTGCAAAAGAGGCTCAAAATTAATATTACATATCTTTAGTGAGGCACCTTTTCTCCTCTAAATTAGATTCCAGAAGAACACAGACAGTAACTGATTAGTAAAGCAAAGACTGAGTTCTCCTGGGAGGCAACAAGTTGTGACAGACTCCATCACCAGCAAGGTCAGATGAAATGAAATTGTCTCATCTGCCCAGCCATTGGTTGGTTTTTTTGGTAAAAAAAAAAATCTAATTTTTTCCCCCCCCCAAGGAAAATGAGATTCAAAGCAGAAAGCAAATAAGAAAAGTTTATTTTTACCAGGTAAACATCCTTGGGGTCAAAAGAAAGGCTTAAAACAGGAGCATCGTGTCCTCGGAATGTTTTCTGCTTGCTGCTATCAGTCACCTCCACAACTTTGATCATGAAGTCACTGCAGATCACAATGACATAAAATTGTTAACATTGCTATTAACAATGACAAACTATGGTTTTATGGCAATAAAAATAGGGCATTAAATATCTTTTGGGGAAACTACAGCTCTCAACAATATATGATGTAATGGAAAATGAGAATCTTGAGGATTGTTACAATAGGAGTCAGGCCAGACTGGTTTTAGCAGAAAATTATTTTTGTTCTTATCAAAATTCATAAAATATGGTTGTTTTTTGAAAAATATATTACACACACACAGACCATGTATCTCTTCAATATAATATTCTACATGATCTAATAAAAATATCTGCTCAGATATCAGAGAGCTGATGATTTAACAAGAACTATCTACTGAGTGGGACCAATATTCATTAATAGAATTATTTGGCCAAGTGGCTTTTAAAAATAAAATTGTGCAAGTAGTTTATTTTGTGTGATTTTTTAACAGGATTTCTAAGACTATTTAGTGTATCAGATACAATAGGAGAATTTTAACAGTTTCATTCCTTCTTCCAAAATTGCAGCCAATGCTGCTGGTTAATCAAAATATCAATCCTAACTCCTAAGACAAAGAGCTCCTGTGATAAACTTCCAGTATCACTCCCTCTGAAACCTCATTGCAATACCCTCAGAAATTTCATTTTAAGACCTAATTCTATAGGGTTAACCATTACTTTTAACCTTTTTCATGTACTTCATGAGAACTTTGGCAGCCAGTTGGATGTTAAATTTATATACAACTGAAGTTTGAAGATTTCATGTAAAAATGGAGAAATCTGGGACAAATAAAAGCAATTCTTCTCAGCTGCACTCCCACATTTCATGGCTTTCACCATTCTCCTTTAGTATGACACAAAGACCTCACTGAGGGGTGGCCTGACAGTCTTGTGAGCTCTTTTTCCTAAAAATGTGGGAGCCCCAGCCAGGCTGCAGGAGTTCTGGGGGGTTATAAAAGTTTTAGAAACAGCAAAGAGTTTGCTGCCTGCCTAATCTCTCTAATCAAAGCTGGATCCTGGGGCAGAGCTGTTCTCTCAGAAACAAGCACTGGCAGAGGGCCCAAAGCCATGATCCCTGTCAGATTTGGAGATTACAGTGGTTACTGCCCAGCTTCCCTCCCAGTTTTGCTGGAGCTGCTGCCAGAGTTCACAGTCCAGCACGTTCATCTAAAATGCTTTTCTGGTTCAATTCACACTTAGAGGAGTCAGGAAGCTGATCTCTGCCATCTCCCCTGTGGAGCAAAATTCCAGAAGAGAGGCAAGCAGGCAGTTTGAATTAGCTGTGACTGCCCAAAGAGTTCACCAAATCCAATTAAGAATCACCTGAGCCTTAAATACGTGAAAAAAAAAAAAAAACAAAACCCAACCAAACAAAAAACCCATTGCCTGTTGGCTATTTTGCTTCCTCTGTTAAAAGACTAGAGTATATTCTGTAAAAGCACACATGCTGCCCTAAGAAAAGAACTAAACTACATATTAAATTCCCCTCAGGCAAATCTTGAAAGTGTCATCTGTTATCATTTGGCAGATCAGTGATGCTTATGCCAGAGAATGACTCAAAGCTCTCACACAAATCAGAACCAATCTAACTTTTAGATGTGCACATTCATCTGCAGCTCCATGATCCTGAGCAGCTGGGACATCATCCTCAGCTCCCAGTGACAAAACCCTCTCTGAGAGGAGACACCCACAAGGGTGAACACTTGTCCTTCAGACTGAGAGCTGAAAACACTCAAGGCTCCTAAAGAAAAGAAACTATTTCACAACACCAGACTCCCATATAAAACTATGTGGTGGATCAAGTATCTCCCAGAGCATTGTTTCCTAAACTCCTCTTCATTCCTTTCTTCCCCTCCACCCCCCTGAAGGAATTTTCCAGCCCTCAGAGGTTTGTGGATTCATGACCTCGTGGGTAACAACCAGCCTGTGAGGAAATTTCCAGATTCTGAAGGGCAGCAGTGCTTTTCCTCACACATTACCTGGAGCCAGCAGCAACTTTGGTGCCATCAGGACTAAAGGTGACGTGGTTGACAGGCATGGTGAAACGAGTGAGGATCCCATCTGGAGCTCCCTCAGGAAATGTGTGGATCTGGACAGTGTTGTTGGAGACTGCTGTGATCAGCCTTCCATTCTGACAACAAAATCAGCCACAAAATCTGTCACTGAAAACACATTTATGCCACAGAGACAAAAATCCCACTCTGATGTCCCAAATATTTTGTCAAATTATTCATTTATTTATTAATTTCATTCATTTATTCATTCTTCATTCATTTCAAAAATGTCTGACAGTACGAGTACTACAAGAAATACTCTTTAACTTATATTTTTTCCACCCAAAAATATAGACAACCATAGTAACTTTAATAAATAATCACTTTAACCAAACTAACTTGCATGATATTTAGATCTGCTGCAGCATCAGGAGAGGGCACCCTTGGACTGGAATTCTCAGTTAAATTCCACCAGGGGAAGATGAGAAGTTCATGAACTATAGCTCAGTTCTTTGCAGAAAACAAAAGGCAGATGCTTACTAAAAATTAATCCAGATTTTATAAAGTGCTAAACAAAATAATTATCCCATTCTTGGAAAATAATACCTCTCTGAGTGACAACACTATTCCTCAGTTGTACACAGCAATAAAACTTTAGAATTAATATAAAGAAATGCCTTATTTTCTTTTTTATTGTGTGTATTTTTTTGGGAGGAGGCAGTATTGCAGTTGGGGGTTTTTGTTGAGGTGTATAAAATTATAGTAAAAATCCTGAAGGTAAAGGAAGCAGCAGTCAGTACTGAATGACCTAAAAAAATAAGAGACTAGATTTATTACCTAGATTACATCAACATCTCAGAACAGCCCCTCATGGCATTTCATTAATGATGGGTAATTTTTGAAAAAGGATTTCCTGACATTTAAGTCTCCCACTGCTTAAAAATAAAACATCCCTCAAAACTAGGAGCACCTTTGTCAATTTTTTCCAAGATTTTTCCTCATCTCTTCTTTAACAGATTTAGCAATTTCTGGCTCTGCCACTGATTTGCTAAGAGAACCCATTCAAGAAATGTGGTTGGTTTGTGAAACAATAATTAATGTGAGGGAAATCTACAGAAAAATACCCTAAATATCAATGATGAAAATAGATTTTACAGGTATTGAGGGATACATGAGGTATATTAAAAAGGACATAAGAAGGAGGATTCAATTAAGGCAGTAATTCTGAATAAGACTTCAAATGATGATTCTTACAATGCAATACAAATATGTTAATACTCATTTATTTCCTCTTTCATACTTCTCTATTAAATCACAAGTAGTTAAAAAACTATCTTAAAATTTCTCTTTATCACTGCCAGGTTAAATACACAACACTTGTAGAAGTGATGTAGACTTCTGGAAGTCTTCTCTTCTAAAATTGCCACAAAGACAATATTTTAGACCCACTATGATTAATGTAATATAAAAAAAATTGGACATGAAGGAAACAATGTCACAATTCTCACATTCTCATGAATGTGCTTAGTAAAAATAATTATTTTCTGTTATATAAATCCTCACTTCAGGGACACCAGGTCAGAGGCATCTTTAGGCCAAACAACAATTTTGAGTGAAACATCAACCAATTGTTAAAAAAAGTGTTACCAAACCATTATTCACTTTGTGAAAGCAAGTTTTGATTAATACAGATTATAATTCCTTGGACTTTAACACAGGCCCACATAAAACAACCTCTTGGCTTTCTTCCTAATACTTGATGATCACATCCTATGTTGGGAAAATTCTTGCAACTCACATGGTGAGAAAACACTGAAACAGCCTAAAAAGTTCACTGAATAATTAGCTTAATCTGCTGGGTTTGTTTCTCAGAAAGGAGATCAAAGTCAGAAATTAATATGACTGAATGTGAAGGAAGAGGAGGGAACAAAGCATTACACAAGTTAGTGTAAGTTATCATTCCTTTACAGCTGTGTATGGGGTAGAATGAATTGTCAGAGGTAATTCCTGTTTATTGTTACCCACAGAGGCAGCATCCCTGAGCTGGCAGATCCACAGTCTGGAGGAAGATCCAGAATCTGGAGGAAGATCCACGACTGTGAGGAGCTGTGTTAACAACCCTACCTTTAGAGCACATGAGTAGGCCTTTTCTCCCACATTAATGGACTTTGGATCATCATCATCCAGGTTTTCCCAAATCCTAACATCTCCATCACTGCCACAAGTCACAATGCAGCTGTGGAAACACACAGGATTTGTTAACATCCAGGAGTCTGCATCCTTTCTGAAGCATTTGGTTGGAAGGCCTAATGAGGCTTTTTGTGGTTTCAAGGGATTGTTACCAGACCATCTCTAATGAACTGTCTTTGCAATGGTAATGAACTTAAGAAAGGAATAAAATAATATGAACTTTAACCATAACCAGTATATATAAAATGGATCCTCTAGGATTGTTTTGAGAGGGCTTGGGTTTTTTTTTTAGTTTACTTTTTAGTCTATAAAAAGGTAATACTAAATATATAGTTTGTATTTATACATTCAACAACTAGCACAAGGAAGAGATGAAAATATAGCAATCCCAATATTGCATTCCTTCAACTATATTTTTAATTTCTTAGTGCATACATAAACGTATTTACTCCCACACTACACTGATTTCTGCTAAAATATATGAAGTCACTCTCATAAAATGTGCATCTAGAGTTTTTAAATATATAATACTTACTATATATATGTACACATGGGGATATATATATATATATATATGCTTTACATTTAAGTTATAAATCAATCACTTCCAAAATCAGAGCACTTAAATATGGCACACAGCCAGTTGTCAGCACAGGCAAAACCCAAAGGATTTCTTGAACCATGCCAGGCCATAAATCCATCCCAGTATCTCACACAGCAGTGGCTGATATAGAAACTTACAGAATCATTCAGATTGAAAAAGCCCTCTAAGATCGAGTCCAATCACTCCCCCAGTACTGCCAAGGTCACCACCAATCCATGTCCCCAAGTGCCACATCCACACAGCTTTTAAATCCCCCCAGGGATGGGGACTCCACCACTGCCCTGGGCAGCTGTGCCAATGCCTGACCACTCTTTTAGAGAGGAAATTTTTCCTGACACCAAACTGCTGGGAAAGCATCAGACAGGAACAAGCCCAGCCCTCTCTGGGCTCTGGAACGGGGCTGTTACCTGCCGGTGTCATCGAAGCAGACATCGGTGTGTCCCTCGGTGTGCCCGTACCGCATTGGCTTCTGCTTTGATGGCATCTCTGCTCCCACCTGTCTGCTCATGGAGAGGAAAAAAGAGGAGAAATAACATCAGTTAAAGGGAAACACTTTGGGAAGAGCATCAGATGGGGGGACAAGGTGAGAGCTGCTGGGACACCCACCCGTTCAACCACCTGCGGGGATGGGGACACAGGATGGGAGATGAGGACACTGTGGGGATGAGGACATTGCTGGGAGGGGAGCAGGGGACACTGCAGGGATGGTGACATCACAGGGATGAGGGCACGGGGATGGGAGATGAGGACACACTGATGAGGTCACGGGGACACTGTAGGGATGATAGGGATGTAGGGACACTGAGATCAAGGTGATGGGAACACAGAGTTAGGGGTTGCCACAGGGATGGGGGAATCGGGAAAAAGACCTGGGGATAGGAGATGGGGACATTGAATATTGCAGGGATGAGGGACACGCTGATGAGGTCACGGGGTAGGAGATGGGGACACTGTAGGGAGGGTGACATTTCAGGGACGGGGATATCGCGGGGATGGGAGATGGGGACATGGGGATAGGGAGCGTGAGGATGGGGACACCGCGGGGATGGGGACACAGGGATAGGGAGCGTGAAGATGGGGACACCGTGGGGATGGGGACACAGGGATAGGGGGTGTGAGGATGGGGACACCGCGGGGATGGGGACACAGGGATAGGGGTGTGAGGATGGGGACACCGTGGGGACGCGGGCCCGGGTTACCGAGGCCCGGAGGGGCCTGGCACGCCGGGGCCTCTCCCTCGGCCGTCCCAGGGCAGGCCGGACGAGCCGCCCGGCGGACCCCGGCAGGGACCCCCGTTCCCCGCGGCTGCCGCCGCTCCGGAAAGGTCCCGGTGGGGCTGTCCCCGCCATCCCTCCCTGTCCCCGTCTCTCCCGCCGCTCACCGCGGGCCCCGCCGCCCGTTCGAGCCTTCCCGCGCCCGCCGCCGCCGCTCCGCCCTCGCTGGGCCGGGCCCGAGCCGTCAGCGCCGGGGCGGGGCCGGGGCGGGCGCGGGGCGGCCCCGGCAGCGGGGATGGCGGCGGCGGCGGCCGGGTGAGGGGCCGCGGCTGGCAGCGCCGAGCCCGCCGAGCGCCGGCAGCCGGCTGGGGACAGAGAGAGAGCGCCGGCCCCGCGGGCAGCGCCCGCCGCACCACCGTGAGTTGGGGCCGGGCCGGCGGGGACGGGGCTGAGGGGCGGCAGGCGGGGGTGAGCTGGGGAAATCGGGGTCTCCTGTCACCGGCGGGGCTCGGGGCTGCGCCCTGCCAGTCCCCGGGAGGCTCGGACTGGGTCTTCGGTCACCGGTGGGGGTGGCCGGGGGTCCGCCCTCTGTCACCGCGGTGCTCGGAGCGGGGTCAGCGCTGTCCCCCGGGGGGACTCGGTCCAGGCTCTGCTGTCACCGGGGTAACTCGACAAGGAGCTGAGCCTTGTCACCGGGGGAGGCTTGGCCCGGGCTCTGCTGTCCCTGGGGTCTGAGCCGCTGTCAGTGCCCGGGGGGCTCGGGGGTCTCCTGGCACCGGGGGCGCTCAGCCCGGGGTCTCCGCTCACCGCGGGGGGATCCGGTCCGAGGTCTTCGCTCTGTCACCGGGGGGTTCGGTCTGTGTGCTTCCCCTCTGAAAAACCCCGTGCCCGACGTATGTACCCGAACACAAACAGGGCACATTCATTCCCGGCTTATCCTTAAATCTGTATGGATCTAATGGCAGCTCCTCCAGAGGCACAGGGGAAAAGCCTCTGCCCTCCGCCCCGCTTGGGCAGCACCCCCATAACAGCGGGGGCTGTGCTCACCCAGCCGCAGCAGGACCTGTCCCTTTGGAGATCCTTATGGTCATTATGGAATTACTCTGGAATTCCAGCCATCCTGATGCCTGTGCGAGGTGGAGTTGACAGCAGTGGTAGTCAGGCAGGTAGCGATTGCACTGCAAAAATCATTCAGCTATATTTTTTTTTTTTAGCTGAAAAATAGAAAGAAAGCATCCTGGCTAATCTCTTGAAGGATTAAAAAACGCTAGAATTGAACATAACTGAAATAAAGTGGGAAAAACAGCGTTATCTGTTTTCCCTTTATGTAGCTTTAATGATCTGGCCCAGTTTATTCCTGTTTCTAAGAAAAAATTGCTTCCAGGAAAAGCCCTTTTATCTTCAGTTTTGCTCTGCAGCGGGGTTATTGGTTGTTGGGGTGAGCAGAGTAATTTATTTATATTGGAAATGTGTTTCTCTCTAACACTCACATTGCTGGTAGTTTCATGAATGAATAAGTGACAGGATTACAAAGCAGGCACACTTCTTTAAAAAAAATATAGAAATATGGCCAGATTTCATTATTAAACCTCGTGGAAGCTGTGTAGAGACATGTTTTCCATGGGTGTATCCTACATATTTCAGTAAATCGTGATTTCTGGCGAGGATAATGTGTTCTAGAGAAATGATTCGCAGCTGAACTGCTTATCAGATGAGTGGGAAGACCAAGCTATTCCTGCTGCAAGCCGCTGCCTGGGATGGAGACAAATGCCTGTCAAATGTGTTTATTTTTCTTAATCACTTTAATTTTCAGAGTCTCCGATAGAAACTGCACTTAAAGTGTTTTGCAGTACGAAAGCCATTTTACGTTCGCTTCTATGTAACAACGAATTTCCTTGTCTGGAGGTGCTGCCTGCTGGGATCACTCTTTGAACAGCAGAGGAAAAATGGGGGGAGGTTTTTCAGGGGGAGCTTTTTCAGGGGTGGTCACTTGTCCAAGGGACTGCAGGCGCTGTGGCTTTGTCTGAAGTGACGAGGCACCAAATGCAAAGTTAATACGAGTTTAAATCCGGTTGGGAACTCGGGCTGCTGCTGCCTTGATTATTAGGTGTGAGTGGCTGCGAGCCGGGAATTGCTGCTCTCCCCTCGGTTTCTGGGTGGAGCACGGAGTGTTGGTCATGGACCATAAAGCTTTCACTGATTTAGTGCCGGAGAGGCCGCTGAGCTTTGCCTGCATCTCTCCTGCCACGCTTAATGAGCAGAGCTTCATTAAGGCAGGAGATAGGAGCAGCCCTCACCTCTGGCACCTGCTGCCAGCTCAGTTCCACCTCCTGGGAGTGAATAAAATATCCCCCGTGCTGGGGTTAGCTGGGCATGCCCCCCCCTCCTCCTACAGTTCTGGGGATAAATCAAAGGTGTTTCCAAGGAAGAAATATTTAGGTTGCAAATGGTACCTTTAGAAAGTCTTTTTCTTTTTTGTGTCTATGTGTGATAATTGCTTTAATTTGCTGTAAAGGCCTCTGGAGTCAAGCTTAGGTATTTTTAGATGGTATCATAAATCAAATTAAAGCCAGAACTGAAGAAAAATAATTTAAGACAAAGGAATTGAGATTTATTGTTATCCTTAGTAGGTTGGAAGGTCAGGTTTTAAAATGTGGTCTTGTGGCCAAAATCTAATTGGGAGAAATTAATGAAAGCAGCTTGTGACCAGTGAGATTTTGTTTTAAAATAACTTTCATGTAAGCTATGAAAGAAAAAGCACTCCAGTTTATTGCAGCTTGCTCTTCTCTCTCAAGATTTTATCGGCTCTACAAAATCAACTTCCATAACAATTCCAAAATTGATTCATTGTTCTTTGTGAGCCTTCTTTTGTTGTTTAATTAGAGGAACAATACAGCAACGCTTCGTGTGCTTGGACAGAAAACTTTCCAAGTACTTCCTGCACTAGGAGGGTTGTGCAGTGAGGGAGCACCAGAGAGGTGGTGGCACCTTCATCCTGGGAGCTTTTCAGGACATGGCCAGGCTCCCCTGAGCCCACACTGGCAGCAATCCCACTCCAAGGGGGAGGCTGGGCTGGAGACCCCCCACCATCTGCTCCTTCTTTATACAGAAAGGGAAGCAGCCTGATGAAGAGGACTGTTGGGCTAGAGGCAAGGATCCAGCAGCTCAGGACAGAAGTATCTGGTTAAAGCAGTTCAGTGTTCAAGTATTTATTGAATAAATGAAAAAAAAAGAGCTGTCTACATGTATGGTATTGGCATTATTGATTAGACATATGGCGAGGCTGTCGCTGTCTTATCACAGCTGTGGCTTGCAGCCTACCCCTGCCTAGGAGGGAGTATTGTTATCCCTCCAAACAGCAGCTGGATATTGGTTTTAGTCTGGGCTTGAAGTCTCAGGGTAGAGGCATCAGCTGCTGAAAGAAAAAGCACTTTGTCTGCAGACAAGAGAGAGGAACTTGTGAAGGAGGGAGCACAAAACCAACAGCAAAAGCCACCCAGCTCTCTGCCTGTCCTCAGGGACTGTAGCTGTGACAGTGCTGGGTAACCTTGGACTACCAGCCGGGTCCTGTGGCCCAAAGTGAACTCTGCTCATCCCCCCATGTGTGTTTTTATCTTTGCTGTTTCCTTAGGGGAAAGGGTTTCCAGCAGAAGGGTTTTCTCAAATCTGCCATCATCGGAGATGCCTGAGGTGCCCCCGTGCAGGATGAGGCTTTTGCAGGCCTCATTATTTCTCCCAAAAAAGAGCTCAGACCTGATGTGTGTGAGCTGCACAGTGCTAGACTCCTCCATTTAACCTTCCCCTCTAGGGAAAAGTACACTCTGTGTTCCTTCTCTTTTATCCTTGCCCTCCTGTCCTGCTCTTCCAGCAGCTCTCTGGCCATTAATGGAGGTACGTGGCATTTCCCTTGGATGCTGCCGTGAAAGGAAGAGCTGCTTTAGATGGATGGCCCCAAGTGATAATAGAGCACTGAATGCCTTCCCTGCCCTTTATGCCTTTCTCTTCCTGACACTTTAATTATTTTTGCTCCCCATTTTATTGGTGGGGCTGTGAATCGCTGATCCAGAAGGGTATGAAGGTGTGATCCCTGGCTGTAATGCCAAACAGTGGGATTTGGGAGGCGGCTCTCCCACAGCACATGGGGAGAGCACATGCTCAGGTTCAAACCTGGCTTTAGTAGGATGACATCCCTTTTTTCTTCATTTGTTCCCTGCTCTTTTCACAGCTCTAGTGCTCTGTCTGATTAGCAATTCCTGCTCTGACGTGGCAGAAGCGGCGCCTGGGCTCCAGCAGCCCTTCAAACCCCAGGGAAGCAGCTCTGGCTAATGGTGCGTGGCTTTGCAGCATCACATGCTGCTTCCCCAGCTTCTCTTTCAGGGTTCAGGTACCACTAATGATTCATGACAGGAGAAAGGTACAAAGGGGAAGGTGGCTTTACAGCTCAATACAATAGCAGCACAGAAATTCCATAAAACCCAAGCTTCTTTCAGTTGGAAGGCTGAAGTTAGGAGATAACAGGCACTTCTGGGCTTTGTATGTTTTGCAGTTTTTAATTAAAAGCCCAAAATCTGCATGTTCTTATTCCTTATATGGGCTGGATGAGCAGAATGAGATAATTGAAGGTTTCAAAAGCAATTACAAACTGTCACATCCTAATTTTTAAGTACTTGACTTTGCAACCTCAGTGATATCTCTCTGTCCAATTAAAAATCCCATATATAGACAATTAATGTGTTTTACTACAGGATGAATCTAAAAACTTTTTGTCTTCAGTGACTTCAAGCTATCACCAGGGTAAATGAGATTGCTTTTTTTCTCTCTTTTTTTTGAATTGTGGAGAAAATTCTCTGCTTCACTCTAGGTATTGCTGGATGAAAAATATCAAGGTTCCAAAAGCAATCAATGAACCAATCCTGGTCTAAATAAAGATGTTTTGAGTCTCATATGCACATGTTTCCTTTCTCCTGTCTTCATTGTGTCTCGCCATGCTTTCACTGAAAAGCAATTTGCCAAACCCTGAGAGAAGAAAAATGAATCTTTAGTTTATTCTTTGATTTGTAATTGCTGAAATATGGATCCTTTCCTGTGATTCCTCTTGGTACCAGCGAGGTTTGATATTCATCTGCATTGCTCTGATGCCATTTTTCTTTCCAGCATATTCCCAATATTGAACCTCTCTTACCTTCCTTCTACATTTCTTCATCTCCTCCCTTCCCCTGCCTTTTCCTTTCCCCCACAGCTCTCAGGTCTGCGGGTTTTAAATAAGGAATGCAATGTGAAAAATTCCTGGGTGAAAGTTCCATCTGGGATGCATTTGGCCCACAGATTGCATGTGAGCCTTTTGGCAAGGCTGTCTTGTTCTTTTACTGAAAGCAGAGGCTCGAACTCAGCCTGCGCAGAGCAGCCCCGGGGGACTGCAGAGAGGTTGTGTCATGCTGGCTAATCCTGATGATGAGAATGGATTGAATGGAGAGAGGAAGTGGATGCCCTTTTCTTTTCCTGCTTAGTATTTACCATGTCAATTAGTTGTAAAAAAAGTCCAAAACCCCAAAACAACACAGAAAAACCCACAGCTGAAAAAAAAGCCCCGGTGCAACAGAGGAGCTGTGCATGATTTTGGTGCAGAAGCATCACAGAATCATAGAATATCCTGATTATGATAAGTGATGGGAAATATTTCTACATCCTGCCATGCCTCAGGGGGTACAGCATCCATATCATATTGCTATCTATGTATCTTGAAAAAATTCTGCTCCACTTTCAACTGGGTAATCAAAAGAGGATTTTTTTCATCTTTTTTTCAAAGTGCAGCAGTCAAAAAGAAACCTCTTATCTATTTGAGAATTCAATATAACTTTGGAAACAAAAGAAAATGAAATCAGCAACCGTAGGTCTCAAAGCAACACTGATTTTAATAATGTAAACTTCCTTCTCTAATGAGTAATAAGCAGTTCCATCTTTCACAGCCTTTTAAAATTGCTTTTAGTAAGGGGCTGGATTGTTTTAATCCTTTTCAGTATGTAAAGCCCCAGATATTTCAATCCCTTAGGGCCTCAGTATTTCCTAGCTCCCTTCCTTTGAAAAGGCAGAGGAAAACAGCTTTCAGAAAACTGACAGAATCTGTGACTGATAAAATTTAGGTGGTTTTTTTTTTTTTTATCCCGAAAGTGACCCAAAAGTGTCAGTTAAGAAAAAGATCTCTGGCATCCCATCCTGTGGATTAGTAGCAAACAGGCATATCATCTAGGTACAGTAGCTCTTTGTACTCTGACCTACTTGTTTCTGTTCTGGTTTGTTCCTTCTTGAAAGGTTATTTGGAAGAGATGCAGGATTTGCTCCATAAACAGCTAAAGCAGTATCACCTGCCCCAGGAAGGGTTTCCTTCTGAAATGGGCCCTGGCACAATGAGGTTGCCAACGCCTAAAACGTTCCGCTCTGCTGCATAATCTGAATGAAAACTCAACAAATATGTTAAGGTAGTTTTTTCTGGAGGATGCTTTTCCCAAGGAAGGGTTAAGGGAGTTTTTTCTGGGATCAGGCTGGTATTTGTGGGGTGTGCTACTGAATTCACCTCAACCACGTGATTTTTACGTGGTCAGCAATTAATTGTCACTGTTGTCCTGTATCCACCAGCCCTGCTGTTGCATTGTGAGTGTGCATAGCAGTTAACTGAGCTATGTTTTCTTTTTCCTTAGATATTTCCAGAAAGTGCCTCGAGGAAGCTTCCTTATGTAGAAAAACCCCACAAGAAACACAGTGCGTGCTTCCTGGCAACTCGTGAAGCAAAGCTGTCACAATGGCAGAGAACAAGGACAGCAGCGCGAAAAACGCAGACGTGAGGCCCAAAAGCAGCCGGAGCAGGAGTGCAGACAGAAAGGATGGATATGTCTGGAGTGGGAAGAAGCTCTCCTGGTCCAAGAAAAGTGAGCATTGTCCTGATGCCGAACCAGCAAATGCTGCAGGAAGGTCGGGGACTAATTTAAGGAGCCAAGAGAGGAAATACAGCTGCTCGTCCATCGAGCTGGATCTAGACAGGTCCTGTGGCCACAGGTTTTTGGGGCGGTCTCTGAAGCAGAAGCTGCAGGATGCTGTGGGTCAGTGCTTTCCCATAAAGAACTGCAGCAGCCGGCACGCCTCCGGACTGCCATCCAAAAGGAAGATCCATATCAGCGAGCTGATGCTGGATAAGTGTCCTTTCCCTCCACGCTCAGAGCTGGCTTTCCGCTGGCACCTGATCAAAAGGCACACGGCCCCTATAAGTCCAAAGGCAGAAGAATGGATAATTGCTGATTTATCCCAGCACGAGGAAAGGGAGGATCAGCTGCGAGACGAGGAGATTGCCAATGGGGGGATGGACTCTCCCTCCCAGTCCTGTGACTTCACTGACAGCAGCTCCTCTCGGGGTGACCCGAGGCCCGAGCTGGTGACAGGTAAGGTGGCGAGGAGCAGTAGAGATGAGAGTGACATGGACTCCGACGATGAAGTCATAACTCTGTGCACAAGCTCTCGGAAACGAAACAAGCCCAAGTGGGAAACGGATGACGAGCTGCTACGGATGGAAACGCCCCCAAAATACCACACCCAGATTGATTATGTCCACTGCCTAGTGCCAGACCTCCTCCAGATCAATAACAACCCCTGCTACTGGGGAGTCATGGATAAATATGCAGCTGAGGCGCTGCTGGAAGGGAAGCCAGAGGGAACGTTCCTGTTGCGAGACTCTGCCCAGGAGGACTATTTGTTCTCCGTGAGCTTCCGCCGCTACAGTCGCTCCCTCCACGCCCGGATAGAGCAGTGGAATCACAACTTCAGCTTTGATGCTCATGATCCCTGTGTCTTCCATTCTCCTGACATCACGGGACTCCTAGAACACTACAAAGATCCAAGCTCCTGTATGTTCTTTGAACCACTTTTATCCACTCCCCTGAACAGGACCTTTCCCTTCTCTCTCCAGCATATATGTAGAACGGTCATTTGCAACTGTACAACTTATGATGGTATCGATGCACTTCCCATTCCTCCCTCGGTGAAGCTGTATCTCAAGGAATATCATTATAAGTCAAAAGTTAGAGTGCTCAGGATTGATGTGCCAGAGCAGCAAAGCTAGAAAATATTTTTGTGAAAGAAATTTTCTCCAAACAGACAATAGTATGTTCAATCTCTTTTCCCTCTAGGTTTTTTTTAATAGAGACTTGATTATTTTTTCTTTTTCTGAATATTATTTACCACCCAAACTAGTCTTTGTTTAAATGTACTTTTGAGTCTGCACAGCTCTCTTTTTTAGAAATTATATTCATTGTGGGCTTTTGGTACTGTCCCTAGGCTAGAGTTTTATGGAATTCTGGGTAGGCTTTCTGGTATTTCTATAGATGGATAGACGTTAGATCTAAAACCCCCTGAAAATCAGTTTTGAACTTGATCTGTCTTTTCTATTGTAGTTGACACGTGTTGCTGATATGATTGAAATAATGCACTGTTAACTAAAGATTGACTCATCTGTATTTTCTGCATTTCTTTTAAAATGAGTGCTCTAGCCTCTGTGTGTGTGTGTCTGTCTGTCCCTATCCACTGCAGTAAATTCGTCAGTCTATTTCTAACATTACTATTCCAAGCAAAATGAAGTTTGAAAGAGGATATGATCTTTCTATAAATATATCAGGGGACTAAATACCAGGGAGAGGAAAAACAATTCAAGTTAAGGACAACACTGAGTGCAGGAACAAACACGTATAAACTGGTCCTGGAAAGATTTTGGTTGGAGAGGAGGAAGACTCATCGTTGTCAGAGCAGCAGGGTTCTGGAAGAGCTTTTCATTTTGTGTAATAGCAGTAAAAAGCAAACTGCTCATAAACTGGGATTTGATCAGTGTCTGGAAGAGATAATCATGTAGTTACTTATGATAGATGGGGCTTGGACTTGGGAACTCTGTTTCTGTGTTACTGTTGCATTACATGAATTACCCAGTTTTTGCTGTAGGAGCTGCCGCTGCTTAAATGATAAAGCACAAGGGTGGGAGGGTGGGAAGGAAGATATTTCCTCTAAAATCTGCATATTTAACCATCTGATTCTGCATGGTTGAGCCTGAGGTGATGGTGAATAACTCTACTACTTTGTTAGTAGGGGGGTTATTTTTTTTTAAATCAGTATAATTTAAAAAGAAAACAAGTCTGCTGATTTTCTTGCAATGTGAAGCATTTGGTCAAATGGCTTCCTGCCAAATTCCATGTACGGGAAAACCATGCATGGATAATGCTCCTAAAAGCATTACTTACATTACATGGGCAGGCAGATCTGCTGCTGAGCTGTTGGTGGAATCCCACGAGGCTCAGTGGATGTGGGTTCAGGCAGGAAGCTCCAGGCTGGCCTCGGGGTGCAGCTGCAGGAGGGGCAGCAGTGACCTGCAGTTCTGATCCCTGTTCCTGCTTTATCTCTTCCCCCAAGCTGGGCCCGGAACTCCTCTGCCAAAAGAATGTGAGATGGTGTAATTGTAACTCCAACAACCACATTGTTTCCTCTCCTTTGACTACAGGGAGCCTTTGTATCCTCTCAAAATGCTTTTGAAACTGAGCCCCAAGCCTGCTGAATTACAAATGTGTTGAATTTCATGCATGTGAAGGATCCTATCAAAAAATCAGCAATGACCTGTGGGTGAGGTTATCACTGAATCGGTGGGGTTGGAAGGGAGCTCTGGAGAGGATCTCATCCAAGCCCCCTGCTCAAGCATAGGATCACATCCAGATGGGTTTTGGACATCTCCAGACTAGGAGACTCCACAACCTCTCTGCGCAGCCTGTTCTGGGCCTCCATCACCTGCACAGTAAAGAGATTTTTCCTCATAATCAGATGGAACTTCCTGTGTTTCAGTTTGTGCCTGTTGCTCCTTGTCCTGTCTCAGGGCACCACTGGAAAGAGTCTGTTCCCATCCTCCTGACACCTGCCCTTAAGGTATTTGTATGGACTGATTGGTTCCCCTCTCAGCTGTCGCTTCCCCAGAGTTGATGCCCAGCTCCCTCAGCCTTTCCTCACAGCAGAGATGCTCCAGTCCCCTCAGAACCTTCACAGCCACTGGCCCACTCCAGTAATTCCTTGCATTTCTTGTGCTAAGCAGCCCAGAACTGGACACAGCAGTCCCAGCTGAGCCCTCACCAGGGCTGAGGAGAGGGGCAGGGTCACCTGCTGGCCACGCTGTCCCTCATGCAGCCCAGGATTCCATTGGCCTTCTTGGCCACAAGGACACAGTGCTGGCTCACCCCAGCTCCTTCTGCACAGTTCTGCTTCCCAGCAGCTCAGCCCCAGCCTGGACTGGTGCATGGGGTCATTCTTCCCCAGGATAGGGGCACCCTGCTTGAACTTCCTTGGGTTCCTCCCTGCCCATCTCTCCAGCCTGTTCTGGGTCTGGCTGAGTGTCAGCACAGCCTGTTGGTGTGTCAGCCACTCCTCCCAGCTCTGTATCACCAGCAGACCTGCTGAGGGAACACTCTGTCCCTTCATCCAGGGTGGTGAATAAGCTGAACAAGACTGGACCCATCACTGATCCCTTGGGAATCTGTGTGCAGGCAAGGAGCAGCAGAGCACAGTGCTGTAGAGCCTGGATCCAAGATTGCAGACTCAGACTAAGCAATATTTCTATTTGGATCTTTTAATTTCACCTTGTATGGATTCCTGTAGATTTGTGGATATCAAATCCGTGCTGCAAGGTGGCAGCTCAGGAATTACCAAGGGAGCTTTGCCATGCGAGTCCACCAGGACCTGCCACCCTGCCCTCACCCCCAACCTGAGCAGATAAAACCCTTTCCACTGAGCTGCTGCCACTGTGGTGATGTAAACAGATTTCCAGGGACATCTGCCTAGAGACCAGCCCGTTTGTTTTCTCTGGGTTTTAAATAGGTTTGGAACCAAAGTCTCCAGGGAGAAAATGCTAACACATCAATCCGTGGCAGCACACACGGCTGAGCGCGCTCCAGGACCAATTCTCAGCTGCTATAAATCAGTGTGGCTTTATTGATACACTTCTAGTGGCTCATCCCAGCTGAGATCCTCCCTCCTCCATATCCAAATGGAATTGTGGGACTGATGGCAGAAAAATCACCCTGGTTTTTTTTCTGTAATTTTTATCTTGTGCTGCTTCCATTCATTGCATTTTGCATAAACTGTATTTTATCAAGGGCAGCTTTGTATTGCTAAGGCTATTTTACCCTGTCACTGCCATTTTCCAGATGCAACATAGAGATCATCATTGCTCTGCTCTTGCCCACTGTGCCAATCATGGTGGGATGGTGGGCTGGGATTTGGGGGGTTGCAGTAGGAAGGAAGAGTTTGTGGTTCAAGATCTGGAGTGACATCAGAGATATTTGCAGTCTGCTTGATTCAAATTCTCTTTCAGAAACTCCCAATGAGGGAAAAAGCTCATCATTTTACATAGGGATTAGCATTATTTTTATGGCAGGAACACAAAAATTATATTTTGACCAAAAGTGGTGCTTCAGAAGTTAGTGAAGGCCACTGTCATTTTCAAAATCAGCAAAGATTGTGTCCCTTCAAAATGAAAGGCCAAATAAACCTTTTTTGGGGTATCATTCCCCAACACACTGTGTTTCAGTGTCATTCTGGATTCAGCCTACATTGTTTTGACATGAGTTGATGCATCACTTACCCCAAAAACATCTTGAGAACTCCAAATTTAGGAGACCTATATAATACAGCAGTTGGGGGAAGAAGGTGTGGCACATAAAAATAGTGCCTTTGGACTGGGGGGCAATTAATTGCATTAGCTTAGAGAAATCATATGTGGAAAGTATTGATAAATGGGATTTTGTGAAAGTTCCCACTGGTTTTTCCTGGTTTTTGTCCACCTGTGTGACATTTGTCCCTAACAACACTTGAGTTGTGTCACACATGCAGTCTGTGCAAGATCCGTGCCATGAACTGTACCTGTTTTATGAAACAGCAGAACTCAAAAGGTCTATTTTGTTTCAATCCATTTACCTTTTTTTTTCTCTTCTTTCCCTCTCTGTTTTAAATAAACCTGGCAGGACTGGTTTTACAATATGCCAAGAACTGTCACCCTAAAGTTTTCCTCCCACTGCTGTCATTATCAGTCCTACCAGTGCTGCTCATTCCAGTACCACCTTAGAACACCTTGGCCCAAAGACAAGCAAGTCTTGAGTTCAGTTTTGAAACCCTCTCAACAATTAGCCTTAAAAACAGGGCAAGAACTTGCATTTTCTAGAATCACAGAATCCCAGAATGGTTTGGGTTGGAAGGGATGTCACAGATCATACCTCACAGTTCACCCCCTGCCATGGGCAGGGACACCTTCCACTAAACCAGGCTGCTCCAAGCTCCATCCAACCTGGCCTGGAACACTTCCCAGGATGAGGAGTCCACAGCTTCTCTTCTCAGCCCAAATCCTGCCAAGACAGAAATCCCCCATCCTTCAGGATGAAGATTTAAAGTGGAACAAGGGAAGGTGTAGAGATGTGCCCAAACCCATGAGTTCAAGATTATGAAGGCCAGTGGATGAGCAAGGTCATAAATCCAGAGGTGACTCTGGTCACAGCTCCCTGTTTTGGGCCACCCAACCAGCTTTGCATCAGGAATTGTGTCTGCAAGATGTGCTTTGAATTGTTTTGAAGGTTGTCCCACAGCAGCACAGTGGAAACAGAGTGTATTGAACTGGTGTGAAGAGCTTCTGGTTAAAAAAGACCTGATTTTCCTAAATAATTTTGAAATAAGAGGGAGGGAAATGGTCAGGCTCTTGATGAATGCTGGGCAAACTACAAATACAAGTTATTTTTATGGGATGGTTTAGGAAAAAATTAAACACTTTTCCCATTAATCGTGTCCTCTGGAGTTTGCTGTTGCCTGGAATGACTTTTTGCAGGTCTGTACCAATGTCACTCTTTGGCCCGGGGCCATCGATACAGAGCAACTTCAGCTGCAGCAGAGTCATTGATGGGCTTGGGATGGTTTGTGTGTCTGATAATTGGGAATACACATTTCTTCTCCATTTTCCTATTCTAGCATTTGTCTTGATGAAATCCAGTGTATTTCATCAAGAAATTTGTGTATTTGGAGCAGGATGTGTGTATCTATAGCAGCACATCCATCTTTAAAAAAAAAAAAAAACAAACCAACAAATTATCATGATTTAAATGCTTTCCTTTTAAAGATGCTGGTGGGCTTCCAGCATAAAGAAGAAATCCTTGTATGATGCAGTCATACAGGGCCTTACTATAAAATTGACATGCTCTTAAATAATTAAAAACGGGGATACTTTAATTTTGAAAAAGGATGCTGGAGGAAGGAGGTTAAAGGAAGCTTTTAGTCAGATCCAAGGTTAGATTTATTGATCTAGTGATCAATCCTTTTCTCTTTCCTGAATTTAAAGCTAATGGGAGACTGTGGTCAGAGATGAGTGGCTTTTAGTTAAGGTTTTTGACTCCTATAAATAATACAACAAATGTCCTAGTAAGTAATAAGAAATAAGATACTCGCTCATTCTTTTTAAATAGAACAAACGTGGCAAACAAGACTCAGCTGTAATTTTTGAAGTCATTTATTAGACAAATTGCTCTTCTCTACTTCTTTTACAAGAGAGACATAAACCATTATATTATTTATTCATGAATCATAGCCATTAAGATGATAAATCAAATTATCAGCTTCCTGTCTCTCTTCAGTTTTAATCATTTTTTATAGTTCATGCACTATAAAGACAGCTTCCTTCCTATGAAACAAGAGACCTTCAGAGACCTTTTTATTGTAAACGTACATTTCCTTCCCATTTTTAAGTATATCCCAGTGATTTTCCCTGTCAATTTTATCTGCAATAAAAATCCAATAAGGAACTTGTTCATTGATTCAATATAGCAAAGTTAGCCATGAAGTAAGTGATTTTGTTTAACCTTTGAAACAGTGGAGCACGGGAAAATGCAGTTAAGGACTTCTTATTTCTGCCACCCCTAAATGTGCGTGGTGGCATCATATATTTAATAGAGAGAAATACTTGATAGAGAGAAATATTTAATAGAGAGAAATATTTATTAGAGAAAAATATTTAATGGAGAGAAATCTTGACACAAGACCCTTCACAAAGGGTTTCTCGTGATCTCTGCAGTAGTATCACTTTTAAAACGCATTCAGGCTGCTTTTTCCAGCCTATTCACACAGCCTGTGCCCGGGAGGCGGGAGAGCCGAGGCTGCTGTGTGAGCTGAGATGGTTTCACACATCCTCCCTTCCCTCGCTTTGTGCCCGCCTCTGTCTGGCCCCGCATCCCGGGGAGCCGCACGTGATGGGGCGTGGGTGCAGAAGTGTCCATTGAGAAGGAAATGCACATTGATTTCCATTCCCAGCAGCAGCAGCCAGCTGGTTTTAAACTTGATCATCCTCACTAAAGGATGCTCCTTGCTCAGGAAGCACCGATGAGGTCAGAGGTACCCAGGGTGAAAGAGGAGCCTCTGCATCACTGCAAGTACTCATCCGTGCTACAGTGTAAAAATCGATACTTGTTTACTCAACTCTATGAATAATAGAGTTTTGAACGTAAATATATAATTTATGCATCTGAAATCTATAGCGTGGGGCTGGCAGGAGGTGCAATAACTTCCCTGTATCCCTTTTAAAAATCCCCTGGGTGTCTGGGGGATGTGTTATCTGGACAAAACACATCCTCAGCCCAGCCTCCCCACAGGCAGGTCATTGCAAGCATCTTCCTGTGGGGATCCTTTAGGAATGGCTGCCCCCTGGATGGCCTTGTGTGGGCATTCCAGATATTTTATTGCTGTGGAGAATCCCTGGACCAGAGTAGGTTTGGGACCAGCTGAGGGATGCCTGCAGCAAGCACAGCTCCTGTGGTTGCCACAAGGTGATCAGAGGGCTGGAGCAGCTCTCCTGTGAGGAAAGGGTGAGAGAATTTGAATTGTTCAGCTTGGGAAAGAGAAGGTTTCAGGGTGATCCAATTGTGGCCTTGCAGTATCTGAAGGGAGCCTACATGAAACAAGGAGAGGAACTTTTTACAAGAGCATGGAGTGACAGAGCAAGGGGGAATGGATTCAAACTGTCAGAGAGTAGGTTTGGATGGGATATTAGCATGAAATTCTTCCCTGTGAGGGATTTGAGATCCCAGAGAAGCTGTGGCTGCCCCTGGATCCTTGGACGTGTCCAAGTTCATGTTGGACAGGGCTTGGAGCAGCCTGAGACAGTGGAAGGTGTCCCTGCCCATGGCAGGGGGTGCAATGTTATGGTCTTTAAGGTCCCTTCCAGCCCCAACCATTCCATGATTCTGTGAGGAACATTCCCAGAATGGAATTACCATCATTTCCCAGGAAGGATGTCTGGCCTGTGCAGAGGGCCAAAGCCAGAGTCCCTCTGCTAAAGCTGGGCCTTGGGAATATGGACCCCTCTTCCCTGGCCTCTTGTTATTCCTGTGGTTCTTGCACATCAAAATGATGCAGCAGGGAAAAAACTGGGCCCATGTTGCATCCTATAATCCAGCATTACTGGGAAGTGCCAACCCAAAGATATGAATCCAGAATGAAGGCAGGAGATAATTTGGCTATCTAGAAGCTTTTCCATCTTATTTTCCTTAATTTTATTTTTAATTCTTTGGGAGAAAAAAGTCTTAGTTATTTCTTAAGCCTGATGTTGAGCCAGTAGCATCTCTTGAGTTTGTTTCAGATGAGCAGAATCATTGCCAGACATTTTATTTTTAATGCATGTCAATTGGACTAGACCACAGTCCATGGCTTGTGCTAATGGGGGATTTTTTTTGTTCAGGAAAAGGCTGGGCTTGTCCTTCCTAGCAGTTACATGATTGTATTTCTAGGTCAGGTCTTTATGTGTAGCCAAATGAAGTTCCAAATTGGACAAAACACCTAGTAAGGGTCTTGATGCTTGATGCTGTTATGATTAGAAAGTTGTCTGATCAAATTTTGTTTCCAATTAAAAAAAAAATTGAATTAGCTTTCAGATTGAGACTTTTGCTGTTATTTTTAGTCTACAACTAATGAACCCCTGAAAATAGAGTGTATAATGAAAATACAGTGATTGGTTCTGCTGGGATGGTTGAGAAAATACATTAGCAGATCAGAATGGGTAATAAATCTTCCGTCACAACCTTCCTCATTAAACTAGATAATTTGAAATTGCCTCTGGTGTATTAAACAGTTCATTATTTTGAGGGGAGCAACACACAAGACAAAAGAGTTGTGTTCTTTTAATTGATACCCAAAGCCCGAAAAAGAAAAAAAAATTAAGCAAATTTAGTCAAGAATAATCAATCTGAGCACTGGCTGTGTTGTTTGGAGCCATCCAAAACTTCTCACCCTCTGACTCAGGGGAAGGAGGAAAGGTCTTTATGAACACTGGGGCAGTGAAAAGGGAGTAGCTCTATTAAATATGACATTTGCTCAGTTGCAAATTGAGGTAACTTCAAGTTTGTGGCTATTTTTTGGGATGGTTTTAGCATATTAAAAATTAATCCACCCACACATCCCCAAACTTAATTTCTTTATCAGCATTGCAGTGTTATTCCAGAAGCCTCTCATGCAACAAACACACAGAGGCTGCTGTCAGCCTGAGGGAAGGGTGTCTGCAGGAGCAGGAAGGATAACCAGACTGGGATAAAGAGGAGCAAGAGAGGGGAACTGGGTTAACAGCTGGAGCAAGGCAAAAAGCCAGTGCTGGCTATGGCCTCACAGCAGTGGGAATGGGAACCCCCACCCTGGTGGTTTTTTGACATCTTTGACCAGGCAAGCTGGAAGCTGAGGACAAGCTGAAGGCTGCTTCTGTCCCTCTCTTCCCAGCAGAACCTCTGGCATCAGGCTGGGAGCTGCCTGAGATGTCACTGCCACCAAGGTACACAGGGCTGGCCACAGGGACATCCTGTCATTTCTGCACTCCTGCCATTTTTAATGCTCTCTGAGACAAATTAGATCCCAGTGTGATGCTGCTGGATCTGGTGTCCTTCCTTGTGCACCAGGAATCTGGGTGCTGTGCCCAAGCAGAGGGCACACAGGAAGGGGAAATAAGAGAATATTTTATTGGGGAAGATATGGCCTGGGGGGACACTGGGTGGGAGGGTGTGAGCCTGAGCACTCAGCAGATGATGCACTTCATCATCTCACTAGGAACACACACATTTATTAAGGTAAGATTAAAAAAAGTTCCCTGTTTGAGCAAAAGCCTCTTCCCAAGTTTTTCCCCTCCTCCAAAGGAATTGGGAAAAAAAAAAATCAGCTCTCCTCCCCTTCCCAGCCAGCCTTCCTCACACATGAGCAATGCCTGCTTTCTGCTGGATATTCCCTCCTGACAGGATCTTCTGCTACCACAGGTATGATCTGTTGGTACAAATTACCTGAGTGGGTGGCAGATACTTGGCTAGACAAAAGGCCAGCCGAGGAATAAAAGGATCCTTTCTTTCACAAGGAGCTGGGAGGATGCACAGAATGCTTTGATATTGTGCTTCATATAATAGCAAAAGCATAAGGAAATAACCCCTTGCCTTATCTGATGTGCTCCTTTTATTGATTCCAGACAGGCAGGGGGGGAAAGGAAGGGGAGGAAGGAGGCAGAAGGAGGAGGCAGGGAAACTGAGGAACCAGAGTCACCTCTTTCCAAGGGCTTCCCAAGCTATGAGTTGTGTCCCTGCTCTGTAATCTTCTGTCCTCCTTCCCCCAGCCTGCTCTCCTAATTATTTCGATACCCACACACTGTCATCAAACACAGCTCCCAAAAGCTCACTTTGGAACTTTGTTTGCCAAATGTTTGGCCACGCTAGGGTGGAAATTATTCCAGATAAATTCATTCGGCACTTTACGAGCTAAAAATGGCACATTTGTTAGCACACAAATAACATATGGCATTAGCAAATGAAATTTAATACTGTAACAGCTGAAATCACAAGTGGGTCTTATTCACCTTAACCTGAAATGCTCAGTGGGAGGAAGTAAAGCAAAAAAACCCATGGACACTTCCCTCCATCACTTTCTGGCTGGAGTGCTGTCACGAGCATCCAAAATTCCTTCTTGTACTCTAAGACAGGACTTGGTTTTCTCTAAAAGGAGAACATGTCCATGGCCACACCAGGCTGGGCCAGAAGTCCATATGGACAAGTCCTCTGTATCCCACAATGGCCACAAGGAAGAGGAGCTCAGGCAGTGGCCCAGCCCAATTTATCATTGTGTGCTTTGCTCATCTCAAAATAAAAATAAGCATTATTGTATGAAGTTGCTTTGAATGAAACACTGAATTCTTGCATTGGACAATGGTCTCAGGCAAGTGTTGGGATTCTTGGGGCTGTCCTGTGCAGGGCCAGGACTTGAACTCAATGATCCTTTTGTGTCACTCCCAGTTCAGGATATTCTGCAATTCTGTGATTCTGCATTTATGGGCTAAATGTTATAAAGTGTCTGAATTTCTGTCAGTAGGGAGAGTCATTGCAAACAACTGACTGCAAATCAGTAAGTGAATGAGAGTGGATCTCCACAAAAGTGCACTTAGTTAACTTGCTATTTACAGCTCGTTTTTAACTACGAAAATACATTTTAGCACACGTGTAATGTATGCATTGCCTAAAAGAAAAGTCATTCCTAGCAGTAGCAGACCTAACCTCGGTGAATCTTTGCTGAGGAAAAGAGTCCTTTGATTTTTTACTGCACTTTAGTACAATGGTTTCACTGGAGTCTTATCCTGCAATCCTTGCTCCTACCTACGTGTTCTTCAGAGACAATGTGTGTGATTAGGAGCTATTCAGATGTTTAAAGAGCACTGCACTGGTTGTTTTTACCTCCTGGTACTTCATTAAACCGGCGCTTCAAGCTCGGGGGAGGCCTCCTGTTTGGGGATTTTGTTCTCTCTGCTATTTTGGCAGCATATCTTGTTGTTTTCCCAGAATGTGTTGAGCTGAAGTAGCGCCGAGGGAAGGGAGGAGTGTGCCCAGGTCCCGAATCAGACTGGTTTTCTCAGGTCAGCAGCCGGCCCGAGCGCTGTCACACCGGGCTGCAATATCACCGAGGAGCTGATATTCACTTTATTTGTGTTGCAACAGGCGCTCGGTGCTGCAGACTTCAAAACCAAACCCAGTCAAGGAGATGCTCCACGTCACGAAGAAATTCCGAGTGGTGTGAAAAATGCGTATTTTATGATTGGCTTTTCGCAAATATTAAAGTGAATATTATATGTGTTGTGTTAGAAAGTGATGCTGTATTAATTCTCTTAAGTACTGTGTTAAATATAGTTTTAGGTTATAACATAAGGTTAAAATAGAAACGATGCTATGTAAATACTTTTTTTAAATAAAGGACTCACAGCAAGATAGCAGTCACAGGACACCTAAATCCTTCCGAGAAAAAGAATTTATTGCTCCCTTATCAGAAGAAATTAACGTCTTCGTGCCTCGAAGGCGCTGTTAGGATTCAGAGGAAGAAGCTGACTCTGCCCAGACAGAATCCTGTGTTTGAATGGAATTTATGCATCATGGATGAGCTGTATGAATATGCAATAGGCTGTTGTTTTTAAGGGTTAATCCTCTGGTAACGTGGGGCCTTTTTCGGGCGTGCTGCCCAGAAAAAGGTACCCGGACTGTCCGTAACTTTGTCTCTATTGTCTCATATTGTCCTAATCCAAATTGTCCAAATTATTATTACTGTAATTGTATTACTATTTTTATAACCATTTTATTACTATTAAACTTTCAAAATTTTAAAAACAAGTGATCGGCGTTTTTCACAATAACCATTTTATTACTATTAAACTTTCTAAATTTTAAAAACAGGCGATTGGCGTTTTTCACAGTGGGAAACAGGAGACGGCTCCAGGAGCGGGGCTCTGCAGCGTTAACCGCGGCCGGGGCTGCAGGCACGGCATGGGGAACCAAAGCACGGGAATTTCCCAGAGGAGGAGGAGGAGGAGGAGGAGGAGGAAAACGAGCTCCTGCCAAGCGGAGCAAAGGCAACGAGGGATCTGGGAAAGCAGGCAGCGGGGAGCCGGAGTTTGCTGGAGGCATTTTTAAGTGCCCGTTCTGCTGAAGTGCCTCCAGCACAGCCCTGGGGAGCACGGAAATAACAAGGCAATTACGTCCTCGGGTCCCTGCGATGCTGTTAGAGCTCAGCCCGGGATGTTCTGCCGTGCACTTTATCACAACAGGCAGTCCCTTTGCTTCCGAAACGGCTGCAGAGAGGAGTATTCCCGCTAATTAATTAGGATGCCTTCGCCCCTGGCGGGGGGAAAGAGCTGACGGTGGGGATTTGGAATCTGTTTCCTCAGCCAATATTGCAAACATTCCCAGGAGGAGGAGTGCCGGCCCCCAGGCAGGGAGAGCTGAGGTAAGGGATGATGCTCACTCCCAGCCTGGGGCTGGAAGGCTCTGCTCCGGCAGGGGAAGAGCAGCCTGGCTGCTGGGGAGCCTCGGGATGAATTCTAGATGTAGGATTTCCATGCAAAAAAAAAAAAAAAAAAAAATCCAGTGCTGAGCTGACATTATTTCGCCCTGCTTCAACGAGAACTCCCCAGCGTAAGACAAACCTGCCACTCAAACTCAGCAGGGTTGAGACTTTCTCGTCTCAAACCTCATCCAAAAAGCCCTGAAATCAGTGAGGAAGCTTGGAAATGAAGTTTGGATCAGGCTCATTCCCAACCTTCCGTTATCTCACTTGCAATTTATCACTGAAATGGCTGTAATTCTCCCCCGGGAGAATTTCTAGTATTTAAACAGCTACTACCCTGCATAATTTCTTCCTGTTTTCATAAGAGAAAGAGGAACTGAGAACATTATGCTAAATGCCTCAAGAGTCCAAAGAATAGAGATTTTCATGGAATTTTCTGAATTTATCATCATTGTGAGAGATGTGGCTGGAAACAAGCCCAAGGTTAAAAAGTTCAAATTATTGTTTTCTTCTTTTTTTTAATGACTCTGGAAATGATCTTGACTTCAGTTAATTCCAGCTCTATCTGCACTTTAAAGGATCTCTTTTAGGCAGATATTAAAAATATATAAGTCTCATTTATTTATAGGACTTCTTCATAGTTGGGCGACTATTGACTTGACAAACCCATTTGACCTAAAATATGACTAAGAAGTGTATTTGTGGTTTGTTTATTGGTTGAGAAGTCTGTCCCAGGCTAATCTGTTTTCTGGCTGTACTCTTCCAGCAGGCTGATGGAAAATAAGACCCAAAGAAGGAAGCGGATACTTAACAGTGATCATGAAAATTGCTTTATACTCAGGGCATTTTTGCATGGCATTAGCAACTAAAAGGCACCACTTCAGCCTGGCATTTAAGCTATTTGCTTAATCAGGGCCTGAAAGCAGAGGAGAAGGAGGAAGAATAGCATGGGTGTTATTCCCACAGAATTTCTTGGAGCATTAAATGGCTAATAGGGACAAGATTTAACTATACGAAGTTGCAGTGGGTGAAATTCGGGTTCTTTTGATGAGGTAGCCCAAAACTGGCAAAGGAATTACAGCCATCAAATCCCTGCCCCAAGCAGGGAGGGTAAGATACAAAACTCAGTCCTGGAATGGAATAAATTCTCTTAGCTGCACCAGGTGCTTGGTAAATGCTCACCCCAGTTAAGTGAAGAAATGCTCGGGAAAAATTCTTCCACCCTGAAAGATTCCTAAAACTACTGAAATTACCAGAAGCACATCAGGAAAGCAGAGAACGCAGCTCAGCCCACGCTTCCACCCCCTCTGGATGTTAACACTTTGCACAGAGTGGTTTTTACTCAATACTCCTGTCGATAGCTCATCACATGCCCTTCAGCAGCACCTTTGTCACATCAATGACATAGAGATCTTTCAGGAGCTCAAACGATCCTTCCGTGCCTCATTCCCTGCATTACTACAACCCATTTGCCTGTAAATGTGTTCTTTGGCACCCATCAGTGGATCACTGACCTTGCCAGTAAGGCCACAGCATCAATACACATCTGAACCGAGAGAACAACTTGGTATCGATCATTTAATGTCATGTACAAAATCCTAGAATCGTTTAGGTTGGGAAAGACCTCTAAAACCATCGAGTCCAACTATTACCCCAGCACTATTACCCCAGCACTGCCATATTCACCACTAAACCATGTCCCCAGGGCTTGTGTCAGTGGCTGTGCTAAACCAGAGACCTCAGAGGTTTGCAGAGAAAAGTGCCGGAGCAGGGAAGCCTCTCCCAGGGAGCAAATGGATCCCAACACAGAAAGATAAAAACGAGACACAAGATACAGCCACAATTGGTGTCACGGGGAATTGACTGAGATTTTAGCAATCCAGGCACATCCTTCCTGCTGGGAGCTGCTCCCAGGACAGCAGGGATCACCAGCAGCCATCCCACGGCACAAACGCCACTGTCCCACAGCCTTGCCTTGGCTGGGTCTCCCAGGGCTGCTGGTGCAGATGTAACCCCAGAGTGCCAATTGCCAGGGGGCTGGAGGTTTGGCAAGGGGAGGATCTCTCCACGTTCCTTGTCTTTCTCCTCTTCCTGAGGACCTGGTGTTGCCCACAGTCATGAGGCCAGCTGGACCTCTGGGCTGTCCCACTGTGACTATTCTAAAATCTCTCCCCCAGGGATGCGTGAATGTTCCTGTGTGTTTATATCTGCCAGAGCATCTGGGCCATGGGGAAAAATCAACTCTGCCCTCACTGTCAGGGCAAAGCCTCCACAGCCAGTTATTCCTCACCTCCTCCTCCTCCTCCTCCCTCTCAAAAAAAATAAGAGCTTTGTTTACAATTGCAACATCAGAGTGAAATAAAATAAGAGGTCCTTTTATCTTCTTCTCAAGGTTTTGGATAAAGAAATTTTCCAGCTTTTTCCCCACAGCACTGAGCACTTGAAAACATGATCCTTCAGAGAAGGAAGGGCCATAATTCTATATTATCATCTGCCTGTTGGAGCCGTGGCTGCCAGCCAGACAGCAAATGTCACACACTCATTGAGAGGCTGCGAGGATTGCAACACCATGCTGGGAGCCACGCTCTGGGACTGGGCATGTGGAGCAAAGGGGAAGGGCAGGAAGGAGGAATCAGAAGGAATTTTGGATATCAGAAGGAATTCCTTCATGGAAAGGGTGGTTTAATGCTGGAAAGGGCTGCCTGGGGAGGTGATGAAGTCACTGTCCCTCAAGGTGTTTAAAGAATGACTGGATGTGGCACTCAGTGCTCTGGTCTGGTTGTGACAGGGTGGTGACAGTCACAGGTTGGACTCAATGACCTTGGAGGTCCTTTCCAACCTAAATGATTCTGTGGTTGCATGACAGAGAGTAGTGACAAAGGTTTGGATCACTCCAGGAAACTGTGCTTCTCAGTTTGGGGGTGAGGAGAAGGTGAGCACCTCTCTGAGAGGACAGATGATGGGGTGGCTTCCATTGCTGTCACCCACAGAGGAGTTTCCTACTTCTTATTCACTAAAAAAGAAAAAAAAAAGTGAAGAGAGCTCTGTTTTCTGCTGCCAGACATAATCACTAACTCCAAAAGCTGAAAACAAACTCATACAGTAACTTGACACATGATCAAGGCTTTACATATCCACCAATGTGGGAAGAAAATGTACCCAAAAAATTCACTCGTTGTCACAGAGAGCTCATGTGTTAGTACCAAAGTGACTGTCGGAGTGCCTTTAATGACAGTTCACCTGCTCAGAATTTCACAACAAGCAGACAGCCACGCTTCCTTTCCAGTTCAATCCAGTTTATCTCCTCTCCTCAACAGGGTGAATTTGCCATCCCCATGCACTTTGAACCAGTTTTATGATTTTATCTTCATGGCAACAAGCCTCTGCTTTGAGGAAGAGCACTTATTAACTAGAGACAGCGTCGTTTTCAAAGTGATTTATTTTATGAGAGTTTTGAAATAAATGATCAGTCAGTGATTGGCCATAGGGGAAAAGCATATAAAAGCTTACCACATGCACTGAACATACCATCTGGTATTCTTTAAAATCTAGCTTCAGGGTGGCTCAGCTAATTCTTCAGAGTGCTTGATGTTCACAGAGCACACTGAAGCATGAATTGAAAAGCGAGTGACATCGCCCTGTAAGAATCAGCACTGGAACTAAAGATTAATATCTTATATCTCACTGTTCCAGCCCATCAGCAAGAGAATGCCATTTTTCTTAATGAAACTGACGTTATATTCCAGAATTTTAAACTTGATTTTAAAAAAAACCCTTTTTTTTCCGAGTTGGATAGAAAGTGATGCCTGCACTGTGTGCTGTTCCTCCTGACTGGCTGATGTAAAAGGGAGGTACAACAAAGATATTGTTATTGTTCCTTTGAATTTACTGTTCACGGCATGAACAGCCCTCCGGGTGGGATAAAGTTCCCTGCCTCTGATGCCTGTCACAGCTCAAGATCTGTGCTATTGTCCCTGAAAAGTACCAAATCAGACAATTTAAGTATTGTCTGTTGGTCTTTTACCCCAAAACAAAGGCTGAGGCAGGCAATTATGCCCAATTTTGTCACTGAAAGACAAGAGAGATGCTGAAACCGGAGGGAGTTCAGCAGGGGCCACTGGCACAGTCGGGGGCCAGAGCATGAAGAAAGGCTGTGGAAATTGTATTTCTGAGCTGGGAGAGAGGCTAGGAAGGAGCTCACGGCAGCCTCCAGCCATCCAGGCGGGTGGCACTGAGTGGGCAGAGGTACGTGCCAGGAGAACAAGCCACAAGTCCAGCAAGGGAAAGTGTGACAGGATGCAGGGAATAATGGCAGCTCTCACAGGGGCTGTTTCCAGGGATGGAACATCCAGGGAGGTAGAGCAATCTCTGACTTTGGAGACACTCAGAACTCAGGCAGACAAGGTTCACAGCTATCCCTGTTCTGAGACAGAGGTTAGACCAGAGCTTCCTTCCAACCCAAATATTTACAGGAAGCTGAGCTAAAAACAGAGTGGCCAACACTTGGAGCACGCAGGCAGGGTGCAGGCCCTGCAATGGAGGCCTGTACTGAAGAACTGCCCTCACATTACTACACCAAACAGCCTTTCTGGATAATTTAAATTCACTGTTTCACCCCAACATTTCTTTCATTACATTATTTAGCGTGCTAATTAACATCTTGCAATAGGATGTGGCCAGGGCTCGGTGCTGGCCCTTCCCAAGACCTATTCCTGGCACTGAGATGAATCAACTGAATGTAAATTCCACACTGGCACAGGCTGCCCAAAGAAGCTGTGGTTGCCTCAATCCTGGCAGTGTTCCAGGCCAGGCCGGACAGGGTTTGGAGCAGCCTGGGATAGTGGAAGGTGTCCCTGCCCATGGCAGGGGGTTGGAACAAGACGGTCTTTAAGGTGCCTTCCAACCCAAACCAGTCTGGGATTAATTTTACATCCTTCAGCATATACACACACACAGCTGAAGAGCTGCATTTGCCCAAGGGAGGGAAGAAAGTTCAAAAATTCATCATTTTCTACTTCTACACATTGAGTGATCCTAACGTCATGCTCAGTGAGGTTGGCTGGTGAGATTATTGATTAAAAGTGCTTTTGCAGTCCCAGTCTGATATTTAAAGTGAGACATCACCACCGTTGTCGGCTGCATGTTTGCTCATTAATTAGGGTTTCTAACTACCAGATTGCTCAGGAAGAAATGTCAGGCTCTGGGGACTCCTGCTGTCACCACTGGCAGCCCAGGACACAGCAGCAGCGCCCACAGCGCTGCCCTTTGAAGTGTGGAAAAGCAAAGGTGCCCTGAACACAGCTGGGAGGAGGATTGAGTTCATTCTTATTTGCTCATTTCTCCCAACGAGGCCATGTCAAAAGGGCTGCTCCTGCAGGAACTCCCAGTGATCCCTGGACTCGGAAAGGCAATTGTGAAAGAGCTATGAAGTCAGCCCAAAATTTCCGTGGCTTTTATTTAAATTCAGAGGGCAGGTGGTCATGTCCTTATGGGATGGGGTCTATGGTAAATGCCCATTTAGTTTTGGTAGTAAATATTTATGAAAATTAGTCAGTAAAAACATTGCAGTTTCATGCCTGTTAGCTACCACAGAATTACAGAATGGTTTGGGCTGGAAGGGACTTTAAAGACCATCTTGTTCCACCCTCTGCCATGGGCAGGAACATCTTCCACTATCCCAGGTTTTCCAAACCCCATCCAAACTGGCCTTGGACACTTCCAGGGATCCAGGGGCAGCCACAGCTTCTCTGGGCACCCTGTGCCAGGGCCTCATCACCATCACAGATAAGAATTCTTCTGAATAACCCATCCATCCCTGCTGTCTGGAAGCCATTCCCTGTGTCCTGTCCCTCCATCCCTTGTCCCCAGTCCCTCTCCAGCTCTCCTGGAGCCCCTTCAGGCTCTGCAAGGGGCTCTGAGCTCTCCCTGGAGCCTCCTCCTCTCCAGGGGAACACCCCCAGCTCTCCCAGACTGCCTCCAGCCCTTGCAGCATCTCCATCATTTCCTCTGCACTTGCTCCAGCAGCTCCACCTCCTGATTTTGGGGGCCCCAGAGCCGGACACAACACTCCAGAGAGGTCTCAGGAAACTGGAGCAGAGGGGCAGACCCCCCCCTTTTCCCTGCTGCTCACTCTCCTGGGAACACAGCCCAGGACAAGGGCGGTTTCTGGGCTGCCAGCGCCCTGCTCTTGCTCCTACCACTGAATTATCCCTGTTACTTCAGAAAGGGCCAAATAATGACCTTGAAAAGCACAAACAGATGCTCCCTCCCAAGGGAAGGGCGCCAGCATCATGTGCTGGGCATGGGCCGTGCCCGTGTTTCTGCTGAGTTTAACGGAATTCTCCGGGCATGGAAAGGCTCGGGATTAGTGCCATAGCTGGGAAGGGCAGGGCAGGTGTGAAAAACGCCAAACACTTATGTTCAATATTTTAAAAGTTTAATGGTAATAAAATGGCTATAAAAATAGTAATAAAATTAGAGTAATAAAAATTTGTACAGTTAGGATTTAGGACAATACGAGACAATAAGAACAAAGAGTTACGGACGGGCTGGGTACCTTTTCTGGGCAAAATAAGCCCGAAAAAAGACACACATTAACAGAGGATTAACCCTTAAAAACAACAGCCTGTTGCATATTCATACACCTCATACATGATGCAGAAATTCCATTCAAACACAGGATTCTGTCTGGTCAGTGTGAACTTCTTCCTCTTAATGCTGAAGGCATATTCAGGGCTGAGCAAGGCAGGAAGAAGTTCATTTCTTCTGATAATGGGGCAATAAATTCTCTTTCTCTGAAAGATTTAGGTGTCCTGTGGCTGCTATCTGGTGCAAGTACCTCATTCCTTTCTTAAAAAAATATCCCACATACACAGTTTCTATTTTAACTTTATGTTATATCCTAAAACTATATTTAACACACTACTTAAAATAATTAGTACAGCATAACTTTCTAACATAACACATATAATATTCATTTGAAGATTTGCAAAAAGCCAATCATAAAATACGCATTTTTCACAGCAGGGAACCACATCGTGTGTTGGGCCCTGCCACGGGGGCTGTGGACACAGAGACACACAAGAGGGGAAAAGGGAAAAATGCAGATTTCAGGTGCAGCTTTAGGTTTGAAGGGTGAAAATTGGATGATTTGGGATAACTTAAGATGAAAATGTGGGGCTATTTTGTGCAAGGTGAGGGGAAATCCTGGCCAGTGGTTATGGCCACAAGGCTGACAGAGCTCTCAGGAGCGTGGTGGAATTGTTGGAGCTGTGGGATTGCCTTCAGTTGTTCCTACTGGGCAAGAAGAAAATCAGAACTGGATTTTCAGCAGTCATATAGATCCATTAGAAACAGCTGTTTGTGTGATTATTAATTACACAGTTTATACGACTGTTAATTACACTGTTAAACATGGCAGGAGTTGTGCAGCTTCTGCTGAAGTGTTTGCGCTGGCAGCTGCAGGTCTAAACAAATCAATGTTCTTGGAGCTTTTACTGGAACCATCAGTGGCAATTTACCTTGTACACAGAAGTAACATTTTAATTTCTTAGTAGTTAAATTGATATTTTTTTAATCTAATAATATTTCTACATTTTTCCCCGTTGAAGAGACGGAAAGTAAGCGTTTTGTCAGTTTCTGCTGCAGGTCTTGAACTGCACGGCGCAGATTTTGATTCACGGCCGAAGGGGGCGACAAATCAAGATATAATTTTAGTTTTTTTTATTGAAAGTGGTAAAAATGGTGGCGAAATGGTGCTGAAACGCTGTTTAAGAGCAGCTCACGGGACCGCCAGGCCGGGTCCCCTCAGGGGCCGCGCCCGCCCCTCAGGGCAGGCGTCACGTGACTCCATCCAGCCGCGCGGCGTTTATGGGCGGAGAGGGCGTGATCTCATGAGTAATGGGCGTGGTCTGGTATGCAGATATTCCGGGCGTGGTCACATAGTGGGTGTGGCTCGTGACGCGCTCTGTGGGCGGGAGAGGGGCGTGGCCAGACCGGGGCGGGCGATGTCGGTGACACAGCGGCCGTAGAGGGGCGTGGCCGAGCGCGCGCCCCTCCGGTGTGGCGAGGGGTGGGCGTGGCCGCCGTGACGCAGTTCCGGTTCCGGTGCCCGTCGCGGTGGCGGTGGAGCTGCGGCCGCCGCGTCGCTCCGGGCCTGCACCGGCTCCCTCCGCTCAGGTACCGGCACCGGCCCCGCCGCCGGCAGGGGAGCGCGGGAGGGCGGGGGGGCTGCGGCCGCCGAGTCGCCGGGCCGCGCCTCAGCCATCCCGGAGGTGCCGCCCCGCCTGCGGGGGGCGGGCGGTGCTGGTCCCTGCAGAGCACCGGGGATCGCTCGTGGCGGGGCCTGGTGGCTCTGGAGCGGCGGTGGCGGCGCTGGCTTGGCTGGGTTCAATATTTGCATGGCTTCTTTTTAAATTTTTTTTTTTTTTTTGTATTTTGCGGCCGTAGTTTATTAATGAGCAAATCAATGAGCGTGGATTGCATTTGAGTGAGTTTAAGTTAAAGCTTCCTCTCTAAAGAAGGGCTCGGGAAAGGCGGTTTGGCAGAGTTGGTGAGAAGTTGGTTTATCAAATTTTAACGTGTTTAAGGCAGCTGATGTACAGGGGATAGCCAGCACTGTGTGGTATCAGGTTTTATTTCTGATGAAAAACTTGTTTCCAGGAGAATTCTGTGGAGAACGGTGCTGATCTGATGCTCCTCAGCCTTGGTGGTGGAGCTCCTCATTGCCAGTACAAAAGAAGCTGCTTTGTCTTTTTGAAGGCAAAATGACACGCCCTGAGAGTGCCCTTCCTCAGGGGCTGAAGGAAAAATTCGTGGTGAATATCAGGCCAGGCCTGGGAAGCGTTTTGGGTATTCTTGAAGCTTGAGTTCATTCAAATGCATTTTAGCCGTACTAGTTGAAGAAAGGTGGCAGGTGTAAATCCTGAAAAGTGATTTTTCTGGAGCAGAAATGTCTCTGGGTTTGTGTGTCAGAGGTGGGGGTACAGCTGCAGTGAGACACGTGGGTTTGGTGGTTTTTTAGGGGGTGGCACACCAAAACCCTGTTTGACAGTCACTCCTCAGAGTCAGAGTGTTCATTCCATCCAAAACAATGACCATAATGAACTGATAATGCTCGAGAGGAGAACAGAGGCTGCTCAGGAAAGCTGGGGCTGTCCCTGGATCTCTGGCAGTGTTCCAGGCCAGGCTGGACAGGGCTTGGAGCAGCCTGGGATGATGGAAGGTGTCCCTGAATGGCAGGGGTGGGATGGGATGAGCTTGATGCCCCTCCACCCCAAACCACTCTGGGATTCTGTGATGTGAGGCTCTGTAGCTCTCAAGATAATTCAGAGGCAGCTCTGAAAGATCAGCTGGAATCATTCCAAGCTGCTGGCATAACAGATCTGTTTCAGGATCCCCAGGCCTGGGTGCTGTGGACAGGAGGGATCTTGGGCAGGCGATCTCTGTTGTGCCCTGGCTCTGTGTCACAGCTGGCACAAACAGGGCACCTCCCCGTGCTCCCCAGTGTGGGGCCATCTGCTGGGCTTGGGGACCAGCTCTGGGCTGGGAGGGGAGGCAGCTGTGGAGCTGAATGGCCTGGTGAGGATGAGGAGCTGGCACATATCACAGATCCTTATGGCTTTGTGTTTTACAGCTCTTGGAAACTGCCAACTCTTCCTCTGTTTTGAGGAATTATTTTCTTTTTGGTAGTTGACAATTTATAGCAAATGTCACCATTTGGTTGTTGGTCTTGATGACATCTGTCCTGAAAATCTGAAATTTTACTTTTGTCATTTTTTCATTTATAACAGACAGGGAAAGGGGCAGAAATATCCCCAAACCTCTCATAGCCACTGATGATGTAGCTGTTGGGTTAGTTTGTTAATTAACTTTATTTCACCAATGGATAAACACTCAGGGCACACCAAATTATTTTATGGTGTGTGAGCACTGGGGAGGCTTTAAGGATGAGGAAGGGGCCAGAGAGGATGATCAGGGGGGTGCAGCAGCTCTGTGTCCTGTGAGGAAAGGCTGGGAGAGTTGGGATGGTTCATCCTGGAGAAGAGAAGGCTTTGGGGTGATCCCACTGTGGCCTTGCAGTACCTGAAGAGTCTGCAAGAAAGATGGAGAGGGGCTGGTTAAAGTGACAGGGCACAGGGAATGGCCTCCCAGTGCCAGAGGGCAGGGATAATTGGGATTTTGGGAAGGAATTGTTCCCTGTGAGGGTGGGCAGGCCCTGGCACAGGGTGCCCAGAGCAGCTGTGGCTGCCCCTGGATCCCAGGAGAGTGAGCAGCAGGGAAAAGGGGGGGTCTGCCCCTCTGCTCCAGTTTCCTGAGACCTCACTGGAGTGTTGTGTCCAGCTCTGGGCCCCCAAAATCAGGAGGTGGAGCTGCTGGAGCAAGTGCAGAGGAAATGATGGAGATGCTGCAAGGGCTGGAGGCAGTCTGGGAGAGCTGGGGGTGCTCACCTGGAGAGGAGGAGGCTCCAGGGAGAGCAGGGAGGGACTGGAGGGCTCCAGAGAGCTGGAGAGGGACTGGGGACAAGGGATGGAGGGACAGGAGCCAGGGAATGGCTTCCAGAGGGCAGGGATGGATGGGAGATTGGGAATTGGGAATTCTTTATAATGAGAGTGCTGAGGCCCTGGCACAGGGTGCCCAGAGCAGCTGGGGCTGCCCCTGGATCCCTGGCAGTGCCCAAGGCCAGGCTGGACAGGGCTTGGAGCATCCTGGGACAGTGCAAGGTGTCTCTGCCATGGCAGGGGGTTGGAACAAGATGATCTCTAAGGTCCCTTCCAGCCCAAACCATTCTGGGATTCTCTAAAGGCCGACTCTGAAGTGTTGATAGTTAACGCCTGAAGCTGCAGAAATTTGCATATTTTAGAAAACATTTAGAAGCCGTCAAAGACTTGGTGTCTCTTCCATTTTCTCCGGGTGCTATGTTGGGTAGTTCCACTTATGTGGGCAGAGATGCTGTTGTGGATGAGGTGGTGCTGGCAGGAATTAGTCATGGTGGAGTGACAAAGGAACCTCTCTGCCGAGGCTGCCGTGCCACCCAGTGGAAATGCAGCACAGCCTGTTGCATATCCAGAAAACCTTTTTTCTGTGTTTGAAAGATCATCTTGGAGACAGGAACTAAATCTGGCACATCAAGTGTTGGAATAATGTCATACAACTCAAAAAAAAAAAAATAAAATAGGAAAGCAGTTGATGCTTGGTTTTGGGTTAGAAAAAGTGCTTTGGATGGCTCTTCCTAATGAGGGTCTGTAAGGACTGATGGTGGATAAAAGCCAGGAAGGGCAAAAACATGGGAAAAATTGCTACTACACCATAGTTTCAGTGAGATGGATGCAATCCAAGAGGGTTTGGAGCTGAAGAAACCATCGTGGAGCTGGTTTGTTGTGGAAGCTGTGCAGCAGGACGGATTTAGCACGGCACACGTAGCACCAGGCTGCCAGAACCAGGCACAGACCTCCCTTACAGTCAGCCCTGCTTGTGGAGGCTCTTGGAAGAACTCTCCTGCCAGAGCTGGGTTGGGATTGTGCTTCCCAGAGCAGCCTCTCTCATCTCACCTCCCTGCTGGTAATTTCTGGGAGCAGCTCATGGAGAGGATATCCAGGAGCCCTTGGCCTCTGGCCTGAAGGTTTTGCAGGGTGTAATTTCTAGGCAGGTGCACTGAAATCCTTCCTGCCTCTCATGGCTGTTCGGGATAAAGGGTGAGAGGGACTCAGCTCCTGGCAGCTTTGTTTTTGCAGGCATTGATCATCTCTCTCCATCCAGCTCCGAGGTGGCTGAGAGGTGCTGCCCTGAGCAGCAGAGCTGGAGCTGGCTGGCTCTGGGCTCCTGGGAAGGCAGAGATGTTTCCAGGGGCGTTGGCCTTCAGAAAACAAAGGGAATCTTATCTTACAGCTCAGTGGAATGCAAGCAGGACTTGACTCTGAATGCTGCCAGCTCTGTTGTCTTTCTGCTCCCTGCCAAGTGACTTTAACTCCTGAACCCTCCTTCCATTTGTTCTTTCTTCATCCCAACTGCAGGGAGGATAATTTGGAGTAGAGCAGAATGAATGTCTGCTACATGAATGGGATTCTCTGCTGCTGTCAGTGCTTGTGCACCAGGAAAGCTCCAAGAGATAATTGGTTCATTCTAATGACTCTGAAAATCCCATCAGGTCACCAATCAGTGTGGGGTTGTTTTTTTTTTTTTTTCCTAAAATCTTGAGCCCATGTGTGACCTGGAGGGACTTTAAAATTTACTTACTTGGGGGTCTTCTGTCTGTCACTGTCTCTGAGTCTGATTGGTGAGCATGTGAATGCCTTGGGCAATAATTGTAATAATATAATTGATATTCCTGTAAGGTTTTGACTGGGATTCTTTGACTAGTGTTGAACAAGCTGAATGGAATATAGATTCCAGATTTGAGTACAGATGAGTTCGTATGTTGTCTGAAAGGGTAATTTCAGTTTCTTTTTTATGAAATGAAGGTGGCAGTACCCAGATTAAGTGTCTGTTTAAAAAACATCCCTGAAATAGGGCATCCTTTCTGCAAGAGGATCCTTGACATGCTTGGCATGGGCTCAGTTATCCCAAATGTTGCCAACAAATGTTGCTCTTGTCTGCTTGCCAAAGTAAAAAAGCAACTAAATCTCATTATAAGCTATGCTTAACTACTTTTTTTTCTTCTTCTTTTTTCATTTTTTTTTCATAATCGTGCAGCAGAATTGTTCCCTTCATTATCATGGCACAGAAATATTTGGGAATGATCTGCTAACACATATTTGGGATATCAGTTAATATTTGGGAAGCAGGCTTGTTTCAGCTGTGTTCACCCACTGCTTGACTTGAATTTACTCCTCTCTGACACTTTTGTGACAGATCACAGGATTTTCTTCTGAGTTCTCCTTTAGTTTCCTTTCTTCTCTTCCTTCTCTCCCTCGCAGCAAATGTTCCAACTTCTTCTGTGGACTATTTTCAGTCTGTTGTAGATCTGGTTTTCAGTTGGTCTTATCCCATCTCTCCATCTGCCTAAATGAGGAGTCTCTTGACCTGTTTTGGTGGTTTTTTAAATAACTTGATTATGATGATGATGATGATTATCTGTGCACTTATGTAAAAGGTTTTTTGTGTTTGTCTGTATATTAATGATTGTTTTCCTTTATTTTTGGGGTTATGATAAATACCTTCTCTGTCCATGGAGGTAAATTGGACCACAGTACCACCAAAAATCCCCTGCCGACTTATTGAGTGTGGTTAATTGCAAAAATTAATGAATTCTTAGCAGAAGAGGTATTTCTTGAAGAGAAATTGAGTTTGTCATAGATGTCTCAGCTGAGCTGTAATAGCAGGAGCAGAAACCACTTCCCTAATGTAGTTCAGTTGGTTTCTCAACTTTAAACAAATAATCCTTGATCTGAAATGTTCCTCATCTGAGACAGAGAGTCCTTACTTGAAAGAACTACTGCTGTTATGAGTTAATACTGGAGTTTTAACAAACCTTTGTATTCATGCAGTTAGGCTCTGAATTCCATCAACTTTGTAGATACATATTTCTTAAAATATTTATTTAAATTATTAGGTGTTTCCTGACAGGTTTATTTAAATTACTAGGTATTTCTTGAAAGGTTTATTTAAATTACAAGGTATTTCTTAAAAGGGTTATTTAAATTATTAAGAGTAACTTGAAAAGTTCACTGTGTTTCCACAGAGGTCTGGGTTGTTCCATGTGGTCATAAATAACTTGGGAAATGAGATGAGCAGTGTCCTGTTGATACAAAGCCATTCAGGAAAGTAAGGATTGGGTAATAAATTAGCAGAAATAATTCAATGGCAATAAATCTGCTGTGATTCAGAGTAGATAAATGTAGAGTGGTGCATATAATTTCACATATAAAATGCTGGGCTGACCCTTGACACTGAGGAGTGAAATATTGCCCCAGAAGTGTCAGTTCCATAGGGATCTAAAAGCAACTGAAAAATGAAGAAGTATTAGGAAGGAAATAGAAGACAAACCAGAGCATAATTATGATACTGTATAAATCAATGGTTATCCCACATCTTCAATGCTCTGTGGTTCTTTCTTGTCATTCATCCCAAAAGATACAAAAGACTTGGAAAAGCCTCAGATTGAGGCAGGGAGAATAATCAAAGGTAGGGAAGAGCTGTTGCATCAGGGTCAGGGGAATAGGCTGGGACTCAGCCTGGAGAAGGGAAAGATGAAAGAAAATGGTAAAAATCTGTAGGATGATGATCAGCATGGGCAGGGTGGGTAAGAATAGACTTGCTGATTTCCTCAGCTACAAGAATGGAGGAGCTACAAGTGAAAGTAAAATCCAGGTTTAGAACAAAAAAAGGAGATGGCTTTTGTGCAACAAATAGCAGCCTGTGGAGTGCCCTGCCAGTGGGTGTTGTAGGAACAACTCTGAACTGGGCAAATGAGACATCCCCTCATCAGGAAACTGGATGTGTTTGTGGAAAAGGAATTATTTGAGGGTTATTGCTCCATGGAAATTGTCTACAACTTAGGAAGTGGCTGAGATTTGAATCATTGAAGTGTTGGGGTGAGAGTCATTCCTGTTCTTGTTCTTCTCTGCTGGTCATTGTTAAGATAAAATGGGATGGTCTCTACTAGTTCAGATAAAATGGGATGCTGAGCTAAGTGGCCCCTTGTCTGATCAGAGCTGTCCTGAGGTCAGGAGATTGTGTGGATAGTAACAAACTTAAAATACAGTTTCAGAGAAGATTGTACAAATAATATAATGTAAGTAATGTGGATATATATTAACCTAAGGGAGTAAAATGTAAATAATGTGGATATATATTAACCTAAGGGAGCTCATAGACCTGTTTGATCTGGGCTTTCTGTACAAACCTCCATCCCTGAGACCATTCTCTGTCTTAGCAGTCAGTTCTTCACCATCAACAAGGGAATACAAGGATTGTGTTTTGTGGGGACCAGCTTTGCAGTAGTATTTGTACTCTTGACTTCTGTTTTACATTTTTCCTGCTCTTATGTTCCTTTCTGGCTCCTACCCTCTCCCCTAAAACTTTTTGGCTGCTCTTGGTAATCTTTTTAACAGTTCCTCACCTCTGGTTATGTGTTAATATGTCTCATTGGTCCCGAATTTTTAGTGCCTATTTATGTGGAAGTCAGGAGAGGTTGGAAGTTGGATACATGTTAGTGGCACCTCTGCAGTCAATTACTGCAGTTGGGGAATGTAAATAAAAGCATCCACTGCCCTTGGTGTTGTTATTTATTCTGAAATAATTGGAGGATAAACCATCACCAAACTATAGTTCTTTTATTTTTGGCAATAAGATCCATGGGGGGATTCCAGCTCTGAGGTCCCCAACATGAGAAGGACATGGACCTGTTGGGACAAGTCTAGAGGAGCCACAGAGCTGCTCCCAGGGCTGGAGCCAGGCTGGGAGAGCTGGGAGTGCTCACCTGGAGAGGAGAAGGCTCCAGGGAGAGCTCAGAGCCCCTGGCAGGGCCTGAAGGGGCTCCAGGAGAGCTGGAGAGGGACTGGGGACAAGGGATGGAGGGACAGGAGCCAGGGAATGGCTCCCAGTGCCAGAGGGCAGGGATGGGTGGGAGATTGGGAAGAATTCTGAGGGTGGGCAGGCCCTGACACAGGGTGCTCAGAGAAGCTGTGGCTGCCCCTGGATCCCTGGAAGTGTCCAAGGCCAGGCTGGATGGGCTTGGAGCAGCCTGGGACAGTGGCAGGCATCCTTGCCCATGGCAGGGGGTTGCAACTGGGTGATCTTTAAAATCCCTTCCAACCCAAACCATTCCATCATTCTCTGATTTAATCATGTTTTGGTTTAGAGGCATTGACTTCACCCACAGGAATCCTGCTATACCTTTCCCAAATCCCAGTTTAGAAAACACCTGGAATCCTTCCCAGGCATCCCTGTCTGAGCAGGCTCCATATGCTCCATATGAATGCTTAAAATATTTTTTGCTATTGCAATGTGACCCATTTACATCCTGGGTCACACCTGTCTGACAGGAGGCAGGTGGAGGCTCAGGCCTTTCCTTTCCTTTATCCAGTGAAAGGTGCTTGGGTCACTCTGTGAGCACAGGGAGGCAGCTGGGACAGCAATAAACCCAGGGCTAAAACACAGAGAGTAAATTTATTCCCATTATCTCACTAAGTGGGGATCCCCAAAGCAACACCTGGCACAGGTGTCCTGATCCCTGCTCCAGGAGCTGCTGTGGGCCACAGGCTCTGCAACCAAGGCACCAAGAGGTGCTGCAGGTTCAGCACCTGCTGTGCTCCAAATGAGACAAATGTAGATGTCTCAGTTAGTCTTGCTTAAAAATACCTTTATTATTTTCAACAAATTTCACTTTATCTTACCTTACTTTTCAGCACAATGTCTGGAACTGATGATTTTTCGGTAAGTAACAGTTTTTCTTTCCTGAAGATCAGCTGTCACCATCATATTTTCTGAAAAATCTCTTTGGCCAGGATTTTTCTCCTGGGAAGCTGAGAAGCCTCAGAGAAAAAAGAAAATAATAATTATCTTATTTGCTTCTCCTGTGTTTTGCTGCTTTAGAATGTAGTTGGAAATTGTTTATCCAACATGTGAATTGTTTTTACTTATTGGCCAATGATGACCAAGCTGTGTCAGACTCTGAAGAGAGAATCACAGGTTTTTCATTAGTATCTTTGAGCCTTCTGTCTGTATCCTTTCTGTACTCTTTAGTATAGTTTAGTTTAGTATTCTTTAATATAATATAGACCATAAAATAATAAATTAGCCTTCTGAGAACATGGAGTCAGGTTCATCATTCCTCCCTTCGTCGGGGGTCTCAGAAAATGCCACAATCAGCCAGTTGTGTTGATTATCCCAAAAGCTGACATGGTTTTTTGAAGGAAAAGGGGAGCAGACAGCTGCGACATTTCCTCTGTGTCGCAGTGGTGGTGTTTTCCTTTTGGGTAGATGTAGCAATCCCTGGACTAAACATCAGAAGCTGCTGGGTGCCTCGTGGGTTCTCTCCTGTGACATTAACCAAGGAGCTGTGCTTTCATGGCATCAGGATAGTTGCAATGGAAATTTAGGGAAATGTTTTCAGGTTTGTGCTGCAGCTGCCTGTTGTTCCGTGTGGTGGGTCGCCTTTTATCTCTGGCTTTTGAACTGTGGCCTGTCAGAATGCCTCTGCTGCCTTAGCGATAGGAGCTGCACAAAAATGAATGTAATCATCTCTGTGCAGCCACCAGAGCTCCTCTCCTCCCTCCCTCCCTCCCTCTCTCCGGCAGCTGGGCTGTAGCCACGTGGTGGGGGGATGTCTGCAGCCGGGAATTCCGGCCCGCACATTCCATCCTCACCGCCGCTTTGTCTTTCAGTTGGCAGATGCTTTACCAGACCAGTCGCCTGCTAAAACCTCCAAAGTGAGCAGCACCAAGCCTGGCCAGCAGCCCGGGCAGCCTCCGCAGGGCTGGCCGGCTTCCAACCCTTGGAATAACCCCAGCGCCCCCCCTATGACTCCAACGGGACTGCCACCAAACACCTCGGCTTCCAGCGTGCCCTTCGGACCTCCTCCCACGGGAATGTATCCTTCAATGCCCCCGGGACCGCCTGCTCCATTTCCTCCTCCTCCTACTGGACCCTCCTGCCCTCCTCCTGGTGGTCCATATCCACCCCCAACTGTGCCAGGTCCTGTCCCACCAGGGCAGTATCCTCCACCAAATATGCCCTTTCCAGAGCTTCCACGACCTTACGGAGGTCCAACAGAGCCAGCTGCACCTCCTGCTCCTGTTGGGCCATGGGGATCCATGCCCTCTGGAGCATGGGGACCAACAATGGGAGGGCAGTATCCTGCTCCCAGCATGCCATATCCACCCCCAGGGCCATACTCTGCTCCCACCCAGACTCCAGGGGCTGCGCCGACGGTACCATGGGGTACGGTCCCGCCTGGAACGTGGGGACCGTCACCGCCCGGCCCATTCCCTCCACCCACAGGATCATATCCAGCTCCAGGACTATATCCTACGCCCCCTAATCCTTTTCAAGTGCCATCTGGTCCTGCTGGTGCTCCATCAATGCCTGGTGGTCCCCATGTGAGTATTTCATTTTGGTGTCAAGTTACTCTAAAGTGTTTCGCTTTTAAGTGGGGAAATTGAGTAGCATAAAAGCTGTTAGTGCAGGTAAGGAGTTTGAGCACACCTCAAGTTTTGCTCCTCAAGTCAGTGGGATAACAGCAATTTAAATATTAAATATACCAGCATGGCTAAATTATGTTAATGTCTCACATTTATATTATATCATATTATATCATATTATATCATATTATATCATATTATATCATATTATATCATATTATATCATATTATATCATATTTTACATATTATATGTCATATTATCTTATATTGCATATTATATTATATTACATATCATATGTTATATATCATATCAATTAATTGTATTATTTTATTGTATTATTTTATTATTATATTATGTCTCACATTATATACATCTGTATTATTATTTTATACATACATATAAATAATTATTAGATTATTATAGTGGTCTTCCACTCCTTGGAAAAACTCTGAAAGCCAAAAAAAGGGGGAAAGCATAATAATTCTGAAGGAGATGGTATATATCTTGATTGGTATATATCTTGATCTCTTTAATCAAGAAGAATTGCTCCCCTTTCTGATAGAGCAATAGGGAAGGAATAACAGAATATAAAGATGAATTTGTGATTAATTAACAGTATTTGTAACTGTGAATGAACTGCTGTGTGAAAAACCTGTATTGACCATGCCTTATTGTCTCTTGCAGCCTTACCGCTGAATACGTTCTGGGCAACAAAATACTGTAGTTTTCCACCTTCATCCACTACTTACAGAGATTTTTACAGTTTTTGTTTCAGTAATGTATGGGGCTATGAAGAATATTGCCTCTTGTATGTGCATTTGAGGTATGAAGGAGCAGTTTACATCAATTTACCTTGCTCATATGCTGGCATAATTATTTGGTTTAATCAAGTGAAATACAAAGAGAAGAAATCAACTAACACACCTGTGGTTCTTATGTTGGCAAGTATTCCTTGGAAAAACAGGAGTTGCCATGTAAGGATTATAAAGAATCAGGCCCATGGAATTTTAAAAAGTCAATTCTTAAATAAATGCTTTAAGTCTCGTTGCCAGACTCCTGCTGGTCATTGAATGGATGGATAGTCATATTTTGTCTATTTTCAGGTTATTCTAAAAAGTCAATAGAGAAAGTGTTTCAACATTTTAGTCAAGAAACCTAATTTTTGAACGTGCTACAGTAATTCAAACTAACAAGACAGAGCATGTGAACTCGAAGGTTTTCTCAGCATTTTGTACATACTCAAACCAATTGCTCGGTCTGGGACTATGGAGGAGAAGAGCCACGTTTGGAAGCCTTGGTGTGACTTATCAGCACACTGTTGGTGTTCACAAACAGGCATTCCTGTGCAAGTGAAATAACCTGGATGTGCAGTTAACTTTGAATCAGCAAAATGTGAGTTTTATGCATGCAAATGAGGACATCCTGTTGCCAGTTCTCATTCTGTGGTGGTTGGAAGTTTGGCTTGGTCTGTGTAAAGAGAAACTGATCCCCACGTAGGTACTTCCCTATTTCTGACCTGGGTTCTAGTCATTTCAAATTTGACTTGGCTGCTGGGTTGTGTAAACCTGGCAGACTTTTTCAGAGTCCCTGGAAACTGAACTTGAGCTTAAAGCCCAACCTGAGCATTCCCTTCCCAGCAGTTTTTGGCACAGTTGTGTCACGACAGAGATCCTCGTTGGGCGCGAGGGGCTCTCGTTTGCTGTCCCTGGGAGCAGCCCCTGTTCCCAGCTGGGTGTGTGCATACCTCACGGAGTAGGAGGAATTTGGGAGAAATTGAATGTCAGGAAGCCTGTGCACTGCTGTGCAGCTGCCTCTCCCAAGGGGCACTGCCCTGAGCTTTCGTGTTCTTGCCATATCTGTGCCAAGCACGTCCGAGGGGTTTGCCGAGACACGGCCGCGGCTCTTGGTGTTACTTCATGGCCTGCGCTTGGACCACGGACAGTTTGTTTCCTCCCCAGCTGGGGATCTCCTGACTTAGCCTCTGTGGGTAGAATTAGGAACAGATTTTGCTTCACATGGTAGCTCATTAGGGAGTCTTTGTATCATGGAACTGTGAACACGAGTGAATTCTCCTCCAGTACTTTCGTGGCTTCCTGCATGCGTGTGATGGACGCAAAAAAAAAAAAAAGCACATGGGGTGACCTGGTGGTGATGCTCCTTGGTAGTTACAGCCTTTATGGCAAGGTCCTACAGTATTTTTGCAGGAGAAAGCAGCCAGCTGAGCTGTGGCTGCTTTAATCCAATGTCATGAAAGCTGATAGCAAGGGAATGTCTATTTTTTCTTTTAGGAAGACAATACTGGAGCTGAACAAAACTACTTTAACACTTCAACTTAAACCCCAGCAACTCAACCCTTGTAATAAGTACCAAAAGTGCAAGTCTTCACTAACCTTAAAAAAACCCCCAGTTGCCCCCCAAGCAGACTTGGCAAGACTAATTAAAAAATTAACATAAGCAACATTGACCGCATTTGCTTAAGTGCTTTTTTGATACCTGCAGCCTTAGACTGTAAATCGTTGTAATGAAAAAACCATTTATTCCAAATGAATGGATCATGCAGTAGCAGCCCTCCAGTTGGAATTGCACTGGCCATATGTCTCTGCAGGGAATGGGAAGAGGTAGGAAAGGATAAAGCAAAAGTAGCAAGTAATGATTTTTGGAAAGGGGTTTTTGTAAAAGTAACTAGACTTCTAGGTTCTTCCTGAAATAGGCAGGATTTATTACTGGAACATTTAGGCTAAAATTCAATATATATGGGATGTTTTTCAATGTATATTCGTATTTCTTGAGGTCATGAAAACTGTTTCATAACCCCTTTGTTTTTGTGAGCAGAGTTCTTTGCATAGCAGTGAAAAGGGTATTCCTGTTAATCTATTGTGTAAAAACTCAAGGTGTCACTATATACCGTGTAGTAACTTTATCACATGTTATGTCAAGTGTGAGCAACTTCTGGCCTGAAGCTTTTGCAATGGAATTTGTACATTTCTATGCATCATTTTGAGTTCAATTGCTGAGGAGTTCGTTTTGACTTGTGCTTTGAGGTTGACATACTGCATTTGTTTACAATACGAAATATAAGCAATCACATCTTTAAAGTATAGATTATCACCTGCTGCTGTATTTTCTTTAGATGAAACAAATATTGCTGTATGATAGTGAGAAGCTATAAATACAGGATTTGATATTTTTTTGAAAATGCTGTCACTTTTGTATAAGATTAGACATTAAACGTATTTTCAAGACTGTTGTGTTCACTGTTTTTCAATTCCTGCTTTTGACATGCCTGTGTAGACTTTTGCCTTGAATGAATAGTAAAAATAGGACATCCTTGATTTGCAAAGCCTGAATATAAAATCAGAATTACTTGACTTCTGTGAGTGTTTTTCCTCTTCCTTTTGTAATAATTGCAGCCTGTACACGAGGGATATTAAATGTGGATGGGACCGTGGCTCTGGTGTAGCATGTCAGCCCCAGGTACTGCCTGTTCACAAATTCCTTGGTAATTAGGAGAGAAAAGCTCTGATCTTGCTTGTTCCAGAGGAGGAATGGGAGGGGTTTTTGCCTGTGAAGAGTTGTGTGTGTGTTTTCCCTGCCCCTGAACAATACCTGTGCCAGATTGACACATGTGGATGTGGTAAGTGACCCCCAAACCCCTGTTCTTACACACTTCCCAGGAGTTTGATGGGATAAAGTGAATAACAGAAACTCCAGGGCTTGGCATCAGCGTGAACTACTGAATTTGGGCATCACTTGTGGCTGCATTTCCATGTCTTGGCTTGCAGAGCAGTTCACACTGAGCTGGCCAATGCTGCTGCCTTGGTTCACACCTTCACCCTTCAGGGAAGGTGAAAATGGCAGCAGTGAGCAGGAAATAATAGAAACAACAAGCTCTTTTTAGGCCATGGTCCAAAAATAATCCTGACATCTGTTAATAGAACAGGGCAGTGTGTGGGCAGTGCTTTATCCTGACTGTTCAGCTGTGGGATTGTCCCTTCCTCTGGATTTCCCAAATGAATTCTCTCTGCAACTCCTGTGCATCAGTAAAGACGTGGCCATGCAGATCCAGTGGTGTTAATTGCTGCCCTGCAGACCCAGAAAACTTCAGTTTAATATTTTTGAGGGACCAAGTCCTGTGAGAGGGAGCTGGGAAGGGGCTCAGCCTGGAGAAAAGGAGGCTCAGGGGGGACCCTGTGGCTCTGCACAGCTCCCTGGGTGCAGTCTGGGCTCTGCTCCCAGGGAACAAGGGACAGGATAAGAGAGAATTAAACTGCACCAGGGGAGCCTTAGATTGGATGTTAGAGGAAATTTCCTCCTGGAAAGAATGGTCCAGCCCTGGCACAGCTGCCCAGGGAAATGGTGGAGCCCCATCCCTGGAGGGATTGAAAAGCTGTGTGGATGTGGCACTTGGGGACAGGGGTCAGTGGTGGCCTGGGCAGTGCTGGGGGAATCATTGGACTCGATCTTAGAGGGCTTCTCCAAACAGATTCAGTGGCTCTAAGTGATATTTTTCTATATAACTCAAGAGAGGAGTAAAAGCTGTTCAGGGCTGTTGCAGAGAGGTCAGTGCAGGGTTCATCTTGCCATGGGTGTGTCAGTTCTGCTCCCCTCCTGTGAGGGAAGGGTCCCAAACTCCTGTGGGTGAGCCCAGCTCCATTGCTGTGCCCAGCCATCAATGGATTCACTGCCCAGCCACTCCAGACTGTCCCAAGAGAGGAAGGTGGGCAGCACAGGGTGGTTTGGGCTGGAAGGGGCCTTAAAAACCATCTCATTCCAGCCCTGCTGTGGGCAGGGGTTCCTCCCACCTTGATGGGAAGGGTGTCCTGAGCCTCAGTGCAGTGAGAGCCCTTCAGCACCCACGGAAGGATGAAATGTTCCATGTGTATTTTATCAATATTGGCTGCCCTATTTCTAAAGTTAAGCTCAGAATTCCAGTTGTTAGAGGGTGATTCCATACACACCAAACAGCCATTCATTCACCAGGCACTGGTGTCTGAGTGTCAGCTGGGCAGTGAAAAAACACGAATTTCAGCTTTCACCCAAAGCTTCCAACCAGCTCCTCCCCACAGCAGGAATAACTCCCAGTGTCCCACCAGGGTGTGCTCACCCCAGCCCCAGGGGATGAGCAGGGCCATGCCGGGAGCACTGGAGCCAGCTGTGTCCCTGGGTGGCTGTTGGAGGTGTTTGTGCCCTGCAGGGCAGAGAGCTCTGCACCCACAGCCCCCCGTCCCTGGGCAGCCTGTGGGACCAGGGCTCTGGTCTGGAGAGGGGTGGTGCCTCCACGCAGGGGTTGCTCCCCTGTTCCACTCACTGCTGGCCCGGTTTTCCCATGTCCAGGGTTGGTGTAGTGGGATGAGCTGCTGTAACTTTTCCTCTGATCCCACAGTAACTAAAAATGCCAGCTGATAACAGAGAGGGAACGTATTTTTGGTCACTCTTGCCTGCAGAACCTCTCAGGTTTGTTGGAAGCAGGTTGTCCATGGAAACTGTGGCTGCCCCATCTCTGGAACTGTCCAAGGCCAGGTTGGGTGGGGCTTGGAACAACCTGGAGTCCCTGCTCATGGCAGGGGTGGAATTGGATCATCTCTAAGGTCTGATCCCACCCAAACCATCTGGGATTCTGTGATAGTTTTGTTTCAGAGATCCCCTGGCTGGTCAGGTTGTCCTGTTTGGTGACAATGGGACTTTGCATCCCCTGAGCAGCAGATCCTGAGCTGCCATGCAGTGCCAAGCTACACCCAGGTCAGTGCACAGCAGGAACAGTTCTGCTCCCTGTTATCACCTTCCAAAGGGAACCCTCCCTGTTAGATGAGAGACTGGGAGATAAAATCACAGTGCCTGTGTTCCTGTCCTCTTCCCAGTTTTCTCATGACAAGACAGGGAAGGGCTGTGTTGAGCGGCCCTTGGCACACCTCGGGTTTCATTTCAGGTCCTCCTCCTGCTGGCTGTGCAAGATCTTACCTGCTCTTGCACATTCATGTTCTTGTGATTAGGAGAGGAATTCCTGTAGCAATTAACCCCTAAACTCCTGCATCAGCTCAGTTTCATTCCAAGTGAGAACCAGGAACCTCCCAGTGTCCCTTCCCACCAGAATCACACATCACTCTTAGAAAGTAGTGCTGGTTAAAAGCAAATATGGAATTTATCCATTCTTGAAATAAATTCAGGAGATGACAAAAGACACTGGATTTCATTTGGGAATTCCTGGGCTTGGCATGAATGGGGAATGGCATGAAGCTGTGCCAGGGTGGGTTTAGGTTGGATATCAGGAAAGGTTCTTCCCCCAGAGGGCGCTGGCACTGCCCAGGGAATGGGCAGAGCTGCCAGAGCTGCAGGGAGGTTTGGGCAGCACTGCCAGGGATGCCCAGGGTGGGATTGTGGGGATCTGGGCAGGGCCAAGAGCTGGATCAATGATCCTTGTGGGTCCATCCCACTCAGGATGCTCTGTGACACCCCTGGCTCATCAATGCATTGTCCTGGGGTAGATCCATGCTGAGAACCCCAGAATTGTGTCCTGACAAGGGTGCTTTGTCAGGATACTCCACTTTTCTGACCTGTTAAAGGATAATGAAGAGTAACCCTGTGCTGTGGTGCCTTTTGAAAGGAACCTGCTTCATTTGCACATTGTGAAACCCTCACATTCCAGAGCTTTGTGACTTTTTTTTTTACATTCCAGTGCTGTGTGACAGAAATGGTTCAGAGGGGTTGTTTCCAATTTGCCTGTGTGCCCTTCAGTTACAGGCAACACCCTCCAGCAAAGAGAAGGTGGCAGAATATCACAGTTTAAATTCACTTAAGTAGAGAAAATTGCTGCTTTAATACCCTGGTGCTGCTCTCCCTGTGTGCCCAGCTCTATAAAACCAGGGTTTGCTGGCACTCCTCAAGGAGACAGAGTTGTTGATCTTGGAGGTTTTTTAATTGAGGTACTTCAAAGTCTCATCAGCTTCCACACCAGGCTTTCATTTCTGCATTTCTGCCTGGATTTTGTCCTGTTTCCCCTCAGAAAGCAACAAATACAATTATTTAATAATAATATCAACAAATACACCTGGAATGCTGGGCTGATCACATTCATGGCTCTGTGCTGCCACTGTCACCATCCTTGTTTGATGCTGCTCTCCTGGGGCTCTGTCCTGGCTGGCAGAGTAGGGGGCTGCTAAAAGGAGAGTGGGGGTGGAGTGACATCAAGCAAAAACTGCTCTGAGTGGGTCAAAAAAAAATATATATAAGGTGTTGGAAAAATGAGTTTTTGAGTGTTGTGTGAAAGCAAAGCACGATGAGGCTCCTCTGGATTTTGCTCTCCGTGCTGGTGCTGCCCCCTCCACCACCCTGCTCATCACCAGAGGGCTCTGCTGCTGCTCCACCTGCCCTGCAAAGCCTCTGGGAGAGGTGGCTGTGTCTGCTATTGATTATTTTAAACACTGAACTTGATAAAAAAATGGCAAACCCAACATTTTAGTGACATATGGTGCTGCTGGGAGAGGTTGTTAGGACCTGCAGCTTTGCACAGCCACTGCCTGAGCTCTGGCTCTGCAGGAGGAGCACAAACACAGGAGGTTTAAATCTGGGCCCTGCTCAGTGTAAGGGTTCACAGCAGGATGGATTCCTGTGCTCTGCAAAAATCTAGTGCAGGAAAGAAGGAAGAGGACTCCTCCAAAGCTCTTCCCTCTCCTCTGGTTTCCTGAGATCTGGCAAAAACCACCCACTGAGGTTGGATTTGTGTTTCCCAGCCTCAAAGATTCTGTGATTGCTGTGTAATAAAGTTGTTTTAAACTCTGCAGAGTGGTTGGTACTGAGGCTTTCTGCTGGCTGAGGCTGAGCTGTCCTGGCTTTCTTTGCCCTTCACGTTTTTCCCGGCCCCGTATGCTCAGGGTGGTGTCACACAGGGATTTTGCTCTCCTTGTGGAGCATCTGTCCCAGAGACAAGGGGGGTTTTCCCTGCCCTCAGTGAACTGATGAAATCCCTTCCTTCAGCACAGCACTTTTCCTCTCAGCTCTTTAGGCTGGAGTGGTTTCTGGAGGGGTTGGCTGGACAAGCACAGAGGGCAAGAAAAGCACCAAGGTCTTGGATTTTGAGGCAATGAGCCACTGGGGGCTTTGGCCCCACCTGCACCAGCATTTGGGGTCACTGCAGGCATTTCTGCTGCAGTTATTTAATCATATTTGCATGCAGGATGCTCCATAGGAGCCCCTGGGCAGCAGGCTGCAGAGGAGGATGGAATTTCTATCAAGTTCAAAGCCAGGGGGAGTGTGAGGACTTCTGTAAAATCTCTGCTGACACAAATTGCTACGAGACTCATTTAACGCTCGGAATGCAACTCTTGCTCAGCTCTGAATGCCAGCCTCAAAGTGCTTCTCATTTCCCCATCTTCAATCACAGAAAAGCTTCGAGGTTAGCAGGGTTTTGCTCATCCACAGCCTCAGCATGAGAAGCTGGGTGAGGATTTTTGGGGTGGACTTGCAGCTCTCCTGGTGCTGCCAGGGCAGGAGGGGCTGGGTGAGTCCAGCTTGGTGTTTTCCAGGAGGAGGGAGCTCCAAAGGCAGGAGTTTTGCTTTGGTGCTTTATAAAAAGAATAAAAGGAGGATAAAGAGCAAGCCCAGACCTGCTGTACACATGAGGGTTCATGTGAGCAGCAGGGGTGGTGCCATTTATCCCCTGGTTTTCCTTTCTTTGCCATCAAACTCGAGGTGCTCAAGTTCTCAACCTTCCTCTGGTGGAGTTTTTCCCCAGTGCTGAGGCAGAGTGATTTTGGGGAGGGGGAGATGCTGATGTAGCCCAAAAAGCTCTGGAATGAACCAAATCCCCAAAAGGGCAGGAGGAGGAGGAGGAGGAGGAGAAGGAAGGAGAAGGAGGAGGAGGAAGGAGAAGAAGGAGAAGGAGAAGGAGAAGGGGAAGGAGAAGGAGAAGGAGAAGGAGAAGGAGAAGGAGAAGGAGAAGGAGAAGGAGAAGGAGAAGGAGAAGGAGAAGGAGAAGGAGAAGGAGAAGGAGAAGGAGAAGGAGAAGGACAGGGACTCTTCATCCCTGCTCTCAGAAGTCCTGGGATGAAATTGCTCAAGTCTGGCAGGTCCCAGAGGAGATTCCCATTGCCTGATTTTGCTGTGATGCCCTTTTTTATTGCCCAGGAGAGTCAGAGGTGACTCAGCCACTGGAATTCAGGGCTGGGGCTGTGGTGACACCTCAGGAAAGTGCCATGAGGGGCTCCACAAAGGCTCCTGAAAGCCTCATCCCCACTCTGAGACAGAAAGGAGGTGATGCTGTCCCAGCTCCCCAGGCTGGGAGGTGGCACAGGCAGAGATGGTGGCTGAATTTAGCACTTGGGGATGGTGCCAAGCACAGCCCCCGTGGCAGATCTGCAGCCCAAACATTGCACACTGTGGGTGCTGCCAGTCCCACACACATCAGGCCACAGGAATCACAAGGCAGGGAAATGTGGATGTGGCTTCTGCTCTGCTCTGCTCTGGGAAGTGCCTCTCTCACACCATGGAGATTCTTGCCCTCTAGATTGGTTTCCTCCAATTAATTCACCATCAGAAAGAGAGGAGCAGCTTTCTGTTTATTATTTTCCATTACTGCTCTAAAGTTATTCAGTAATCCAAATGACTGCTTTAAGGTATTTCCCTTCTGGAGATCAATTATCTCTTGCAGTGGGGTGTTTTTCCACAGATGCAGTGAGGAACATCAACCTCCCCCAAGCAGATCCAGCCCCTGTCAGGTATCATTTGGAGAAATGGAGGGGATTGGAGAAATGCTGGGAATTCTTAAAATGGGGAAAGCAACTCGTGCTTGGAGTGTTTGGCTGCAGGGAAGGGCAGGCTGAGAGCACATCCCCAGAAATGGGGTGGTCCCATGGCTGATCCACCTCCCTGGCTCCTCCATCTCCCACCCCCTGGGTTTGCAATTTGGGGCTTTAAATCATCCATGGTACCAAGGAGGGTTTTGTTTTACATTGAGGGTTCTCTAAAGCAACCCAGATACTTGGGAGTGCTTAAAAAATTTAAAACCCATGGAATATATTGATTTTTGAGGCCATGACTAATTCTTTACCCACTTTGGAAGAGCCAGGGTTGCATGGCCAGGCATCACAGGGCTGTGAGAGAGGAGATCTGTGCCTTACATCTCCCTCAAAGCCAGCGTGTTCCAGCCCTGCTCTGCTGACTCCTGGCCATAAACCAACCCTTCCACGCCCCTGGATCCCAGAGGAAGAGTTGTGAGCTCAGTGGCCACGCCTGGGTGTCCTGTGAGTCACCAAGGGATGACTCAGGTGAGGAGCATCCCTGGCTCTGAGTGCAAAGGGCTCAGCACACACCCCATGGATGCTGAATCATGGATTTGTGGAATGGTTTGGCTTGGAAGGGACCTCAAAGGCCACTTTGTTCCATGGGCAGGGACACCTTCCACCAGATCACGTTGCTCCAAGCCCCATCCAACCTCACTCATCATCCTTGCTGCAGCTTGGGTTATTTAAGTTAAGGAATTAATTAGATCTGGTTTTGATTTCTGTATCCACTGACTTTTGGTCAAATTTTCTTTATCCTCATGTGTTGGGTTGGACTCGATGATCTTTGAGTCATTCTGTGAATTCTGTGTCTTGCATAACTGAAAGTAAAAACCTCAGGGCATTGGAGCAGGAAAAATAAAACCAGGCCAAGATTTTTGGTTGATGTTTGAAGCCTTTGAGTAAAATCCCGAAAACAGCAATGAGGTTTTCAAGGTTTTCCATGAAAATCTTTCTTCCCAAGGACATCTGGAGGGAGTTTTAGGGAGGAAGGGAAAACCTGTGCTCTAAGGAATTCATAGGGCCCTGTCTGAGTTACAGGCTCAGGAAGCTGCAGCTCCTCTTGCCATGGATCAGGGATCCTTCAGCTTTGCTGGCTTGAGTCCTCTCCAGGTCCCTTTGCCCTGAAACTCCTCCAAAGACATTGCAGTGTCTGTCTGCTGTGGGCTGGGTGCTGTGAGAGGCAACTGAGGCAGCGCTCCCTAATTAAGTGCATTTCTTATATACTAATACTCTTAATATCTATTACTTAATACACATTAAGTATAATATACACATTTCCCTGAAATACTCAATTTCCAGCCATTCCCATGGGCATCCCTGCCATTTTTACACCCTCAGGTTTGGTCTGAATCCCTGTGACAGGTATGGCATGAAGCTGCAGGATGCTAAAATCCAGGCTGGAGCCCTGATGGAGAGGAGGCTGCTCTCTTTTAAGCAAAATCTTTTAGATAAGCAGAACTGAACCAGAGGAATTTATACTAAAATTAATCAGAGCTAAAGTGGACAGATTTTTGCCTTTTTTTTTTTTTGAGCTATCAGCTGCAGCCGAGCCCTTTAGCTGAGGGCTAAAAGCAGCAGTTCGTGCCTCTAATGACACCAATTAGAGGGTGCGTCCCTCAGCAGCCTTTGGTCGGCCCTGAATTGTTCAGGGAGGTGGATTAGATGGTCATTGTGGGTGTCTTCCTACTGAAATCCTGTCTTCTGTTTGATCCTAATCTAGTCCAGTCTATTCCGTTCCATTCTAATTCCCTTAATTTCTACTCCCTCCCTTTCCCTTCTCCCAGCAGCAGATCGGGATTTCAGCTCAAAACCACTTTGTTCTTTTCCATTGCTTTAAGCTGTGGAGCCCAGAGATGATTCACCCTCAACCTCAAATAAAATGGGGTTTGTTGAAATTCCAGCTGCCTCCAGCAGCTTCCAGAGCCCATCCTCTGCCGGCCTCGCTGCGTCGGATGAAAACAAAGCTTTTTTAGCTTTTGTTTTCTTCGTGGGGAAGGAGAAAACGTTCAGAATTTCAAATCCACTTGGTGTTTCCCCGAGCTGCGCTAAAGCTGGGGGGATGGAGCCGTGAGGCACACGGGCAAACATCTGGCAAGGAGAGAACATCTGGGCAGGGCAGGGAAACGGGAACCACCGGGCGAGGCACAAACCGCCAGGAAAACCAAATATTCCCGGTTAACATCCCCCGGGGGTGATGTCACGGGGGAAAAAGGGGAAACACGGGGCTGGTGTGGGCTGTCCCGGGTGAAAAAGGGGAAACACGGGGCTGGTGTGGGCTGTCCCGGGTGAAAAAGGGGAAACACGGGGCTGGTGTGGGCTGTCACGGGTGAAAAAGGGGAAACACGGGGCTGGTGTGGCTGTCCCGGGTGAAAAAGGGGAAACACGGGGCTGGTGTGGCTGTCCCGGGTGTTGGGGGCTGTCCCGGGTGTTTGCTGGGGGCTCTCCCGGGTGTTTGTGGGGACTGTGCCAGGTGTTTGTGGGGGCTGTCCCAGGTGTTTGTGGGGGCTGTCCCGGGTGTTTGGGGCTGTCCCAGGTGTTTGGGGCTGTCCCGGGTGTTTGTGGGGGCTGTCCCGGGTGTCTGGGCTGTCCCGGGTGTTTGTTTGGGGCTGTCCCAGGTGTTTGGGGCTGTCCCGGGTGTTTGTGGGGGCTGTCCCGGGTGTTTGTGGGGACTGTGCCAGGTGTTTGTGGGGGCTGTCCCAGGTGTTTGTGGGGGCTGTCCCGGGTGTTTGCTGGGGGCTCTCCCGGGTGTTTGTGGGGGCTGTCCCGGGTGTCTGGGCTGTCCCGGGTGTCCCCGGCTCGGCCCCGCCCCGGCCCCGGCCCCGCCCCCGGGCGGGTCCCGGTGCGGAGCCCAGAGCGACCGCGGAGCCGCCGCACGCAGGTGAGGGATGAGGGATCCCGGGGGGAACAGGGGGGTAAGGCACCAAAATCCTCGGAAAGGGAAGGTTTGGGGTGCGTTTGGAGAGCGAGGGACAGGCGGGAGCTGCCCCGGGCTCTGCGGTTTGGGGCGCACGGAGAGCCCCGGGTGGTTCAGGGGTGATGGAGGGATGGGGACTGAGGGGGAGCCCCAAAGGTGTTTGTAACCCCTGGGGGGCTGGACAGCCCGGAAACCCTCCCTGGATTTGGGGATGGTGGAGGGATGGAGACTGTGGGGCAGCCCCAAAGGTGTTTGCAACTCCTGAGGGGCTGGACAGCCCTGTCCCAAAATCCCTGCAGGGTGAAGAATTATAATTATAATTCTATTATAATATATTATATTATATTATTTATATTTATTATTTACATTATTATAATTATTAAATTATAGTATAATATTATTATATAATATTATAATATAATATATTACAATTATTAAATTATAATATAATATTATAATATAATATTATATATATAATATATATTATATTATAATAAGTTGATATTGGAAGACAGAAGATGCTGACTGGACTTTGCAAGAAATGCTTCTTAATAGGAGCCAGTTTTATTTTTCTATCCTGCCAGTTATGTTTAGGAATGAATAGGTTGATTTGAATTCTGCAGGAATAGCAGAATTCAAATAAAATAGCAGAATTAAAAGGGGAGAGAACTGGTGTTTCTTTCCCAAATAGAAGGTTTTTCCCACTTGCTGTGAGCACAGGGAATGTTTGGGGTCAGCTCTGGGACGTTCCCTGCAGCTGATCCTCTGCTGGGGCACGGAGAGCTCAGGTGAGCTCGAGCTCAGCTGCCCAAATGCTGCTGGAAACCAGAGCTCAGGTACTCGAGGAGCAGCTGAGGGAGCTGGGCAGGGGCTCAGCCTGGAGAAAAGGAGGCTCAGGGGGGACCCTGTGGCTCTGCACAGCTCCTGACAGGAGGGTGGATCCGGGAGGGATTCAGGCTCTGCTCCCCGGGAACAGGGACAGGATGAGAGAAAACAGCCCCACGTTGCACTAGAGGAGGTTTAACTGCATATTGGGGAAAATTCCTTCATGGAAAAGGTTGCCCAGCCCTGGCACAGCTGCTCAGGGCAGTGGTGGAGTCCCCATCCCTGGAGGGATTTAAAAGCTCTGTGGATGTGGCCCTTGGGCACACAGTGCTGGGTGCACTGGATGTGCTTAGAGGGCTTTTCCAGCCCCACTGGTGCTGTGATTCCCTGCAAGGGATAAACCCCTTCCCATGGCAGCTGGCAGATAACCCAGAGGGCATTTCCAGAGAGCTCCAGGAGCTCCAGCACTGAGTGGCAGAGAGGAGGTGGCACTGGGCTCCAAGTGCCTGCAGGGGATTGGGGGTGTCAGAGGTTTAGTGGGTTTGGGGGACTTTGGGTACAGCCTCCAAACTGCCCCGATGTGTCTGGGGACACAAGGCTGTGCCAGCCTGTCCCTGGGGGCCGGAGGGAACAGAGCTGCTGCTCCTTGAGCTGTTCCAGTGGCATCATGCAGGACCCCCACTGCAGCAGCCCAAGGCACTGCGGAGCACGCCTGACCTGGCTGCGTGTGCACCCCCAGCTTCTCCTGCCAAACTACGGCAAACCCCTGGGCTTTAGGAAGAGACCAGAAGGCAAATAAAGCTTTGGACTGCTCAAACACCCTGGGTCACTGCGTTTCTGCCTTAAAAACCCCCAGCGTTTTGCAGGGAGAGGAGGTGATTTGCTGGCTGTGAAACCGGGGGTTTGTTATTCCCGAGGCAGGGCAGCCGCGCCTCCTGCGAGCTTTGTGCATCTGAACGTTTCTTTCAAAGAGAATTCGCCTTCTCTGCTCTAAATTTGGCATTTTCCTTTTCTTCCCCCGTTTCTGGCTCTCCCTTTTTCCTGCTCTTCTGAACGCTCCCTTTGACGGGAGGAGCCCAGCTCGGGCTATTCCTGTGCACACAGGCAGGTGCGTGTTCTCCGTGTGTTTGTGGACTCACAGAACTTGCAAAGCAGCTTTTATCCGCTGGCCCTCCCACGGCGCCCTCCGGCTGGAAAGGGACAGTTGTGGACGAAAGGGAGGAGAAAGGGGGCCTGTGTGGGTGGCTGCCACCCTGCTCTGCCCATCCCGGGCCATCCCGTGTGTCACAGGGTGTCCCCGATGTGCTGGGCTGGGTTTGCACCCCCCGGGCTAAAGCTGCCCCTGCGTCCCCCCGGGGATCCCGTTTGGGGTTTTTTTTTTATGGAAATGGAAATCCTGGATGGTGCCTCAGGGCTGGGGGAGCGAATAACACCGGGAGTGTTGTGAGCTGTGCTGGATTCCATGCCGAGGGTTCACCCCCAGGTATTCGGGCTGCTCCCAGCAGTGCGTCCCGTTTATCCCCCGGGTGCTGGACCAGGATTTGTTCTTTGGAGCTGTCAGCTCTGCTGGGCAGGTATGTGATGGCAGCTCAGCAATTCCCATAGATCACTGCTCTAAACTGCAACTCCCCTCAAAAATTCTGGTTTTTGGATGGGGCAGGGTAAGAATGACTGACACTTCCTTTTTTGTTGTTTTTCAGGAAAAATGTCAGACGGTTTCTCTGTAAGTATGGATTTCCCTAAAAACCCGTGGGGGCTGTGGCTGTGGCCTTGAAGCAGAGACCTTTGGCTGGGATGGGAGGGAACACATCTTTGTCCTTGCTAAGCTGCTCAATCCCCAAACCCTGCCCAGTTCTGTCAGCACTTTTCTGGAAAAGCCCAGGGAGCAGCTGAGAGCTGAGCTCTTGCCCTTGGCCACCTGCAGGCTCCCAAAGATGGACTTTGGAGAGCTCAGTGTGATGCCAGCAGGAATCTCCCCCAGCTGACCTTGTCCTCTCCTCTGTCCCCAGTTATCTGATGCCTTGGCCAACAGCAACAACCCAGCCCCCTGTGCCCCCCCAGCCCAGGGCTGGCCCTCCTGGGGCAACCAACCAGCAGCTCCTGGAGCCTTCCCAGGGTATCCTGGAGCACCAGGAGCCTATCCTGGAGCACCTGGAACCTATCCTGGAGCACCAGGAACCTGTCCTGGAGGACCTGGAGCATACCCTGCATACCCTGGAGCACCTGGAGCTTATCCTGGAGGCCCAGCAGGACCAGGAGCGTATCCAGGAGCACCTGGAGCATTCCCTGGAGCTCCACCAGCAACAGGGCCGTTTCCTGCCCCAGGACAACCACCCAGTGGCCCTGGATTTGGGCCTTCTGCTCCACAGGGAGGACCAACAGCTCCTCAGGGAGGACCAACCCCTCCAATGGTAATGGCTCCATCATGATGAGGGTTTGTGTCTTCAGGGGCTGATTTTGCTTGGCCACAGGAGGGCCCTGGGGCTGGCTGTCCCCAGGGGTGGCATTGGGCCTTTGAGATGATGTTTTGCTGACACCAAATGCCTGTTGTCTCCCAGAAAGTGCCCTTTGAGCTGCCCCTGCAGGCAGGACTCGTCCCTCGGCTGCTCATCACCATCACTGGGACTGTGAACCCCAACCCAAACAGGTACTGGGGGGTCCAGCTCTGAGGGTGGGGGGACTGCAGGGTAGAGCAGGGGGGCTGGATTTTGCTTTCCATTCCTGAATAACCCCTGCCTGGTGTAACATCAAATGTTACACCAAGCAAATGTGTAAATGCCTTGTTGTTGCCCTGTGGGGTCTGTGGGGTTTTCTCTCTGCTATTTTTGGGAAGCCCTGTAACAGAGTTCAGGGCTTTTATGGCAAAAGCAGCAACTCCATTATTGTTTTTGCAGGTTTTCACTAGATTTCAAGAGAGGGAATGATGTTGCCTTCCACTTCAACCCCCGCTTCAACGAAGACAACAGGAAAGTCATTGTCTGCAATTCCATGTTCCAGAATACCTGGGGGAAGGAGGAGAGGACAGCTCCCAGGTTTCCATTTGAAGCTGGAAAACCCTTCAAGGTACCAGAAAAACCCATCTCAGCTCAGTCTCAGTAACCAAAAGCACTGAGAGGGTTTGGGCAGCAAGGCCTGTGTAAGGACAATGATGCTTTTGCACAGGAATCAGCTCCCAGGGCTGTTTCTGGGGCAGCCACCCCATGTGCTGACCCTATAGCACCTTCCAGCTCTTCTGACCCCCTGCTGCAGCTCCAGCTGCCCAGGGCATAACTTCTCCCCTGCTCTGGTATCCCCATGGGTTATGAAACCCTCTTTATTTACACTGTTGTTCTGCACAGTGGTTGGACAGGTTTCTGTAATGTGTTTTCCCTGCTGGCAGCTCCTCTCACGAGGTGTTTTTCCCTGCAAAGGAGGTTCACAATGTGGAGTCTTGCTTTGAGGGACTGGCACAGGGATGAGGAGGCAGAAACTGGGCTGGAACACAGAGGAGGGAGAGCACAGGAGAGTTTTGGGAAGGCAAAGGTTGCTGGTGTTGCAACTCCTCCGCACGCCTCCAGCAGCCTCCAGCCAGTGCCAGCCTGCTCAGGTGTGTGGCTTAAAACAGAACAAATCCAGGTGGTTTTGGGGCTGATGTGGGGTTTTCCTTGCAGCTCCAGGTGCTTTGTGAGACGGATCACTTCAAGGTGGCGGTGAACGACGCGCACTTGCTGCAGTACAACTTCCGCGAGAAGCGGCTGAACGAGGTCACCAAGCTCTGCATCGGGGGGGACATCGCCCTCACCAGCGTGGTGCCCACCATGATCTAACTGGGGGGACTCTGGGCAAACTCTGCTCTTGTAGGGTGCAACACAAGTGCCTTCTCACCAGATCACTGTGAGGTAATAAAACATTTAACCTGGACAATTTGGTTTAATCATATCTCGAAAGACACGGCAGGCTCCAGGCGAGCTGAGCTCTGATGTGGAAGGAGCTGAGCTCCTGCTGTAGAGGCAGCAACAAGGAGTTTGATTTCTGTGGAGAGGAACTTGGGAAAGCAGCCTGTGGCATTCTGCCCTGGTCCTGTGGACAGGGGCAGCAATCCTCTAGGAAGCACAGAGAAAACCCGACAGACTCTGAGCCTGACCAGGATGAGGCATTTTAGGAGAGGGCTCAGAGCTGGAGGAAGCAAAATCTCCCTGCTAGACCATGGGTGGAGAAGCCATCCCTGTCCTTCCAGCGTGTCCCAGGAACATTTCCCACCCCAGGGAGATCCCATCCCTACGAGGGTTGGGTACTCCATGAACGGGTCACGAGGCCTGTGCTGCTTCCCACTCATCACCCCCGTGTGAGTCAAGAGCAGTTTCAAGGGTGGGGAGCTTTATTGGCAAGTTCATCCTGTGAGTCAGGCTGGTAAAAAAAGAAAACAGAAGTATGTTCTCTTTGCTGTGAGTCACTGCAGTCTTGTCTGGAAAACAACAGTGCAACAGCCACCACTGAAGTTTCCAAAGCTTTCTCTGACGTGGCTCATGCTGTTTTATAACAGTGACTCCTTTCATACTTTGAGTGCCAAGTTACAAGCAGAGTCCTTAAAATATCCAGCAGATGCAGCAGTCTAGGGCAGCACACTGCTACAAACCAGCATGGAGAAGCTGTGGCTGCCCCAGCCCTGGAAGTGTTCCAGACCAGGTTGGATGGGGCTTGGAGCAACCTGGAGTTAGAAATGAAGAAAATGGATTCCAGCACACATCAGCTTCCTCTTTATTCAGTGTAATCAGTACAGAGCTTCCAGGTTAAAACTTAACCCCTGGCAAGTGGCAGCAACACTTTCTGCTGAGGGACTGAAATCTCTGCTTGGTTTGGGATCAAGGCTGGTGGAAGGATGTGTGTGTTACACTCAGGTCACTGGTACAAGAAGAAGCCCAGTGAAGTATTTGTTAAAAATATAACAAGTGGTGGTACTGTAATGCTTCTCTTCAAATCCACAGTCTATAGAATTGGCATGTTCCTTATGCACAAATATGTTACAGTCTGGATGGGGAATGCACAAGGAACAAGATGAGAGAAGAGACTGAGCATAAACATGTCAAAAACAAGTAGAAAACATAGGTCTATTAAGATACTGAATAGAAAACTGCATCCTTAAAGGAAATAATATCAATGCCTATTTCAATACATCACAAAGAAAAGATATTATCTGACTTAGAAATCCTTGTTCTGAGCTAGTTTCTGATATTACAAATCCAGGGGTTCTTACACACCAGGAAAACTTTCCCAGGAAAGAATTGCATGCATCCAACCCTGCCAGAGCTGGTGCTGAGGCAGGTGTTAACACAGCAGCCTGAGGGTGCACAGGTACCCCCAGAGCAGGGCAGAGTGTTCTGGGGAGGGAACAGGCTGGGTGTCACCCCAGAAGGTGCCCTCCCAGCAGATACAGGGCACGGGCACAGCTGGTGGGGTGGGCACCTTGTAACAACAAGAAGCAATGAGGTCAGACCAGGGTAGAAAAGCTCAAAGGTAACAGTTTTACAACCTGGAGGAGACAGGAAATACATTAAATGATAGCAACATAAAAATGCTTCAGGTTGCAGTGAGAATTTACAGCCAGAGGATACAGCAGAACACAGCCCACTACTGATGCACAGCAGAGCTTGGTGCATCACAGCTGCACCATCAAATGACACAAACCCATTATCAGATCCACTACCATGGGTACTCTTCCTCTCTCAACGCATTCCAGGGTAGCAGATTGTGTTCCAGACACCCTCTGTGGGCTTCCTGTTCATAGAATTTACATCTTTTGCATTTAAAGTCACTTTTCATTGATCCCCAGAGGGACCAACGGGAGAAAACACGATGAGGTCACTGAATACTTCAGCTGCTGCAAACTTCTGGGCTTTAGTCTTGACTGGAGTGAAGGGGAGCTCAGCATCCAGCACTGGCTGTGGGAGGAGCCAGAGAGTGGAGTCAGGGCTGGAGGAACACTTAAACCACAGAGCACCAAAGGACTCTGTGTTCCCCAAAAGTAGTTTTACAAGCTTATTTCCCAGGCATAAAATAAAAAGTGATTACATGTGGTCCGTGCTGAAGACAGACACTCCTTACTCAAGTCAGTAATCCATATTTTAAAGAGGATTTTTCACAAGAAAACCTACCCCAAATTCTATTAATTCTATTAAATGTGAAAGCTTTTGCACACCTTCTTTTCCCTGCTGAATGTTACTTCCAGCTCTAAATGCTGAGGTGATTAAAAGAGATTTGGGGTAGACTTAAATTCCAGGAAGAAAAAAAAAGGCTGTTAGTGAATATCTACAAGGAAATTTGTAAGAAATACAACTTAAAGGTTCAATCTGACAAGAATCAGACATTGTCCTGCTACAAATGTCTTGATTCATCCTACACTCATCATGTGCAATAAGGAACACCAGTGTGAGCCCAGCAAGGAGACAGCTGGAATGTGGTTTGTGTTTAAAGCTACACCAATTGGCTTGATAACATCTTTAAGAGTTTAATTTCCTTTGTGCAGTAACTGAGTCTGCAGCAAAGGTGAACAGTCCTGCAACATGCAGCTTGCCTTAGTCAAATCAACTTGAAGGTCAACTTACCATATCAAAAGGATTTCTGTCAATGAGTGTCAAATCACTGCATGAAACATCTGAAAAACAAGAATATAATTAAAAAAAAAGTTAGTCTGATGTTGCCAAAGCTGAAAAAACAGTATTGTTCCCTGTATTTATTAAAAGAAGAAATCCAAACTCTAAAGTGTATTTATTTCTTTATATTAGCTTTCTCTTTCACATATCCCTCAGAAACTGTTCAGAGAAATCCAAGGGCACTGTTTGCTCATGTGCAACTTGTGTTTAAGTCACACCAGCTAAGGGAGGCTTTTCTAACAGCACCAAGAAATCAATCTGATTTTAAAGAGTAATATTCAGATTATTAAAGATGTTTAGGATAACAGAAGGCCCCAGCAATGCCACCCCTGCAGCTCTGAGAGAAGCACCTGGCTGATGGATTTGTGGCTCTCCAGACTGAGCAGAGTTTGTCTCCTTCTCTGGGCTGCACATGATGATGTCTTGTCCCTGCTCTGCAGCAGACTGTTCCATCTCTTCCATGCCATCCACTGCTCTTGAGTCACTGCTAGAATCTCCCAGGACCTGAAAAACAGGGATTTTCTCTGTGCCCAGCCACGTCCTTGTTATGTCAGACCAAGCCCACACATCTCACCTACAGATCTTATGGACAATTCAGGAGAGATTTATTTAACTGCAGGCACTGAGCAAGGCACAGGCAGGCCAAGGCTCAGGGTTAAGGCTGTGACTCACATCCCAAATGCCCTCCAAAGCCTGAAAATCCCTCTGACAGTATAAGGGAAGTTACTCCGCAGGAAAGAAGGTTTTGAACTTCAAGTGTTATCTGGTGACTTTTCCTCCAGAAAAACCCATCAGCAACACTGAAAGGTTTCCCCAGAGAGTAAAATCACCAACACTCCTTTTAATAGAGAAAGGATGTAGTAAAAGCCATAAGAAAAAATTAGTAACCAGGATTAAAAAAAAAAAAAAATATATATGTAGGGGGATGGGAGGGGAAATGACTGCTGCAGTCATGCACAGATCCAAGCAGCAACAAATAAAATTTATAGACTCCATTTCCAATGAAAGTTACTAAGGGATGATTGACTCCAAAGCACCAACTTTCACTGGTAGCACAGCATCATCTGAATTAGAGGCCACATTCCTGCTTTTTGAAGGCCACTCAAACACAGGCAATGTCACCAAGTCTTCAGACATTTCAGGACATGGATTTCTGACTCTTGGATTAGTTCTTTTAACTAATTAAGGAGATTAAGAGCCCAATGCTCTTCTGTGGAGGATGCTCTGAGGACTGAGTGCTGTTGCTTTTAGTCAGGGTCCATAAATGCATTTAATGCATAATTATGCACATAATGCATTATTATATTACATTATTATTGTATTACATATATCACATAATGCATTATTATACTTTAAATGCATTTTAAAAATCCCCACCAGAAAACAGGAGGTGGTGAACATTGCTTCTCCAAGTGACAAGCAGCCTGGAGCAGCCAGGACCTCCAAAATACAGATCTAAAGAGCAAGACAAGGTCCCCAAACTGCAGCAGTCTCCACCTTTGTCCACCCAGAGGTAAAAAGCATTGCCCTGAGGAATACACAAGATTTCTAAGTGAGGATTTGATCAGAAATCCAGGGGGCTGGGGTAATCAAAAGAATTTTTCCTTTGCTAGTAAAACCAGAGTATTTAAAGCACATCCATGAACAATGCATGACTTACCTTATTTCCCTCTGCTGTGCCAGCAGCCTGACACATTTCTTCTGCAACAACAGAAATGCTGGAAGGGAAACCAAAACATTTTCAGTCTTCTCAATCACCTTCATCAATCACCTTCTGACTTGTCCAACTAATGTTACAATTTGTTCTGCAGTTTTGCTGCCTTGGTTGGCACTGCTGAGCTACATCAAATTCAAACTTCCTGGGCAAACAAACTTCTACCCCAGCAGCAAAATTAAATTTGAGCAAAGCTCTTAATATTTGCTTAAGGGAAGGAAAAGTCACAAGCACTTGGCAAACTTTATCACTGCCAAATGGAAAGGTAACATTTAATGGGTTTTAACATCATGTCTTTCAGTTCCAACTCTAAAATGATTTGTACAAGGTTAATTAAAAGCTGCTTTAACATGCCTACCTCTGTTCAAGACTTTCAGGGAGTTTATCCCGTGGGGGAGATTGTTCAGTGGGAAGTTGGTCCATTTTCAGACTCTGGACTGGGTGGGAGCCTTTGAGGGCTGATGGGGTTTGTTTTGCAGATGCATCCTCAGGGTTACAGAGAGGAGAAGAAAGCAGAGATCTAATGGATGATCTTTGATTTGCCAGTTTTCCAGGGGTCCTTGGAAGCAAACCTGGAAAATGTGTTTCATATTCCATTCCTACAGCAGTTTCCAGAAGCTGAAATGAACTGATCACATTATGATTCTAACCAGAGACACAATTGTGATCTGCTTGCTGAATCATCTCATACAAATATTAGATAGAAATCTTACATACACTTGCAAAGAGAAATTGAAATTATTAACTTCCATCTTTCAAATTAGGCCACTTTAATAGAGTTTAAAAGACACAGATTCAGAACTGATGCTCAGAACAGATTCTCTGCTGGAGTTGGCTTAAACCCAGTGGTGCTCAAAGCTTTTCAGAAGTTCCCCCCTACTTACAAGTGGCACATGAAAAAAATTTTTAGTTTTGCCATAAGAGAGATCTGCACCCAAAAAAGAGAATTTAAAATCAAATTATGAACTAGAAATGTGAGAGAAGCAGAAGTACTGGAAATACTGGCTGCATGTAGATGTCAATAAGATAAAATGCTGGAGATGAAGTTATATTTTGAGCACCTGTTAAAAAACCTGAACTATTAAACAGCTTTTATAGCAAACTGGATTATGTTACAATCTTGTTAACCATGAGCACAGATTATGAGTGGACTTTATTTGCAGCTTTGAAGACAGCACTGCAAGAGGTTTAATTAAAAAACAGAAATCCCAATTCCTGTCTTGCAATTAGAGGATGTGAGCTGGCATTGACTTTGATGAAAGGGCTCATCAGCTGAATCTGGGCATGCTCAGATTAGAATTTCATTATTAAATTTATGCTGGAAAAACATGAACCAGCTAGTTCACCTCTGCCTAAGCAGGGATTTCATGCTGCCATAACCACTCAAATCAGCACATTCATGTACCCAGTTTACTTTGGAGCCCTGATGTAATCAGTCACTAGGTGAAACAGTGTGTCCAGTCCTGGAGCTGCAGCCAGAACAAACAGCACAATTCCTCTCCTCAGTGAAATGGATTAAACCCTCTTTGGTACTTTCAGATCACAGAAATCACAATTAACCTTCACCTACCTGAAAAGTTTTTCACAGGGCTTTCAATCCTGAAAAATCCTGCTTCAAAAACCACTTTTTCTGTCTCTGGCAGCCTCTCCTGCTGGGTACCCTCAGCATCTCCCCCCTGCTTCATTCTGTCCCTCATGGCTGCTTTGACAGAAGCCAGACGGCTCCGGGCAGCAGCTCTGGCAGCAGCTTCCAGCTTGGCCTTGGGCATTCCACCTGGCACTGCCTTTTTCTGGAATGAAAGGAACCTGGGTCACACCTGGAAATTCTGCACAGGAGCAATTGCACATGAACCTCTGCACAGCTGCTGCTGCCACAGACACAGCAAGGAGCAAAAGGAGGCTCAGGGGGGACCTTGTGGCTCTGCACAGCTCCTGCCACGAGGGGACAGCCAGGGGGGATTCAGGCTCTGCTCCCAGGAGCAATGGAGCTGGAAAAATTTGTACCAGAGGAGGTTTGGATTGGTTATCAGGAAAAATATTTTCACTGAAAGGGTTGTCCAGCCCTGGCACAGCTGCCCAGGGAAGGGTGGAGTCCCCATCCCTGGAGGGATTGAAAAGCCATGAGATGTGGCCCTTGGGGACAGGTGGTGGTGGCAGCATTGACAGTGCTGGAGAAAGGGTTAAATTTGGGGACTTTTCCAACCTCAACAATTCTACAATTTTATGCATCAAGGCCTCTGCCCATCCCCAGCATTTCTTGAACTGCCATCCAGCTGTTAAGGTAAGTCTGTGATGACAACATCAATAATTTTTTTTCAAATGAATCTGCAGTTCAAAAATCCTCAGTATAACTTTTTTTCCCAATAAATTCAGTAAGATTTTGGAAGCACTGGGATGCAGGGACTCCTAGTGGCAAGGACACAGTGTAACCACAGAACAGACTCCAGGCAGTCAGTGAAGCCTCTCATGGCATTCAGTTTTCCAAGGGAAGTTTTGTTTTGTACCACCTGAAGAGTTCTGGCTTTTATGGGCAGTTCCCACAGACCACATTCCCTCTGTTTTCCCATGCTTGGAGTTTCTTATCCACCTTCATCTCAATTTTATGATTAGTTAAGCAGTCTCAAGGAACTTGGAGTTTAGGCAATGCAAATACAACTTGATATTCAGAAGCAATTATATATTTCAAACCAAAGAATAGATAAACCAACTCACATTACAGCTTATTTTGCAATAAGCACTAACTTATTTTGGAGAGTGTCAGATCCATTTGTGCTTAGAGAAGCAGCAGTTTAAAGCCACCCATGGTGTTGGCTTCATGGGACACCATTACAATGGAGCACTCCCTGCTCAAAACTGGCAGTCACTCCCAAATTCCTGGGTGGTTTGCTTCCCAGTTATGTCAGTGGCCCAGATAAATTGTTTTACATCTGAAGAGCAAGTTAATATCCTAAATTTAAGAGATTTTTCTTACTAGCATAGAATCCAATGACTCCAAAATTTACATTGTTAATTCTTAGTTCTAATCTTAGCAGCCAAAAGAGGCAAATAGGACTGAACCCACCAAATAATACAAGAGAGGTGGGGGAGAAGGGTGCACCCTGAGAGGAATTTCACTTAATATTCAATATATCTAATGAAGCCATGCAAGATGTGCTTTAGGGGCTATTCATACCTTGACAACTGCCTTGCTTGGGACATCAAGTGGCTGCCACTCATTGTCTTGAAGCTTCACCAGATTATCAAACTTTTTATTCACATCTTCAATCTGTTGGTCACATTTAAGGAAAGCAAAAGAAGACATTGTAAAATAACCTTTATTCAAACAAGTACAGTCTTCCATCCTGCAGGAAACATCTCTCAAATACTTCTGAAGGAGGAGATCAAACTTTTATACTTTCTGCAAAGAAGTCAAAACCTGTGACTAGGACCGTAACAAATCCAACTCTGCATTTAATTTAATTACTTACAAACTCCTTTGTTGAGTGCTGATTTACAAATACTGTTGAGAGCTCTTTTGATAATTCAGATTATATTTCATTCTGAAACTAAAGAAAGCATCAACAGAGGAAAAGAGATGAAGGTTTTCTGTCACAGACATCTTTTCATGAAAAATCCTTTCTTTAGGATTTTTTCCTCCTGAGAAGCTGAGAGGCCTCAGGAACAAAATGTAACCAATGGTTATCTGCTGCTGTGGAATGCAACAGGGGCATCTGGGATTGGGCTCATGGGGTTGTTTCTAATTAATGGCCAATCACAGTCAGCTGGCTCAGACACAGAGACTGAGCCACAAACCTTTGTTATTATTCTTTCTTGCCTTTCTGTTCTTAGCCAGCCTTCTGATGAAACCTTTTCTTCTATTCTTTTAGTACAGTTTTAATGTAATATATATCATAAAATAATAAATCAAGCCTTCTGAAACATGGAGTCAGATCTTTGTCTCTTCCCTCATCCTAAGACCCCTGTGAACACGGTCACAGTTTTCTACCACCTAAGCTCAGCCCTAAACAGAGTTATTGTCATTTCTGCATTATTCTCATACTGAAGCATGGAACCCCTACTTTTCAGGTGAGCTTCAGGAATTTTCCAAAAACTGGGAGGTAGACATTGTGACTGTATCCTCACTCCAAAAGACAATAAAATTTGGCCAAACATAATTATTCCAGAGACAGAACAGACAAGGCACACAGCCCAAAAACAACACACAACAGAAGAACTGGTCCATGAATTATAACTCATGGTATCCCAACTGCAACAATTCACTGTCACAATGTGTTAAAACAAGAACCTGCATTTTTTTACACTAAAGATAAAAAATATAACCAAAAAAATTTCAATACTTGGTTCATAAATAACTCCATCAGTTTTATCCTACTAAGTTAACAAGCAAGTACATACCTGAAAATTAACCATATCCCAAAATCCATCCAGGTCTGTACATGTTGTTTCTTTTTCACCTCGTTTAAATTCACAATTATCAACCAGTCCTTCAAACTGTTTGAACCTTTCTCCTATGAGCAGCCTTGTCTGACCAACTGTGGTGCGAATCAGGTCTTTAGCTGGTAGCAAGAAGAAGAAAAATACAGGATATCTTAGATAAATAAGTGTTTGAGGAGTCTGGAATTTGTTGTCCCACCTATTGCAAACCTGCAATTCAATTCAGATGGAGCTTATCTGTCCACTGAAATGCTCTGAAGTTGCTTCTTTCAAAGAAAATTCTCTCTTTCAATTCTTAAAGATAAGCATTGCTGGAGTCATCTGTATTTTCCCAGATAAGGGCACTTATTCCACATTAAAAACTAATCTTATTTTTAAAAATCAGCTTGGGTAAAGTTCCTACATTTAAATACTGACTAGCAATAGAACAACTATTTTGATGAGCACTTTGTTCACTTTATCAATCACCATCACTGCAAATGCTACACAAATTTTAGGACCAGGAGACTTTGTATCTTGGGGCAGATCCAACTCTAAACTTTCTTTAGTACATCTTTGCAGATTTTTTTTGCTATTTTGCAAACAACACATACATATCCTTCTCTCTGTCCCATTCAACTCCCAGAGCCCTTCTGGTGCCTATTGCAGCTCACTCTTACCATCCTCTGCAATGTCCAGCTCAAGGTTTCCTTCCCACTGCAGGCACTGAGACAGCAGCCTCTCTGTCTCAGCCCGAAGAACGTTTCTGAAAATACAAAGAGAGAGAAAAAATAAGGATTTGGAGCATTTCCTGACTTGTGGTGCCTGTTAATGGTTACTATCCTCTTGCTCTCAGAGAATCCACAGCCTCTGAGCTGGAGATTAGATTGTTTTATTTTGCTGAGTGGCTGAAGTGCAATTTCTTTTCTGCTTTGATCCTTATAATCCTTAGGACAAGGTGTTGGTCTCCAGAATTTTACTTTCCTTGCACTTAGGTGCAAGGAAAACAGGTACAAAAGGTACCTTTTGTACCTTAAGGTATAAAAAAGAAAGCAGGAATGTCTGCCTGCTCAAGTCACAGCTGACACCATTAAATTAAGCTGATCTTTAGAAGAAGTCTTGTTTTTCTTATTAGCAATCTTCAAATGGACATCAGGGAAGTGAAACAAGTGAAGCCAAACCTGAAATAGGGCACATCATGCTCCTGCTCTCTTGTATCACCTGACTTCACTGCAAGTGCTGTTGAGGCAGGAGTTGTTTTGTTTGATCTCTGAATGGAAGTTCTCTCATCTGATTCACCTGCTGAAAAGCATGAAAGGAATTTGTTCAGAATCTGGTGATAATTAAAAGCATCAGCATAAAGTAAATGTGAATTTCCTACCTCCTCCTTTCAAACTTGTTGTCATTTGCTGTTCTTGAATGCCTTTAACAGAAGGTGAAGGCTGACTTTTTAAATTAGGCTTTTTAGTTTCACTGGATTTTTCAAGTATTTTGCTGGAAACAAACAAAAGTACATTTAGTTAAGACACATTGAGAAAGTGACATCAAATATGGCCAATTTCACAGAAATGCACAGTTTAGAAGGCAAACCCCCACACAACACTAGAGAACTCAAATAAATAAATCAGTGCAGATAGACACAGGGCAGAGTCTTTGACAGCTGCTCCTCAAGCATGGGCAGAATAATGGATTATATCCATTTCTGCTGTTGTGTTGAGTCCACATTTAAGCAAAGACAGAAATCATGAGGGATCAGGTGTTACAACACCACAACAGTTTGTTAAAGAGTGAATCTTTCTATAGAAAAATGATTTTTTGCAACCCCACAGAGGTTCACTTGCATTTCAGGTCCCATTAGAAGGAAGACTCTTACACTGGAGATTTTGAAAAATTCCAGACAGCACTGGGTGTCAAAAAAGCATTTGCCCTTGAAGGAGACATGGGTGTCACAGTGTAGGTTGCCAATCCACTCAGAGGCTGAAACACAAAGTTTTGAGGTGCAAAGGAGCGTGTTCTGGGTCTCCTTGGAGAAAAATTGTTGTTTTCCACTGAGGTTTGTTCTTGCTGAAGTTCTACTGGCATTGAGTGCTTGGAATCAGCTGCAGAATTTTTCAGCTCTGGTTCCACTCCAGCATTTGTCTCCACTTCATGTTTAGAAGAAATTATCTGTAACAGCATAGACAGAGAAATCAAATCAATCACGTGTTTGCAATAGGCATGGGCTGAATTATAACATGAGTGTCTGACAGCCACCAGGAAGGGAACAGTTTGAGGTAAATCAGCTCCTAAACCAGCACACCTGGACAGAAGTGATGAGTTACCAACAAGCCCAACCATTTTTGACACCTGCAAATCATTCCAGAGCCAGAAGTTAACACTTCACTACAAAGAATGCAACAATCCACTCCAGGGGCTAAAGCAGAACACCTTACCAACCAAAACAATAATTAAAATTGACAAATGCTTGCTCCCACTGCTAGAAATAAAAGCTTTAAGGTGATAAAATCCTCAAGAGCAGAATTACTGGTTCCAAATCCAACTAGGACTGTTGAATAACCATAGTTTATGCACATACTCCAATCCAAAGACTGAAAAACAAGCTGCAATAGGCTGATAGCTGAGGAATGCAACCCAAGTGCAGTTAGCACCACAGAATGCCATTAAAAGAGGAGAAAAAAAATAAACAATAATTCATATTCTTATGAGATGAGTGACCAGATGGTCACACAGAACACAGTTCTGAGATACCTAATTGAGATTGTTAGCCCAAGCCAGCCAGAAAAACTTTGGGTGGTTTTCAAGAAAACATGCATCTTCAACCCACTGAAAGTCTTGTTATACTTCAGTCACCTCTGCTAGGAATGTAAACCTTGAATTTTGCTTTTAGGCAACCTTTCCAAATGAGCTGCCTGTGGTTACCAGCTGGCAGGGACTCCTGCCTGTGAAGAGGTGCTTGTCCAAGGAACAGAAAAGTGCTCTCACCTCCTGTTTGGCTGTGATTGCACAATCTCAAACACTCTAAAGCACAGCTCAGTTACAGGAACAAGGTGGAGATGGGAGGTGTGAGAGGGAAGAGTGGAGCAAAAGAAGGAAAAAATCATGGAGAGCTCTTGCACAGAAATGCATAAAAAATTCTGGAAGTGATGATACCAAGAACCACAATGAGTGCTTTCAGCTGTAATCATGCAGAGAATAATGTTCTACTTTGCAGAGAACAGCATTTCCAGCTTTATTTTTTGGTGGTTCAAAACCTAAAATTTAGGTTTTTATTAAAACCCTAGATGTTAAAATGTGTTTATTTCTTAGCTTCTAGAGTCTCATATTGTTACCTGAGCAGGAAAAGGATCCATTCAGAATACACTTCAAAAATGTACAGCTGCTTGATTAAACCAGCAAAGCATTTTTTTTTTGACTAGTTAAAACATCAGACATGTCATGCAAGAACTTCTTGTCTACTTTAAATCACTGTCCAGATCCTGACTAGCAATCACATCATTCATCAGCCATGTCCATATCCATGGTGGGGTTCTTGGGGTTGTCCTGTGAAGGGCCAGGAGTTGGACTGGGATGATCCTTGTGGTCTCCTCCAAGTCACAGTATTCTGAGATTCTACAGGAGCACTAAATTTGATCTTAATTTTTAGAATATGGCAGTATAAATACATACAGCTCCTTCCCAAATTCTAGCTTATTACTGAAATTACTGCTTTTATGTTTGAGCACTTCAGCTACAATGACACAGTTATTGGATCTCAAATGAGTTTTACTGCTTTTCTATTTCAACTATTACATGACCTACCTTTATGGGTTCAGGTTTGACTGCTTTCTTCTGCTTTCCTACTGTGTTTGCTGCCTTTCTCTGTGGCTGGTTACCTACAAAAAGAGACACTTCCAGAGGTCAAAAAGGCATCTGATTCATGTAATCTTTCACCAGAACACTGCCAGAAAAATCCAGTTGCTAAAGATAGGGTCAGACTGTTTTATTTCTTGGGTGGGAGGTGGCTACAGGGAAGAATTAGCATTGCAAAAGCTCATTCAAAAGAAAGCCTGGCCTAGGATTTAACAGACTAGTAACAGATGTATCAGCAAGAAAACAGATTCATGAAGCCATCAATCTTTAGATCTTGCCACATAGTAAAAATAAAAGTCACCTTATTTCCTAAAAGGTTAGAGAGAGAGTGTCAAGCCAATTTGAGTTTAGATTTTTTATTTCTATATGGCATAGGAATTCTGTTGGTGGACTGAATTCCAGTAAACAGGCAAACACAAAGAGAAATCATCTTTTCCAGATATGTTCCTGCTCACATATTTAATAATTATATGGCCATAAACAGCCAAAGTGCCAATCTCTACCAGTGCTGGCTTTGTTCTTTGAGTTTGTAACTACCATGAGGACATGGATGCTCCCCACTGATGGATTTTGTGGGAAGTGCTGGTTTCAACATGTTGATGTAGAGCTCCAGACAAGAGTCTGGGTGATGCAGCATTTAGGCCTTTTCTTAGATGATAATTTGGCATGATTTAAATGCAGTCTAAGGTACAGCTGAGCTACACAGCTCTGCCTCACTTACCAGCAGCAGTTGGTTTCAGCACCTGCCTGGCTGCAGAGGCAGCTGCTCTGGTGACTCTCACACTTGGGGCTGGCTGGGCTGCAGTCTGCAACACTGCAAGAGAGATTAATCCCAGAGATTCCAAGTTTAACAAGGAGCTGCACTCAAGTAATAACTGAAAGTTTCCATTTTGTAGAAATCAGAGAAATGCACCAGCAGTTATCAGTTGCATGGCTTTGCCAGAATGAACAGGGTTGGGTCAGTTCAGGGCACAGCTTGGCCCTGGGATGCAGGCAATGCACTGAGGGATCCTGGCTGGAGGTGGTTCTACTGCACAGGCCCATCTGTGTGTTTGATGCCATGCACAAACTCCCTTTTCATAACATTAAGAATTACTCCTTTATCATAACATTAATAAGGAATGCTCCCCACTGCTCCCTGCAAGCAGAGTCAAGGCCCTCCCTATTTTACAGATGAAGTTTTTTAGATTAATATCTTTGCCATGGTTATTTGCACAGCTGGAAGCTAAAGCAAACCATTGGTGTAACAAAGTGATGCCCTGGCCATTATATGAAAGATTTCCAAGGTCAGAATTTAATGCAATCTAACAAAGTATCTTAAGACTAATTTGCTCTGAAATATTTTATAAAACATGACAAGTTCATGCACTGTATCACCCATCATCATCATCATTTTCATCTCTGTATTTTAGCACTGTTTCTAACAGGTTTTTAAAATGACAGCACTTTCCTGCACAAATTTCATGGGAGCTCTTTATTCCATTTCCTGCCTGTCTGAAATCCCCACTTGGTTACTGTTAATGCTATTCCTGTCTTCATTGTCAAGCTGTGATTCTGTACAAGCTAAAATGAAAAGTTGGGGAAAAAAATCACTGGGTAAATAACTACAACATTGGATTCATCAAACATTCACTTCCCAAACATTTTTATATGGGTGTTTCAAAGAATCACAGAATGGTTTGGGTTGGAAGGGACCTTAAGGATCACCTCATTCCAACCTCCCTGCCCTGGGTAGGGAAGTTTAAGTACATATAATGTATATCCTTGATTCAGTACAAAGGAAATAATCAATTTTAGAAAGAAATAATCAGTGGATGACCATTTTGCAAGAATTAAACATTCTAATTGTTATATCAAACACTAATAACACATCTTTTCAGTATTCACCAAGGGCACTACTGAAATTAAATAAAGGTCTGCAGCTTGCTGATTTGATTAGATTAATGATGTGAAAGTCATTTCACTCTGAATTACTGAATATCTTGCATTAACATCAACATTCCACATGACTTGGTTGTATCCACTTAAGGATCTCACTGAGCTATGAAGAAGAGTTTCTGATCCAAGGCACTCAAATCCCTTAAAGGTGGCACAGGTTGTTTATTTTTAATCTCTATTTTCTTAAGAAATACCTGTAATTGTGGCACAGAGTGACAGATACAGAAGGCACTTGCTCTTTTCTAACAGCAGTCACTACCTGTGATATTCTTCCTGAGGCAAACAGGAACCTCTGTCAGCTCCAGGAGCTGAGGCATCTGGCAGTTGTGCAATTTGCCTACTGACCTGTTTCTTTTCCCTCTCCCAGGGGGAATAATCAGTAACCAGGACTGTCAGGACCCTGCATTCCATCTCCCCCAGCCTATGGAGGCAAGAAGCTCATGTGAGCCCTGGAGCCACACACTTGATAATCTGCCAGCTGCTGCCCTTGGTAGGAATGGCCATCTTAAAATCTCCTCCTTCCTCCCTACACCCAAAAATGTGCTGTGGATCTTCTCCCCAAAAACACCCAACGTTCAGGTTCAGCTGTATTTCCATACCTTTCTCTTTTTCAGCCACTTTGGCTGTACTCATCTGTTTATGTCCTGCCTGTGTAGAGGGTACACTCTGCCCATGGGCACTGACCTAGGAGAAAAAAAACCCAGGTTTTTTGTGAAGTATCAGATTTCCAGAAAATCAGCAGCCCAATTTCTTTCCTCATCTATCTATTCTAGATTACAGTAAAGAAAAAAGTCAAATAATTTGGCACAGGGGGTATTAAAAAGTAGAGAGACATTAAGGATAACTTAAAATAGATTGGTTTAGGGATATGTTATTGTGCATTATCCAACTAGTTAATAAATTGTCAGTAAAAGAGTGAAGAAAAATATTTAAGCAACAGTTTAAATATCTTGAAAAACTTGATTGACAAACCAATCCAGAAAACCTGGGCTCTTTTCTGCTTGCATTGATCTAATCAAACTTGTAAAGATACTACCCTGAGTCTGAAATTTCATCCCTTTCTCTAAATTTATTCACTGAAGTTATAGATATATATAAAAAACAAACCGTAGAGGATTTAGGTGCAGTTGGTATCATGGTTCTTCCTTCTTGGATCTTGGCTTTTGACCGAGTAATCCTTCCAGAGAAAGCAGGAGCTGCCTGGAAACATCCCCAAGGAAATGAGAGTTAATAAACTCCGTCTTCCCTTTGTCACTGAGAGAATGAGCAAGGAGCATAAATGTGAAAAACAACATGTCTGTGCAAAATGGGTCAAGTGTGAAAGCTTTCAAAGCTGAGTTGACTAAATATGAACAAGTTACTGGTTCTAAAATAACACAGCTCTTTCATTTGTGGATGAATCATTCCAATTTTTGAATTGAACATAGTCACAAATACAAGAATCCACATATAGTATCATTAGTACTATTTCCAGCTTTGTTTAGAAAAGAGAATGAGCCAAATTACTCCCTTATCATAACATTAATAAAGCATTTGCAAAATAAGCACTTTATTTGAAATAACACACACATCTTGTACAAAAATATCAATTTAAACAGCGTACACAGATGCAATTAACTTAGATATGAAATATTCTCATTGTTACCTTCTCTCTTGGCTTTGCTACTGCAGTTTCCTCAGCAGCAAGGAACCCAGGTGCAGCTGGTCTGTAGAGCCCAACCTTGAACACCCCTTTCCTGGCTCTCTCCCTCTGCTCCTGCAGTTTGCGAAGCTCCTTCTCCTCCTTGTAGCGCTGCAGCATCTCCCTGCGCTCATTCATCCTCTTGGTGCCCGCACTTGGGGCTGCCTCTGCAGCAAACATGCAACAAAGATGGCTTAGAAAATCATAAAGATGGTTTTGGAGCCAACAAGAAGTCAGAAATTTCCAATAAACTCTGCCAAGCTGGAAGAGGAACTGACTGGAATCTCTAAGTTGTTTTAACCCTTCCCACTAAAAGGGAATTCAATGGTAAATTTCAGCTTACAAATAGAATTCCCCAAATATCCACCTCAGGATTACTAGAAACTCACTCCCATTTCACAGGCTTGCAAGGTCACTGGTTCTTCTTATTTGGTTTATTTGTACCAGTTTCTCTATTCAAACACTTGCAATGTCATTGAAAACTCAGCTTTAGATACCAAAGTCTGACTCAGGCTGAGAATAAATGAGGCAGAAGTTATATGAAAGAATAAAACCTTAAGATGTTGGTTAACTTGAATTATGCCTACCTGAAACATTAATATCCACTTAAAGTTGAAATTTATTAAAGATAATCAAGACAAATTTATTAGATTTTGTATTTGATACTATTACATACAATAATCTTCACTCCAATAATCAGTTGGAATTAAGATTATACACCAACAGTCTTCAAAAAATTACTATCTTCCAATAATCTTCTGCTATCAAAATACTAAAGGTGAAAGTATTTCTAAAAACTTGTTAACATTTTTAAATATTAACTTAATTTCTTAGACCATAGGCATCCAGGAGAGCCAGGGGGCAGAATTCAGCATATATGTAAGCTCTATTTTCTGAGAGGAAAATAAGTTGTCAAAAACTAGCTATTTTCAAAATACAACCATATAATGCATTTATCCATTAATAATTTTATCTATAAAATTGCCCATTGCTAAGCACACTTAGGTACATGACAGGCATGTGTATCAGATGGTATTTTAGACTGGAGTTTTTCACACCTTAAAGGACAAAGGCACTTCTATTGAATATTAATAACAAAATGCATTCTTCCTTTAGCTGCTGCAGACAAATCAGAGTAAAGCTTCATTCACACCACTGGAGCAGTGAGGAAGGTACAGCTGTATTAAGATTTTATTGTCTTGATTTTAACACTTGGAAAAGCTGATAGGGTTTTAAATCTTCAACTATTTTGTCAAATTAAAATGTTGACTATCTGTGATAATGCTACTAAACCTACTTACAATTTTTAACACTTAAAAAAAAAAGGTCTATAGCAATTCTTTACTTACTCTGTTTCACATTGGAGTTCTCTTGAGAGCACAAGTCCCTGGTTTCCTTGAGCTCAGAAATTCCCCTGTCCTTGGAGAGCTGAACATTGACATCTGCTAGCCCCAGCTGCCGGCCCTTTTCGAAGAGCTTGTGCCTGTTCTCCTTCTGAAGGATGGATTTCCTGCGGGCAATCTTGGTCCTGAGGGCTTCTGTGCTCAAATCCTTCTTGTATCTACTGGCAAACTGGGAAGTAGCAGCCATCCTGATGACCTTAGACAACAAGTACAGGGATTAGGAAAACACTGTCATGATTTGTTTTCTATTTTTGGTAAAGTTTGTTAATGTTATGAGCAAAGCCCTGAATTCTTTATTTCTGTACATGACCAGAGAAAACTCAAATGACAATTTCAGTAACGACCTTTCAGCAATTTCTCATTATTTTTATTCATTCCAGGGACCAGTTTGGGTGTTGAGTGTCACCAAGTCTGGCACAGAATTAGGAGGGGACACTGCCCCCATGTCTGGGATTGGCTGGGCTGCTTTCTCCACAGCTGTTTTCCACATTAAGGAGATGAGCAAGTAAATGACAGGGCTGTAGGACAATACTTGGAAGCAACATTCCATTTAGATTAGACCTAGCTGATAGCAAGGACTTTTGCCATCAGAACCAGGATGTTTCCAGGATGCAACTGCAATAAAGAGTGGTTATTTCAAGCAGAATTTTTCCCATCTTTTTTAACTTGAGGAAGCCTTAAGCCAACTGTCAGCTGGTTTGCACTTGCTGTGCTAACAGTACCTAAAGGGGCTCCAGGAGAGGTGCAGAGGGTCTGGAATGACAGAACAAGGGGAATGGAAGTAAACAGACAAAGGGCAGGGTAAGATGGGATATTGGGAAGAAATTCTTCTCTGTGAGGGTGGTGAGACCCTGGCACAGGCTGCCCAGAGAAGCTGTGGCTGCCCCTGGATCCCTGGAAGTGTTTAAGGGCAGGCTGGATGGGGTTTGGAGCACTCTGGGACAGTGGGAGGTGTCCCTGCCCCTGGCAGGGGATGGGAACAAGATGGGCTTTAAGGTCCCTTCCTACTCAAACCTTTCTGGGATTCTGTTATCCCCTGCATACCCACTGAAACCTGGTTTGTCAAAGGTTTTCCACCTCAGCCATGACACATCTCCCACCACCTACAGAAAACAGCTTTACAGTAAGCAGGGTGACAGAGCTAAACTATGTGACTGTGTTCACAGGGGTCTTAAGATGAGGGAAGAGACGAGGATCTGACTCCATGTTTCAGAAGGCTGATTTATTATTTTGTGGTATATATTACATTAAAACTAAAAGAATAGAATAGAATAAAAAAAGAATAGAAGAAAAGGTTTCATCAGAAGGCTAGCTAAGAATAGAAAATGAAAGAATCATAACAAAGGCTTCCGTCTCAGACAGAGTCCAAGCCAGCTGACTGTGATTGGCCATTAATTAGAAACAACCACATGAGACCAGTCCCAGATCCACCTGTTGCATTCCACAGCAGCAGATAACCATTGGTTACATTTTGCTCCTGAGGCCTCTCAGCTTCTCAGGAGGAAAAATCCTAAGGAAAGGATTTTTCATAAAACATGTCTGCAACAAAACTAAACACCCAACAGTTATTAATTCATTGGTAATTGAGTCATTTACTGAGGCTTCTTCATTTCAGGACAGCATGCTCTGGTCAAACTGAAGGAACCATCAGTGAAGTGAACTGAAGAGCCCTGACAATGGTTAAACAGGATTTCTTAAAGTCCATCCCCTTCCCACCTCTGTGTCACCACAAGCCAAAAACTCAACCAGCAGCCTAGCTGGAAAACCCAAAAGTTACAAGAAAAAAAGCAGCAAAATAGAAATAATGCAGAAATAAAGTGGATTTATTTATGGGAAAAGCAGTCAAGGAAAGAAGCTGAGCTGTTGGAAGAAGGAATACAGCCCAAGCCTGTTCAGATACCATCAGTGGCAGCTCCCTGTGCTCCACTCCATGGAAGTGTTCATGGAGGGGGGAACTTGCACAGCACCAACAGCACCTGCACAACCTCCTGGAATTGCTTAGAACAGAAACCAAAAATTGCTTGGACAGAAACCAAAATCAGTGCATTGTGCTCCTTTTTTCAGGAGAGAAAAACATTCAGTGGAAGTTAAAGAGCAAAGGGGAATAAAAAACTCAAAACTCCAATCAGGGGCTGGATCTCCTCCACACAGTCCTGGAAGAGCTGCTCCACACCAGCACCACCTGAATTGTGAATATCTTGGGCTTCACCCTGCATCTTGCATTTCTTGCATTCCAGCTTTCAGAAACTGATTAAAAATGCCAGTTAATGATGAGTGCAAAGAACTCCACTGCAGTTCATAGGTCATATTTGCCCTGCTTTACATTTAAGTGATTAAGGGAGGTTAATTAATGAGCATCTCCAATAATCATATTTGAACTGATCCTGCTAGTAATTACAGAATTAGTCATTACAGAATTGTTACTAACTACATGGCATTACAGAAAGCCATAAAGAAAACAGTGGGAATACATCTCTACTATCTGTGTCCTAGAAGCAGCAGGCTTTTGAGCCCAATGGATGCTAAATATTCCTCAAAGCTGAAGTTTAGTCTCTACACTCATGCTTTTTAGGACAAAGTTCCTAAATTTACTCTTAACTGTGTTCTTTAAGTACAGTAAGGTTACCAGTGATATCTGTGAGCTCATTAAAAATCATGCTCAATATCCCAAAGATGTGTTCAAAAGAAAAATACCTGTCTCCTCTTCTTCCCAGGTTACTGTTCCCGTGGAGTATCTTGTCCAAACAGGAGCCTAGAAGATTAATTGGTATTTAAATTGACATAAACTCAAGTAAAAACTATTAGCAAGAAAGGGACAGAGGGCTTACACAAAGGATGTGTGACTGGCTAACATATAGTACCAAAAATTAAAGCTGATTGTTAATTTTGATAAATAGCAGCAAAGGAAAAGAGACACTTTTCACCAACAACAAGAACCAAAGGGCAATGTGAGTATGAAAACATGTAGGTGCTCTTTTAGGCTGAATAGTGAGAAAATAGAGCAGGACACGACCATTAGCAAGAAAGGAACAGAGGGCTTGTGACTCCTTGTGACAAAGGATGTGTGACTGGCTAACGTACAGTATCAAAAATTAAAGCTGACCATTTATTTTGATACATAACAACAAAGAAAAGGAGACACTTTTGACTAACAACAAGAACCAAAGAGCAACACGAACATGAAAACATTATAGGCTGACCAGCGAGAAAGCGGAGTAGGAAGAGCAAGTATCACTACTTTTAAAGCAATGTCCTGGGTTGACTATATGATGCTTTTATCCCCAATCGTCTCGTTCTGTTTTATGCTAAATAATCACTTTTGCACCTTTAAGACATGTCCCAGAGAGTGAAGGGAGGGACAGAAGAAGCGCGCAGTTTGTTTTCACACACTGCACCCACTCCTCCGCATCCATGCTCCTGACTGTGTTGTCTGCGGATGGACAGACAGCAGGACAGAGCTCTCTTTTGCTTTTAGTTAGTTTAGCTAGCTGAAGCAAAAAAGCTCCCTAGACTGTAGTTGTTTCCCTTTTTCTTTAGACCTCTTGAAACCGGCTCTGGCCTGAACACCCAGCGGAGCACCGGCAGCTGCACCTCTAACCCGCCGGGCCGGGCCTGGCCCGAGACATTTCCAGCACTGAACAGACTGAGCAGAGACTGAGTGAGCTCAGCTGCAACCCGGGGAGCTTTCTCAGTCTGTCATCCCTTTTAGAGCAGCAAAGAGTTTTATTGTTTAAGGTATATTGTTTAATAAACAGGTTTTTTTCCACTTTTCTCCAAAAAAGTAGTTTCTCACGGACCGGTTAAGAGGAGGGGCCGATTGAACCTGTTTTCCTACAAAAACCCCTTTAAAAATCCTCTCCCAAATTTGCTCTGAACCAAAACAAATACAAGCGGGTAGAGACTGACTAAAACCTGAACTCAACGGTTCCAAGCCGGGCCCCGGGGCGGGCTGTGGGGCCCAGCCCAGACCCGGCCGTGCGGGGCCAGCCCAGGACCGTCCCCGCCAGCGCCTCCGGTTGCTCCAACTGCAACTCAGCGAAGAAGCACCGCTGCCAGCCCACCGCCAGGCGAGACCCCCAGGCCGGGACCCTTACGGAGCACACTGCCGGGGAGTCACGGTGCCTCTGACCCCTCAAAGCCCCTCCAGGCTCCCAAACCCCGCCGCGGGACCCCCGGGCCCGCCATTACCTGCCCCGGGCCCGCGCGCCGCGCAGCCCCCTCCGCGCACCGCCCCGCCTGGCTTTCAAATCTCACCCGCCAACGCTCATTGGCCAGCGCCGACCGCCCGCTCCCATTGGCTTCAGTGCGGACGGTGATTGACAGCGCCGGAACCCCAGAGCGGGCCGCTTATTGGTGGCCCCATGGCCATTCTTAATTTCCATTGGCTGCTCGGGGAAATTCCCTGCCCGCACTTGCCGCTCATTGGCTGGCGGAGTGAGGGAGGTGAAGCCGCTGAGGGCGCGGCTTGCCCTTGGCGTCCCGTGGGGGCGCCAAGATGGCGGCGGGGGTCGCCTGTGCCTGAGGGGCGCCTGTGTCCGCGGGTTACCTGGCTTCGGTTTGGGTCTGCAAAGCCCTCACTGCCACCGCGACTCAGGGACAGTGATGAGCCCTCCCACCACGCGCAGAATCCCAGAACGGACAGAGCTGGAAGGGACGGCAGTGGCTCATCTGGTCCAATCTTCCTGCTGCAGCAAGGACGTCCCAGAGCACAGGATTGTGCCCAGATGGCTCTGAAATATCCCCAGTGAGGGAGGCTCCACACCCTCTCTGGTCTCTGCTCAGGGCTCAGTCACTGCACAGAGAAGTTCTTCCTCACGTTCAGGTGGAACTCGTGGGCATCACCTCCTGCTCGTTGCTCTGGTGCCATTGCTGGGCCCCTGGAGCAGAGCCTGGTTTGTCTCTGAGCCCTCCCTGCAGGCAGGGACAGACAAGGATCGGGTCCCCTCTGAAGGGGTTCAGCCCCAGCTCCCTCAGCCTTTCCTGGGCTCCAGTCCCGCTGTCGTCCTCCCCTGCATCCACTGCAGGAGCTCCACGTCTCTCCTGAACCGAGGAGCCCCCAAGGTTTGTGTCCACACCTGAACACCCGCATTGTGCCACCTCCTGAGGAGCCGAGCCCGGGTCTTCACACGTCTGAAAGGACCATAAACACATAATTAAAGTGGTTTTTATTAACAACCCTTTATTCCCTGCCATGCCCGCATCGCACCAACCCCGCTGTTTGCCGGGGTGAATTGCGTTTAACACAATTCTCAGCTACTGGAGAGTTCTGTGTTTGCTTCTAAGCGGTAACTTGGGAAATTCAAATGCTGACGGGGAAACCATCCGCTTGGTGGCACTGCAAAAATGGGGACGACGCTTGGGGAAAGAGAAAAAAAAGTGTTTGGAAACGGGAAACTGCTGAATAGCAGGAGCGTGGTCAGCGGGAGCAGCCTGAAAATGCGGGATCCCCTCTGGCATTACACAAATATATCAGTAATTTTGTATATAAAGGCTATTTTAAGACAGCAATAAATGGATTAAGCACCACAATAAGAGCACAGAGCTGTTCCCCACGGCAAGGATCAGAATGAGTGGCTCTGAGCATCCCAGATTGCAGCAGTCGGGGAAAAGTCCCCCCATTTCTGCACAGACTGACAAAGGTTACAGCAAAGGCCACAAATATTGACCATCCAGCCTAATCCTACAGTCATTTATTTGCTAGAGATAATAAAAGACCAGCATGGAGGTTATTGAGTGCTGCCAAAGTGATGGTTTGGAAAAGATCCAATTAAACAGAACCACAGGAGCTCAGATCTGTGGGGTGTACAGAGTCCAATCCAATGCAGTCCTCGGCATTTGCTGATTTTTTTTTTTACTCCACTTTTTCTCCTATGGAATTTGAGGACATCAGCAATTCCACCTTATATCAGGATATAGTCCAGTGATGTGAGCCATGCTGAAACACAAGTTTTAGGGAGAAAGTGAGCTTAGGAGTGTCATTTCAACCAAAAATTGGGGTTTTTTTCTTACTGCATACCTGAATATGCTGAAACAGGACTTATTTGTTCCTTGAAGCATCTGGACTGGCACCTTTGCTCATTTCCACTCTCATGGGTGTCCATACAGGATTTGGGAAACTTTGCTACAGCCTGGGCTTAATCTCAGGAGCTCAAGTAACACCAGGAGTGATAACACAGCCGTGGGCCCTTGAGGAACCTGAGTACCTGCCCTGGGCTTGCTGTGCACCTCTGCAGGTGTCACCTGAGCCAGGTAGGTTACAGCCAGAATGGGTTTCCTTAAAGTGCTGCACAGACACCTTCCACTGACAGTATTTAGGTCACCACAAGGGCCTCAGTGTGTTTGAATAGTGCCAAGATTTTAAAGTGTTGCAATATCACTTAAGATAAAACACTCAAATCAGGTCTTTTCCAGCCAAATTCCTGACTGCTACTGATTTTATTGTGCTAAGAGAAATAAACATATTACCATTTCATAGAAATAAACAAGGGATAAATAAACAAGCCATGCCTGAAAGGTTAAACTCCTTGTTCTCATACAGACCTGATGATTTTATGATAATATCCCACTTTAGCCATAGAGCTTTGAGAACCAATTTGAATTTCTTTATTTCTTGGCAATATAACTGTCATTATCCCATACACTTGGTACTGAGGAGATCATTCTGTGGCAATCTGCTAACTTGCTCTTTCTGCTCTTCATTCCTTCACATGGAATATTGTTCTTTGTGAAGGTGATTCTCCCCACCCTGGCACAAGTCAAGTGCAATATGGAGTGTGTAGGGAAAAATTTATCTTCAAATTTAGCCCTGAAATAATTACATTTTCTGATCATGTTTTTGGTGAGAGTACAGGTAAATGGAGTTATAAAGCTGTACCCCACAGCCACTTGCCTGCAGACAAAGAAAATCCTCTGTAGGCAAAGTAAGACACTGCAGAGGGCACAGGTTGCCAAATTCAATTGATAACCTCTCAATCAGGGATTGAACAGCAAATTCATTTTCATGCATTGGCTGCTCTTCCCACTTCTGCTCAGGCTTTTCACCTGAAGTGGTTGCTGGTTAAAAACCAGAACAAATTGTGGGAGCTGAAAATAGAAGTGAAATTCCTGGTTTTGAGCAGCTAGGGAACACAGTTCAGCCTCTTGCTCTGTTCTGTGTGGTTTAGTTTGCTCTGCAGCCCATTTTTACCAGGGATGGGAGGAAGCCACCCCCAGTGCCTCAGCCTGTCACCTCCTGGGAGGAGGTCATGGTCCAAACAGGTAGAGAGAGATGTTTGGACTCTCACCTGGATGAGCCTGGAGAGTGTCTTCCCTTTCCTGGCTATTTCTCCACCACCCAGATCAGCACATACAACAAATATAACATCAAATACAACCTTGACACCCATGGTGTTCAACAGAAATTGTTATTGCTCCAGTCCTTCAAAGAGCTCTGCCAGACTCCTAAACCCCAACGTGGGCCTGGGATCCTGAGCTGATGGAAACACCTCCACTGGCTCTGCAAAGGTGTCGAGTTTGCTGGGGTTCCCAGGACGAGGTGAGAGATGAGAATTTGACTCTATGTTCTTAGAAGACTGATATATTATATTATATTATATTATATTATATTATATTATATTATATTATATTATATTATATTATATTATATTATATTATATTATATTATATTATATTATTATATTACATCTATACTAAATAGAGAAGGATATAGACAGAAGGCTTAACAAGAATGAATAATAAAAATTCATGCCTGACTCTTCAGAGTGTGACACACAGCTGATGGTGATTGGTCATTAAGTTAAAACAGTTCATATGTTTGGATAAACAATCCCCAGACTACATTTTGGAGTAGCAAACACAGGAGAAGCTGAGGCTTCTAGGCTTCCCAGGAGAAAATCCCGGTGAAGGGATTTTTCAGAAATTATAACAATGACACAAAGTGATCTAATACAGCCCTCATTTGCTGTTTCCTTCTCCCTGCTCCCAGGTGGGAGTTTCCACTTGCCCTTGGGAAGTGTCTCTCTCTAGACTATAAATAGAAGGACAAGGTACCTGACTCTGGAGATTCTATTGCACTCTGGCAGCTGATACCCAAAAGCTGGATGTTGTAGCACATTTATAAGCTCCCAGCTTTCACAAAAATGCAAACTAGCAATGTCAGCATGCAAAGTGCACTTGGGAACACAGCCTGAGTGGTTTTATCTCAGCATATCTGTACATCCTCTGTTATTTACGGGGTGTTTACACCAAATGTTCCCTGCTGCTACAGATGTCACTCACAAACCTGCTCCAGCACTGCAGGTGAAAGCATCCTCAGCTGGCTTCTTTCCTCAAAGCCCAAGGCCATGTTCTTAAGGATATCACACTTCTTTGCAAACAGACTTAACCCTTCTTAGTTTTCTTCTAGAGGCAAAGAGGGGAGTGGGAATTAACCCCAGAAGAAATGCTGGATTCGACCATAAGCCAACCATAAGCTGAGACCAAATTTTTTTTTGTTTCCAGAGACTTTGAGTGGGTTGCTTTGGGGAAATTGTGGTTTTTTTAATCTCCTTGAGCAAAAGCAGATGAATAAACACTTAGTGGGGTGGGATTAGATGAAGTCTCAGCAGTAGGAAGTAGGTTTCTGAGTTAGGCCAAGACCATTACATTTTCCTCTGAAAAGAGCATCCTTTTCCCTACTTGCACAATAATTCCAGTGGGGGTTTTTTTGTTTTTGTGGTTTTGTTTTTTTTTTTTTTTTTTTTTTTTTTTTTTTTAATTTTGGCAGAAAACCTGTATCTTTTTTTGGCATGTGCCTCCTTTGTGTCTCCATTGCCCAGGGGCAGAACACCTCCAGTGGAAGCTGCTGGAGCTGCTGGAGTTGTGCTTCATATTTAAAATGAATACAGCCAGTAAGGGACAGTTTCTTCTCTTGGTTTAGGGAGTACAACACAAGCTGTGAGGAATATGACTGCTCATCAAGATGGAAACAATAAAAGAGCTGTAAGGACTTGGTTAATCCTCTTTGCTCTGACAGAGTTAAACTTCTCCAGGTCTCTGATAAGATAGGACTTGTTTTCTTTATCTATTTTTTTTTTAATGTTCAAGGCTACTGAAATGCAGGAGGGCCAGATGGCCATTTAAGCTAAACAATGTGCAAAATCTTTCTTATATTATCACTAAGTGCCCCGAGGGGGTGGGAGGAGAAAGGTTGTTTAATCATTAGAAGTCACTTAGCAGCAAATGGCAGTTCACTGTCTTTATCAATTTACAACAAAAGATTGGGGCCATATCTTTGTGAGGCCTTTCCTAATATGACAGGGCACATATTTCATTCCCCTTTAAGTCACCTGGGGATATCTTGCATCTCTGCATGTCACCCAACCGTGGGGCCATGCTAGTAAAAAGGTTTTTTTTCCATATGCACTTGGTCCTATACCAAAATACAGAATTTTCCCCTGGAACACAGGAAACTACTGTGTCAGCAGCAGCTAAATCCCGTTGTTGTTCTGTGGTTTGTTACACTTGAGAGGAGAAAGTATTGGACGGGTGAGAACAGTAGGGTCTGTTTTCTGTCCTGTCCTCATCTAATGTTTGACCTTCAGTAACTCATCTCACCTCTGTCTTCCCTCCCACCCTCGATTTGTATTTCACAGTCAACAGGGGCTGCAGAGACTTTGGGAGGTTCATCTCAGCCACCCGAGGCACCATGGAAATGTGATCCTGGGCCTTGGCTAATTAGCTCTGTCCCTGGTCAGGGCTGTCATGGCACAGTGCTGTGCTGACACACTTACACTGCTTTTTAGCTTGAAAACAGTCTCAAGGATCTCCTCTCAGTAGTGCAACCAGAGAGTAACTAGTGCTGCCCTCCAGCATCAAGGCAGAGTCAGAGAATTTCCTGAGTGGAAAAGCACCCACAAGGTTCATCCAGTGGAACTCCTGGCCCTGCACAGACACCCCAACAATCCCACCCTGGGCCTGAGAGTGTGTTCCAAACACTCCTGGAGCTCTGGCAGCCTTGGAGCTGTGGCCATTCCCTGGGGAGCCTGGGCAGTGCCCCACCACCCTCTGGGGGAAGAACCTTTTACTGATATCCAAACAAAACGTCCTCTGAACAGCTTCCTGCTGTTCCCTGGGGTGGAAAGAAGCCAGGCCTTTTCAGTTTGCTGCCTGCTTCCATCATCTAACTAGAAATGATTTGCCTAAGTCTTTTAAGGAGAGGGGAAGCTCCTTGTAGAAACCCTTTCAGGTTCAAACTACCATCTGATGCCACCGCTTAATTCCCCTTTTCTCAATGCCTTCTCTTTGTGTTTCTCTCTTCTTGTCAATACCTTTTGTTTCAGAGGATTTCTCCAGTGTCCTTCTCTTTCTCTCTGCAGGCTGAGACTTCTAGAGCACTGCACAGGGAAGATGGCTGGGGTGACACTTGCATGACAAACCACTGCTGTGGATACATCTACAGCAGGAACAACAGCTCTTGTTTGCCTCTGCCAAGGACAGATGACAGCAAAGGGTATTTAGTGATTGTGCCGGGGAGGAAACGGTGGCAAAACAAGCTGGCAAGGCTGGCACCACGCTGGTGGGGTTCCAGCAGGGAGGGACACTCCCAGTGACCTCCCTGCAGCTCTTCTGCCCAGGGAGATGGTGGAGTCACCATCCCTGGAGGTGTTTGAGGAAAAACTAGACGTGGCACTCAGTGCCATGATCTGGTTGACAGAGTGGTGTTCTGTCATGGGTTGGACTCGATGATCTCAGAGGTCATTTCCAACCTAATTGATTCTGTGATACTTCTGGCCCTGCAGTCGGGAGTTCAGTAGGTTTCAAAGCCAGGAGCTTTTTCGAGCGACTTTTTGGCCTCCTATACAGGGCCTTACAGATTTTTAGCCCAGACTAAATTCACTGCTAAGTTGCCGGTGTCCCCGCAGCGGGCTGGGAACTGGCACCTCCGTGGCTTCCAGTGCCACGTTGGTCGCTAAACCTCTCGGTGAGCTGAAGCCCGGCACATCGGGGAGAGCGGGGAACCACGGGGTCGCCAGCGCCGGGGGCTGCCTTGGAACCCGCTGGCCTCGAACAGGCACTGGCGAGGAGCGAGGAGCCGGGAAGCGCCCCGAGCCGAGCCCCCGGTGCCTGGCGCGGCGGGGCGGCCGGTGCCTGGCGCGGCGCGGGGGCGGCTCCGCGTCCCGCCCCGCTCCGCCCCGGATTGGCGCGGCCGCCCGGCTCCTCCCGCCGCCGCCGGGCGCAGGGGGGATCCGGCCGAGCCGAGCCGAGCCGAGCCTGGCGGCTCCGCCACGGCCCGTCCTCCGGCCCCGCTCCCGGTAGGCTCCCGCGGGCGCGGCACGGGTGGGTGGGCGCTGGGTTCGGCGCGGTGCGGGCAGGTGGGTGGCGAGCGGCGAGCGGGGCCCGCCCGCAGCGCCCGCGCTCCGCCGGCCATGGCGGCTGCGGGGCCGCCGAGGGGCCGCTGCCGCCCGCAGGACGGGGCCGCGCCGAGGGCACCGCGCTCTGCCCGGCTTTATTTTACCCGCTCGCTTTATTCTGTCCACGGTGCTCCCCCAGCGCCCCGCTCCCGGCCTCCCCGGCGGTTTTGTGGTGCTCCTTCCCCAGCTCTCCCGGCCCGGCGGCTCGGGCAGCGGCAGCCCGGGAGCGGTGCCGTGTCCCCCGCAGCCCCGCTCACCGTGCGGGGCGCGGAGCATCCCCGCTCCCCGCGGTTGCGTAACGCGCCCGTCCCACGCGTGGCCGGGTGGACCGAGCCCCCCCTGTTTTCTGCGGGTCAGTCTTTTCGCGGATCTTCTTTTAAAAGCAACCCCCCTCTAAAACCGCGTGTTTTCCCCCCAAATTTTGATCTCCTGAGTTGCGGTCACTTTCCCGGTGGTGTTTTTTCTGTACGGCTTCCCCCGTGGTTCATCCATCGATCAGCCGCCCTTCAGAAGGGAGGGGTTGTGAACTCGCTAATTATAAACAGTGATCCGAAAAGAGCTGTAATGGTTATTAGATATTGTGATAATTCTTGAATGACGCCTTCGCGTGGGGATGGCGTAAGAACCTAAGGAAAGGTTAAAAGTACAATTACAGTGGAATTGATTTCTTCTCGGAATTACTTCCTCCGAGGCCTTACTCGAAAACAATAAGCTTAGCTTTTAATTTCTTCAGTAAACCGAGATTATTGACTTGTGCCATGCGGCTCCCAGTTGGAAAAATCTGCTTGGGTCAGCCGGACAAGTGGGTCTAAGGCTCGTCCTGCGAGGTGCTTTCGTACAACGCCCAGCAGCCGCGTGCGTCTCTGCTCTGTTTTTAAATAACCGGCTTGGATGGGGCTGTAAAGCTCATCCCCAGCAGCCCGGAGCGTGTTGCGGGCTGTAAAAGCCGCCTGCGAGGCCGTGTAAGTACTCCAGGGCTGGCCCTGCCCTGCTGGCGCTGTCCTGGCCGTGCCACAGCGCTCGGCATCCAGGTTTGGTGGCTGGAGATATCCAGGGGAGCTGTGGAACAGGCGAACGTGCGGCGCAGGCTCCAGCCGAGAGTCTTAATGAGTGTTTGCGTAGTGCTTCGTGTTTTCTCGGATGAAAGGTTTTACATAATTGGCCATTATAATTGTCTGTCACCCCTAGAGAAGAGCCAAAAAAACCCCCCTAAAAGACAAGCGTGGAGGTAGGTAGTTGTCTTAAAAGTCCAAAGTCTAAATGCCTGTAGGTTGTGAATGCTGTTACTTCTGGGTGTGGAGACAGCAAAATGACTGAGTAAAAAAAAAAAGAATTTATCTAATTCTGTCCTCCTTTTGAGCCATTTGATCAGCATCATTGGGACAAATGACATCCTGCTTGCGTTTGAGCTGCTTGTTCTTCGGCGCTCAGAAGAATTCCTAATGTGACTCTGGTTCTACCGGTGTTAATGTTTTTGTTTTTTTTTTTTTTCCTCTTGAAATCTTAACTGGAAGCCTTTTACAGTGTTTTGATTCCTTTTTAATAAATGGCTAAGCCCTTGCTGCAGGGGATGGGAGTGTTTTGAACGCAGCATTTTTGGGTCCTGAGGGGAGGGGGAAGGGAGCGCCTTGTGTTGATTTCCAGCAGCCACCCGCCTTCCCCCAGCCTGAGTGAAAGGGCCTTATTGACTGATTTTGAAGGTAACCTGCCCAATTCTCCTCTTACATGCTAAAACCCATAAATTTGCTGTAGCACAGAGCCTTTGAGGGGAAGAAATGGAATGTCAAGGAGCCTGGGCTTCATCACGAGCAGCCTGGTAACAAAGGCACTGTCTGTTAATTGCATCGTGCTTATCAAAATCTCCCCTCCTAATGACAGAATAACAATTTAATAGGTGTGAAAAGTTGTGGGGTTTGATTTAATACCACTGTTTTAAAATCATCCTGCGTGCTCAGTGGGACTAAGTTGTCGCTTTCATATTTAATTGGAGAGCGACCAGAGGCTGAGGAGAAAGCTGGGGATGTTTCACTTGCACTAAATGCTCTTTAAAATCTTTTCCCCATTTGGAGAAGAATTGTGAGTGGCTTGTTAAGTGCTGAGCTGCAGCTGAGTGACTTAGAGGTTATAAAACATCTTTCTGTGTCTCTTAAATTTGGAAGCTCATCTCGAAGCTTGTGCTGTGGGTGTTTATCACAGGCTGCTCTGCAGCTCCAGGAAGGACTGTGGTTTTAGGGTGTGGAGGGGCCGGGTTAGGTTTGGGTGATGTGAAGGTGAGAGCTGTGCAGTGGATGCACGACCCTGCCTGGGTAATGACACTCCCTGAGGTTCCAGGTGTCAACACCTTCTTCACCATGTGTTATTTTCATTTCTGGCTGCCCCTGTAGCATAACCCAAGCGGCATTTTGCTATAATCCTCACACACACAGAGGTTGTTGTACTCCCAGCAGCTAGGGCACATTTCAATATTCCTGTTGCAGGTTTGATACCAGGTTTCAGAGAAGAGAGCAGCTTTTCTTGGATCTGATGGTTGAACCTATAAGAAAAACACAGGACTGATCCCAAACCTATCATGAAAGATAACATAGCCTGGGAAGCATCTCTCTCGCCCTTGTCTGCTGAGATTTTTTTTCTCTTGTGGATTATTTGGTTACTGGATTTATCACTGGATGTTCCAATCCATAGATTTGAGCTTTTGAAGGAAATTCTGGTTCAGTGAAAGTTGTGGGTTAGAGATCCTCTTCTGTAAGCTCTGCAGGAAGGAGGGCACAGGAATGCTGCTTTGGTATGTGTGGCTGCTCCATTTTTATTTGTACCATATTTTACTGGCTTGCTTTCTAAGCTATTTTGATTCTATTAACTTATTAAACTTAGAGTCTATTAAAGTCAGTGTGACAGTCTTTCTTTAGTGTAGGAGTGTTGTCCTGTTTTTTCAAATGTCCTTTTTTCACCCCTAAAATATAAAACCAACTAATTGTCCATAGTTCAGATTTTGCCTGAAATTGTGGGATTTGTGTTTGGAATTCACACTGTAGTTGTGGATTTAGTGTTTATTCCCAAATAACTTTTTTTTTGTCTTTATTGTGGAAGGGGAATATCTGCTGTATCACTTGCTAATCCTGCTGTTGCAGTTTTATGCCTAGAGCATAACTGGAGCTGTATTTACCACTGTAGGCATGGTGGTTGGTTTATTTAACTATTTTGGGTATCAAACACAGAGAAATCACAGCAGGACAGTCTGGTGGAGGTACAGGATGAGCATCAGTGGTACCATGACCTGGCTGTCCAAATTTGGGTGTCAGGGAGAGATGGATTAAATATAGCTCAGGTGTGTCCCAACATGTTGCAGCTGCTCCTCCTGTTGCAGTACAGGGCTAATAGGAATGTTTACATAGATCACCTTCCTACACATCCCAGCTTCAACCACCTCTTTAGTAGCAAGTTGCTGCTGGGCAGCCTCATGACTGCTTCAAGCTGTTTGGAGAGTAGAAATAAACTACAGAGGGACACATAAATGGCTGTTAATAAAGTGTCAGCTTTAAAACAAAAAAAATTAGAAATGGCTGACTGGTATCTTGGGGAGCAGAAAATAGTGCTGGTTCTTTATTTTTTTTTTCTCCTGTGTGATTAAAAAATAATCCTGCTTTAGAAGCTGCTCTGTCTGCAGTTCACAGCACAGTGATGGCATTTGGGTGGCAGGGAGGCAGAATTGCTGCCAGTTAAAATCTTGCTGTCCTAATGTGCCATTCCATGCAGTGCTTGGGAGCTGATATGCAGTGTTCTTCTGCCTTGCAGCAAAACAACTAGTGATTAAAAATTCAGCAGATGCTGTGGTTCACTTAACTGCTTGTTCTTGTATCATTCAGGTCATATCACACAATTAATGTTGCTAATGTTCGATCTAGCTTTTTTTTTTTTGCTCTGAGAATGGAAATTATCTGAACTACCATGGGATTTACAGAACTGTTTTGGCAGGAATTGGGCTGTGCAGAGTAAGTTATTCAGGACTGTTTTTGCCCTTCCCCTAACTTGGAGAATCTTCTTTTGATTTCAGAAATACTATTTGTTCATGCCAGACAGGGCTGTAATTTCTGCAGCTTTTCTGACTTTAAAAATCAAAGTGTTTTCTTTAGATTGCTTTGAGATAAATGAGACTCCCTAGATGAGAAGGAAGAGGGGGAGAGCATGATAGGTGTAAGTGCTTGCTTTCTTACTTAAACTCAGTGTTTCATTTGGCCACAGAAGTATTTTTGTAAGAGAATTCTCATTTTGTTGCGGGCAGGGTTTCTGCTGCTTTCAGTACATCCACTTTTAACTTGCACAATTTTGGTTAATAGTATTCAATCCAGGGTGTCACTTACTTGACTTTGAAATTAGCATTAAATTTTACTTTCCCCTCCCTATGTTCCTTTAATTATGTAAGTTTTGGGTTCTTTTTGTAACACACACAGATTCTAGAAATCTTTTCTAGGCTCCCAGAAAGTAATATTCATGTAGGAAGAAAGAGACTTGTAGTTGTTTTTTATTTCTTTTACCAGTTTTCTGCTTGGAAGCTGGTCTTTAGGAAGAAGCTTATCCACTTTCTTTGTGATCAGTGCAGTAACTTGGTTTTGGTTGCTCTCCCTGCCCCTTCTCAAGACTCTCCTGCTGCTGCTGGGTGGTGCCCCCTAAACTGAATGGATGTGTTGATATGAGCCTTCATGGCCTGTGCAGTTCTAAGAAAGATAAAATGCAGCCTAAAATTAAAATTGCTGGGTCTTTCAGCCTCTTTGAGAGGAACTTGCTGTGGTGGGAGAGCCTTGGGCTCCAGAGCTGGAGAAATTAAATTGAGAATATGGAACACAGGTGGAGTACTTTGGTCAAGGGCACACACAAGGTTCAGCCCAGGGCTGAGGGGAAGGTTGTGTCTTTTCCAATGTGAAGCAAGGGGCAAATCCACCCCAGGGATGGAAAAGGTGAATTTGTATCACACGGTGTGTGATGGGCATGCCTGTGAACCAGGTTTTGGAGAAGGAAGGGGCAAACCCAGGAGTCTTTGCTGACACACGTTGTTTGGACTTGCAGTTTGGGTGACTTTTTGTGATCTGTCAATTAGCACATCAAGAGGATGTATTTTCAGTCAAGGAAGACATTTTTCTTTGGAAAAACCTGTTTGGACTATTAACTCTAAATGTACTTTGAGAGAACTTGTCTCAACCAAGTTGTCAGCAATCAGTTTGAAAAATGAAGTCTTAAATATGTAAAGCTTCCCCCAGCCTCTTCAGTGTCCTGCTCAGAATGATGGCAAAGGAGGATTCAGGCTGACTTTTGCATATTCCATGAATGCATATATCCAAAGTGCTGTACTTCCAGAATTGATATTCAGGATAATATGTTTAATCTTCAATTGCAAAAAAAATAGCTTCACACATAGCTAATTCCATCTGCTGGAGGAATAAGAGTGAGGCTAACTTCATCACTTATTTGGGACCTGCTTTTTGCTGTGCTAATTACTATCTATGAACTTTGGAAATTTGCATAATTTTTTGGCAAACCTAAGCGGCAGCCATTTAATTTAGAATTTTTATTAACTTTAAACATCCCTAGCAACTCCTAAGCTGCTTCTGGTTCATTTTGTGGTTTTGCTGTTTTAGAGGGTTTGATTTTGAAAGCTTCAGTAGCTTCTTTTGTCTTTTCCTTGCAATGACTTTATATAAGCAACAGCAGCTTGCTGCCATTTCCAGTAACTTTCAACCTGCAATGTGACACAAAATTCCTTCTGTCATTCAGATAAAAAAAGCGTTGAAGTTAAGTTCTTGTTAAAAAAATAATTCAAAAAAAGTAAAATTAGAAGGTAGGTTTTGGTTGCTCTTCTGCAGTGTGAGAAGAGCACTTGAAATATTTTAAGAGTATATGCATTTCCAAAAGTAACCTTGGGGAAACTGGGGCATGTCAAGTCTGGTCCTAATTCTGGTAAAAGCTGGTCTTATGATATGAATTTTTAAGCTCCAAAGAGTTTGGATATAAATTCATCATTGCAGATAGCTACTAAATTTTCTTTCTTTCTCAAAGACTTTATTTTGACACGTTTTCAGCTTCCCAAGCTGTCTAGCCATGCCTTTTCCACTTGGTTTGCTTTTGTTTTTGTGACCTCCACCTTTCACTGATTTTGCTGGTTGGCAGTCAGTGGAGGTGGATAATCTGTAAAATATTGAAGCAGTTGGAATTTTATAGCAAAAAATACTGTCTGCTTTATTGGAATGCTGTCATTTGGAGTCAGCTGTTACATGCTGATTTTCTTTTGGAGGCAATAGACTGGATTAATTTTAAAATTTGAATTATTTGTGCCCACTTTCTGTCTCAGTAACATCAGAAACTTCCCATGTTGCTCAGTGCAGTTGCACTCCCGAGTCTTTGTTCCTCTTTTCTCATCCCTCTTGCTCTGTTGACCACTTAAAAATGCATTTTCTTCCTTGGGATGAACGGGGTTATATTGCCAGACTCTTTAATTCCTCTCTAATTGGCAGAAAGCCAAGCATAAAATCTTCATAAGTCACCCTAGAGGTTTCTTTGTATGTGCTATTATTTTCTTTGCGTGCTAACATCACTGAAAATACTTTTTCTTTTTTTTTCCCTCCCCCCAAGTCTAGACCAGGCATAATTACATTCGTGTGTATGTGTAGGCTTGAGTGCTGCCATGCTGCAACACCCAATTTGAAGTCCTTGGGCAGTTTAAGACCAAAATTTCTTGTAGCATCAAAGGCAGCACTATCCCCTCTGCATCTAGGGAGGTGAAGTCATTTTCTGGTGTATCTGAACTTCAAAGACAGGCTCCTGGTTTGTGCCTGTGGTCTGGCTTTCTGAGATGTGGCATACTGCAGGCTGTATTTTAAAATAAAGAGTTTGGACCCTGGGTTCAAGCAGGACTTGTGCATCAGTGATAGTGGCCAGTGTTGCATTGTGGATTAATTATGTTCATGTGCTTCCAGAGCACCCCAGTTCTCTTTTCATTTATGAAACTCTTAATTGAGGTCTTTGTTCTGAGCTTCACCTTTATTGCAAAGTCTAAAAATCCTTCCCATCATGAAGCCTTTGCTCTTGTGTTGGGTCTTTTAATGTTTTTATGTCTTCAGAGCTTCTGTGCTTCCTCCCACCCTGACTGCTGAGGCTGAGACAAGCTCCCTGGAAATGTACATGCAGAACTGCCCCTTCTTCTCCTGCTTGAAAGGAGGCTCTGGCTTTGCCATGATGTTTATTGTGATTTTTTCTATTCATTTTTTCGTTCATTTTCTATTCTATTCATTTTTCTATTCATCCTATTAATTTCTATTCCCTTTCTGGCTTCCTGCACGTGTCCTGGTGCTGGGGAGAGGAGGATCCACTGCTGAGCACTGAGGACATGCAAGGCAAGGTACCTGGACACAAGTGGGAAGGGAATTCTAGAAGAAACCTCACCCTTAAGGAAATCTTGTTGCCTGAAAGTGGATTTCTACACCTCAGTTTGACCATCAGGGCACCAGAGCTTGCCAGCAGGTGTGGGACAGACTTAGTTCCTTGCATTTTTTCACTTTATTTCCTCTCTAAAAGAAGGATAACACTCTACCATTGGTTTTGTTTTTAATGAGGTAACTTTATCTTAATAAACAGATGAATGAGGTGATGCAAAGAGTGCTTGTTTTTGTGGGTGAAATCTCTGTGAATCTGCAGCTCCTTCTGAAACTGGGGCTGTGGGAGGATTACTGATAGCAATGAATCCATCTTCCATGTGTTAAGGAAAAAAAAAGTTCCTGTATTTCTCTTAAAGTGCTTATGGATTTTTTTAGATGCAGTAGGACTGCAGATGTAGTCATATTAAAATATAAAACATCTCACTTCGAATTGGTCTCTCAGCAGAAGGAGTTGGAGACGTGACTTTGGTAGAAGTTACTGGGAATTCTCTTTTCAATGCAGCTTTGCAGCCTGTGCTGTGGATGGGAGCCCAGAGCAGTCTGAGTCATGCTTCCTCCATGGAGAGGACATTTAGGGGATGCCACCAGCAGTGGACTAAACCAGTTTTCCTAATGATTGCTTTGTTCAGCTTTAGCTACTTATGGGGTTGTTCAGATGGTGTCAGCTGATGTGTCAGCTGGAGGCCATGGGGTAAATTGTAGGATAAAGAGCAGTAGTTTACATACCTTTGTAGCAAATGTCTCTGCTGCCATTCTGCATGCTCTTCTTGCCTTAAAAGGGTTTTTTTTAAGCCCTTTTTCCTCGTTTGGATCAGTAGATGCATGGAGCAAGGAAAGGGTTGTGTGTGGATTTTGTGAGGTTAACACAATGCCATCCCTGACCTGACTGAATCCTACCAAGTGAAGGCGCCAGTGCATCCTGCAGGGATGGCCCATTGTCTTTGGGAAAATGTTTTTAAGAAATTGGGAAAAACTTGGTTTTCACTTATTCCTCAACATTTTCCTGAGAGAAATTCACTCAATGGAGTGAATTCACTGAGTGAAAATTGCTGCATCTCTAGTGGACCTATACAGAGCAAGTTTGTTGATGTTGCTTTACTGGTGATTTTAAGGTTATTTTAATATTTTTATTTTATTTTAAGGATTTGGGGAATGCCCCCTATCCCCTAGCTCTCCCCTGTGCTCCTTGGGTCACAGATAGAGAAACTTGACTGGGATATAGGTAAGGCAGAGGCTGCTGAGAGAAGCCTTGTCTTTAATTAGACCAGTGGGTATCACTGGGGTGGAGGGGAAGAGATGAGTGAGCTTTTGAGCCTGAATAAATGTCAGGTTGTATTTTATCAGACTTGCAGTTTGGAATCAGGGATTCACTCAGTTTCCATTTGGCTGTGGGCTGTCTGGGGCCTTTTTGCATCTTCCATCTCTTAGCTGCAGTTATGGGAAAGTTCCATATACCATTCTACAGACATAAAGCAGAGCTCTTTAGGGGAAGGAAGGGTAAATAACCCGGGTAAAATGAGCCAGGCTGCAGTCAGTAAAACTACCCAGAGTGCCAGCAAGTGATACCTGTGTCCTGAGTTTAATCTATTCCTTCCCAGTGGTCATACTCAGGAGGATTAGTGAGAGATGCTTTAACCTAAAGCTACTTGGAACAGCAGTGCTTTTTTTATTCTCCCCTCTCAAAAGTGGTTTGCTTTTACTAAAATAGCTAAATGCAGGCATGTTAGGCTTAATATGGATGTGTGTGTGGGTACCTGAGAAAGCATCCCATTAGGTAACCCTGTAGCTTTCTCCTGGGGAGATGCTGAGAATATCACCTTTGCTGCCAGTCAGGGCCAAGCCAGGCTTGTTAGCAGCTTGTAAGTGACAGCCCTACTTTGCTTTGTGGGTATTTTAAGTGATGAGGGTAGCAGAGCTCCAGGGAGAGGTGATAACGTCTGTGCTGGTTTTCTTCTCGATAGGGAGGTGGCAGAGGAGGAGGAGATAGGACTAATTGCATACCTTCCAATTCCAGTTACTTCATTACAGAATAGTCATTGGAGCAGCCCTGCAATCTGCTCTGATAGCAGATAAGTGGCGTGGCTCGCAGCACTTCAATCTAAACAAAACTTAAGTGCTTTTTCCTTTTTCCCTGGAGTGAAACTGTAATTTCGTTATGTGAATGTCAGCCAGGACAAAGTTGTTTTTGCAGCTGTCATGATGATTCTCTGGGCTTTGTGTTAGAGGTATGTCCCCAGTGTATGTAGCAAAAATATCCTAAAATACTGCATTCCCATACCTGGAAGCTTCAGTTGAAGGCTCTCCAAATGTTTGCCAGGTGAAGATCTGTTTAGCTTTGACGTTAGATGTCTCAGAGGGTTTAGATATAAACCAGTGAAGGTTTGGATTATATTCCTTTCCATAGCAATACATGTTAATTAGCTGCTCTGTCTGCATTAGGCCCTGAAACAGTCAAGTGAAAGAGCCTGAGCACATCTCTGCTGCTTCAGAATATGAGTCCCTGTGGTGAGGGTGGTCACGTCGAAGCACTGCCTCATTTTGGTTCTCTGGTGTGGAAATGGTGTGAAATGCAGCCCATGTGATGCAAAAGAGAAGTGTCAGGCAGAGCTTGGGAGAGAGATTTTGCCTTTCTTTGAAATGGGGCAAAAGTGAATTTGTACTCCAGGCTGAACCCTGGGAAATCATAAAATCCCAGAATGTTTAGGTTGGGAGGGACCTTCAAGTCCATCTTGTTCCAACCGCCTCCCATGGCCAGGGACACTTTCCTCTATTCCAGGTTGTTCCAACCCCATCCAACCTGACCTTGGACACTTCCAGGGATCCAGGGGCAGCCACAGCTTCTCTGGGCACCCTGTGCCAGGGCCTCATAAAATACCTGGAGCTGCTGTTGATGATGATGACTTTAAGGTACCTATTTAAGACCACAAGATCACCCCAGACAAGTGCCTGGACTTTGCACAGTGCAGCACCGGCCAAACCTTCAACTCTCTTCAGGCTCATTTTTTCTGGACTGCCACAGAACCATTAAATCTGATCCTTTCCTAAAAAGACAGCTGACTGTGCAATGTGAGCCACATAAAATTCTTTGTCTCTGCTTTGGACTTGAATGGAAAAGTAGTTTGTTTTCCCATTAAATTGACCTCAACTGTCGCTGCCCCAAAGGGGGTCTGTTCTTGCAGGCTCTGCTTGGCCAGGGCCAGAGCGTGCTTGGCTCTCCCTGTGTTTTGCTGCAAGCCTGCTAACTCACTCCAGGACAATGGGAGGATGGTCATGCACTAAGGCAGGTATTTGTGAGCAGGTTAAATGTTTTGGGAAAGAAAATGTGATGCTCTTTGTGAAAGTTAATAGTTTTGTAAGTTGAGGTTTGGTTGTGTTGGTGGTAACTTGGCTGATAGGGTTGATGGTGTAGATCCAACTGCAGCATTAAGCTCTGGGAATGAATAAGGTGAAGTGGGGGTGAATTTTAAAGGAACAAAGAATACAAGGCCTCCTTAATTGAATCTTACATTTTTAGGGTGACTTTCAAAGGGAAAAGCCCAAACATGCTTTGCAAACCAACCTGTGCATTGTGTACTGTAGTGGATCTGTGCTTTGATAGGAGCAGTGTGACTTATTTAATGAGATAAACTGCATCATGGTTTTTTTTTGGTTTTTTTTTTTTTTTTAAGAGGTATTTAGTTATTTGTATTGGCGAAAAATACATTTTTGCTGAGAGTCTGTAGCTGATCAGACTCCTGCATCCCTTTCTAGCCACTGATTTTGCAGGGCCAGGAGGCTGGCAGGTTGGATTGGGTATTGCCTAAATAAAAATGAGGTTCAGGCCTGGAGTGTTACCTGGCAGGGCTGCCTGACCCCCACCTGCTGGGGATGTTGACCCCACAGTGCTCTTTGCTCATGGTTTGTTTAGGAGAAGGTTTTAGGATGTGTCTCATGTGGGAGCACAGGTGCCACGCTGCCTTTTTAAGAGGTTGAGTGCCTTGCCTTGTAGGGAAAAGAAGCCAAAAAATGGGCTGTGATATGTTTCATGCTGGCCAAGCTGCTCCAAGGGTAATCCAGGTGGAAAGGGACTCACCCATGGACGGGAGGTTCAGCTGGGTAGTCAGGAAGCATCAGCAAAGCACAGCTCCTTCCTAAGAGAGAGCAAAATTCCTCCACCTGTAGACACCATCACATACACCCAGCCTTGGCTCTTCTCTGGCTTCTGTTTGCCTTTTAATGGTCATGGAGTGCCTCAGTGCTTCCTTCTTGTCTTCCTGGTGTTTGACTCAGGGGTTTGATGGCCCCTGTGCTGTTGGAATCAGCACATGGGAGCAGGTGGGTACTTGGGCAATGTCCATGAGATTACACTGGTGTGTTTATGGCCTGGCCTGGCTGCACTGGGACTCCTCATGTGCTTCCATATCCAGTACTTAGTCACCATCCATCTTCACTGCAGAAAATGAATGGAAGGCAAATTGTTACTGGAGACTTTTCTAGGGAAAAAGTTTTTAATGAGTACCTGAAGGGCCACAATCCTATGGATTGTGTGTGGTGTCATGTGGCTGTGAGCAGGTTTTCCTTATTGCAGAAGCTGGATTGATTCCTCAGGCTGGATAGCATCTGATTTTTATATGAGGGAGGGGGAAAAGTTGTCTGACTTTAATCTGAATTTACTAGGTTCTTAATAAGAAAGACCTCTGCCCTGAGTGACTTGTTCACCCTATGTTGTGTTGCAGTAGCTCCATGGAGATGAAGCCTGCTGGCTTTATTTTGCTCTGAAATCCATTTGGCTCAAAATTGCTTCCAGAATCTTATCCTCCCTGGTACTTCAGACTTGTGACTGGGTAACCTGCTGAGTGTTAAAGGTTGTGGCAAAGCCTGGGTGCTGTGGTGGCTGAGAGGTGACACCGGCACATGGAACCTGTCCTTCAGGTGACAGGCAGAGGCACATTTCCAAGAGCTGTCTGCTTCTGCCTGTCTCATCCCTTTCTAATCTGCAGTTTGTGTTTAAAAGCAGAGGGATTTAAGTTGTTTTCTGTGCAGTTGTGGCCCGTGGGAGCAGTTGGCTGTTGTGGTGTTTGGCCCTGGAGCTGCCTTGGTGGCCGATTGCGTAAGCGAGCGAAGGTATTTGCAGCAGTCACTTGGAAATGGGGATAATTCGAGTCTCCATCAAGCTCAGGCTCAAACAGGTTGTGGAATTTATTTATACAACACCACTGGGGTGTGTGACACTGCAGAGCCAAACAAACAGAGGTTCCCAGCCCTGAGGCTTGTGCTGGGTGTTAGATAAGGAGGGATGGGGTAATTACAGCCAGGGACATGGGTGGAGGGGTTCAAAGTGGGTGAGGGCTGCAACCGTGTGGAGGACATGAAATGTGCCTCATTAATGGCAGTGTGAAGAAACTGTGTGTGCACCTGGGGTTATGGGAAGGCTGGAGGTCAGCTCTGCAGAAGGAAGTGTTGTGTGAGCTGTTGGAGAGGTGTGGATTAATAAGGGAAAGCGGAAGGAGGCGAAATGAAACCAGCCAAGTGTGCGGGGAGGGGCTGCGTTACTCGGAAGCTGACGTGCAACAGCCCTGGCACTCCAGGGGCTTGGGGAATTTGGGTGTCACAGCAGCCACTGGGAATCCACACCCCGACCCCAAAACGTGTGTGCTTGATGGGAACAGAGGAGCAGGTAAAGAAAGGGTCCAGTGTGGTTTCTGGGGGGCTTGGCAGTCCCTCCTCTCTGCTATCTGTGCTCCCTGGGCTCTCATGGTGCCAAATTGGCTTCTGCCCAGCCACTGGGCTGGTTTTGGGGTGTACTCGATCAGTCAGCACTGAAGATCTTGAATTGGTGGTTCTCCACGTCAGCAGTGCATGGATTGTTGTTCCCATGTGCCCTTTGCTCTGGGCAAACTGGATCTATTGGGTTTTAGGAGCTGGCTAGTGGTTGTTAATACCTTTACTGTGTCACTAATTTCCTTTTTCCTTCCCTTTTGCTCTTCAGAAATGCCATTCTCCTGAGTGTGTAAGGAACCTACAGAACTGTAATGTCTAACCCTACATGGAATAACAACTCTTGGAAGGTACCACCATTTTTAAACTCTATAGCTTTGTTACAGGCTGGGTTAATGATGTGCTGATCTTTGCTTCAAAGCTTGAAATTGAAGAACTGTGTCTTATGTAATGCTGTCCCTTTAAAAGGGCTGACAGTGCTGTGATCCTCCAGTCTCTGATTTCCAGAAAAACTGGGTGCAAGCTAACACTTGGTTTGGGGTGCTGAGGGACCATCCCTGTTTCTCTGTGGATGCTGATGTCTTTAGGAAGATCTGGTGTTGCCTTAGGAACAGATGGTGGTTTCTATTCAGAGAGCTGAACTGAGCTTTCTTCATACTTGGTGGCCATCCTTGGAAACATATTGCCCTTCTTTTTAGTGATGCATGATGGTTTGCCCGTTTCTTCAATTCAGTGACCTTCTGGATTGTCTTTCTTGAGGCTTCCAGGCATATTTATAAAGAATATTGTGATGAAGTGCAGTTACACTTTAACATTTAGATTGAAATGTCTCTGCTGTTCGTGCTGCATTAACCAGCTCTCAGGCGTTGGCTTGTTCTGCTGTCTGATCCTGCAGTGATGCCATAATACTGAATTTTGGACTGCCCTGTGCATTGCCATGGCAACAGACTGATGTCACACTCTCAAGGACATTACTTCAGTGCACGATCATGCAGAGGCACAATCAGATTTGTGGAGGAGAAAGCTGACTAATGCACATCTCAAAAGCAAACAAGGGGAATGCAGGTTACAGCTGACCAACCAAGGTGCCTCAGTGTGCAAATTCCCCACTTAGAGGAGGGGCTGATTCTGTCTCTAAGGCAGGAACAATTGTCTTGATGAGCTTCTCTTCACCATGGAGAAGCAGAGGACTTGCAGGTTTCCTGTATCTTTATAACAGGTGGTGGCAGAGATCATTGTTTCTGGGGTGGGGAAATGCTCTCTGGTTCCAGAGCTTTGAAAGGGCAGTGCTTTCTTTTAATTTTAAAGAACCTCTCAGTGGTCTTGTAAGCACCCTGAGAATACTTTGACTTGCTTAATGTTGTTCAAACAGTTTAATTGGTTTTCCAAAGCTTTTATTTTATCCATAACATTGGAAGGTGAAAGGGGAACTCCGCATCTGCATTATGGTCACATTTTCCTATATCCTATTAGCAGATTCCAAGATTGTTTAATGTGATCTCCACCCATTTCATTTGGCTGCAACCTTTGCTCCCATGAAAACAAGGCTGATTGTTCTGAATTGCTGTGTGTATGTGCTTTGGCACGGCATGAAGGTACCTATAATAACACAACCATTGTCTGGAAAAAAAGGCAGTTTGCAGTAATAACTACAAATAAAAGGGTGCAGTCCAGGGGCAGGACAGATAATGGTCGTTTTCCCACCCACTGCACAGGGCAGATCCTTAAACATGGTCACCCCTCAGCATGACAGGGCTGTGGGCTTTAGCCTGGGATGTGAATACTGGGAATAAGGGACTGAAATATTTGCACGTTGTTCCAAGTTTCTCTTTCCTGGCCTCAGTTCCATTGCTCATATCTACGGATGGGGAGACTGAATGACTTTTGCACAATGCAGTGTTTTATTTGCATGCTGTGAGCAGTTTAACAAGTGTGTGTGTGTGTGTGTGCTAAATGAAGCATTCCCACTTTCAGTGAGCAGCTGATGCACCCTTAAAGTAAAAAAAAAAAAGGATTTAAAAAAAAAGAAAAAAGTGCCTTTAGGTTGAACAGTGGGGTTTTGAGGGGTGACATTGTGCTGTGTGCCCGAGCGGATGGTGGGTCGTGCCAAGGCTGAATGTTAACTAGAAATGCTGTGAGATGCAGCAAATAACCAACTCACACTCCTTGGTGCTAAAGCAATTTCTGCTCATCTCTGCACTTTGTGGGTAAAAGCTGTTATAGTACAAGATTTGCAAGTAATGTGATTGTTTTAAATGCTCAGTGTCACAGGAATTGAGGACATTTAACAGAAACTGGCATTTCTTGTAGCAGTTTGGTTGCCTCCCAGGACAGGAAACTGTGAAGTGGTAAAAAAGAATCAGGGAAGGAGTTTAACAACCCTCTCTGTAAATCATGATGCTTGAATTCAGATCCTGGCCTTGAGCTGAAAGGACTGGGAGCTCTGCAGGACCCAGTGATTCAAGCTGCTCTGTAGAGAACAAGAAGATAATGGTGATGGACTATCAGGAAGGCAGCCTTGCTGAAAAGAGAGCTTTTATGATACAGTCAAGGGGAAGGAAGTCTGGAGAACTCAGAAAAGGAACAGATGTTTTTGGTGGTGGGGAAAAACTTAACTATCCCTGTAGCTTGCTCTTGCAGCGGAGCCAGCAGGAGGAACTTGATACCAAACAAAAGTAGGCACACCCAGGATTTAGCAGAGGGATCCTGGAAAGCTGAAAATCAGTGCTTTGGTGCTTTTCTGTTTGACAAATACCTTATGCAGTGGCATCTGGCAGATATAATAAGAGATGTGTGTGCAAAGGTGTGTGTAAAACAGCTTGAAGGTGTTAGATGTTTCTCTTTAACAGCAATAAAAGAAGTATTGATGTATGAAGTGATACCCAAAGTGGGGAGCCAAGAGAGATGCTGTTCTCTGAGAAGGAAATAATGACAGGAGATGCATTAAAAAAGAGGGTGAGGTTTTTTTCTAGGGTGTGTTTATGGATGGTGATGACTTGAAGTGTGATAAAACAGATTGCTGATCCTATGTATCAAAGTACCAGCGGCAATGATTTTTTAAGCTGTTGAAACTTGCATCCACCAAAAAATATATATCTATTTCATTCTTCCTAATAGGTTAATCCACTGTAATTGGCTGTGAAATCAACCTGGGGGAATTTTCCCATCTGTAAATGATGCACAGCCTCTTTGCTGTCTACTTGGCAACCGTACCTTCAGATAATTAAAAGCTGTTTTTTAAATCCGCTTTTCTTTCAACTCTTGTTTTTCTGCATCTCGCTGCTTCTCTGAGAGCTGACAGTCACTCTTCTGGCCAAGGTGTAAAAACCAAGATAATGTGCTTTTAGGAAAGGAAAACTGCAGATGATATTTTTACTTTAATTTTTTTAAAAAAGCATAAAAACTACAAAACTAGGTGAATGTGAGGAGCCTTTTAGCATGCATGTCACTGCTGCATTCTAAAAGTAACTAAACTTTCCCAGTCCAATATGGAAAACTTTGACTTTCAGAGCTCTGATGCCACTTGCCCTGCTAAAATCAATAACCAAGCCTCCATGGTTCACTTAGGAAGCAGTTCCAGTTCCCCAGAAATTACAGGAGTTGCTCAGCACAGGGATCCTCTGGTTTCAGCACATACTTTCATTGCTCTGTAGTGTTTTGAGAGGCCGAAGGGTGGGATGCAGCTCCAGTGAATTTCCAGATTCCTAACAGTGTGAGGGACTGTTTTTAATAGTGATGATAAAAACAGCTATTCCCAGTTGGAGATTTAGTCAGTGGTATAATTATCAGAGCTATGAAATAGTGCAGGGATGGCTTGGGATGGAAAAAACTAAAGCTTGAAACTTCTTTTCTTGAGGGAGCTGTTTGAAATGATTTCCTGCAAGCTCATAGAGAATTGGTGAGAGATGTCAAAGGGTGAGGGCTCAACATTGGTGATTGCTTTGGTAATTCAGTGTTTGGGCTGCAGCTGGCTTTTGGGAGAGAATTGGTTGTTGAAAGCCAGGGGGATGAGGGGGAGCTCTGGAGTGGCACATTTGGTTTGTAAAGTGCTGAGGATTTCCACAGCAGGGTCACAATCCCCAAAGCTCCAAATCTGGCTCACTTAAACCATCCCTTCTAAACCACAGCTGTGGGCTCCTTATTTTCTGCTTCACTTCTTAGTGATTTGGTGGGGTTTATTCATATTTTCTCCATTTTGTCCAAGAGGGGAAACTCTGACAAGAAAATACTGTTTGTGCTGGAGGGAGCAATGGGAATATTGGGTTAGGGAGCAATGTAGGTATTTTTTCCTTTTTCTGTCTTTATTATAAAGTTGTTTTTTGGACCTGTTAGAGCAGAGACCACAAAGATGCTCTGAGGACTGAAGCACCTCTGCTCTGGAGCTGGGCTGGCAGGGCTGGGAGTGTTCACCTGGAGAAGAGAAGGCTCTGGGGAGACCTTGGAGCCCCTTCCAGTGCCTAAGGGGACTTGGGAAAAAGAGGGAATGTGACTCTTTATGTGAGCAGATAGGGGTGGGACAAAGTGGAACAGTTTTAAAATAAAAGAGGAGAGATTTAAATTAGATATTGGGAAGAAATTCTTCTCTGTGAGGATGATGAGGCCCTGGCACAGGGTGCCCAGCAAAGGTGTGGCTGCCCATGGATCCCTGGAAGTGTCCAAGGTCTGGTTGGACAGGGCTTGAAGCAGCTTGGGATAGTGGGAGGTGTTCCTGCCCATGGCAGGGTATTAGAACAAGGTGATCATGAAGGTCCCTTCCAACCCAAACCATTCCAGGATTTTATGTTTCCTGTGTTTTTTCATTAAAAAAAATTCAAGTCTTGTAAAACAAACCTGAATCTGACGTTTCCAGTGGACTTTAGAAAAGTTCATACTTCCACAGTGGTTATTAACATGGAAAGGATTGCACCAGAATTATTTCTAGTGTCCTCTTATAGGTCTGTGCCACTGAATTTTGGAGAGGAAATGTGAAAAGGGAAAGGCAGAGGCAGAAAGCAGAAGTTGTCACAGTTCATAAACGTGCATAAGTTGTCTTTTACTGAAATTTCAATGCTATTTTGGGGCCCTTCTTTTTCCTTAAGAATGAATTACAGTGGAATTCGTGCTATGCTTAGGATTTCTGAAACTTCAATTGTGTCAGTTGCTAGGTGTATTGACTACAAAGCTCTGAAAATATCAAACTATTTTTTACTTCAATAATTCTTGAGTTATTAGTGAAAAAAAAATCTTTAAAAATAGAGCTAATAAAAGATTAAAGATCTGTGGAATTGGTAGGTTTCCAGATTAGCTTAAATTTCAAACAGTCCTTTGAAATAATCATAATGCAACAAGATATTGGTCTGTACTGCAGTTTACCAGTCAAAACCTCTGAGTTTTGTGAAGCAGCGTTGGTTCAGCAGATGTTTTGTGTACAACATTCTCTTGAGAATTTCTGTAAGCCCAGGTGATGCTTTGTCTGGGAAGGATTTGTAGTGTGTCCCCTTGGCTGCCTTCTGTCTTCCTCTTGAGCCCTTTGGCCATGACGTGGCACATGTCTGTGCTTTGGCTGCTCAAAGTCCTTTCTGCTCCCTTTAAAGGGGTTCTGGGCTTTTTTACAAGCTGCAAAGCAGTTTAGGGTGGGAAATACCCTGATACTGCTTTGGGATCATTCACCTGCATTTGTGTGAGCCCAGCTCTGCTCACCCACGCCCTGGTCCCTCCCTGTTCTGCTCCTGCTGCTGTGTCTGTGTTGGATGAGCTCTGCAGGTACCTGGTTCTGGCTGGTGGATGTCCAAGGGGGTCCACTTGAGTTGTGATGTTGTGCCAAGTGCTGTTGTGGGTCTCCTCTGCCTTGCTGTGCTGTCCTCCTGTCACTGCTGAGGGTTCCAGCTTTGTGTTGCTGCCTGTCACACCCTGGTGTCCTGTTTCTTTCCTTTTCCTTGCATGACTTCACACTGCAGGAGGGGTGCTCATTCCTGGCAGCCCCAAGGATGTCAGAGGGTCCCTCCCAAAGAGGCCTGGTGGCAGTGGAGCTCTGGAGACCTCTGGTTGTGTAAAGAGTGGCTGCTCCCTGTGCAGGAAACTGGGGCTGAGGGTCTCCAGAAGGTGTGTCCTCATTCACTGAGGAGCTGTGTCACCATGTCCAGGAGAAGCCCTCACACCTCTCCAGAAGCTGTGTCCTCATTCACTGAGGAGCTGTGTCACCATGTCCAGGAGTTGTATGAGAATGTGAGAAGGTTGGGTGGCCTTCATGGGAATGAGGAACCTCATCAAGTTCAAGTCCAGGTGCAAGGTGCTGCTCCTGGGTCAGGGCAGTGCCAGGTGTGAGTACAGACTGAGAGAAGTCACTGAGGACAGCCCTGCAGAGGAGGACTTGGGAGTTGTGGTGGATGAAGAGAGGGCTGGGAGCTGTGTGTGCTCACAGCCCAGAGGGACAGCTGAGTCAGGGCTGCTTCAAAACAGGAGTGGGCAGCAGTCAAGGGATGTGATTCTCCCCCCCAGGGTGCCCAGAGCAGCTGTGCCTGCCCATCCTTGGAAATGTCCAAGGCCAGGTTGGATGGGCTTGGAGCAACCTGGGATAGTGGAAGGTGTCCCTGCCCTTGACCAGAGTTGAAACTGGGTGGATTTGAGGTCCCTTCCAACCTGAACCTGTCAAGAGTTCTGGTAAATGGGATGTTTTAGAGAGCTCAGAGACTCAGAAATCTGAATTCCAGGGATCCCAGTGGGGTCTGCAGCACCTCTCACAAGAAGTCAGAAGTGAATAAAAGAGGGACACTGGGAAGTGGCCACTCTCCATACAGGGAGGAATATTCCTGTCCCTCCTGAGACCTGACATTAATAACAAGCTGTGAGTGATTGTAGTGGGTGGCTCCTGCTGCAGGGACAGACACATCCACCTGACAGACAGCTTGGCCACAGGAGGTTGTTGCCTGCCAGGGACTGGAGTTGGAGATGTCACAGAAGCATTGCCAAGAGAGCTTAAAGGCCAAGATAAAGTTCATGAGATTACTGATTACTGTTGTGGACAAAACAGAAAAATAACATTTATTGATGGCTAGAATAGTAAAATAATAGTAAGAAACAAGCATAAAACCAACACCTTCTCTCCCCAGTTTCACTGTGGGGCATGACCTGCTCTGCCATGGAACATCCCTTATCCTTCCCTGGCCTTGGTGGGGTTTTTCCTCATTTTATCTCTGTCAGGTGTTTTTCACCCTTTCTGAAGTGTTTCCTCAGTGGTACCTGTGGTGGGACATGAGGAGCAGGCTGGAAAGAGCCTTGGGTAGCCCTGACCTCCTGCAGTAGAAGCTCTTTTAGAACCTGACATTAATTAGTGGTTTTAATTTATTTTTTTAAATTTTCTTTTTTTTTAATTTTTTTTTTTGTCTTAGATTGTAATGTGTTCTTTAGGAACTTTTATGCTTTGTTTTTAAGACACAGCTGGAAAGCCCAGTGAATCCCAGACTTATTCAGAGGGTGTGGGCAGTGGTGTGTCCTGTTTGCTTGTGGGTGGGTGGGTTGTTTTTAGTTCCTAAGGAATCTGTTCTGGTGGAAGTTTGCAGATGCAGTGAGGCACTTTTTGTTCCAAAATGTGAAAAATAGTTTGAACTTGTTTCTGCATGAAATCTGTCCTGAAGTTGGGGATACTTGGATAGCTCTTTCCCTACGTGCAGAGCAGACTTTTTTGTAAACTGCTGACCTATACATTGGGGATTTCTGAGCTCAGCATTTTTGCACTGTCCTTGCAAGGTGGAAGATGGTTCTGTGTGAAAGTGTGACATTGGGGCACCAGCAGTGGCCTACTTTAGACAAAAGCTTGAAAAGATTGAAGGTTTTGTGACAATTCATGAGACATTGATACTAAAAATAGCGGAAAATGCTTTTATGTGAGAATAAGAGTGGATTCAGGAATATGATAGGAAAAACTTGGGCATTTTGAGTGACAGAAATCATGGAATCATAGACTGTTAAAGGGTTGGAAGGGACCTTAAAGATCATCTCCTGCCAACCTCCTGCCATGTGCAGGAACTTCTCCCACTAGACCAGGTTGCTTAAGGCCTTATCCAGCCTATCCAAATATTTGCAAGTAATGGCACAGTTACTTTTAAAGCTCCTTTTTTGGGTACTATTATATTTAACCTAGTGTTTGTGCTGCTGAGTAAGGTTTGCTGAATTTGGATTTGGAGACCCTTAGGAAAAACCTGGACACTTTAGAGATGCCTAATGGATTTTGGAACCTCTCAGCCCTGCAGTGGACTGGAATGAATCCATATGGAGGAAACTGCATTGTTCTGCTTTGAGTCTTTTGTGTGTCTGTGTTGGTTTGGTTTGCTTGGGGTTTTTTGGGGGCGTCTTTTGTGCCTCTGTCTCTGCTGAAAAAGCATCCACAGTGGTATAGGACAGAGAAATGCACATAATAATCTTTTGGTTAAAGGGTAAAATTCCACATAAATAAATAAAAATGAATTACCCCGTGTTCTGCTACACTGTGTAGGTCTGGACCTGTGATCAGGGAATATGGGGTGGTCTCAGAAAGGAGAATTGGCAACCCAAGGGCTGGTTCAAACCAAGTGAGAGCCACTGAAACCTGGTAAAGCCATATTTTGTTCAGTGAATTGAGTTTTAAAGCTGATGAAATTAGTGCTTAACATTGAGTCACCTGTGTGGGGTTTTCCTTGTTAGCAGAGTTCTAAAGAAGGAACTGTATTTATCTGATGGATATTTAGAAGGCAGCTTTAGGTTTTTTCTGATGTTTTAGAAACCATTTCATACCCCATGGAGAGATGTGCAGGATCAATTATTCCTGTGCCTTTTGTGCCATGGTGCAGGGGGCCTTCTTCCCTGTGTAGTGTCCTGGAGGAGATTTTTGCTGTCCTGGTGACATTTTACTTTGTTACCATTCACCAATCAAAAGTCCAGTCCTATGCTGGAGTATACAGATGCAGAGATACACAAAGATACACTTTTGCAACTGAGTTTATTTCTGTTGTGTTACAAAATCTGCCCTAAAACAGGAGAAGGAAACTTGAAGAATTAAAATGGGTCACTAACAAACTGTTCCTGGTGAACTGGTGAGGAATTTCTGTCGGGCAGGGCATGTGATGGTCACTTTATGAGCTGTCACAACAAAAACAAATCCACCCTCTGCATGCCAAAGTGAGTCAAGTGCACCTCTCCAGCCTGGATCCCTGCTACCACAGGCAAAACAGGGTGATGAAATGATTGTTGGGGTTATAATAACAATAACAATAATAATAATAATAATAATGATTTTTTAAGCAAGCTTATATTATGTTCTTGAAAAAGATGGGATTCTTCTTGCTGGTTTTGACTGGCTTTCTCTAAAGTGGGACAGGTTGGCTCTGTCCTGGTGTTCAGGCTGATCTTTCATAGAGGCAGTCTGGGTTTCTGCCTCTGGTGTTTGTCCTGAAACTCCCTTTTCACGTCAGTTCTGCATCTTGCAGCCCTTTCTAGCCATCTTTGCATGTGCAGGAGCAATCCAGCGAGCCCTCAGCCTCACAAAACCAGGGCACCACGTCTCCAGGGCTCTGGGAGTGCTGCTCTACTATATTTGGAACCAGCTCTATTGCTTCTATAATAGGAAGGCTTCTGGAAGCTTTCTCCTTGCTCTTGCCCCAAGAAAGTGGCCTTTCAGCTGAGCTTTCATGAATTCACGATCTGCATGGCAAAACAGATGGACTTTTAGAGGCTGAATAATTCACATGTGGCTTGTGGGTCATGTGGGGGTGTTGAGGGAGGATTTTTGCCCGTGCCCCATGAGCTGAGGGTGCAGCAGCCACAGCCACGCTCACAGGGACTCTGCCACCCCCACTTTGTCATTCAGGGCACGTGACAGTGCCAAGGGGTGCCAAGGCAGCTTTCTAGAAAGCAGAATGATGTGTGAGCCCCGTGTGTTTGTCACCAGAGCTGCAGCAGCACTGCCCAGTGAGGGATTTACTGGTTTTGTTTTCCTCTTGGATCAAGCAGAACAAATCTAATGAGCCAGTTCTTAACTTCTTCCCAGCTGAGCAGTGAGTGATGTCCTTACCCAAATTGTGCAAGGCAGCTGAAGCCTTTCAGGAATAGTCAAACAAGGGAAACATTTGTAATATTATTTTTCCCAATACTCATGCAGAGCTAAGAGGGTGCAGCAGAGCTTGTCTTTATTTTCTTTTTCCCTTCTGAGATTTTCCTTTTGAGGGGACAACTTAGTCCTTCCAACTCTTACCCCACCTAGTGAGAAAGCGTGTGAGCCACAAGTGTGGAGCCTTTCATTCTTTCTTGACGTGATCCTGGAAGTAAAACAGGTTCTCCCTGTAGTGCTTCACTGGAATAAGCATTTCACATGCTTATCAGTACAGTAAGTAGAGCTGTTTGACAGCAGTGAGGAGTCAAATGTTGCCTTGGAGCCCTGCATGCTCATTTCCCTGCTTCTGAAACACTCTGCACTTTGCCCACTGTGCATTCAGAAGAGTTCCTTTCCACTGAAAGGACCTAAAACCCACCTTGTAGCAGACACATTTTCCAGCATGATTCCAGGTGTGGATTGGAGAAGGCTGAGTGCAATCTGAGTTTCTGAGAACCTTGTCCTGCTGGGCTTTGTGAGTTCCTGCCAGGTCTGGGGTAGGTGAGTTCAGGGAGCAATTTGGGTTAATTCTGTCCTGGTCCACCTCCTTGGGAGGCTTCAGGTGAGAAATCAGACAAGGGAAGGTGTGAAAGACTGAACAGGCCCAGCTCCTGGAGTCTCTCCTCTCAAGAGAGGTGCTCCAGAGCCCTCATTGTCTTCCTGGCCTCTGCTCATTCTGCTTACATGGGAATCTTCAGTTTTCATTTAAATTGCTGCTCTGTCTGGTGGGATCCAAGGATGGGAGCTTGGAGGAGCTTTGGGAAGGAAAGGCTGGAGTGAATTTGGTGGGGAAATGAGCACAGGGCAATGGTAACCAGGTCCTGCTGCTTTGCCAGCTCTGGTTCCTGGTGCTTGGCAGAAGTGCCATCAGCTGGTTTTGGTGTGGGAGAAGACACAGGAAACTCCCCCACCTTAATTCCAGCTGGAGCCCCTGTGGCAGTTTCATTTCTTTAGATAAAATAATACCAGATCTGATGGACCATCAAACAGAGGGGAAGCCGAGCACACAAGGCTTCACAAGGCACATGATGCCTGTGATGGCTCCTTTGGGGTTAAAAGGCAGTTCTTTAGGTGTTTTAAATATGTAGATATTACCTGAAGAATGGTTAAAAGAATTGGTTAGGGGTGTGAGAGGCTGAGGACCTGGTGTGTCAATCTCCTCCTGTCTGACCTGGCCTGGGAGCTGATGTGGATCCTTCCCAGTGGGAGTGTTGGGATGGGGAAAGACTTTGTGCCAAAGCCTGTTACTTAGGAGAATCTGGTGCTGTTAGAGGTGTCCTGAGGGATGCTTGAGGAAGGATGACTTGGCTGGGGGATGGCAGAATTGCATGTCCGGTGATCCTTGTCTCTTTTGGAGACAAGGATCATACAATAATAACCTAAAATTGAGCTCCATGGTGGGAGAATGGACATGGAACCTGGTTCTTGCAAGAAAACAAATACCCTTATCTTATTATAAAGCCTCAGCACTGACTTTTCCCACCCTAATGACTGTTTTTGTTATTAACTCCTCTGGGTTCTGCTCTGAATCACTTGCTGCTGCTTCCTTCTGCATCCTGAGTGTGCTGATGCTCTTTGCCCAGCTGATCCAGAGTAACATCCCAAAGCTTGCCCTGCATGGAAGTGGGGTGGTCAAATGTGTTTTTACACGTGTTTTTACCCACAGGGCAATTGTTGCTCAGATCCAGCCCCGAGGCCACGGCCTCCTTTCAAGAAAGTAAATTTTCTGAGAGGACATGCCCACCCTTTGAACTGGTTTGTTGATCAGTTACTGTTGCTACAGCTAAATCACACTTGCACTAATCAAAATATCAAAAGCTGTGGTGAATTGCTACACAGATGGGGAGACCTTGACTGCAGCCTGGTTGGGTTGATACATTTGTTTTTCTAGGCTGCAGCAGTGCTCAAACCTGGTGATAAGAGAGGGAATTTTGTGGGCCCGTTCCCTGAGCTCGGTCCGCGGCTGAGAGGATGTGTTGCTTTCTGCTGCCAAAAGCAGAGTCCTTCCCACATCTTGTGCAGAAAGGCATATGTTTGGGGGTGGTTTCAGAGAGGGAGAAGAACACGATTAGGCTTTTAACTTCCTCTTCTGTTCTGTTTCTCTGTGCATCTGTATTGCAGTTTTTTGGGCTGTACCTGACTCTGTGCAAAACTTAAATCGGCTGCAGCTCCTTCTGCTAAGGATCAGCCTTGGTACAGAAACAGTGGTAGTTAAAAGGCAGTAAGTATATCTGCTAGATTAAATGCTGGGGTTTTTTTCTCTTTTCCTTTTTTTTTTTAATTCACAAGCACAGCTTTTTACTCTTCACACAGTAGGAATTTGTCAGGAGCTTGCTGGCATTAATAGTCTATTTCAGCTCTTTTCTATAGCCCAGCAGCTACAGAGGGGGGAAAAAGCATGCTTTGTATGGAGCTGTGGTTGGGTCTGTGCTGCAGTGCCCATCTGAACTTGGCTGTGTCTATTTTGTCAGCTTTTGCTTCCCTCTAGTAGTTGCTGGTCCCTCCCTAAACTCATGAAATCCCACCATACAATGCCTGTGCTTGGATCAGGGTTCTGGCTACTCCTGACCTGAACCAATTCTCTTGATGGTTTTGCTTCTCGAGCTCTTTACTGCAAAAAGCTATCTTTGAGTTTCAATTCTTTGTCTGGCTTTTTATCTTTTACTTCTCAATTGATCTCCAGAGGAGTAGGACTAGGACAAAACATGTGGTATTCTTGACCAGGGATCCATGGAGAGGGTGTAAGCTGTTGGAAAAGTGAGTGGCATTCTTGAAATGGTGTGGTTGCGTTTATTTGGGTGTGGATATAATCATGCTTCTGTGATACAGTTCCTGCTGAGTTTGAAATGCTAGTGTCAGTAAAGCCAGAAGGAGAGCCAGACAAAAGCTTGGAGAAAAGTCAGAATTTCAGTGCCTTTTAGTGATGGTTCATGGGAAAGTAACGATTTTGTGTTTGAGTTTCCTAAAGCACCGGGCATTGCTTTTTACTTCTCTGTGAATTACTGCTTGTGAATGTATATCTTTACAGCATGAGAACATCAGAAACACCTGGTTTTGTGCCTAGGTTTCACTCATAGAGGTAGGTCCTTGTCAGAGACTCTGGGTAGTCTGATGAAAATGGTGTTTAACTATAAAGCTTCAATTTCTGCTGTTGCTGATTGTGGCAGCCTCATTCCTGCTCCAGGGATTCAGGGAGACCAGGGGACATGTTCTCCTCCTCCTGCTCTGCCTCCATCTCCTCCACCCCACACCTTTCTTAGCCTTGTGTAGAGCTCAGCAGAGATTTCTTCGTGAAGACTGGAATGTGTTTATATAATATTTTATATATTATTTTAGGCTCCTGCTACTCAAATGTAGGCAAACTCTTAACCTCTTATTCGCCATCATTAAACGAAGCGTGGAATTGCTGTAGCAGACATCAAGTCAGGTGGATCTAAACCAGCTTCTGTTTTTCCTGCCTGGAAGGTTCATCCTTCATCATTTTCCTGGCAAGTGTGGCTACCAAGAGCAGGTTTTCCAGGCCAGGAGTGTTTAGTGGGAGCATTGATTGTGAACCACACCGGTGAAGCAGTGCTGGGCGGGGCGTAGTGGGGGCTCTTCTGTGTGGGAGGCATTGGGAAGGGGGTGATGTGAGAGGCTCAATCTCTGCAAAAGCAGGGCTAGGACAGCAGTAGGAACGCTGGGCAGAGCTGCTGAAAAGGAGAGAACAACCTGCTGCACTAAATCACAGCTCCCCTGGGGACACAGCTCCATAGTTAGCATCCTCAAATGGCATTCCTTTATTACGGCATCATTGTGCACAGTCCTCTAGAGAGGAAGCAAACGGTCTCTAAAACAATCTGCTGGCAGCTCAGGCTGGAGTATTTGAGGTTTTCCAGGGCTCTTTTGCTGTGTCACTCTTCCCTTTAATGTTCCAGCTTGAAGGTTGTTGTTCTTTCTCCATCAAAGTGCGTTAAAGCGCCCGGTAAGGGTGTCTGCTCCAAGGACAAGGTGGAGAAGGCAGCAGCCCAGGGAGAACAAGAGATACTGCAGAACAGCTTTGTTCTGGTGTAATCTGCCTTATCTGCATGTGATGCAAAGACAGGGCAGTTTTCACAAGACTTGGAGGCTGCCTGGTGACATGTTTTCTGTCCTTTTATAAAATCCACCACGTTATTTTGATTAGAGCGCTAACGTAACTCCTGGCAGCCTCAAATCTCACTGCTAGCAGCTACTTCCCTCCAAAGCCTGATGTGGTGCTAACAAGCAGAGAGATCTTGTGCGTCCTGTTTACATGGAGCTGGGAAGACAGCGTGTTCCGTGGGAGGTGCCAAGGTAGAGCTGCAGTTGGATAAAAGGTGAAAAAACTGCTGTGTGTGCAGACAGGCTGTGGTGGGGAGTGTTCATTTGTGTTTGGTGGTGTTCAGGAACTCCAGCTGCAACACTTGGCATGATGATGTTAAGTTGTTTTAAATCTGAATATGTATCTTTTCTATCTATGCATGCATAGCATGTTTGTGTTTGTATATATTTATATTTATATCTATTCTCTCTCATGGGAAAATCTGATCATCTGCTCTCCTCATCTCCTCATGTAGCTCTCTGTTGTTCAGTTTTTAGGTGGCAGAGACACGGTGAAGCTGAGTGTGGGGCAGGCAGAGCTGATGGGGGAGCCTGGGGTGTAGCCCAGGATGGACTGGCTGTGACGAGGACGTGCCTTAGCTGCAGAGGTCGTTACCATGAAGAGTTCCTGCAGAGCTGGCCTCCACAGGGAACCGCTGACTTCCACATCCTCCACCTTCCACCAGGTCAAACGGTACGAACACACCGCCTGCTCTGCCTGCAGCTCAGGCTTCAGCACCGCTTTTAGCCTTGTCCTTGTCCTCTCCCATTGTCTTGTGCTGTCACTCAAATGTTTGCTCAGAATTCTGACTTTCAGGTGGTGTTTAAGTTGTAATGGCTTAAGGGCAGAAATGTTGTTTGACGTTTTTATTTGATCATGACAACTACAGATTCACTGCAGCTGGTAGTGTACTTGCAGAAATCCTTGGGTTTTCTAGCAACAGCTGTAAATTAGTTTGGGAAACATGACTTTGAAGTAAAACTTAATTGGTGAAAGGCTCATCAGAGTAGGCTTTAAAACATGCAGGCAGCTTAAAGCAAGTGGAAATGCTGGCAGTCATTGTTGTGGTTTGTCTTACTATGGACTAAGTAATTAGATTAGTTTAAGCTCACATTTTGCATTGCTCACTCTCCTGTGTCTCTTATTAAGGAGAAATGCACGATTGATTTCAAGCACTTGTGCTTATGTGACAATTAAGTGAACGCCTCTCACTGTGTCTCCTTATAGGAACACCATGCAGAACAACTTGTCCTCATGCAAATGCAAGGACATGCCAGTTTGTTGGAGTTCAAACTACTTCAAAATAAATGTGGTTTTTTTTTTGTAATTCTTTTTCTGAAACCAAGGCTCTTAAACTTCCTCAGTCTGGAGGAAGAGCGCCAGTTTTTTGGTTTCCAAAGGCTGTGTGGGTTTAAAGCAAACTTTTAACCTTTGTTCTTTGTGGTTGTGTAGACAGCATATACTTGCTATGTTAGTCTCATGGTAATTTAGTGCTGGAAAAGACTTCCTGGGTCACCCAGCTCCTTGCTTTCCCAAGCAGGATCTCATAATCCCTTTTGTGAACTTAGTCCAGCCTAAAAACATTTACATCTTTTCTTGCATCTTTTCTTCTCTCCTCCTGTAGATCAAGCCATTACTGAAGATGACAGATCTTGCTGTGCAATTAGGAACCTTCTTTTCATTCCCAGGCTGAACATTCATGACAGTTTATAGACTCATTTGAGTTTCTGTTCCTTTATTTGCCTTCTGCCTAAGGACTGCTGCTCATTTTCAGTGGTTTAACTCTTCTTCTGCATTCTGTAAGAGGGGGTTGTAACCCTCACCTGTGGTTTTGCTAAGTGACCCAAGTGTTCTTTAGTAGCTTCCTGAGTAGCAGTTGCTGCTGTTCTCAGTGTGATGCCCCTCACAGAATATTCTCAGTCCTGGCTAAAAGTGTGTGCTGTGCTCTGGGGCTGCTCTGCCTGGAGGGCTTCTTCATCACCTTCATGGATGTCTCTGTGGTGGCCAGTTCACCTCAGTTACTAACAACACTTGTTAGTGTTCCTCCTGCTGATGCATCACTGCCTGCATTTCAAAACCCTCCTCAGTTTCTGTTACTTGGAGCTTTGTGTCTCTGCTGTTTTGGAACTGCCTCTGTTTCTGTGGGTGCAGAATTAGTGCTGAGGTCATTTTTGACAAAGTCAGATGTTCCCAGGGCTGATTCTTGAGGCATGTCTTTGGTTTCCAGGCTGGTATTTTCTTATTCAGCATCACCTGGGGCTGTCTCCTGCTAAGCCAGCTCCTTTGTCTGTTTTCCCATTCCTCTGCCAATCTCTCTTAACCAGTAAATCTCTTTGTGCTCTCTGAAGTCCATGTGAGGGAGATATAGTAGATTGCTCTAAAAAGATGGCTTTTTTTTGAGAACCTTGAGGTTAGTCTGGCATATCCAACTATTCCCTCTTCCCCCTTTTTCTCTGTGTCACATTAATCCTCTTTGCTTGCAAAGCACCTTTATATTGGAGTCAGAATAGGAGCCCTGGAGAGGCTGTGATCATTCTCCTTCTCTTTCTCCCCTGCAGTGCCCCCTCCAATGTGCCACATGTTTATTATCTCCCATTGTTGCCTTTCAAGAGGTTTATAAATCCTGTTTCTTGGCCTGCAGTGCATGAGCCTATCTGGTTTGGATTCTAACACTGGGATGAGCCAATCCTCACAATTTTTATGAAGCTCTCTAATCCTCCTCCTGCCAATGCTCTCGTTCAGATTAACGCCTGGGCTTTTGCCCTCATCATCACCCTTACCTCTCCTCTTTAAAAATGGTGCAAAGTCAAATTTGGGATTTTGTCTTGTACTCTTGATCTCTGCCCTGCCCTTGCTTGCAACCCTGTTTCTCTTTTCTCTCACAAACTGAAAAAAAACCTTTCATATTTCTTTGTTGTTAAATATCTCTGCAGTGACTTAACACTGCACCAGTTCTCATGTTTATTCCTGGACTTTTTGGTCTCTAAGACAGAAGTTTCCAAGTGATGTGACCTGAAACCTGTGTCTGCTTGTGCTATCTTTCACAAAAAAGGATCACATCCAGTTGGAGTTGCTTTGAATCTTTAGTTTGGGATGTGTTCTTAATAACGAAAACACCTCCTGACTCCTGGAGAATGCAGTGTGCAGTGAAATCCTCCCCAGCACAGCTGAATTCATCAACCACTTTCTTTCAGTCTTGAGTTTCAAAAGGGCAACCTGCCTTCAACTCTACTTTTGCTTGTTTTTATTTTGAATGCTGAGTCTGTTACGATCGTGTGGTCCAAGGTTAATTTCTGCAACCTTTGATGTGTTCTCATTGCATATGCACAACAATGAAGGCTATAAATAGCATCACTCTGTGGTGCTTGGTTAACACAAGGAATTTCTTGCTCTGTGATATGAAGAAAGGTCCTCTTGCACTCTATAAATCAGGAAACAAATTAATAAATGTAAAACACTTCCAGAAGGACACCTGGCACTTACCTTTCAGCAGAAGCCCTATAAAAGCAGCAGTTTTTGTTTTGCTGTCCCTCTGATTTCCCCTCATCCTGTCCCACCACAGCCACCTGTGCCATCCCATCAGATCTGAGCTGCACATTTCTGGAGCAGCTGATAACCTCGAATTCCAAATCTTTCAGTTTATTTTATTCCCTTTTGCTTTGCCATGTCTGGTGTGGTTGGGAAGCAGGGCTTTGAGCTTCCTGAGGCTCAGCACAGAATGGCTGCTGCGTCTCTCCCTTCATGGTGAGTGCTTTTATTCAAAGGCCTGGCAAAGCTGTGGCACTTCTTCCTGTACAAAATGTAGGAAGTAGCCAAGGCCACTGTGCTTTACTGAAGGGTGGGTGTGTGTTTAGTGTAAAACAAGTTCAAAACATTGATGGGTGGGAGCCCTCAAAGTGGAGTGGTCTGTGTTGGGCTTGGGGGTGCATTCTGTCACCCAGAACCTCTGTGTGCTGCAGATGCTGGGCTTTGTGGGGTGGATTTGCTGGCTGTGCTGGCTGCAGCTGTGTTTGGGTGTTGTCTCCCCCAAAATCAGCTTATCTGAGCACCTGATGCAGGTGAAGCAGCTGGGCAGGGACCCAGCTTTAGGAGTTGGGTTCTTACAGTGCATTTGGCTCCTCAGCTCTGCTGGGCCAGCTCTGCCCCATGGTTCTGGCATTCTCCCACTTGCCCCAGGCTGGCCACTGGAGCAGAGAGCTCTCCTTCAGCAGCCACATGCCTTCTGTTTGCCTTCAAATCCCTCTCTAATCCTTGCTGGCTCTCCCTTTGCTGCAAGAGGCATTTTGGAGGTGTTGGGAGCTGGGTCAGGAGCAGTTGCTGCTCCAAGGGGAGTGGGTTTTCAGGAAATCAGATGCTTCCACAGCTGCCAGAGTCAAACCCACCCCTGCTCTGGAGCTTCCCAGCCCTCCTTTCTGTGAGCTTGGACCCTTGCCATGCTCCAGAACAAACTCCATGAGTGCAGAGAGCCTTCCATGGTGGGACTTTCCCCAGCAGAATCCCTGGAATGCCTTTGAAGCAGCTCTCTGTCTGCTTTGCCTTGCCCTGGCAGTGCAAAGGGGATGGAAATGGTACTGGAGATGGAGCCCAAAGGACCCACCAGGCCCTTCCAGAAATAACAAGTGGTTGACTGTGGTTAACTCCCACTCAGTGCTCAGTCCTTGCTAATTGTCAGTGTCCTTTATGGAGGAGGAAAACTCCATGGACAGAGAGCTGGGATGCCAGGGAAGAGGAATGCTTTGCCAGAGGTGTGGGGTTTTTATTGTTGTTGATTTTTTTCCTTTTATTTTTTTTTTGGCTTCTGCCTTGTGTTAGTATGTCCTGAGGGGTTTTTCAGAGTTGTAGTTGGCACTGAGTGTGCAGTCAGCAACGTGAGGAGCTTTTTTCAACTGGAGTTGGTGTTTACAAGGAGAAATCCATAGGAAACTTGGGGGTTTTGATGGAAATTTTCCCCCTAATAAAACCTTCCAGTGCTTTGCCCAGAAAACTTGCAGTGTGAATATGCTGTTTGTAAAGATCAGGCTTTTTTGTCCTGGCTGTTCTTGCTGGCCAGAGGAAATCTTTTGGCTTCACAGGGCATCATCAGAGCCCCTGAGCTGGGAGCTGCAAGGGGAATTAAGGTTCTCTGTGGGCCTTAGAAAGGAGTTGTGAAAACTGAGTCTTTTCTAACAGTTTTGCCTCCAACTCTGGAGTTTCCACTAAAGCAAATGTATTATTGTTTTAGGCTGCTGTGATTTAGAACATACATAAACACAAAAGGATGCTGGAAGGGTCTGGCCAGCTTGGCAAATAGAATCATGGAATGATTTGGATTGGAAAAGACCTTAAACCCCATCTCATTCCAACCCATTGCCATGGGCAGGGACATTTCCCACTAGACCAGGTTGCTCCAAGCCTCATCCAGCCTGGATTTGGACACTTCCAGGGATGGGGAACCACCAGTGGGCTGTGGGTCTTCCCTCGGGTGAGGAGAGGAGGGGTGTGTGAGTATCTGAGCTCATATAAAGGAATAGATTTCTGTATCAACAATGTGTAGTAACCAGCTTGATAAAACTGCAGTGGAAACAAGCTGTAGTTAGGACTTACAAAAACAGCAGTCTCATTCCAGCAGTGCAAGTATCCTGTTTTTCAGACATGGCTGATTAGAAATAGAAAAACTGGCCCCTTTATTTCATCAGCTTAAGGATGGAATAACAGTGTAAAGGCAGCACTGCTCGTTGTTTCAGTGCTGATCATTCCTGGCAGAATTCTCTCTTATCAGCAATTTAAAACCACACATTTGGGATTGAAAACCTTTTATGTTTGCTCCCGTGGACTTCTGAAGAGTCGTTGTCTCTAAAGATAAAATTAGAGAGCTTGATAACTTAAAGGGTGGAGGAAAGCAAACAGAATTATTCTGGAATGAAGTGTCATAGGGAATATGTGACTTCACCTTTTAACAACTATTTTTGGTGGTTTTAAATATTTAAAAGCTTACCTGCAGCTGCCACAGCTCTGTGCTTGCCAGCACTGAGAAACGGGGGAGTCTGTGGGTGGGGACTGGGCTCTGGTTCATCTTCAAAGCAATTTCTGCTGGGAAGCCTTGTTCTAATTGTAGGAGCTAGAGATGAAATGTGCTGCTGATGTGCAGGGAAGAGGCTGTGATTGCCTGAAAGTTCATTCTCAATGTCCACAGCAAAGGGCATGTGAGGTGGGGGCTCGTTTTTTCCAAGTGACACTTTCAGGTAAGGCTCATTGCTAAAATGGCTTTTGAAATGAAAGTTCTCTTCCCTGCTGCTGGAAAACTCTGAGGCAGGTGGCAGCTGGTCTCATGGAGTTTGCAGAGCTCTTTATAGCTGTCTGAAGTTATTAGATGAAGGTTTTCTTTAAATCCAGATCCATTAAAACATGTGCAATGAACTGAATGCTGAATTCAAATGAGGCAATTATTCTGGCAGTAAAACTTCTGACTAAGGCATAATTTTGTTATGTAAATTATAACTTTTCAACCTTAAATGGTATTGTTGGCTTAGCCAGGGACTAACTGAAACATAGGAAATATAACCTTAAACAAGAAATCTGTAGTAGGTGAGGCAGAACTTTACTCTTTGTCTTTCTCCATGGAGCAGAAATAGCTGGGAGCAGCTGAACCAACTCTGCTGGCTGAACATGTCCCCTGAGCCTGTTGGGGTAACCAGTTTGGTTCTGGTTTTATTCACATAATTCCTGCTCTCACCTCCATTTGCAGCTTCTCTTAATGAAGGGTGTTGAGCTGATTGTCCTGCTGGATTCCTGAAAACTGCTTGAAGAAAGCCTTTTAAAAACAAGCTCAGCTCATCTTTCAAACACCTTGGCACAAAACTCGTGAATGAAATTTGATCTTCTGCTCCTGGCTCAGGAGATTTCAGCATGCAAAGTCGTGTTTTAATTGTATTCACCTCTTCTCCCCAGGGTACGGTGGCGAGCAGCCACTGGAGCCTTTCCCTCCCTAGTCTGGGAAATGTCCTTCTGGAAGGGAAGGGAGGGGAAGGCTGCAGGCACTGCTCTCTGCAGCACTTTGCTGCAGTGCTTCACCTGCTGCTCTTCTGGGCTGGGCTTTGGCCAGGTCACCTCAGTGGCCTGACCCTGCTTCACTGTGAAGTACAACCAGAGTGAGGCAGCCCCTGTGAAAAATGAGGCCAAAGCAAACTCCAGCAGCCTCATTTTCCCATTTTTCTCTCCATGCATCTATTTCAACGCCCTGAAGTTCTATTTTTATGAGATTATTTTAGTTTTTAGCATCCGACTGAGGAGGCAAACAAAGTAGCTCAGTTGCATTTTGCAGAGGAGACTAAACTGGGAGGTGACCCAGTTCCAAGGAGCTGGAATTGGCACACAGGCAGAGAATTAACCCAGGGGTGGGTGGGTGTGTCTGCAGCACTGGGAGCTCTTACCCCACAGTCTCTGGGTGAAATGCAGGTGGTTTTGGCATTGTCTGGTTGCAAGAGCCAGGTGATGATCTCCCTAAAACATCCAGAGAGAAGGAACCTACATCTGCCTTTCCAGCAGCTGCTTCCTGGCCTTCAAAGCCCTGCTTGGACCAAAGAGGTGTAGAAAGGTGAACTGAGCCCTTCCTCTTGGTGTACCTGCCCAAAATCTCTGTGCCTGCCCTCCCTTGTTGTCACTGGAGCCAGAAGGAGGAACCAGAGAAAGCAGTCTTCAGCTGCTTCTAGTCCTGGAGGCTTCCCCTGCTTGGGCAACATCACTTATACATTTGTTGGACTTTATAGACCAACAAATTGAGGTTTTTAGTTAAAAGTTGGTTTTAGGCTAGAAACCTACAAAGTTGCCACACTTAAACAACTCTCTTGGTGTTGGCTCTCAAGGGGAACATGTTCAGTGCCTGTGTCTGTGCCAGCTCATGATGAACCTGGCTTTGAACCTGCTGCTCTTGACTTCTGAGCACAGATCATCCCTGAAGTGGAGGCCTTGGAGTGCAACACCTCAAAGATTACCATGGAAACATAACCTGTAGTTGGTTCTGTAACGTGCTTGTGAGATGCTCCCGGGAGAAGAGCCTGGAGTCTCCTGGTGGTTGCATCCTGTGTGCAGTTCCCCTGGCTCTGCTGTTCCTGAGTTTGAAGGGAAGGTGACTGTGGAGGTGTGACAGGACGGAGGAGTCTTGGATGCTGTCAGCAGCATCCAGGGGGTTCTTCACAGCTCTGGAATTCCTGAGTGTAAAATCCCATCCTTGAGAGGGGGTGTCCTCAGCTGGATGTCATGCTGCTGTCACTTTGGGGGGGCATTGATGTATAACATAAGGACCCTTATGGCAAAGTCACCAAATTTGCCATTATCAATATGCTGAAAGAAAGGTTTCATTGCCCAGAGAAGCTGTGGCTGCTTCATCCCTGGATGGGTTGGATGGGACTTGGAGCAACCTGAGACAGTGAAAGGTGTCCTGCCCATGGAAGGAAGTAGAACAAAATGAGCTTTAAGGTCTTTTCCAGCCCAAACCACTGTGTGATTTTGGGTGATAGGAGGAGATTAGATATCCCTTGGGATCTCTGATTAATATAATTACTCTTGCTAATTTCTCTTTTGAGCTTTAACCACATTTTATCTACGGAAAAGAGCGTGTGTGGTAGCTGATGTCCAGATAAAGCCTGTGACCCGTGTGTGCCTTGCCTTGGATCAAGGAATGAACAAGGCAGAAGGATGGCTCTAGCTCAAGAATGAACCACTAGCTATGTTTTCACAACTGATACAACTTAAACTGTAGGGTTTCTCCTTGCAACTGCCTGGAAACAGATTTCTCTAATGGGAAGTTCTCTCCTACTGCAGGAAGTTCTTCAAGGGTGGATATTGCAGCCTTGGTGGCTCCTTTCCTTTCTCATGTGGTTCCTCTTGAGGTGTGGGCTGGTGCCTGCTCTGGGCCACCTTCTCTAATTCCAGACAGGCATATTTTGCAACTATAACTTCTTCCCTCTCTGTTTTTCCAGGGTTTCTGGTATGCACTTAAAGCCATATCTCAAGTTACAGAAGAAAGAGCGATCCCCAGAAATAAGCCAGGATTCCCTTCGAGGCCACCAGGGACCAGCACAAGGAGAAAAATTCACCAACTGCACCAAACTGAGCGTTTTCCCAAAACCCTCCCTGGTGGCTCCATCTCAAAAGCTTCTGGGGTTTATTTATCCAAATACTATGTGCAATATGAACGGGAAAGGCCCGGCGGACGCTCCGAGTGCAAGGGACAAGAAGAACTCCCTGTCTGCCACCATCCACCAGGGAGAAGAAGGGGAAGGACCTCTGGATGTGTGGGCTGTGGTGAAACCTGGCAACACCAAGGAGAAAATCGCCTTCTTCGCAGCCCAGCAGTGCAGCAGCAGCAGCGGCACCCGCACGGGCTCCATGAAAATCAAGAGCACGTGGGACATCGATGGGAGAACGGCCAAACGCAGGAAAAAATCGGTGGATCTTAAAAAAGCCAAAATCCAACTGGAAAGAATGAGGGAGGCCAACTCCAGGTGCTCCCAGCCGGAGCCGTTTGCCTGCGGCATCGAGCACTGCTCGGTGCACTCGGGCGGCGACGGCACCGAGGGCGCCTTCCCGGGCCGCTCGCTGTCTGTCATAGAGATGGTGGCTTTCCTGGAGCAGCGGGCCAGCGCCCTGCTGGTGGACTGTGCCAAGACCTGCACGGCCACCAGGCTGAGCTCCCAGCCCAGGGCCACCCTGCCCAGCCCCGAGCCCTTGTCCCCGGGCGGGGCGGGCGAGGCGGAGCCGCAGGGCGAGCCCGTGCGCGTGCTGGACATGGTGGCCAGGCTGGAGTCCGAGTGCCTGAGGCGGCAGAGCGAGGCCGGGAGCCTCTCCCGCAACAACAGCTTCCGCAGGAACGTGGGCAGGGTGCTCCTGGCCAGCGGCACCCAGGCCGAGGGGGACGTGGGGGACGTGGGGAAGGGGGTCCCGCCCCGGGGGGACGGCACGGGGCAGGCAGGGGTGGCAGAGGCCGGGTACGGAGGTCGCTGCGGCCCTCTGGGTGACACCGAGCTGTGGGATGGCGCTGCCTCTGCCCAGCAGCCGTTTCCTTCGGGGCTGGATACCCGCGTGGGGAATGTGAATGCGGGACTTGCCCGGGCGGTGTTGGCCATGACAGCTGGCAGGAGTGACGCTGAAACACGGATTGAGCCCCCCGGGGCTCTGCTGGCCCCGTGTCCCGCCGCTGCTGCCAGGCTGCCGCCGGATCCCCTGCAGAGCAAGAACGCGACTGTTGATTGTACGGCGAAAGAGCCTGTAATTTTCCCAAAGCATCCTGCTAGGAAGGAGCCCTTGTGCATCAGTATATCGGTCACCAAGACAGAGGAAGGGTGCAGGAAGGAGAAGCTCTCCGGTTCTGGTGAGGATTCACTGCCAGGGAGGCTGTTTTTCCTCCAGGGTGAGCAGCCTGCTGCTCACGAGCAACAGCCACGGCGGGAGAGTCCGCAGGAGAAGCCGGGGGAAGTAGCCCAAAACGAGGATGAGGATGCTCTGGCATCTGGTAGATCGTGTGTCAGAAGCAGTGTCCCTACAGAGCCATCGGCCCCTTCTGTCCCTGCCACAGAAGGGGCTTTGCAAGTACTTGATGCCTCCTGCCTAAAGCGGCAGGTTTCACATGACTTTCTGGAGACCAGGTTTAAAATCCAGCAGCTTTTGGAGCCTCAGCAGTACATGGCCTTCTTGCCTCACCACATCATCGTGAAGATCTTTGGCTTGCTTCCCACCAGGAGCCTGGTTGCCCTAAAATGCACTTGCTACTACTTCAAGTTCATCATTGAGTACTACAACATCAGGCCGGCCGACTCGCGCTGGGTGCGCGACCCTCGCTACCGGGAGGACCCCTGCAAGCAGTGCAAGAAGAAATACGTCAAGGGGGACGTGTCCCTGTGCAGGTGGCACCCCAAGCCCTACTGCCAGGCTCTGCCCTACGGGCCTGGCTACTGGATGTGCTGTCACCGCTCCCAGAAGGGCATCCCTGGCTGTAAGCTGGGTCTCCATGACAATCACTGGGTCCCTGCCTGCCACAGCTTTAACCGCGCCATCCACAAGAAAACCCGAGGGGCTGGAGCAGAGGTGGAAGAGGAATATTAGTGCACAAACACTTTCCTGCAAGATTGAGATTGTTTGGGAGAGGAGGAGGAGGAGATTCTCATGCCTTGTGCTGTTTACAGTGTATATAATTGTCGTGATTTTTTTGTTTTTCTCCACAGGGCTATGAAACTGCACATACTCAAACACAAGAGCCTTTACCTTTTAGATTAAAAGAGAGCTTTTAGTCCATCTCTGTAAATAACACTATAAAAACTAATTGTACATACAGAGTCTACAGCTGGCTGAACAAGGTAACCCCTACAATGCAGCTATCCCAGTGTTGCGGCTATAGGTGTGTGTGTTTTTAAGTGTCTTGTTTCAAAATCTGTATATCCTGTATAATATATGAATGTTTCTGAGAAGAAACTCTAAATAGGTAAAGGTCAACTTGTTTAAAGAAGCTGCAGACAACTTAACTGGACAACCTGAAACTTAGACGATAGAACAGATCCATTATAGTAGCGTGGCAGTGGATTAAAAAAAGAAAAGAGAGGAATATTATTGTATAGTCAGAATATAAAAAAAGTTCTTGTCTACCTTACCCATGTTGTCTGGTTGGGTTTTTTTTTTTACATGAATAAAATGTGCATTCTAGATCTGCCTTACCAGACTTTCTCTTGTAAGACTTTTGCCCCAAAATAAAAAATGCTGTAAAACACGTGGCAGAAACTTGGTGCTGTGCTGTAGTTCAGACGTGCAATGTGCTTTCTCTAGGAAACCTCTCCTCCTACTAACAAAGGAACAAAACCCCCCCAAATCTCTAGTACTTGGAGAACTCCCTGCTGTAACAATCAGAGATTCCAGCTTTTCCTTCTGCCTGCAGCAGAGGCTTCTTTCCTTGGGAATTCTGGTGCTAGGTGCACTCTCTGGTCCTCCTGCTCCTTGGCTCTTGTGTGGGCACCTTTCCTGTTCCCTGGATGCTCGAGGATGGAGTGTGGGTCCAGCAGGATGAGTGTGGAGTTGCCTTGGCTCTGTGATGTGCTGGAAGCTTTCCTATCAGCTCTGGATGGAATTTTCTCCTTGCAAGAAGACTCCTTGCAGTGCTTTGCCTGCCCTGCTGCAGCCCTGGCCTCTCCCTCTGCCGTGGGTTGGTGCTTTCCAGGGGAGCTGCAGAGCTCTGTGTCGGATGAGCGGCGATTCCTCCCGCTGAGAACGGGAGCACAGTGTGTGGCATCCATGGCAGAGTTCCCCTGGATCCTTTCCTGTCCTGCAGTGCTGTGAGCCAGACCTCAGCCTCCTGCTGCAGCCCTCGCAGGGTGGATGGTTTGGAAGCCTGGGAATGGACCCTGGCCAGGGGAGCAGCTCAGCCAGGGGAGCAGCGGCCGCGCTCCAGGAGCCCAGCAGAGCGTGGCAGCCCTGCCTTTGCCCTGGCCACATCCCTCCTGTGCCCCTCTTGGTGCTGCTGCTGTTCCTCTGCCCCTTCTCAGGGCACAGGTGGACTCCTGGCTCTCACCATTCCAAATCTCTGACCTGGTGCAAGAAGAGCCGGTGCCACCATCCCATGGGGTCACCTCTGCTCTGCAACCCCCAAGGAGCTGCTGGAAAGGGCAGGGATGGGGTGGCCCTGCCCCTGGCTCATCCTGTTCTCTGTCCTTTGCTGTGGAAAGCTGCTGGCTGTGGGGCCAGGCTGAGCCAGCCACCTCCACCTGCCCTGGGCTCACAGGGAGTGACTCACCTGGTTTGGAGCATGAGGAGGACAAAAGGCTTTGAAGGCTTTTGTTCTTTCCTTTAACAGTGGGAGAAGGAAAATCAAGCCCTGACAGCCTGAAATGTGGGTTTGGTGAGCTGAGGCTTTTCAGGGAAGTTTAAAGGATGTGCTGGGTTTATATTTTGCCTTCACCTGCTCCTGCCACCCACCGGGTGTCATCCACCCCTCCCCGAGCTGCTCTGCAGCCTCCCTGCACTGCAGACATGATGACAACAGGGAGGAATGAAATTAGGAATCTAAAAGAAGGGTGTGGCCACCTTGTAACCGGCTGGGAGGAGGGAGAGGAAGAGCAGGATCCCTCCTTAACCCCTGACTTCATCTCCTAACGGGGCTCAGGCTTCACCCAAACTCCCCTCTGCTCCCTCAGCTGCACCTGGACCAGCAGCACAAGCAACCCCCAGGCTGTTGTTTTGCCAAAGCCATCGGCATCAAAAGCCTTCAGCTCAATTCTGATGAGGGGAAAAGGGAAAGAAGCTGCTTTCCTGCTCCCCCACCCAAGACTCTGGAAAACTCGAGGCTGACAGCAACAAGGAAAGTCCCTGCAAGGCTGGAATGGAGTGGCAGAGGAAAATATTTTGTAATTAGATAAGGGGCCAGTGAGGTCATTTTATTTGGAGCAGGGTGTGAGATTTTGGTCACCTTTGTTGAACAAGGGGAAAACTGAGGATAAAATAATATCATGAGGCTATTTTGTTCTTGGAGCAGGTAAAGCCAGAGGACAACTTGCTGCCTCCCCTACCCCATCCCTGCCCTGCCCCCAGGCTGGCTGGGGAGCATGGGCTGGTTTATGCATCATTTATATCATTGTCTGCTGGAACTGTCCCTCCTGCACAGCATTGCTGTTAAAAATTGTTTCACAGAGCAAGCTTTTACATCCAGAAATGAGTTGGTTCTGAGTGTTGCCATGCTGAGCTGCCTGCAGGCTTTTTTTTTTTTTCTCCTGTAACATTGTAAAATGCAGATTTCTGTTTCCTTAAGGGATGGTTCAGAGAGAAGCCAAGGTCTGATGAATGTTAGGGTTTGGGGTTAATTGGAAGCAATTAAAAAAAAATAAAATCCAGTGTTGGATTTACAAAGTTCAGTGTTTAGAACTGAGGATGAAGGACTGCACCATGTGCTTGACTTCCCTGCCTGGGAGCATTTGGAGTGTCTGGACTGAATTTCCAGATAGGCCTGCAAAGAAGTTGTAATAACATTTCCATTGTCCATAAGCTTCCAGTTTTCACCAAGCTCTGGGGCTCTCCTGGCATGGACAGCACTGTGAAAGCTGCCTGTGGCTGAGCCTTGTGGTTGGGCTCTTGCTCCATCCTGGCTGTTTCTGAAGCAGCTTTTCCCTTTGCTGGGCCCTGTTCCCTGTGGAGAAACCCTGGGGTGCTGCAGCAGAGCTCAGTTCCTTGGGTTGGACCCAGGTCCTGCAGCCTCTGCCCCGTGCAGCCCCTGGAGCTGTTGGGAAGGCCATGGAAAAGCTCCAGGGCTGGAGCTCCTCTGCTCTGAGCCAGGCTGGGAGAGCTGGGGGTGTTCCCCTGGAGAGGAGAAGGCTCCAGGGAGAGCTCAGAGCCCCTGGCAGGGCCTGAAGGGGCTCCAGGAGAGCTGGAGAGGGACTGGGGACAAGGCATGGAGGGACAGGACACAGGGAATGGCTCCCAGTGCCAGAGGGCAGGGATGGATGGGAGATTGGGAAAAAAATTCTTTCTTGTCAAGGTGCTGAGGCCCTGGCACAGGGTGCCCAGAGCAGCTGTGGCTGCCCCTGGATCCCTGGCAGTGCCCAAGGCCAGGCTGGACAGGGCTTGGAGCAGCCTGGGACAGTGGGAGGTGTCCCTGCCATGGCAGGGGGTGGAACAAGGTCCCTTCTTGGGGGATCTTTAAGGTCCCTTCCAACCCAAACCATTCTGTGATTTCACAGCTGCACAAAACTGCACTGACAGATCCAACCTGAGGCTGAACTCCCACTCTTGCACGGTGGAAATGGTGCTGAAGCCTCACCTGGGGCTGTTTCCCCTTCCCACCTGCCTTTGGCTGGTCCAGGCAGTGCTGGTGTAGGGACAGGTGAGGCCATTTTCAGCTGCTCTCCTGCCACAAACCAGAGTGGGCAGAGGACAAAAGCTGCTGGTGCTGCCTAAGCAGAATTGGTTTGAGCATTGTCTGCAGGAGCTGAGCTCAGGGCCAGACCTGGCTTTGCCCTGGCCATGAGCTGCCTGTGCTGTGAGCAAGGCCATGACCTGCCCAGCAGCCAGCAATCACAGGGCCATGGGTCCTCCCCATCCCATAATCCCAAGAAATGCAGTGGGAGGGGTTGTTTGACCTCCACTGTCTGTCCACAGCAGCCTGTGAACCACCAGAGCCCGTGGGCATCCCTGGGCCCTTTCCCATCCCTGGCACTCTGACACTGCTTCACTTGAACAACTCCATCCCTCAAAAGATGGATGGGCACCTTCCTGCATCCTGAAATGAGCCTGTAACGAGGAGCTTTGCTTGCAGGAAGAATCCACCACCTGCAGAAACATCCCCAGCACAGGAGCTGCCCCAGCCAGGCTCACCCAAGAGGTTTACATGTACATAGAGGGGTGTGGGTGTGTGTGTGTGCTGTGCAGGACTCCACCCCCTGCTCCCATGGAGATGCAGTTATTTTATGTAAGAGTATTTTTTTAGAATGGGTATTGCTTATTCCACCTCTGTATGACTGATTGCACTGTAACAGGTCTGGTCCCTGTGATGCTTCCAAGGCTGGAAATTCTTGTGTACTTTGCCCAGCACGGTGAAAAACAAACCACACAGAAGTAACAGTCATAAATATACAACTTTAAAAAAATTACTGTTAAAGATTTATTGCAATAATACAATAAAATTTAGAAGAAAAAAAAAAAAAAACAAAACCAAAAAAAACCCCAAAAAACCCAAACCATTTGTGTTTAGTTACATCTTAAGTCTGGAAGTTGTGAGAGGGGGGCCGTGAGTTTCCCCAGGTGAAAAAGCCACCCTGGGTGTTCCACCTGAGACCCTGCACAGGCACCTGATTTTCAGCACAGGGCTGGGCCCTGCAATCAGGCTCTTCCTTGGCAGCCCAAATTGGCCACCCCAGGTCACTGCTCACCACCAGAAGTCCTGGCCAGAACTGAAATTCCCATGTTCATGCTACACAAAAAGTTTTGTAAACTCTCAGCTGGCTGCCTTCAAATATTTATAATTATGGATATTCCTGCCCTCCCTCCCTCCCTCCCTCACCCCCCCAAATAACCTGGGAAACGAATCCTGGTGATTGCACTCAAGGTTTGGACACACACAATTCTTCCTCAGCTACACATGTGCAAAACACTTTTAAAAAAACCACCACAACCTTGTGTTCTGTTACAAAAAAAGGTTCCATGAAAAGCCCCACCCCAACACATTTGAACACCCCCACGGTGCCCTTGTGCACTCTCAGAATATGACACGGTTGCAAATAAATTATTTTGGAAAACATGGATAGGAAGAATATGGCTTAGAAAAGTTATTGTGTTGGATTTTCTTTCCCTAAGTTCAGTGACAGTGCACGAAGCTGAGTCATGGCCTGACCTTCTGGGGCTCAAAGCACAAAGGCAGCAATGAAAAAGGGACTGAAATGCCTATTAAAAAACAACAACAAAAAAGGGATTTAGATGGTGGGGTCCAGTGCAAAATACACAGGGAAGCAGAAGGGGCTGGGCTGTGAGCCCAGTTTCCAATACTGGCGTGTGCTGGTTGCTCAGAGCTGTGCGTGCTAAAGTGCTGTGAGCCAAGAGAGCCCAGAGCCCAGCCTGGCAGCGGGGCAGGGGCCATGGCCCCCATCAGCTGCAGCAGCCCAGGGGCCTGGGCTGTTCTCCTGAAACAAACCCAACTCTTGGAGCAGAGCAGCGGCAGGAGCGAGGCTGGCGTTGTCTGACAACGTGCGGAGTTAAGGGTCTTTGGTTTAAAAAAAAAAAATAAGAGAAAAGGAAAAATGAGGAGAAACTACTGACAACAGATGCCCAGCTCAGGGCTAAAGAGAAGCAGCTGCCATGGAGGGGTGGGTGGCACGTGGGTGTCACTGCCACACCTGGCTTCCCACCCCTCCTGCGTGGGGACAGAGGCAGCACTGGCCAGCCTGGAGAGGGAGACAGAAATGCACCACAAAACACCCTGTGAGGTGGCTGGGAAAGCCAGCCCTGGAGCTGGGAGCAGGCAGGGATGTGGCCTCTGTCACCACGTCCTCGTCAGGAGCTGTGTCCCCAGGAGCTGAGGGGCAGTGGCAGAAATCCTCCCTCGTGGAGGGAGGGCAGGAGGCTCTTCCTTGGCTGGCCCTGTGGAGGAACTGTCCCAGCTCTAAATGTAAACGTTGGAAGCTCTGCTGAGCAAACCACCCGTGGGTGTCCCCTCCTGCAGGGCAGAGGAAGAGGAGGAGCCCTTGCTGACCAAGTCACCTTTCAGCACTCACCTCCTGGGGTTCCACGAGCCAGCTGTGCCAGGGGAACCAAACCAACTTCTTGGCAGTCAGTAAACAACAAACCCCACCACGAACATACAATAAAATAGGGTTAAAAACACATGTAGTGTGGAGAGCACGTGACTTCACCAAACTGGCTTGAAATGGGGTTTTTCTAATGCTAAAAAGTGGCAACATGGTGTGGTAACCGATGGATATTATTGCAACAATGCAATTCTGTATCAGCATCCAATGTGGGTCTAGCAAGAGAATGTCCAGTGTTTCTTTGGTGCATGGTATTAAGAGTACAGAGCTTGTGTGCCTCAGCACAACACAAAACTTCTACACCTACCAGTGGAAACAGCATGAAACAAGCCAGTTTTCTATGGCAAAACTGGGTAAAGATTCACAACCAAATCTAAACCAAGAGCAATTTGCTGTGTGAATTCCCCGTCCATGCTGATCATTTGTATTAAAAATATGGCAACAGAGATTAGAAAATATGTTAAAAATGCATAATTTTCATGTCCTGAATGAAAAAAATTTAGAAATGCGCATTTTTGCATTATGCAAGACAGATTTAAAACACACACACACACAAAGGAAAACCCTGTAAGGAGTTAAGAAAGTGGGAACTGCATTTGCACCACTGTCCAGACCGCACCCTGAGCAGCCTTCCTGATCCAAACACTCCAAAATCTGTTTCTTCTTCAGAAAGTAGAGCTGGAGGTGGCTGGGTCCTTTGCCAATCCTCGATGCAGACAGAACCGAGACACGAAGTGCCCTGGCAGGATCCGTCGGGAGCACGGAGCTCATTTACAAAACGGGGCTCTCGCAGTCGTCTTGGGGAAATAAAAAGGTTTTCTCCGGTTTACAAAACGAAGTCTGACCTTTCCTTTGTTCCAGGCACTACTTAACAGAATAGGTAAAGGTTGATCACAGCCCAGTCAGGGAGGGGTTCCTGGCACAGCCCGCTAGCGGTGCCCGGTGTAGGCCTTGAGCCACGAGGTGACCGAGGCGGCGGCCGACGAGATCATCCCGCCCGCGCTGCTGCTGGCGATGGGCTGGGACACCTGGGTGCTCTGGCTCTGCAGCATCTCCACCTGCTGAGAGGGGATGTCACAGAACCTGGGGCTGGGCAGGTTCTCCCAGTCCGTGCCCAGGTCCGTCTCCTCGTCGCTCACGCGCTCGTCGCCGCTCTCGTCCGTCTCGCCCGCCGCGCTCGGCTCCACAAACTCCATGGAGTCCTCCAGGTCGGCGCTGATTTCAAAGGGGCCGGACCTGTGGGGGGGACCCCATCAGTGCCTCTGTTCTCCCACCCACAGCAGCCTGCTCTGCCAGGCACAGCAGAAATGAAGTGCCCTGTCGCTATCAGCTGGCAGAGGGAGCTTGGTGTCACCCCCTTGGATGTAACACAAACGCCTGGCCCAGGAAGGGCCAGGGAACGGTGGGAGGGAGAGCAGTTCTGCTCTGGCAGGGACAGAGGAACACAGAGCAGAGAAAGCTACTGGTGATAACTCAGGGCTCCACTGGGGGAATCCTGCCTTGATGAGGAGCAGCTTTAATTTCCAACACCAAGAGAGCTCAGCTCTGTCAGGCTGAACCTGCAACTCCAGGTCTGGCACAACCAGAGAGACTTCAGAGTCTCATCAGTGGAGACTTCCCACTCTGCCCCAAGAACACCTCAAGCTCTTTCTCACTCTGAGGTTGGCCAGACACTGGAACAGGCTGCCCAGAGAGGCTGAGGGGTCTCCCCTGGAGGCACTCCAAACACAGAATCACAGAGTAGCTCAGGCTGGAAGTCACCACAGTGGCTCATCTGGTCCAATCTCATCATCCCAGAGCACAGGGCACAGGATTGTGCCCAGATGGCTCTGAAATATCCCCAGTGAGGGAGGCTCCACACCCTCTCTGGTCTCTGCTCAGGGCTCAGTCACTGCACAGAGAAGTTCTTCCTCACGTTCAGGTGGAACTCGTGGGCCTCAGCTCCTGCTCGTTGCTCTGGTGCCATTGCTGGGCCCCTGGAGCAGAGCCTGGTTTGTCTCTGAGCCCTCCCTGCAGGCAGGGACAGACAAGGATCGGGTCCCCTCTGAAGCGTTTCAGCCCCAGCTCCCTCAGCCTCTCCTGAGCAGGGCCATGGGTTGGATCCCCACTCCTGCAGGGTCCCAGCTGTGCTGTGACTCAGAGTTCCCTGCTGCCACTGCCTGGTGGGAGAGGCGATTGCATCCTGCCCATCCCACTGCTTTGGGCTGCCTGGATTCCATGGAAAAAGGAAGATTCCCCACAGCAAGCAGAGTCCCTGACAGAGCTGACTCCAAGCCATAAAACTGCCCTGTGAACACGAGCAGGAATTTGATGGAATCATGGAATCATTTAGGTTGGAAAAGACCCCCAAGATCACTGAGTCCCACCATTAAACACAGTGACCATTTAACACAGGCAAGAGTTTATCCAGCCTTAGTGGGAGAAGGAGCCTTAAGCAGTGATTTGTCATGGGAAATATTAATCCAGATAATTAAAGCTTGGTAAAATTATAAGCATATGAAAGCAGCAGCATATAAAGGAGATTGTCAGGCAACCACAGGCTTAGGTATCTAAAGGAAAACAAAGAGAGCTGGTTGTTGCAAACTTTGCAGCCAGCTGAGAAATGAAAGGCAAACACTCCTCCTTCATAATCTGGAAAGCAATGGGAGCTCTGCCTCCTGGCAAAGCCTTCTGCTTAACAAGGCAACACAAGAAGGAGTCATCAGGGCTGAGGCCAGAAGGGACCATTAGATCATCTCAAGTGACCTCCTCTCTCTAACAAAGGCCACTGAGTCCCACCCTTCTCCCTGTCCTGAGCCCAGCAACTCCTGCCTGATGACAGCATCCATCCCAGAACCTCATCCAGCCTTGAGAGGATGACAGAAGGAAACAGAACCCCCACCTTCATTACTGTGGGTAATTAATGTCTCTGCTAAGTGCATGTGCCTCATTTCAACCAGCTCAGACTCTCTGCTCCCAGTGGTGTCTGTAAAGCCACTCAGCAGCCTGGTGGGTATCTTACCCAGCTCTCCTGTAACCCTTTCTTTTACTCTCTGCACCCAGCTGATGCATGGGGAGCTCTGGGACACCTGCACAGGTGCCCACTGCAGCCCTGCACCCTTCAGAGCAGCTGCTTTCCTTTGAGGACACAGCTCTCCATCCTCTGGCTATTTCCAGCACTCTATTTCAGGCAGCAAGCACAGATTTTTTTTGTCCAAAATCTTCCACAAAGATGTGGCTCCCCATGTCTGTGGGCTGGCTCAGTAGGGATAGATGCAGAGAACACAAGGAAGTGGGAACAGGCAGCTCCTCTTAGTGGCACTGCAGGTTTTTGAATAAAACCAGATCCGTACAAGAGAACAAAGCAGAAAAGCAGATTTCAGAACATCACTCACTGTGTTTAAGGGGGGAATAAAACATCAGGCACATCAAACAAATATTTGCAGACTGTCTTGGGCACAAGTGACTTGTGTCTGGGTTATCCCAATGGGGAAATCGGTGTTGTTTGCTTTCTTATATTTAACTTGTAAAAAAAAAGAAATAAATTATTAAACCTGGGGTGTGCATGCCAGAACTGATGTTCTTTTCATCACGTTCTAAGCTAAGGGAACAGTTGTCTTTAATCTTAATTTACATATAAATGAGTATTGTTTAAAGGGTCAGCTTTGGTCTAGGCAGTTCATTGACTGGAAGTATTCTGGGAAAGGTTTGCCTGGGATTCTGTTCAGGGTTTGTGTTTCTGGATGCTCTCAGGTATTTGCATGTTGGCAAGGCGTGGGCAGGGTCACGCTTGGAGCATGGCAAAGCTGCCTGGCATTTGTGCTGCTGTTCCCTGGAGGGAAGGAGTTCCTGCTCCTGGCTGGAGGGGAAATGAGTCCATCATCAGTTGCAAAGCCTCCAGCTGAGCCTGCCATAGGCAGGAGCAAACACACAGCTGTAAATTTAATTCCCTACTCAGGAGCCTCTTTTTCTGTCCAGTCTTTCCTCCTCCTGGACCTACCCTGATTTCTGTGCTGAGGACTGATCTATAGGCACAGCAGAAGAGAATTTCCCTCACAAGTAACAAGGCAAAGGCATCAATTCCAAAGGGATTCAGCCAGAGGAGAGTTCACATTTTGCTTTTCTTACCTGCCCAAGTTCTCGGTGTCTGGGCTGACCAGGTACATGAGGTTCCTGAGGGTATGCAGGGGGTGCAACAGATCTAAATTTACATGCTGACATGGGGAAGGGAAAAAAATAAAACATGATCAGGTCCTGAAGGAAACCAGCAGGCACAGGTGATATTTGAAAAGCTATTTAAAGATATGAAATGTGCACCCCCCTACCTGAGAGAAGCAGAGGTGGAGGATATTAGCATTCAGCTTCTTCACTGCCCGTGTGAACCTGTGTCTGCTGAGATTCTCTCCACAGAATTCACTGTTAAAACACCACACACACAAAACCACACAGAAAAACAAAATGCTGTGAAAATACATTTACTGGAGACATCAGCATTCCATGCCCTGGCTTCCTAACAAATCCTGGAGCAGAAATCCTCGCAGCGAGCACTTGTTCAAAGTCTGCAGCCAGCTCCAGAGTGCTGAGGAGATTAATTTTAAACCTAGCAGGACTGTGAGCATTTTGTCAACAAGCTCTGCTTGCCCTGGCCTCACCATTTTCCACAGGACAGGTGGTGTGAACTGTAGGGAACCCAGATCCACCTGAGCCAAACTGTTTCAGATCTCCTTTAAAGTCTTGCATCATTTCCTGTTCCCAACCTTTTCCTTCTGTGAGGGCTGAACACCCAAACAAGAATCAGAGAATCACAGAATGGTTTGGGTTGGAAGAGACTTTCAGATCATCTGGTTCCAAGCCCTCAGCCACAGGGTGGGAAAAAGCTGAAACTCTGCACAACTTTTGTGTCCTCACTTTGACAACCACTGTTTTAAAACACTTAAAAGAATCTCAGCAGCACATCTGGAACCCCTGGGAGTCTGAGCAGGTCTGCAGCTCCTTCTGTGCAGATCCCAGCTGCTCCACACAGACACCAAAATTCTACCAGTGCTCTGCATCCTATATGGGGTTTACTCCTAGGTTTTTTATCCCATGGGAATGACACTGCTGCCATGCCATGTTACAGCACTTGTCCCACAGCACAGGAGGCAGCAGAGCTGATCAAGAGCTGCTGGACTGGGCTGGGATTTTGTGAAGCACAGTGGGGTCCAGTGAAATGAAAAGTGCCATTTGTGCACTGCCATATTTCATCTCTCATTTGAGGATGCTGAACATGTCAATTAGAGAGGTGTTAGTTTCAACTCTGATGCCTGGTCTCCCTCTCAGGAAGTAAAAAAGGAGGGAGGGACTGTTAACTGTGGTCTAAAATCCTGCTAGCCCTCCCCTCAAACAGCACAAAAATCCACAAGCCACCCATGTTGTCAAAAGCTGCTCCAATTCATGACTTTTTTTGCTCAAACTGAGGTCACTGATTCCCCTGCTGTATTTTTACTTGCCTGTTGCAGAGCTTCTTGGGAAGATTTACATCAAGTATGAGAGACAAAGTGTTAACGAGCTGAGTTGCATAGCACAATGCAGCACTGATGGTATGAGCAGGGTTATTATGTTCCATATCTGAAAGAAATAAAAACAACATGAAATCTTGGTTTTAAATGAAGTCTTGGTGGGTGGGTTAATATGTTCCTGGAGTCTACTCTGGAATATGTCATTTCTAAGCAAGGAGAACAGCCTGAATCTAGCAATCATTTCCAGTGAAATCTGTCAGAAGCTGGAAGAAAATAGTAATTCTTGGAATTCCTGTTAAGATGATGACATGTGAACTGTGTCAAAACTGTGAATAATTAACTTTCTCTATTTCACTGTGCTGTGCATCCCAGTGAGAATTTCATGCAAAAGAAGATTTCAGCAGACTGGTCATAAAATCACAGAATGCTTTGAGTTGGAAGGGACCTTAAAGACCACCTAGTTTCAACTGGGCAGGGAATCTTCTCCTAAAACCCCTATTCTGGCATTTATTTCTGGCTCAGGCTGAGAACAAACGGACCAGTTTATGCTCCTCAGTGCCTTCTGCTGGCACCCAAAGTGTCCCAGCTGCCTAAAACCACGCCTTGCCCCTTACCAGGTCCCTGTGTAGTCTTCTTCTCCTCCACCCAGTTGTAGTAAGCAGAGTAGTCCCCGTTGTTGGGGAGGATGATCCAGGGCCCCGTGATGCTGATGCTGGTGTCCCCGTTGTGGTCGTCACACACCCACCTCCCGGACAGGTACGTGGTTCTCCGTGCCTCTGCCAGCTTGCTCACAGTGCTGGAGGTCATGGCATTGTCACTCTCTGAGGACACGTCTGCTGGGTCCCTGCAGGCCCCACAGGGGTTGGAGAGAAGTGGGTGGCAATGGAATCAAACACACACTTGGCAGGCACTGAGCCGCGTTTCACCCAGGGCAAAGTGCTTGGAGGAATGCTCCTGTAAAAGTCCTCAGTCCCAAAACTACTTTCATTTGTTCTCTGTGGGGTTTTTAATGGGCTGGTTTTGTAGAATCCAGGAATGGTTTGGGTTGGAAAGGACCTTACAGACCACTTCTGCAAAACTCCTCATTCCCAAAACTACTTTCATTTGCTCTGGGATTTTTAATTACCTGTTTTTGTAGAATCCTAGAAAGGTTTGGGTTGGAAGGGGCCTTACAGACCATCTCATTCCACTCCTACCATGGGCAGGGACACCTTCCACTATCCCAGGCTGCTCCAAGCCCTGTCCAGCCTGGCCCTGAACACTTCCATGGATGGGGAATCCATATTTTAAGGAAGTTTAACACTGAACATTCAGCTCATATCTCTCAGTGGGGAGATGCAAGCACCTCCAGATTCAGATGTTCTGGGGATGGTATGGATTGGAAAGGACCTTGTAAACCACTTCTGCAAAACTCCTCATTCCCAAAACTACTTTCATTTGCTCTGGGATTTTTAATTACCTGTTTTTGTAGAATCCTAGAAAGGTTTGGGTTGGAAGGGACACCTCATCTCATTCTACCCTTGCCATGGGCAGGGATACCTTCAACTAGACTAGACCAGGCTGCTCCAAGCCCTGTCCAGCCTGGCCCTGAACACTTCCAGGGATGGGGAGTATATATTTTAGGGAAATTTAAAATATAAATTTTGGGGAAATGCAAGCACCTCCAGATTCAGATTCTTCCATCCCAGACCTCCATCTGTGGGTGAGAACACAACTCCTCCTCCTCACAGATCCCAAGGGAGCCAGACTACCTACCTGAGACTGACACAGCTCCCTTCTGGGTGCCTAAAACCAAGCAAAAGGATCCCAAAAGGACAAGGCTGCCATACCTCATGCTTGTCTTCACCTCCTCCATGGGGAAGATGACCGAGGTCAGCTCCAGGATGTGCGCGCGCCGCAGGTTGGCCAGGTGCTCGTACTGCGTTTTCAGGTCGTAGGTTTTTTTCTCCACCAGGTCTCCCAGTTTCCTGTTGTGCTTCTGGATTTTCTCCTTCTTCTCCTGGTGCCTCTGAGCCCTGCGATAATGCTTCTGGTTCTCCTCTTTAATCCTCAGCAGCCCCTCTGTGTCTGTGAGAACAGCAGCAGATGTTATCCCTTGGAAAAGGAGCTGGGAAGTGCTTGCAGGAAAAGCTTGAGAAAAGCTTTATTAATATTTATGGAAAACAAGATCTCTGGCAGCTTCAAACAGAAAACCCTGCTAAACTATTAACTTCTTCCAGCTGCTCAGTGGTACAACTTTTTAATCTCCTCTGAAGATCTCCAAAGGGACTGCAACTGGGATTATTCTTTCCCTATCTTTTACCCAGCTATTTCTGGATTTGGAGCACAAAAGCCAAGATTTCCCAGTTTAATTAAACTCCTGAGCTAATCATCCTGACAGAAATAGCCTGACTGTACACGTTTGCATTGTGCTGGCCAAAAAAGCCCTGCCCTGCTTGCAGCCAAAATCAAGTGCAGATAGCATCTTCATTCACCAGTCCTGGCACCTGTGCTGCTGCTAGTGTGGGTTATTTGGGATTCTCTCATGGATGTGCTCTCACAGCACTTGGATCCCAACAGTGCAGGCTCCTTGTTCCCACAGGGAACATTTGCTATCTCCCTTTCCACTCACAAATGGGAATTGTGCTCATGGGCTGAAGTGCTGCAACTGCCTGGATTCACTCCACGTGTGTGAGGTTTGGAAAAATACCCTGCAAGAGCACCTTGAAGCATCCAAGGTGGGGCCTGATGATCCTAAAGGTCTTTTGCAACCTTGATGATCCTAAAATCTGCTCATTCAGATATAAAATAAGTAGCTGCAGTAATGAGAGTCAGCCACCTCTGTCTCTTAAAAACACAGGGCAAGATTTCTTGTGCTCTCCCCAAGTACATGTTTAAAACTCTCCCTGTGCCCTAGTTTGAGGTGTGCCTGCCCCTGCAGACACAGAGGCTGCTCTCTCTGAACATCAGGAATTATTTCCAGTCATCTGATCTGCTGCAATCCATGGTGTGTCTGGTAGGAAGGAAGATCTGGTATGTGGGAGATGCAAAGTCCCAAATTAAAGGAGGTGAGAAAAGCTCCTCCATGAAGATAAGAACTAATGATCCTCAGGTTTATATAATATAAATAAGTGACCCCTGTTAGAGGAGCAGTAGAAAAATCCACTTTATTCTGGGCAATGCCAGAATCCCTAATGTGTCAGCTATAACTCCCCTTCCTTTAAGCAGCCCTGTAACATCAACAGAAAATCAATTAACACTTGCAGTCATATTCCCAAACTCTCCCTTTGCAAAAAGAACAGGAGAGAGGCTGAGGAGGAAAAGGTCCAGCTGTTCCATTTTCACATTCATGTTTGACTTGAAAGGCTACTTTTTCAGAGGGAACTCCCTTCCCTGCAGGTCCAACAGCAATTATTTGGGAATAGGGAGACACTGCACTGAAATTTCCTCTTCAGCAGTCCCAGTGCACAGACAACTGTCCTGCCCTCTGCACAGCACCTCTGCTTTATGACCCAGTTTATGAGGTGATTAAAAATCTGTCCCTAGGAGTATTTCAGGACACCACTGTGTCCCACACACCTGCACTGCCTGATAAATGCAAGCCCAGGCACACTGATCTCTGCCCAGAGAGCTCTGCCAGGGATTTGCAAGCCTGTCTCCTTGAACTGTTCTGCATGGAAAGAAGGCAAACACAGATTTTAAAACATTATTTTAAGCACCACCAATTATTGAGGTCTCCAGGAGAGTCAACTCCAAAAGCAGGAACCCAGTGTTCTAGAAATGGTTTTTATTTCAGAAAATTAAACTATGCCACATCCAAGAGCAGAGAAACAACCTTTCCACTCTTTTTAATGTGGACCAAAAGTGACCAAGTTGGATCCTGATCTGTTGGCTACTCACAGCTGGAATTCATTCCTGGTCTCTCTCCAAAAGCAACTGAGCTAACAATAGGTTAGTTGGGCAATAGTCAGCTCAGTTTTTAGGTTACATCTAATCAAATTCACTGTGAGTCAAGAGAAGTTGCAAAAGCTGCAGATAATAAATTCCACAGAACAGTGGGAAAATGGAGAACTCCACTCCCTGGTTGGTCCTAACTCTGCCACCTCCAGAGCAGAGCATTTTGAGAAGAGGTGACTAATTCCTTAAAGTCACATTGATTTCCTCTTCTCCTTTCTTCACAGGCAAAAGACAAAAAGTCATAATCTAATCTCCATAACAATAATCTTCTACCCACTGAAAAGCTTGTTTTTCTTCAACTTCCTCCTCTCTAAACCAAACATGAATTTTCTTAGCTGTTCTATTCAATTTCCAATGCTCAGACTTTCCTCTGATTATTTGTATCTTTCTTAAATTGTTTAAATTGGACACCAGGTTTCCACTGAAGCAACAACAACACCTGGCACAGCAGGATAACTGCTTCCATCTTAAATACAGCACTTATATTAGTTAACCCAGAAAGAGGCCTGAACCTTTCTGGAGCAGCACAAGATTGATAATTTTTATTTAATTTGCAATTCCCCAGATCCCTTCCTGCCAAATCTCACCACCATCCCCCATTCTGGGTTTATGTTTCTCTTTATAACAATGTGTACCTTGATTTTGTTCTTTCAGGATGATGCTGTCTATTTATCTGCATGATTTTCAACTTGGTCCTGGTCTCCACAGAAGTCATCTCACCATCCAGCCTGGCTTCCTCCATTCCACCCTCTGTTCTACTGAGCTATTATGGGAAATACTGCCAGGAACTGGGCCAGGAACCGGCTCCTGCTGAGCTCCACCTGCCTCACCTCCTCAGCTTGACCAGTGCCACCACTCTTTGAATGAAGCTTTTCCAACCTTCTGTGATGACCTTGCAGGGGTTACACCCAGAGCAAATTTTGTTTGCTCACAAGACAGTTTCAGGCAGTGCCCAAATCCAAGTTACGTGCAGCTTCTGCTTCATCCTCCACTGCAGCACCTGATCCCCAGATGAGGGGCTGATTGGGCATGAATATCATGACATAAATAACAGAACATGGATTTGACAGGAATACCATAACCAAGTGATGGCTGTTTTTACCCACCTTGCCTGGCAGTTACCAGCAGAGCCCCCCTAGGTGTGTGACAGGATTCCTGTGCCATCGCTCTGGGGTTCTGCCTTGCTGCACCCTTTGAAGGCAGGTACTGCTCTCAGCTTCCTCACTCAGGCTCCCAAGTGCTCCACAGACCACCTCAGCTTGTTCCCTGGCTTCCATAAAACAAACTAATGTGTAGTTATCTGTTTCCTTCCTTAGTCTGCAACTGAGTCCTCTCATGATGTCAAATTTAACCTGGCTAAGCAGCTGATCCCATTTTCTTTGCAGGAAGATGAAGCAAAGGCAGCACTGAATGAATGCCTCAGACTTCTCTGCAGTGTTATTGCTATTTCCTGTTGACTAACACACTTTTCTGCTCCCTCACCTTTTCTTTATCATCCATTTATTATTGTTACTATCCATCCTCCTTTTTAATTGAAAATAATTTTGCATCTCAGCCTTTTTGATTTTTCATCCCAAGCCCGTGCTAATCCTTTATGACTCTTCTCAGGCTCTGCCTCTGCTTCCACTCTCTGTATGGCTCCTCTTGAATTTCAAGCCATAAAAATATCCCAGATTCAATCAATATGCTTCTGAATATGCTTCCTCTACTTCCCTTGCATGTAGATTGTAAGGAGAGCTGCATATTCTCTTCTGAAAAATGACCCTGCAAATTTAGTGTAAAACAATCTGATGGGTTTCAAAAACTGAAGTTTCTGAATGGAGCCTACACCTTAATTTCAGTGACTCTTGCTCAAGTAGGATTTTCGGATTTTCAGACAGGTGTGGGTTAAAATTCGGCAGTTTCAGGAAATCTGTGACAGCTGCAGAGCTGTTTGCTGCTCCTTATCAAGAGGAAGTGATCAGAAACACTACACTGAATACAGCCATCTCTAGGGACACAGCCAGAGTCACAGGCTGCTAAGCATTTGCTCTTAAAGCTGCTGCAAAACCATCTCCATCCAGCTGAATAATGTCTGCTGTTTGCTAATTAAAACCCAAGCATAAAAAGGCCAAAATCCACTCAGTGATTTGCCTTCAAGTTGATTTAGGAAGCAACTGTTTGGAAATTCACCATTTAAAAAAAAAACAACCTGACGTTCAAATTCACCTCGATTGATTTTTCACTCTAAGGCACGGGGAGTTTTTCCACATCACAAAAGCACAGGCATTACTCACGTCTTGTCATTTCATCATTTTCTTTGCAAATGGTCTGTTTCAGCTGCTCAATCCTCATCTTGCAAGACATTATTTTCCATCTCTGAAAAAGAACATTCAGCAACTCTAGGGCACAAGTGACTTCAAACATGCTGAACTAATGATTAACAGCAAAGCCAGCAGCTTTAGTGCAAAAAGTAGCAGGATGCTCTTGAATGGATCAAACAACTAAATATTTCATACAGTGTTTTGTGCACAGAAGAATGCCACAAACAAAACGAGGGCTTAGCTATAAAGTCAATTGGTAAAGTAAGTTACTGAACAAATATCTAGTGAGAGATGAGAAATTCAGACAGCTTGGAACACTCTGCTGGCAGAGCCCATTTCAGTTTTGCTTACAACAGGCTCTTTGGGAAAGCAGCACAATGCCCTCAAGGTACACTGTAACTTTAAACTATGAGATCTAGGAATTCAGAGAGTTTAAAAACCATGGGACATTTGGAGCAACTCACCAGCTGATCAGTTATTTCTTTCCCTTCCATGGCCTTCAAAACACTAGAGGAAAAAACATGATTGAAAGTTTTATGACTATCTGGACTTCATCTGTCTGCAGCAACAGTGTGTTAAAAGAGACTGTTTCCTTTTATGAGATCTCTTAGCTTTTATATCAATTTAATAAGTACAACTTACTGTTTTTGGAATTCTCTCTGTTTGGTTTTAAGATGCATCAGCCTTTCTTTCTTGTCTGAAAACCTGGAAGAGATTAAATTCTTTTATTGATATTTTGCACAATTACAGCACTGTAAGTTGTCTGAAAAAGATAATAAAAGTGAACCTTGGGGATTCTCCAAACCTCAGCTATCTGTCTTGATCTGGGGAAGTTAATGGCTAAATGTGTAAAACTCTTGCAGAATTCTAGAGCATGAGTCTCACTGGAATTGCAACAGAGCCTGTAAGCTGGAGAAACATCAGAGTGTTGAACTATCAAACAAATAGCAAATTACTGCTATTTCTAGATTTATAGCTTAGCAAGAGCAGTGTTTTGTGTGTTACAAAAAACATGGAGTACTTTAAAAGACCTTCAGTCACTGGAGAAATTAATAGTACTATTTCACATAGCCCATGACCCAAATGTCTGCTTCAGCTCTGCTTCACTGGACTCTAGGATATGGGAACTGATCAGAAAGAAATTTTTGCAGGATTCATCATCCTGTGTTTTCACCCTTTGAGTATACAGAAGCCACATTCTGCCCCCCTTATTGCTCCCCAGTTCATTCTATTTTTCTCAGAGAATTGATGATTTCATCCTAACAGAGCTATGGTATTTGTAGATGCTCCATCCCTGGAAGTGTTCAAGGCCAGGCAGGATGGAGCATGAAGGTTCCCATGGCAGGGGTTGGAACTAGATGGTCCTTAAGGTCCCTTCCAACCCAAACCATGCGAGATTTTATGATTTTACTTTCATTTCATGGACATTTATGCTTTATTTAGAAAGAACAGTACACTAAGCCTTGACAGGATGACATCTTGGATTTCCTTCTCTGTTTCTCTGTGGATTTGATTTCAGGTAAAACTTCAAAATGCTTCACTTTTTTCCTTCAAGTGCTGAAAGCTTGGTGACTACCTTTGGATTCAGAGCCTGTGTAACCACCCTCCCAGATGACATTAGCATTAGAACAACAAAACCACTGGCTGCTGCTTTTGCAGTCAAGCAAAAGAATCTGTTTTCCTTCCAAAACAAACCAAAACCAAATGCAGGTGCTTGGCACAAAAGCCAGAGGCCACACGTGAGCTGGAGGAATGTGGTGCAACTGGAGCCCAGCTGCTCAGCCCAGCTCATCCCCTCTTCCTGTGTGTCCTCACCTCAGGAGTCACCCTGGAAATGACAAAAGGCCCTGCATGAGCCTCCTGTTTACCACAGAGCAGAGCACACCTACTGCACCCCCACCTTTGGCTGCCACCAAAAATCCCCTGGCCCAGAAACACAGAGCTCACCCAGCAGCCACCCAGGCTGGGGTCACCTGGCAATTCTGGGTTCCTGAGCTGGATTCGTGGGCACAGACCCTGACTGAACAGAATCACCCAGTTCCTGTCCATCACACCAGCAAAAAGCTGAATGATCTGTCACAGAACAGAGGAATAAATGAAGTTCTGGCTGTGGAGGGAAGGCAGAAGTGTTTGTGGAAGCCCGCAGAAATTGCAGCTCACCACGCGCTTCGCAGCGATGTCAAACAGCTCCTAGCAAACCCTCCAGCAGCTTCCTCCTGAGCAAACATTTCCACTGCTTTATATAGCTCTGAGTTCTACTGCACTGCATCCTGCAACTCCTTCTTCTTTATGTATCTTCAGCCTTTCCATTTGGCAAAAAAGCAAAACTTGGGATGAATTATTATAGGAACTCCCATCAAATGTAAACTGAGAGGAGAGAACATCTTGAATTACCCGTGAAATGTTTCTCTTTCCTCAAGTCTTATCACATTAAGGTGAGATTTTCTGTGGTTGCCTGGCTTATTTCCACATGTTCATGATTAGAGAGAAGCAACCAGAGAGAGGGGCTTCCTACATGAATCTACATATTAATCTACAGGAGTTGATTAATGCTGAAGGAGCTGAGGGCAAAATATTCACTATAACTGCTGAAAAAAATCACTATTGCTAACCAGAACCCATAGCCTGGAGAAATTAGCCAGGCTCAGACATCACAATTACATTGTCTTTGGCTTTTGCCATCTGCAGATACACAAAGCAAAGCAATTCAGCAGTCTGGGAAACACACTCTGAGAATTTATGCACACCACAGGCTGGAGGACACTCCCAGGAGGAAGAAGAACCTCTGAGCTGAGACCAACATCGAGATGCCAGCTTGGCTTTTGAACACACAACACATTAGTCATGAAAGGAAGGATGGCAGTGACTGTTCTACTGGAGGACTTCTGGACTACTCATCCTTAATTGTAGCTCTCCTTAAGTAATTAATCTTAACAGCTCCTCAGTCTCTCCCCCTCACAGATATGGGGTGTGATTTTTGCCAGACAGAAGAAAAACTTCCAATTTTACTGCAGCTCTTCTAAAAGTTAGCTCACAAAATAGTCCCGTGAAATCTGAAATAATTAGAACATGAAATTGTTTGTCTTCATATAAGGAAAATTCACAAGAATATTCTAAAAATAAACCACTGTTGGATACAAGGAGTAATGCTTGGTTTCCTTCTATTTAGCCAGGAAGATAATGATCCTTTTCCCCCATCTGTAACACTTCAAAAAGACAAATGGGAGGCCCAAGTGCCCCTAAACACTTCCACATTCTGAATTTCTCACACTAAGCCACTCAGCAAAGCCCTTGCCATGACACTCCTCCAGCAGTGGCTGATCTAAAATTAACCCAGGCACTACTAGAAGGCATAAAATAAATAAATAAACAACGCTGGCTGTAAACAGCAGCTGAAAGGCACCCAGTGAACTGCACCTGTCCCTGCATGGCTCTGCCCTGCTCACCGTTTCAAACATCTCCCCCTCTCCCAGGGCTCACATCACAAGAAATTCAGAGACACCCACAAAGAGCAAACAAAGAAAACTGACCCCTTCCCCACTCTTAAATCAGTAATTCCAAATATTAATTAGAGGATGCAAACAAAATGTTTCAGGCACGGTTTAAACATAATCCCATTATCCTCAAAACTCAAGCTTTTGTCCCTACACAGAGTTCCTGCAGCCATTGGGGAAATTGTGTTATTCATACAGATGTGCTACTCCTTTAATTCATTAAAATAAATTTGCCATTTTTAATGAATTGCACTACTGCAATTAATTGATGGAAAAGTTCTGAGCAGCAGGAGAAACAAAGCCTGGGGAAATGGAGTGTGTAGGGAGGCCCCAGGTTAATACAGCAGCAGTGACCCTAGAGATGGAACTGTGATGTCCAGGCAGAGAAGCGGGGAAAAAAGACCAAAAAAACAAAAAATAAGAAGAGATTTAATCCTTGCAGTTAAAAAACACAAGGTAAATACACAGGAGCCTTTCCAGCCACAGACAAGTGGGGCAGTGAAAGCTTCTCAGGAAGATGCAGTGACAACTGTCAGACAGAAAAGCTGATCCTGTCTCATGTGAGAAGATAAAGAGGGTTTTCTCTTACACTGCTGCTTCTGGTACTTTGGCTAAAGCTGCTTCTTTATGACTTCATTTTCCTGATGGGCAGAGACTTCTTAAGCCTTGGTTAATACAAAACAACAGGGCTTCAACTCTAACAAAGGCTACAGTTGAATTTCTATAATTAAACCTGATGTTTAGCCAAAAACTTAAGGCTGCAAAAGAGACAGGAAAAAAACCAAACTTGGTTTATATTCCAAGCTCCATATCCAACCTTTTAATAGAATCTGCAGAAAACCCCAAGCAGTCTCACACAACTACACGTTTTCCACCTATTTTAGACAGGCTAAATCTAGTTTGTGGTTCTCCAACACAGCTTTTTTTACATTAAAAAAGGGAACAGACAGACAGACTTTAGTGACAGACTAAAGTCTGAGTTCTGCAAGCTGACTCACACTGGCTGACAGCATTTCCCCACTCCCGTGGATGTTGGTGGGTGAAAGGCACCACTGTCCCCTTGTTCCTGGGGACACAAGGAGCCTTTGGAGCGAGGACACGGCCACCCCACACACTTCCCAAAATAGCCCCAGGAATCGCTCCCAACAGCTGCTAACGAGGGACCAGGAACACGGTGCCAGCCAAGAATCAGAGCCCTTCCAGACATGGCCCTGGGGACTTTTGAAGAATCTGGGCTGGACGGCAGCGCTGGAGGAGCCACCTGAGTCATTCCATGAGGAAATTTGTTTATGGGCACAGCACTCATGCAGGGAGAGCCAGCGCTCCAGAAGGAGCAGCGTGGCACACCATGAAGTGGATACTTTTTTTGTCCACATTTATGGGTATACACACAAGAAAATATTTATTTTTCTTTCTTATACCCCTTCCTAACTTCGCTTAACGATTTAGAAAACTACTGTTTCAAGGAGTGTTGACAAAAAGAGGTAAATCGTATGAAACAACACTGCACGGGTATCTGTGCCCTGAACTGGAGCTTCTGTGACTACATCGCCACGGACGCATCTGCACCTGACCGAGTGAAACTCGGGGTCACTCCTTAATTATTATTATTATTATTATTAAAACTATTATGATTTCAAGGCTCGTACCGAGGGTCCTGCTGTGTCCATCCCCAGTCTCAGGGTGGGCCCGGCGGCCCCCAGAGCGTTCCCCACCCACACCCCGAGCCCCCCGAGCCCCAGGACAGCGGGGAAGGGGCACAACCCGGTCCCCATGCCCGGCCCTGAGGCACAGCGACCGCAGCAGGGCAGGGAGAGCCCGCCCCGCTCCCCTCAGCGCCGCCGGTACCTCTCGGAGTCGCGCCCGTCGAAGAAGACGAAGTCGCCGCTCTGCACGCACTTGGCGCAGGTGAGGCGGCGGCGCGTGGTGTTGCAGAGCGGGCACCGCTCCACCGCCACGTAGAGACCCTCGGCGTCCTCCTCGGCGCCCCGCAGAGCCCCGGGCCCGGCGGCGCTGCCCCCGCCCGGCCCCGCGGGCTGCGGCCGGCGGCCGCTGGGAGCCGCCATGTTGGGGCCGCGGGTCACGTGGGACGCTGTTGCCGGGCAGGGCATTGTGGGAAGGGGCGCTGAGGCGGCGGGCTGGGGCGGGGGAGGGCGCGGGACAATCTTAATTTTTCATAGAAGCTGCGCCCTTTTCCTTCTGCAGGAGGAAAGGGAGCACCGCTGGGATAGTCCCAGAGCGATGGGGGTGTTGTATTCCGGTTCGTGGGGCTTCACCGCCGGTAGCCGTAGCATAACCAGGCAGTGCTGTGGGGACTGCGGCTCCCAGCGAAAGCACGGCCGTGTATTTACAGTAATATCCAGATCGCTTTGTCCAAGCTGCAAATAACGATGCACATCCTGAAATCCGACTGAGGGAGGTTGCCTCAACCCAGCCTCCATGGTGGAGCGACGATGAGGAGGTAAAGACAGAGGATGAAGGAGGGTTGAGGAGAAGGACCTTAAAAATCATCCAGTTCCAAGCTCCTGACCTCGAAAGGACCTTCCACCTTCCCAGAGTGTGCAAGCCCTGTCCAACCTGGCCTTGGGCACTTCGGGGACCCAGGAGCAGCCACAGCTCCTCTGGGCACCCTGTGCCAGGGCCTCACCACCTCTTTTCTGAGTAAAGAAGTTTTTCCTGCTAACTAATATTTCCTAATATGAACCTACGCTCAGTTTGAAGTCATTTCCTCTTCTGTCTGTAGGCAATTAGAGGAGACAGAGTCCACAGAAGCCAGAATAACTGAAGCAATATCCCCATATGCCCCTTCCCAAAAGAAACACAACTGCAACAACACATTCAACAACACATTACCTTTTTTTTTTTTTTTTTTTCTTTTAAGAGCAATTCCCAGCCTTTATTTCCCCCCTTCCCAGTGTTATCAAACACTAAGCAGGAACAGCACTGTGGAGGTAGAACCAAGATACCAAGACTGTTGTTTTTAAGACAAGAGTTACCATAGCAAATATTAACTTAATCAGTAGCTCAGTGAAAAGGCACAGAGCCCATTTCTTATCTCTACAGCTTTATCTGTGCTTCTAGAGAACACTAATTTTACCACTGAAATCATGTGGCAAGCTCTTAAGCAAAAATGTGATTTCTTGAAGAGGGCTCATCTTAGGTAAACTTTTTTTCCCCCCAACACCTCAATAAAACCAGGGTGTTTTCACTTACAAAAGATTATTCTCACTGAAGCTCATCAGCTGCTTCTACAGCTAGAGTGCAAATAAAAGTCCAGCCCATGGCTGTGGAAAGTCTCCAATGTTAAAAAGCAAACAGAAAAGTAAGCCTGTGTTTAAAATAGATTTGAGTGTGGAAATCCACAGTTTGACAGAGAAACTGATAACAGCTAAGACCAGCTTATCATGAGGAAGTGCACAACGTTTTTCAAAGTTTGCAGAGAGATAGATAGAAAACCACTTGTGAGAGACACATAACAGATACAGAAGATGAAGCCACGCCCTCACCGAATCAGAAATAAACTTTTGTGGCAGCAAAACTCAGCCCAGCAAGACCCTGTTGAGAGTTGAGCCGAGTATTTCCAGCAAGGAGGATTTTGTTCTGGGTTACACTTAAGTCATCTAAGAGCAGCCTCTAGTGGCGTTTGCAGACAGGTACCAACACCTCCAGGAGGGAAGGGCACGGCAGAACTGCTCTGGCTTGCTTCCAGGGGCTTTCCAGAGCAGCCATGGGACGGCTTTGCACTGTTCCTGCTCCCTGCACCACTTTGTGCAGGACACCTTCTGTAAAGAAAGGCTTGACTTCAAGCCAAGTACGGGAAACCTCATTGGTTTTGCTCCAAAATTACCAAATTACTGCCACTGGCTGAATTCTAGTTAAATAACGCAGGTAAGTAAGTCATGAGCATCCAAGACTTTTTGTATTTTCCTCAAATCCATTTTTAACAAAGTTCCAAACCAACATGCTTCTGTCTGCACCAAACTCCCATCATCTGAGGGAGTCATACAAGTGGGTACCATTTGGTTAAAAATCTAACTTGTCCCATGTCAAATTAGAAAATTTAATTAATTACACCCCTCCACCCACAGATTTTCTAGGTATATCCCAGCAGTCAGGACCTGGAATATCTTCTCTGTGAAAGAAAATCCTGTACCCTCACACACAAGAGTTTACCAAGCCAGTGGGATCAGAGTGATTCCAGCACTTGTGTTCTAAACACCAAAATCAACTCATACAAGATTTTGTAAGCCATGTCACAGACAATAATGTATGTTAAGCTTAAACATGAAACTACAACACTACAGGAGCAATTCAGGACACTTAGAGCTGAGGATTCTGATTAAACCAATTTGAAGTGCAGTGTGGATTCACCTCCTCAACAGGGAAAGAGACACATGGCTTCTATTACAAAATATTTTTAAGTGACACCTTAACATACATTCTATTAAAAGTGCATTCATTTATCAAGTGTTTTAACTTGACAGAAGTTGTCAAAACTCAGGTAGATTACAGACAGATAATCTGAAAGAAAAGAACATTGCACAGGCCATAGAAAGGCATCAGCATATGTGGTATTCAGAAATGAATAATTTGTTTAATAATCCACAGATGTGTCCAGGAATGCCCTTGGTTCTGCTCCAAGCACAGCAACACAAGCCCAGGTGTTATTCTGGATTGCTTTGGGAGCCGTGTCACGATGGTTTCTTGAAACCTCTTAGAATGGGGTAGATGTTCTCAAATGCCTCATAGATTTCAGAACGGTCTTTTGCTCCTAAATGGACATTTAAGATAAAAAAGACCATGAATTAAGAGAGCTGAACTTAAACTAAATGCAATTTAAACCCAGTAAGATTACAAACCATGAAGAAACCCAGGAGATTGAAAGCACCTTACTGTTAAGGACAGAATTTCTATCTGCCACCTCAAAGAGCATTTCCTAGCTTGCTTAGCTTTAAGACTAGTTTTGTTTAATCTGTGGAACCAAAACAGCAATTTTCTGCTCTTGACAGGTGCAAAATATTGGCTTTGAAGAAGGGAAAAAAAAGCAACTGAGCACCACCATGGTGTTATCTGCGTAAGAATAACAGCTCTGCCTGTTCATGAGGTGAGTGGAAAGGTAGAAACAAGTTCCTATTTATTTCATACTGGGAGTTGGTTCCACAGTTTGAGAACTCTCCTTCTCCAGCTCTGAGAAGCAATTTTAATTTTAAGCGGTGTGTTAAGACACCTTTGATTTCAAATCCTTTTCTGTGGTACTGGTAACAAATCTTTAATACCAAGTTTTGCACACAAACTGCATTGCAGTAGGCAGGAACATTGCCTGCCAGCAACACTACTCATGCTGGTCCAACAAACATCAGCCAGAAGAAAACTGCATTGAAATGAACTAAAAGTGGAATTATGCCCTACTTAGGTTGGATGTGTAAACCTTTACTCATGTCCTCACTTGGACACAAATAATTCATCTGCCTTACCACAACTTTTACTTTCAAAAATAAAGTTTCTTTCTTGATTAGGGAGAAAAACCCTCTTCACATCTCAGCAATTTCAGTTTTGTCATGACAGCTGGGCCCAGGACTCACAGCAAAGGACTGAGTGTGCAGCAAGGCCCTTACAATTAGTGTACCCCAAAAAATGCAAGCATCAGTGGAAGGGAACAGACCAGTATGATTTTACTGATCAGTACAATTTCACTAGACCTAAGAAAATTGTGGACATTGGAGGGGGAAGCATTTGAGCTTTGTCCTGAGTGCCCCATCCTTCAGCTGGCTGAGCTCATTCCTGATTTATGGTTGTGAGAATCTCTGGCTAAGGGAGGCACTGTTCTTGCCTTCCCCACTCCCAAAGCTGTGTTGTGAACATGAATACCATACTCAGAGCTTTTGGGAACAAGCACCATTCACCTTTCAGTACATCTGAATAGAAGCATTTTCATGAGCTTCACAAAAAGGATGTGCCAGGAGCTCAGGAATTCACCTTTTTTGAAAAAGTCACCTGGGATCTGAGGTACAGGTATCTGCTGAGCACACTGACTCAGCAAGGCTTTTGTCTCACAATTTTTTTGCCAAACAGTCTGGAACAAGCTCTAAGATCTCCACCCTTTCCTCTGATAATCCCTACTAAATGTTGTCAGTGAAGTGTTTTAAGAAGTTTGTTTCCTGTCCAAGCAATTTTAAATTGCTTATTGTGAGGTTCCTATTTAAGTGCCTGAGTAGTTGCTGGCATGGCAGCATCCTGTTGGCATCATCTGCATTGGCATGTGGCATCAGGCTTTGAATAAAAAAATACTTAACATGGAAATCTGAGACTCTATATATGAAACAATACAAGATTCTAGTGCAACAATGCTGATGTTATCTGCAGAAAACACAGATAAAGTTGCAGCAGCCATTAGAAAGATCCCTGAGTGGCTTTACTGCAGGAAGATACTGATTTTTAGTTAATGTTTAATTTAAATACTCTCTCAGAAAGTGAAGCAGTGGGTAGAGACACAGAGAGGCAGCACTTACCAGTGAGTACAACTTTCCCAGACACAAAGATAAGCAGCACTATCCTTGGTTTGACCATCCTATAAACCAGGCCAGGGAATAGTTCAGGTTCATAGCTGTTCAAAGCAAGCAGGTGAGATTAGTAAAATGCAAAAGCTGTTTCAGTGGTGTATGAATAAAGTGCTCTTTAATTACAGCAGCAATAGGGTAAGTAACCACACTGATTTTATCTAGCTGCCCTGAGAAAGGTTCAGGTCAGGTTTTGGACATCTTGAAGAGAAACCTGTTAAGCCCAGCTGGAGCTGGTGGGGGATCTTCCTGCTGACAAACACTTGTGAGCCACTTCTGATTTGTCATAGCCTTGGAACCTTTATTGTAATCTTCATACAGTCCTCAAATCATGGAATGGCCTGGCTTAAGAATCACCTCATTCCACCCCCTGCCATGGGCAGGGGCACTTTCCACTGTCCCAGGCTGCTCCAAGCCCTGGTCCAGCCTGGCCTTGGGCACTGCCAGGGATCCAGGGGCAGCCCCAGCTGCTCTGGGCGCCCTGTGCCAGGGCCTCACCACCCTCACAGTAAATCCTTCCTAGTCTGCAAAGAACCCCTATCAGGGAGCATTCTGTGCAACTAAGACAAGATAACAGCCAATGTAAATATTTAATATATATCTAGTTCCTAAATGAAATGCAAACTATTAGATGCAGTGCTAATAAAAGATGACTGAATTTTGGCTTTGTCAGTGCTGAAATCATCCTTTCCTGATGACAATATCTAGTTTTGAACAAGCTGATCTCACAGGTACAACATGCCCTCACTCAGCTACAGGTTTACTTTCAATCCTTGGCTAAAGAACATCCAAACAGAACCAAAACAATATCCCAGAAAAACACAGTATACCTGCAATTCTGTATTTTGCAACTGCAGTTTGGCTTCATGCCTGAAGGTTGGAAACCTTATCCCTGCAGACAAGAATTTGCCTTGCTGGGAGTTAAGAGGCCACCTTAGTATTAAAATCCACAGTGGAGCTGATGCCTCAGGCTTGAGCTTTTCTATTTTTCAGGTTCTGTGCTGCTTTAGTGGGTGGGTCTGGGCTTCACATCAGGGGATGCTGAGCTCTGTGCACAGAGCAGGGAGACAAAACAATTCCTGCTCCAGCTGGGCACCAAGGACAAATGATCCAAATCTCAGCCCCAAGAGCACAAACCCCGTGGGCTGGAGAGAGAAAAACAAGCAGGGTGGGACTGCAGGGGCTAAAGCTGGAATGGGACAATGAACTGCAAGATGCAAATGGAGCAGAACTGATAAAAGTGTGAGACCCTGTGACTGGTCATCCATTTTATGACCATCTTGGGTGTAGCCCTGGCTGGGCTCTTGTGCTGCCCAAGGTGGATCCATTGAGGCCTCCTAATAAATCCCAACTTTATTCTTTAGCTCTGTCCAGTCTCTGTTCTAGGTGAGCCTTCCCAAGGCATCAGAGCAAAGGCACAGAGCAGGCTGAAGTGGCCTCAGGCCCTGCTGCCAGGTGCACAGGGCTGTACCTGATCTCCTCCTACCTGCTGAACTGCTGGTGGGTGAGAACCAGGCTCTCCAGGCGGATGGGGAACCTCACATCACAGCTCCCCACCATATTCTGGATCTTGAACTCCAAGAACTTGGCAGGGAAGCCGAGTTTCTGCACCACCCGTGCGTATTTCCTGGCTGCCAGCCTCGACTGCTCTTCACTGAGGGAAGAAAGCTTTATTGGAATCTCCAAACAGCCCTCAAATCACAGAATCCCACAATGGCTGGGGCTGGAAGAGACCCTAAAGCCCATCTTGTTCTACCCCCTGCCATGGGCAGGGACACCTTCACTATTCCAGGGTGCTCCAAACCCTGTCCAACCTGGCCTGGAACACTTCCAGGGGTGGGCTTTTCACTGAAGGAAGAGCAAAGGGGAAAAAAACAACTTTTATTTGTGCTTTCCTCTGCTCTTGAGGTGGAATTCAGTTTATAGCCACCACTGTGCTAATCTGCACTCCTGAGAAAGAGATCCTGGACTCAAAATAGCAAGGCTCCATCCCCAGAACTGCTGCAGGGAGCTAAAAGGAGTAAGGCACTTGTTCATTCACCTTCCTGTGGTCTGGTTGAACCCACTGGAGATGTTTCATCACTCAGCAGTTCCCCTTTTGAGAGGTTTCTCAGTTCCTCAAAACAGCTCAGAGCTGATCCAGGAGTTAGACTGCAGGCACCACTACAATTCACCTACCTGGGGTGGTGTAGGGGCTGGAGAAGAGGTCTCTTAAGCATGAGTTAATTAATTCTAATTGACTGGTTTGGGACATAAAAACCAAGGCAGTCTCTGCTGAACTTCAGGGGAAAAAGCTTCAGAGTACAGAAATAAACTTTTGCTTTCCCCAATTCCCATTTCCTCTAGAGGCAGATGTGTTGACTGGTGAACACAGACACTGAAGAGAGACTTGACAGACACAAGTTATGTCCTAAACATTTTAAAAAATCAGTGAAAAATGCAAATAGTCCCTTAACAATTTCTGGGAATTTCAGCAGCTTTTCTGCTGATGTCTGCTCAGCTCAATCTAAATTCAGGGACAGAAGGACACAGTTCAGAAATTGATAAGGTGCCATCATGAAGAAAGCAAGATTTTCAGTATCAGTGCTTCAGTTTTCTTACAATTAGTCCCTTGCTAGATTTTTTAAGCAAGACTTTTCAGACACTCTCCATCAGAATGTGTGCATAGCTGCAAGACCCAGGCCTTTACAGGGAAGGGAAAAACCAGAAAAATACCTTTTTGCTCCTGTGCAGACCATTTTTCCTGAACTGAAGATGAGGGCTGTTGTTCGTGGTTCCCTGATTCTCATGATCACAGCAGCAAACCTCTACAAATTCAAAGGAAAACCTGACAGGAATTAAGCTCTATTTCTGTTCAGTCTTACAAAAATTATCACTTTCTAAGCTTGTCACAACACATATTTGCTTTTAAAGTGTTTCTTTCCCATCCTGAAGTTATTTCTCACACACCTAGGAGCAGGAGAGTTAAGAGCACAGTTACAGGACCACTGGGAAAGGGAAGTGAGGGTAAAGCTTTGAGTCCAAGATTTACCTTTGGGTTATACTCTGCATTTCTGGCATGCAGAGCTATGTTCTTCAGATCCAGTTTACAAGCCAAGTTTACAGTTGACACAATATTCCTGTGGAATGAAGGAGGAATTTTCTCATTGCAAAATCCAGCCACTGCAGAGCCACCCCCCAGCAGTACAGTCACATTCCAATTAGTAATTGCCATCATCTGATTTCCTGCCTCTCTCTTCCCCACTCAAGCATTAAGCTACTTCTGGCAAAACTCAAGTAATTCAATCCAAAACCGCACTTTGAGATAGAACAAAGTGTGAAGTTATTAGTCTCTGAATTATAAGTTTGTGTGTCAAAAATTGCATCACTGAAGCCTTTCACTGAAGCTTGGGATTGAACCATTACTGACTATTTAGAGTTACTACAGCACCTAAGGTGGTCAGGGATGGGTTTTTTTCTATAGGTATAAATTATTCCAGAGTTGCTCTATCCTAGACAGGACAGCATCTTTTAGTGAGGCCAGAGCTTCTCACGCTCAGTTCTGTTTCTCCTTTGAAAAAGCAGAGTGACATCTTTAAACCCTTGGAGTCTGCTGTCATCCTTCACATTCTCCTTCCTGGAGGAGATCTTTTTCAAGTATCTTCATATTTTTATCCAACATTGTCATTTCATTTTCTCCACCTCTCCCCTTCAAGAGGAGAAAAAAACAACTACTACAGAAATCCACTCCTGTAGTTTTTGGCTTGTTTAAGGCCAAGCCACGCTTGCTACATTCTCCAAGTGAAAAGTCAGAGCAGCACCTTGCAGTTTAAGCCAAACTCTGACTATGGTGTGTGTGCTACATAAATAACACATAACTTACTGCAGCTGGGGGACTATTCCAGAACTTTCTGAAGCAGATGTCGCTGGGGTGATCGGAGTCATCGGAGTCAGGGGAGGACACACGCCAGGAGTTTCAGGAGGTGGCTGAGCTGCACCTGGATGTGACAAGCTGCTCTCATCCATGAAAACACCACTCTCCTCCTTACTTGAGAGTGACCCATCAAGCTCTTTTTGGGTTTCCTGACCATCCTCAGAGAGGTTTTGTTCTTTGTTATCTTGGGTGACATCTGGGAGAAAGCTGAGGTCCACGGAGGAGACGTCTGTGTGGAGCTCCTTGGACTGACTTAACTGGGAAGATGCTTGAATTGGAAGTTCTAAATCATAAGGACTCATAGGAGTGAACAGATGAGGACTAGTGGAGAAGTCATCCTTGAATTAAGAAAAAGTGCCATTAAGGGTCTTGTATTAAAACAGTTACTGTAACAGGGAGAGTAAATTAAGATTAATCTTCAATGAGGGATTTGCTAAAATATATATTGGGGAAAATTATTGAAAAGACTACTTTTAAGGTTGAAAGTGTGTCCTTTGCTTGTCTGTGAGTGTATAAAAATCCAGGTAGCTTGTCTAATGCATTTGCACCACGGTTCATGGTCTCATCACTCTAGAGAACTCCTGGGAGAGCACAAATTGAAAAATGCAGGTACAACAGTGGCACTTCACCCTCCACAGCCACTGTCACACCTCAGCCATGCACACAACCACACTATCACTCTCATGAGTTTTTCCAAGGAAGACAGACAGCATTTTCTGGCTGTCTTTATCTCCCATTCTGTATATTATTCCATTTCCTCTCCCTGCTAGCAGGGGACAGTGTCAGCTTTGCTTTGTGCAACAGAGGGCAGCAGCTCACAGAACCAGCAGCAAATTAATTCCTCAGCTCCTGGAGGCCACCAGCCTGAGGGAAGCTATAGATGAGAAGATGGGACTAAAAAAAGCCTCACCACAGTCAGCAGAACCAAGCACACAACACACCTGCAAGTAAGCTCTTTGATACTGATGTTCTTCTTTATCAACTATTTATAATTAAAAGCTGTTTGAAAAGCATCATCATGTCAACGAGGCAAGAGTTTCAGGACAGGATTCATTCCCTCTCCATTGGTTCATAACCCTCTTTCTGAAGGTGATTTCTGCCAACATCCACAGCAGGTGACAGCTTGGACTAAAGAATCCATACAAGAGGTTTTGTGTTTAATCAGGCATTTTTAGGTTCAAGAGCCAGAAGGACTTGAAAAGTCCAAGCACAAATCAGAACAGGGAGTGGTGCATGAGGCTGAGGCCCTGGAGTTGGCAGCAAGTGCCTGACCTCCAGCAGGAGCAGGATTTCCAGATCAATGCTTCCCAGCCCTGAGCTAGTGCTGCTCTCTTCTAGGCAGCTCACTTGGCAACCCAGCCATGCACATGGGGACAGCTCTGCTCCTACTTTGCATTATATCTGCCTGCAGACACTTGGAGAGCTCTGACAAAGTGACAAATCCTCCCAGAGAACCCTCACTAGCCTGAATACAGATGCAATCAGGAGAGCATTGCCAGCACCCACAATTAAACCGCTTCTAAAACTGACTTCTAAATGCAGAGCCCCACAGAAGATCTGGTGGGGGAGGGATAAATGTATGTACTCCTTTACCCTTTAGAAAAAAGGGTAAAATATGTAAAATAAAATATTAAGGAATCACAAAAATACATCTATTTTAAATAGATATTTTTCAAGTCAGCAGCAAAGGAAGGAAGTCACAATCTCAGCAAGAATTCCAGTGGACTAAGGATTAGCTGTACAGGAGCTCATTAGGAAAGTTTTGTAGGAACCACAATGTAGAGAAAATTATACAAAAAGCTCCCTGTGAGACTACTCACATTATACTGATGGGCATCAAGGAATGAACATAACAGTAAAAAAACCACCCACAAACAAACAACCAAAGCCAGTTTGTGACATATCTTAAAGAAGCTGATGAAGAAATGAGTGGTACATGAGGCTGCAAGTATCACACAGCTGTGAAGTTTTCAAAAAGTAGAGTCAATTGCATAGAGCAGGTAGAAACAGAAAGCAAATCTTCCTTTCTGATCAGGTTTGCACCTAAGAGGCCTGAGGAAAAGCCCTGACAGGGTTAAGTGCTGGGGAATATTTCCTTCTTGTCAGACAGATGCTCAGAGGCTGCAAAAGGGGCACAAGACCATGTTTGCATTGGGCTGGCTGCCAAGAGTTATTGCTATAGACTCTGGGTTAATTAACTTCACCAAGGCCCCACCAAGTGCATAGCTTTGGCCATCTCCCAGCAGCTCCAGGGAGGAGATTTCACTGACAGATCCTGAAATCCCTCAGTTTGGGGCAGCTTGAGGGGAAAAGGCTTTTTCACTTCCACTGCAGAAATCCTGCAACTCAGGTAGACACAAATCAAACCCAGCTGCCTTAAGCAACAGGCTTAGATTTTTTTTTTCCCCTCCCTGCAGTGATATCACACATCTGCTATTATCAAGGGTACCAGCAAATGTGAAATAGAAAAAGCTCACCAGCACTTGTAAAAGCTGTATTATACATTACCACATTATATACTTTGTGAAGGCACATTCAGAGGGCTTTACCCACTGCCACAGGATGGTCTCTGGATTTAAACAGCCCACGCTAAGACTGTTTTCCGAGCTGAAAAGTAGTTTACAACAGGATGTAAAGAAGCTTTGTTCCCTGAGTAAGGAGGATGCTCAGCTGTGGAATCCAGCCCTCTCCCAGTTGTTCCTACAACCACCTGAGATCAGGACGAGTCTAACTAAACCAACTAAACACTTGGCTTTTGCTGTGAATTACACTGTTTTACAACAGCTTTTCCTGTTGAAAATTAGGAATTTATGCATTTGCACAAGGCTCCTTAAACAAAACAGCATTTTTATTCAAGCGTTTCTTTGGAATCCTTCCTCAACCCCCTGAAGAGCACATCTAACTGGGCTGGCTGGGGGAGCAGAAAAAGGAATGATGAGACACGTTGTTTACAGTGGGTAGAGGACGACCATTCCAGACACCGAAATAATGAATTTCTGCAGACATTTACTCACCAGAACGAGGAGACGGGAGCCTGCTGCCCTCTCAGTGCCCACCCACAGCAGCACCTGACCCTCGCAGGCAGCATCATCCCTCTTAGCAAGGACTGAAGGCGACCTCCTGCTCCAGAGAGCTCCTCTATGCTCCCGGCAGCTCCGGGACAGCGGGGATCCCCTGGGATAGGGAGGAATCCCCCCGGGACTATGGAATTTCGGGCTCACCCAGCAGGAATGCGGCAATAACCGACTTCTGGCACAGTTGCGAGACTGGTTTCAGCGCAGCGTTGGTGGTATAGTGGTGAGCATAGCTGCCTTCCAAGCAGTTGACCCGGGTTCGATTCCCGGCCAACGCAGTTGAATTTTTGTTCAGTTTTATTTTCTTTTTTTCCCCTCTTCGCTTGACTTTTTCCTTCCTCCCTTACCTGCCCGCTGCAGCTCTCCAGGTACCGCTCCAGCGGCGATTCGCCCTCCATGGGCACAGCCACTGACACAAAGCCCCCAGCCCTGCTCCTGTCCTGCTTTTAACCCCCAGGGACAGCACCTGTGGCTTGTCAGGGAGCAGAGCCCATCACAGCTGGGAGCTTTACCCTCATCAAGCAGCCTTGGAGCCTCTGGTCTGCCTGCACGGCTGTCTGAGAGGCTTTGCCCCATCCTGCAGGATTAGAGAAATCAGGGTGCTCTTCCTGTGTGCTTTACAGGAGCCTAAAAACACAACCCGTGCCTCTGAGCCTGCTTTCCTCTGCAGGGTTGAAGAAAAATGGAATTAGGCCTCGTAGTTAGTAGTAAATGCAGTTTAGACCTTCTCAGATGATGCTTTTTAGCAAGTGTCCTGTGCCCCTTAATTTCTCCCACCTGTCTCATTGAGTGCAATGAGGCACATCTGGTCCTTTGAGAGGAGCCCCCCCCCAGCCAAAAGTGTAAACTTCAAACTGAAGGCATTGTGATGAAATGGTTTATTCTCAGTTGGGTTAACACTGCTTGGGGGGGGGCAGGGAGAAGCCTTTACTTTTTACATTCACTGTCCTCCCCGTGCAGGCATTTCCCCTCTGGAGTGTACTTCTGCCCTCTGTGAGTGATGATTTGGGGCCATTCCCTTTTCCCATGTCCTGGTGTGAGGCAGCACATTCCCAGGAAGGAGCTCATGGCTGCTGGATGCTGTGGGAGGCTCACACTGGTGACACAGTTTGGCTTGGGTGCCACTTGAGTCGATGCCAGCAGTTGCTGTCTGACTTGTTCCTTCTGTCCTGTCCTGCTGCTGTGTGGTGATGGATGGATGGATGGATGGATGGATGGATGGATGGATGGATGGATGGATGGATGGATGGATGGATTTCTGTGGAGGCACAGCTGGGAACACGTCCCTGTTCCTGCCAGGGCTGGTTGATGTCATGATCACTGCACCTGTTGCTCTGCCAGACAGGATTTTGCTGTGAGATTTGCTTACAAACAGCAAGCTGAGCTGAAGAAACCCTTTGGAAGAAGATGTCAAACTCAGCCATGCAGCAGGTCCTTGGGAGGTGCTGCCAGGCTCTTCTCAGTGCCCCAGTGGTGCAGAGGCTTAGATTAATGCCCTTTATCCAAGGAACAGAGCACACATGGCTGATGAGCATCCTTCCCTCCTCAGGCAGCCTGCTGGGCTTGTTTGTGGTATTTCTGGGATTCACAAGTGAGTAATAAAAGGTGCCAAATCCTCCCAGCTCCAGAAAAATCCAGCCTCAAGCAGGTTGGTTTACATCACACAGCCTGTCCTGGAGGCAAATCAGGCAGCAAAGCAAGGAAAGCACTCAGGGAGGTTGTACTTTGAATTAGGGAGGCTGGTGGAGCTAGCTCAGGTCAGCTCAGGATGGTTAAATCTGAAATGTCCCATTTAGGGCTGGCAGGTGATTGGGGTGCTTGCAGACAGCTCCATGGTCTCAGCTGCCTTTGTGGGCACAACAGGATGGGGCACTGAGTGCTGGGGGGCTCTGCAGTGCCAGCCCTGCTCCCTGAGAGCCCTGTGGGCCTGTCCTGCCCTCAGAAATCATTAAACTGAGCACAGGGATTGTGCTGAGTGTTGTCCTTGCAGTGACATCTCAGGGGGCCAGGAGGTTGGGGCTCCCCCAGTGTGTGACACTATTGCTGTGCTCAGGTTGGGAAGCTGGAGGTGCTCCTGGGGCTCCCCTGGTGTGGCCCTGCCTGTGGCATTGCAGCTGCAGTGCTGTGAATTTCCTCAGCTAATTAATCCTTCATTGCAGAACCCCCTGGAGAGGAGATGTGTTCATCCTGGAGCCCCTGGGAATTGATTTGTCTGCATTTTGTGAACCTGAGATACAGAAGGTCAAATTATGGTGTTCAAGTGAGTGAGGCTACATCAGAGAGGATCATAAAATACAAATCTCTTGATACTGGTGTCCTTTCTTGCCTTGAATAAGGACAAATGGCAGGGGCACAAGGAAGTGCTGAGATTTTGGGTGAGTCATGGAGGTTGGCGTCTCAGGTTAAATGAGTGAAAGATTATTTACCCATTTGAAGAAGGGAAGGTGTTTAGAAAGCTGAGAGAGCCTCTGAGGATCCAAGAGTCACACTGTGTGTGCCATTCAAGCTTTCAGGGTTGCTTTGCTGTAGGGAAGGGTCTTCTGGCCATTGCCCAAACGAGAGCAGGTATGGCTGGGCCTCAGGAGGGCTCTGTGCTCATGTCCTCTTCCAGGGAGGCTCCATGAGGGGTGTGCAATGCTGGGAGCCCCACGGAGCGAGGGCCCGGGGGGTGGGAGGTCCAGAGAGCAGCATTCCAGCGAGCTGAATCCCTGGACTACTCCCAGCTTCTGTGTCTCTCCTTCTCAGTCAGCAGAGGCACCATTCCCTCTCTGCTCCTTCCTTCTTCAGCAGCAGACTGACCCCTGCCATGGGCTGGACAGATGTTAATGCAAAATGTACCACTTAGAACTCATGAGACCTACATGCTTAATTTCACATCATCCAAATTCAAATAATGTTAGAAAAGGCAACTCTTTTCCCATGCATATTTAAAAACCAAAAATATTTCTCTCTCAAACTGCCTGGGGTTCCACCTTTTTTCCCCTCTCCCTCTCTTCTTTTCCTCCCATTCGTTTTCCCCCCACCTTTTAAACTCCTCTGGGAAGCAGCAGCCATCCCGATCCGGCTGAGTGAGGGCAGGAGCCGCTGGAGGAGCCCCTCCCCGGTTTGGTGACCGGCTGATGAATCACTGCACTGCAGAGTGACTGTCATGAGGAATTGTCATGAGCCTTAATTAGCAAATTGGTTAATTTGACTCAGAAAGTTGACGATTAGCTCAACAATAAGTGCTTTGTGTGTCCTTTATAAGAGTCATTGGATATCACTCTCCCTTGGATAACTAACTGGGGGAGGCTGTTCCACAGAGCTCCTGCTAGCTCACCTCGATCAGCATTTCTGTAGCAGGCACTGCTGCATCACCTGGATGCTGGCATCTCGTTAGGGGATGGGACTAATCACAGGAGACTTCCAAAAGCCTGGAAGGGACAAGGAACAAGTCATTAAGGAACCTCTACCTGTTTAATTCATCGGTGCTCTGCACAGCTGCATTCTATTCTAGCATGCCCTGAATGCCTTGCTGCTTGCTTTGAAGTTGGTTAATCTGGTTTGGCTTTATCTTATCTTTTTTAGGAGCCAGTTTCAGAATTAAAAGCTTGTGACTGACAGTGTTGTGCTTGCTGCTCTCCTGAGCTTTATGCTAAACTTTTATGGCTGTAATTGTCTCAGAAGAGTGGAGCTTGCCTCAGGTGTAGCTTCCATCTCCTGGTGCCCTCTCTGCCTGCAGCATTTAAGCTCTGCCTTTGGAGCACGTAGAAGAGCAACTGAGAGCTGGACCATGTTCCAAGGAAAAAAAAAAATCAATATATTATGCACAAGGTGTCTCCAAATTCAGCACTTTGTAATTAGTCCAGGAGCCAGCACTCTTCTGTCAACAGCAGGATCCAAGTCTTGTAGAAGTTGTTTCTTCTTGTGTGGTTTAGCCTTGTTTTGGTCCCTGTGCCTTGATTCCCATGGTGGCAGGGATGTAAATAGAGTGAGGTGCTGAGGGGGCACTTGGAGAGGGTCAGGGAGAGGAGCAGGTGAGCTGCAGTCACGTCAGTGGGAGCAAAGGATCTGCATGGATATGGAAAAGCTCTTGAGAAATGTCTGCAGTCATCAGAGAGGGATGCTGGAGAGCCTTTGCTCTGACAAGTGTGACCATCACCCTCATACTATCTGTCCCATAATTCTCATTCCAGACCTGATCAATCCCTGGCACTATCAGCAGATACTGGATTTATTGCTGGGGAAGGAAAGAAGTTGCCATGACTACTCACTGAGTAATAATGAGTAATCTGGCTTTTAATTGTGAATTATTTATCATCATCATCAGGTTGTGCTGGTGTAAACATGAGCAGAATCAGGTCCATTAGAGTTGATATCTGGGTCTAACTTTACCTGTGTAAGTCAGGAGTAACCCTGTGGCAGAAGTGAGGTTGCAATGGCTGGGAGTTGAGCCAGAATCCAGGGTCGTTTCCCAGGTTTGCTGGCTGATGGGAAGGGCTGTAAATTCCCATTTACCCCCCAGTGCTGTGTGCCCCTCCCTGGATCAGTGATGCAGCCCCAATCACACAAAGGTAAGGCTGCCTCTTTGCCCTGCTCACACTGGGGCTCTCTTGCTCCCTGAGAAGGGCAGGAATGGGGGAATTTGATGCTTTTTGCAAACATTAGGGGACTCAGCATTTGTGTGCTGTGCCTGCCACACTCTCTGGTGGAGACCAGGGTGTTTTGGCTTTTGGATCAGGGAAGAAAATCACTTTTGTCAGATGGGAAAGGGGTAAACTGGCTAGAAAAGAGCCATTTTTTCCCTGGCTTCTACAGCTCTATTATGTGCAATGGAGACACTAACTGCCCCCATGTCAGAGAATTGCTGAGAACCAGACCCAGAGAGGATTGCCAAATTTTCCACTGAATGCCAGAGGAAGAAGCACTGTAAGTAGAAGTCATCTGTCTCAACTGAAAGGCTGAATGGTGACTTGAAAACTGTACAGTTAACTTCATTTAATTTTCCTATCTGTGTCAGGCAACAAACTGATTAAAGGAAGGCATTCTGTGTGTTTGCATAGAAATCCACTCATCCTGGCCCAGCCTCATGTGGGGCAGGGCACAGCAGTCTATTTTTATTTTTCATTCTGTGTTGTATTTAAAATGTGGCCAGAAAAGGGGAGAATAGGATGAGGAGGGTTTTAAACATTGGCTGCCACCTTAATTGCAGCCTAGCAATGAATGGCTGCAGGCTTTCTTGGACAGCTCCTCTGTGAATGTCACACACAAATCCAGCTGACACCTGGGGTCAGAAGTATTCTGCTGTGCTTTTTGTAAAGTCATCTTTCCCACTTTTGTGCCAAGGGGTCTGGCTAAATTGAATTGCATTTAAATGAGGTGAGTGTGTGATGGATCATCTGAGTGCAGCTGTTTCCCTCCAAGTTTTGTGACAAATCTCTCTAATGCAAACACTGTGTCTCATACCTTGAACTCACTGCTGCAATTAAATACTGATCCTTTAAGCCTTATCTGGAAAAACAATATAGTAACAGCAGCCCTGTGTGTTTGCAGAGAAAAGGAGAGGTGTGCACGCAGCAGACGCTGGCAGAGCTCTGCTAATTCACTTTGCAGGGGTCACAGTCACATTGGAGACACCAGCAGTGACATTCACATGTCCAGACCTTCAGTGCAAGCTCTCCAGGAATTGGAGCATGTGCTGTGATGCCTTCACTGCTGTGTCAGCTGAGCTGTGACACCACCACAGCTCTTATCAGCTTATTGTACAACCAAATGCAAACACAATGAGTCAAAGAAGGGTGCTGACCAATCACTGAATTCCCCCTAAAACTGAGTTTTGGCTGAGTGATCAGCAAGATAGGATGACTGACACTGGAATGAGTCTGCAGGGCACGCAGCTCGGTGATTAGTCAGTTCTCATTACCTCTTCCTCCAATTAACGTCAGCAAATCACTGCTCCTGAATCAATGAGGACCTCAGGAGAAACAAAGCTTCCCCAAAACGCTGCCAGATGTCAGCAGAAGCTCCAATCCCCTTGCCTTGATGGTTCTGTACTTTTAACACACATAATTAACTGTTAACACCGTCCTGTTTCTGTCACTCCAGCCCCTCACCCGTGCTCTGCTGATGAATGCTGTTAGTTCAGCTGTGATGGAGGAGTCTGTGCCCAGCTCTGCTGCCTCATCAGGGCTCCTGCACTTCATCTCATTCCCGTGCTCATCCCAGCCAAGCAGGAGCCCAGCCTGAGATCCCTTTTGTACAGCTTCATCACTCCATTTGGCTCTTCCTCCCTCCTCCTTGCTGTCTTTGCAGTTTCCCTCCAACAGCATTTGGCTTTTATGGTCAGCCTCTGGAAGTGGAATAGGAGTTAATTTTCTCCATACTTTCCAAGATACTATAGGGAATATTTTTATATATTTTTGGTATCTGCAGGCTGTGGAGGAAGCTCACTTGTCACAGTGCCCTTCATTACAGAGGTGCTATTTTTTTCCTCTTTTTTTTTCCCCCGTGACTTGTCAGGAATAATTAAATGCTGTGATTGCTTTGGCCCCCCTTCAATGGGCATTTACCCAACTCAAAAATATAAGAGTGGCTCCCCTGAAATCTGTTTCCACTCAGGTAGAGTTGTGAAGGTTTGCTCAGTGATGCTCTGAGGAAAATGAGGAACCCAGATGGGCTCAAGTTTGGGAGTTAGTTGTTCTCTAAAACCCAAATAGTGTTGCTCAGATCAATTAAGATTTGCTTATTAACATTAAGAACACATTCATCCACAGGTATTTTCACAGTTCCCTTTGCTCCCAAATTGGCATGGGCAGTGCTGCTGTCCAAAATAAATGAAGTGTGTGAAGACAGACAGTTTAAAGGCATTGAGGAATTTCAGACCTTTTACATCTCACTCAGCTTTCACCTAATTTGTTAATGGGTATGTTTTTCCCTGTGGGAAAATAAAGCTTTTCTCTCTGACATTTTATAAAGGACCTACTAAACCTTCTTTTGTCCCTTTGGGTAAAATCAGTTGAATTGGCTTTTCTGGTGCCTTTCTGTTTTCCCTAGAGAATCTGAGCTGGTTCTTAACCCTTTCTGCCCCCCAGGTCTTATGAACAGTATGACAGAAACCCTTAGATACCTTACAAGTCTAGGCACAATGTGGGCAACTGTAGGTTCACTAGGGATAGGCTTATTACTGTGTAAAAAAATTAGATATATAGGTGAAGAAAAGAATATTTGCTCATTTTAGGTATGAGCTAAAATAGGAACTTGCAGAGGGATGCAGGGTGAGTTTGCAACATTGGGAATTTCTGGATCTCCTGGGGCACCAGAGAGAACATGATGTGATTGTGAACAGGATGGGTTTGTGAACGTTTCCAAGTCTCTAGCCACCCTTGGGACACAGGTGTGTGTGACCACCAGGGATGGCAAACTGGGGACCTTGGTGTGACACTCATTGTTCCAAGCAGGCAGACACATCCCCTGTGAAACCTCAGACAAAATCCCTCCATATTGACCTACTCTGTGGTGGCAAGAGCAGCTGGGATGGCTCCTGTGCTCTCTGATTTCTCCAGCCAGGCTGGCAGGGTGTTTGCTGCACGTTTCCTCAGAGGTTTGTCACACCTGACCCACGCTGCTCCCGCGATGCCTCGCAGAGCTCCGGCCGTGTCCTTCCCTGGCTGCAGAGGAGACCATGCTGAGCCAGCCTTGCAAGCTGCTCCAGCCCTGGGACACCTGATCCTCAGGCTGAAGGAGCCCTCAGAGCATGAGCTCTGTCTGACTCTGCATTTCTTTTTTTTCTCCCCTGTCACTGTCATATTTTCTGAAAAATCCCTTCGCCAGGATTTCTTCTCCTGGGAAGCTGAGAAGAGGGAAAAAGGAAAAACAATATTATCTCATTTTTCTCTCCTGTGTTTTGCTGCTTTGGAATGTGGTTGGAGATTGCTTATCCAACATGTGAATTGTTTTTATTTAATGATCAATCACAGTCCACCTGTGTCAGGACTCTGGCGAGAGTCACAGGTTTTTTATTAGTGTCTTGTTAAGCCTTCTGTAAATATCCTTTCTCTATTCTTTAGTATAGTTTTAGTATAGCATTCTTTAATATAAGTACATAAAATAATAAATTAGCCTTCTAAGAACATGGAGTCAGATTCTCAATTCCTCCTTCATCTTGGGGACCCTGAAAATACCACACTCCCCATCTCTCACTTCATATTCTGTTTGCTGTCCATCCTGCTACATTTCAGGTGTTGAGGAGAGACACATTGTGTTGGTGTTGCAAAGGAAAACATCTTCATTCCATAGGTATTGATGAAGAAGAGTATTAATTTAAAACCTGCCCTAGATTAATGTAGAACAGTATAAATAATGAGCAGGTGCTGTGAATGATGAATGGGAGAAAAGGATTTGGACTGTCACTGCTCCACCACACAGGGAGTGTTTTACAGGAGACAAGGTGTTTTCTGTGACATTTCTGCATTGCTTTACTTAACAATAACCATTAATTGTCCACTCTTAAAAATGATCTGCTGCTAGGATGCCACCAAGAAAGAAGACAATTTGGAGCTTGCTTTGAAATGGCATTCTAATGGGAATTCAAAGCATGGTTATTATTGTGCTGCTTGGAAAGCTGCTTTTCTGTCCAGCTTCCCTGTGATCCCTTTAGCTCTATCTGATACCAAAGGCTTGAGATCTCCAGATTAGAAATTAAATTCCACCTCTGTGGCCCAGACCTGATGACCTGCTGCAGTCACAGCAAATAGGTTTTCCTTTACAGTGAGTGCTTCCAGTTAAAGCTGCTGCTTTTTGGTCAAAATCGAACTTTTTTTGGGGAAAAAGAAAAAGAAAAAGATAATTAAAGCCATATGATGCAGGTGTAGGAATAATAATTGACTTGAAATTGAGTAGGGATTATTGACAGTCATGGCAGGCCCTGATCTTGCAGAGATTTAGGTGCTTGTTTTGTTCTGCTGGCATGTGTGAGTACACAGGATGGTTGGGAGGGCTCTGTCCTGGGGGATTTTGGGGAGGCTGTGGCACAGCCAGGAGCTCTGCAGTTGGGACAGCTGGGTGGGATGCAGCACTGACAGCATCAGGCAGCAATTCCTGCTGCTGAGCTGGGTGTAAACCACAGCTGGGTGTAAATCACAGCATTCCAGGGGGGACAGGTCTGGTTTGGGTGTCTGGTGCAGGAACAGCAGCCTGGGGAGAGCAGGAGAGGGATTTTCCCATTGAGATTTCTGCTTTATTTTGCAAATGTAAAAACTGGGAGGGGCTGGTGTCAGGCCTGTGCTGGGAGGTGGGGACTGAAGAGCCTCAAGGGAAACTGGCAGAAATCATGATTTCAGTGTGATCACTCTGAAGATGTCAGTCACTGAGATGGGCACTCAGCTGTCTGTGTCTCTCTAATTGTGCTGCTCATATTTTGAATGTGATAAAATTGAGCAGTACAGTTTTAAACCAAATTTTGGGCTTTTCAGTGCTCTGTTACAATGATGAAATCCAGAAATGGAAGGTGACTGCAGTTTATAAATAAATATTTTTTTCCAGTGAACTCTGAACAGTTTTGAACAATTCACTTAATTAGCTGGATTTCCAGCAGTATAAAATGTGACCATCTCAATTTAATTAACAGCATATCTACATTGTGGTAGTGTGGGGATTATGTGGAGGCTGCTAATAGCCTGATGGATTTTCATCCTGCTCACATACAATGTCACGGTTTAGATTGTTGTTTTTTCATTATGAGCTTTTACTCTTCTTGCAAGAATTTCCACTGTCATTTCTGCTGACAGATGCTGCTTAGGACAGATTTATTTTTATTCCCTTACAGATGAATTGGATCAAACATCTTTTTCCATATAGCTCAAGTTTCCACCATGGAGTTACTCCTAGTTGACTACTCTGAGAAGAAAATTGTAGTCATTTTTGTGACTTTCTTTAGCAGCAATTGAAATGTTTTTTGGCACGTGTGCATATAATCTATTAATTTCCACTTCCTGTCAATTGCAGGGATTCATACTTATAAATAGTATAAAAAAATTTAATGCAAATAAAGAGAGAGAGAAAAATCCAGCATTTGGTCTTTTTTTTTTCCTAGCTGGATCCAGTGAGGTGTTGAAACATGCAGGGCGTTTGTTTCAGGCTTTGATAAGGATCTCTCACATTCTTATATAAAATGCTAAATTAACAATAATCAGCCCCCATGACTTACAGCCCTGCTCAGTGCATAGCTTGCCTTTCTCTTGGGCTTCCTCTGAACCCACAGATCTGAGGCCTTTTTCCCTGTGATCTGAGAAAGCAAAATTCCTGACAAAACTAATGACTTGAGGCTCCTGCAGAATTTTGAAACCTTTTCTTTTTGCCCATGAGTGGCTGCCTAATGTGAGTGGGATTTCAGTGGCTTTTTAAAAATTTGCATTATTTCCTCCCTGCAGTCAGGACATTCAGCAGCATTTGCCTGCCTGGCTGCTTGGCACAGGGGTGGCTCTCTGGTGAGGTTTTCCACCAGGTTTCCCAATCCACACAACTGAGATAGTTTATTGCCTTATGTTTTGGGTAATGGTATCTGACATGGAATTTTAAAGCATTTTCAGGTCCTTTATGCTGTGGTGTTGTGGCAAATCTGTAAGATGTGAAGGACCAGAGACTTCTGAGCTGGTAGGAAGTGGAATATTCTCAGCTGAAATCCTTCAGAGCAAGTAGTGACCACCCAGCAAGGAAATCAACTCTGAATCCTGGAAGGAGGAAGAGGAGAAAGTTCTGAATCATGGAATCAGAGAATATCCTGAGTTAGAAGGGACACACAAGGATCATGAGTCCGGCTGCTGGCCCTGCACAGACACCCCAACAATCCCACTCTGTGCATCCCATGGAGCACTGTCCAAACCCTCCTGGAGCTCTGGCAGCCTCAGGGCTGTGCCCATTCCCTGGGGAGCCTGGGCAGAGCCAGCACCCTCTGGGGCAAGGACCTTTCCTGATTTCCACCTAAACCTCCCCTGGCACAGCTCCAGCCGTTCCCTCAGGTCCTGTCACTGTCACAGAGTGCAGAGATCGCTGCCTGTCCCTTCTGTAGCTGCAGCAGCTGGATTTGCACTCTCTGCTCTTTCATTGCAGCTCTGTCCCTCCAATGCCCTTCCCAGGCTCGTGGCTCCAATCTTTATCTGTTGGCAGGACCCTTACTCACCATGAGGCAGCAAATCCCATTCCTGGGAGGCCATGGTTTGCTTCTAATGCCAGCTGGAAAACTCCACTGTGGACAAAAGCAATTGAACATCTGCAGAATCTGCTGCTGCCGAGCCCTGCCACCGCTCCGGGAATGGTTAATATTAGGAAGATTTGGCCTTAAATTTTCACCTTGGAAGCTCAGGGTGGGGATGCTGCCTTTGGCTGGATCGTGTGCTGCTCTCGGCAGCAGAGTGACCGGCCGGGATGTGCTGAGCCAGGGAAGCTCCGGGATGAAGCAGCAAAACGCAGCCTGGCCAGCTGATGGCCGGTCACACATTCCAAGTGTCCGGCCGCCTCCACACCCCCGTGGCCACCCCTCCGGGCCCGCTCCACCTCCCAGGCAAAGGCACAGCTTCCCTCAGTCAGCATCCACCTCATGCCGCTGCCTTTGTCTGCTCCGGAGAGTTTGGGAATGCGGCGGGATTGCAGCTGAGTGCCACGCATGGCTGGCCAGGAGGGGAACGCTGAGCTCTCCCCGCAGCTCCGTGCGAATCCTTCTTTGATAGCGGGTGATTGCTCAGAGGTGCTGTGGGCCAAATAAACAAACGGCCTGGAAGTCAAAGCAGGCATTGCCAGAGGTCAGAAGAAATGATGGGAGGGTGCAAAGCCCTGGGGTGATGCCAGCATCCCTTCTGCCGGCTGCACCCCGAGCCTGGGGATACCTGAGCAGCACCAGAACTTCCCCGCAGGCACCGCTGGCTCAGCCGTGCTGCTGAGCCAAAACCTCTGCATTTTCTTGTGTTTTCCCCAACGTGTTTGGGATTCCGGGAAGCTGAGGGTTAATGTCAGTCCCCCAGCGATGGAGCTGGATGGGTGCCCTCGGTGGCTTCTTGGGCTGTTTCGCTGTCCCCAAGGAACTGAGAGAACAACAGTTTCCATCCCCGTGGGTACCCACAGAGCCGTGGTCAGCCGCTGAGCCCCGGCAGCAGAAAGCAATCTGCCCTGGGAGCACTTTGGGAAGGATCCACGTCAAAAGGAAGAAGAACTTGGGGCTCTAAGAAGTCAGAGCTGAAAAAATCCAGTTAATCTCCCTCCCTGCAGACTCCACAGCTTGCTGGGATGTCACTGAATAAGCCCCTGGTATGTCTGTGCTGCAGGCAGGGCTGCCGGGCATTTTTAAGACATTTAAGGGAAATTGAAGGACAAGCCCTATTCCTGGTCGTGAGGAGGTGTCTGGTCTCTTTCATGTCCTCCAGGAGGCTTTGGGGTGTGCTCTGTCTGCTTGCCTTGGGCCCCTGGGATCCCACACCTGTGCGAGCTCCGGGAAAGGGGGTGGAGAGGGAATGGTGGGAACTGGCTGGAACTGGGGGGCTGGACGGGCGATCCGTGTGCCCGGTGAGCCCGGGCAGTGGGGCCCCTGCATCGGGCAGCTCTGCGGAGAATGGCCCCGCACACGGGCGGGGAGATCCCTGGGGAGACCTGAGTGCGGGAGGTGATTCCCACCTCGGGTGGGGTTTGCGTGGATGTGTTCCCGGCGTGTGGGAAACCTGCATGGGAGGATCCCTGCCTCCGGCAGGTCCGTCCATGGGTGGGGTATGGTGGGGAGATCCCTGGGCATCTCAGTCTGGGGGAACTCAGGGTGGGTGATCCCTGGGGATCCCTGCCTGGTGGAAGTCTCAGTAGGCGATCCTCAGGAACAGGTGAGGGATTGCAGCATGGGGGAGCTTGGGGGTGGTGGGATCCCCGTGTGAAGGAGCCTGGGTGGGTGATCCCTGGGGATCCCTGCGTGGGGATAACGTGGGTGGGTGATCCCCGTGTGGGGATAACGTAGGTGGGTGATCCCTGGGATCCCCACGTGGGGTGAGTCTCGGTGAGTGATCCCCGAGGATCCCCGCATGGGGGGAGCCCGGGTGGGCGAACCTCAGGATGAGCTGAGGGGGGGATCACGCAGGGTGGGCTGCGGGTGATGCACCCACACGCGTGGCAGAACCGGGCGGGCGCTCCCCGCTGCCGGGGCTCCCCCGCGGCTGGGCTGCGGTCTCGCTCGGTGCCGGGCAGGGCCGGGCGGTGCCGGGGGCTCCCGGCCGGGGCGGTGCCGGTGCCTTTAACGCGCGGGGGGGCGGCCGCAGGCGCGGCGGACGTGCGGGGCCGCCTCCTCCCCTTCCTGCCGCCCGCGCCGCGCAGCACCGGCCGCTCCCGCTCCGTCCCCGCAGCCCCGGCCCGGCACGGCCCTGCCCTGCCCTGCCCGCCGCCGTCTCGGTGAGTCCCGCCCGGGGAGCGCCGCGGGCCGCAGCGGGGCCGGGCCCTCCCGGCGAGGGGCGGCGGGGCCAGGCCGCGGCGGGCCCGGGGCTGCGGCCCGGCCGGGGGGGGTGGTCCGGGCGCGGCTCCATGGCGGGGAGAGGCCGCTGCCCCGGGGCCGGCGGAGTTCGGGGGGCTCCGGTGGGGCTCCGGTGCTTCCCGAGCGCATCCCCCCGGAGCCGGGTGAAGCGGGGCAGGCGCGCCGTGCCCGCGGTGCTCCCGGAGCCCGCTGCGTTAAAGCGCCCGCCGAGGGGCGGCGGGGCTGCAATTGCCGCCCGCGATGGGGTTTGGAGCGTTCCCCGGGGCTGGCGGAGCCTCGGGTGAGGTTTGGCGAGAGGCGGCTGCTGCTGCGGCGCCCGGGTGGCCGTGGGAGCTTTAATGAGCATTGCGCTTCGTTACCGCGATCCGGGCCGCCTCGGGTGCCCGTGCGGGTGTCAGATGCTCGCAAACGCTGCTCCCCACCCTCGCAGGTGATGTTGTCAGTGGTGTTTCATTCCTGAGGTTGCCCGTGCCCTTTGGTCCAGGTTGCGTGCAGCTCTGTTAACCCTGGAGGTGTTGGTGCCCCCATCGCCTCTCCTCTACTCACGGCTGACTCCCTTCTTCCAGCCTGCAAGTTACGGAGAAGGAAAGAGGAGTTAAGGTGGCAAAGCTGAACCTTTTGTACCCGGCTGCCTTCAGCTGATGAAGTATCTTAATTGAGTAGGTGGTTATTAAGAATAACTTAGCTCAGTGTCTTTTCTGCATTAGACAGTGACAAGTTCTGCTCTCCAGTGATGTGCATCCACCCGTGTGCTTTAGGTTTGTCATTTTATGACCTTTTTTCCCCCACACCCCCCACTAAGGCAGTGCTGTGTATTTTGAGGTCGTTGTTAGAAAACCTCAAAGATAATTTCTCACTTTGTGCGAGAGGAGCTGAGCTGATACCCTGCTGTAGCTCTTTTCTGTTTAAAATTTTCCCTTTTTCCCCCCCATATTCCTTTAGTGTTTCCATTGCTGCTTCTGTCCACCAACACAAATGGCATTTAGTTGATATAACTATTCCATTTAGCATCTGTTTACCTATGACAAGGCAAAAATCTCTCGCTGGGCAGTCCAAACTGGTTGCTGCAAAACTTGAGAAGGGATTCAGTTCTTGTGTTCCACCTCCTTTCAGATGTTTTTCCTTGTCTTTTCTCTCAGTGGATCACTATCATCCTCCTGTTTAGCTTGGGCTGGAAGCATTTCTCTGCCTCGTGGACCTCTTGCCTGTAACTGCTGTAATTTCTGCCCTCCAAGAGGCCATGCAACTCGCTTTACCACATATTTTTTCTCTTGCCTCATATGCTGATGCTGCTTTCTGCATACTGTGATTAAAATAACTTTTGTGTGTAACTGCAGCAGTGAAAGGTTGGGGATTGGAAAGAAACACTAATTCTCTGGTAGAGTTATTACCAAATACCTTTTTTGGTAGTTTTTTTTCCTACCACCTCCCATTTCTAGCTGCTCTCAAGAAGATGCTTTCCGCTCTCTGAAATAGCAGCAGTAGGATCTGAAGGACACAGTGAGATTTTGATTTTATCCTTTCTCCCCGTCACAGACCTGATGAATACTTTGTTTCTGGAACCCCTTGAAGAAAAGGGAAGGACTTACTCAAGCCTGTGTAAAGCTGTGGTGTTGCTTGGTTAGCTCTGTAACAGCTTTCATTTGCATCATCTGCTCTTGCTGTTGGAGATTTGGTGGTTATGGCTTGAAAATGTCTAATCATTCCTGACCCTGGGTGCTGGCTAAAAAAATCCCTTAGGAACTGGAATTCCCTGTGAGTTTCAGAGGTGCTGGCCAGGTCTGTGTTTAAGCTACACTCAAGACCCTGAAGTGTGAGGACACAGGGGACAGGACACGTGTTTTATTTTAAGCATCAAACTTGGTTGCTCCTAATCCCTTCCCGTGCCGCTGCCAAGGCACCCACCTCTCACCATTGACTTGGTGAGGCTTCAGGTCCCAGTTTAGTTCCCTGGTCATAGCCCAGTGATGTGCCTGAGTAAATAGTGTGAATGCCCTCTGTGCTGTCCCACAGGGATGGGGAGGAAGCAGAAGGCAGAGTGGCAGGAGGAGGTAATTCTTCATCCCACTCTTCACTCCAAAAGCTGTGGCAGCAGCCCAAATCAAGTTTAGTTTTCCTGTTTTTAGCACCCATCCGTGCTGTGGATGCCTTTCATATCACAACTGCTTCCAAGGTGAAACTTGATCAGTTTATTCTTCACATCTCTGCAGGAGAGCTGTTGGAGAACCTCCTTGAAATCGTGAGCAGTTGCTGAATTTCCATCCTGACGGTGCTCGTGTCCTGTTTGTGTAATTTGTTTTTGGTTCTGGTGTTTCTATTTGGTTTAAATGATTGTTTTCCCTCCCTGATGTAATTAGAGCAATTGGATCCCCTCTTGACCCCTTGTTTTCATAGGTTAAACAAGTCGAAGTTTTTAAGTCTCCTTGAGTTGTTGTCTTATCGATATTCTCAGGATTTCCTTGTCAGTGACAACCTTTTGCCTTTACCCATCAGAGCCTTTTTAATATAAAGGGAATTTTATGCATCTCTGTTTAGCACTTCCTGCTCTGCATTGGCAAAGCAGCAGGATTGGGCTATTTTTAAAAGTAGGAATATTTTGGAGGGGGCTGATTGCTGCACTAAGCTCACAAACTTTTTGACATTCCTCGGGTGATTGTTCCAGGCTAATGAGACAGGGAGTTGCTGGGCTAAATCTGTCCCAGACAAATCACTTCTTGTTAATGACTGTGCATAAACGATGGAGATGATAAATTGGAGAATTACCAGCCCATGACTCCTAGGAATCTGCTTCTCCTCTCATGTTATACAAGATGTCCAAGCAAATAAAACACATGGAGACTTTAAAAAAAAAAAAAAAAAAAAGAAGTATTTATTTATGTTTTTAGAAATGTAAAAGCTTCTTCCTGTTCGCATGCCTGAACTACAGCTGGTGGCAGGAGAGAGGGTACTTGGGAGCTTTGAAAACTTCCTATTTCTTGCCAGAATGGAGCCTTTAAAGTATTTTCTTACAATGTGGACTCTTTGGCACTTTCTCCAGGCTGATGCCTGTGGTCTGCAGCTTGGGAAAGCATCTGTGCCTGCTGGCGTGGGCACTGCCTTAAAGGCTGATTCCTGCTTTTTTTTTTTTCCCCATTTCCAGTGATTTCAAAGCAGGAGCAGCAGCCCTTTCATGGGTAAGCACCGTGCATTGATCTGGACTCTGCTGCTTCCAGCTGAGGAATTGTTTTTTACCTGGTGGAGGGAAGAGGCAGAGTGGATCCAGGTGCTGCTCTGAGATACTGCACAGGCATCTATAATTCCTGCCATTCCTCTGCAAGAGGGTTTTTTTCTCTCTCTGTGAGAACTAAGTAGCACCTAGGCTGGCTTCCCTGTGTTTGAACTCGTCCTCTCCTGGTCACTGCCATGCCTGGGTACAGGACTGCTGCATCTAATTAGATTATATCAGAATGAATAAGTGAATCTCAATAAATGAGCTTACAGGGGCACTGTTGGGTCAGCTCAGTCCCTAAATATAGGTCCTGGGCAGAGGGCAGGCTTGGTGCAGGATCTCTCCATAAAGCAAAATTAAACAGAGATCTCCTGGGAGAAATTCTGCTGCCTTGGCCATCTTGTCAGCCTGGATGCTCCAGTGTCTTGGTACAAGAAATACCAAAGTCCACCCAAATGTGAAGATTCTTTAATTGGAGCTTGGGTGTAGAGTTGGAAGGGGAAGTCATGGCAGTGGAAACTCTAATAATCTGAGGTGCTAAAGAATGCAAATCTCATGATCCTTTTTAATGCTTCCAATTTAACTAGAGGTAAGGAGTTTGTTGTTTTTTTTTTTTTTTTAAAGTCTCTTAGATACTGTAGAAAACAGGAAAAAAGAGAAATTGTATCCATTACATGAAAACTCTGGAAACAATCTCTAACTGCACTAACACAGATAAAGAACATTATCTCCTTGCCACTCTGTGATGCAGAGAAATAGTTTCAAGCTTTGTGGTTTCAAGTAGTTTCAAGCTTTTTGGGTGCTTCAAGCCTTCAGTTTTGCTGTGGAATGAGTGTGGGGTGGGTGGGAGAGGAGAGGGGCAGGAGCTGTAAGATTTGTGGGGTAATCAGAGTTATTTCTTCTCAGCTCTCCTCCTCCTTTTCTGCAATGCTCTGTTTTTGTTTGTGCTTTGTGACCACCCTGCTTACCACAATCCACAGCTCTAAACTGCTGTTACTGAAGAGAAGTAAAAGTAGTTTCTTCCCTTTTTCTTCCCATGAAGATTTATTTAGAGGAATAGCATTTTTTCTCATTTTTTCTGTTTCAGATGAAAGCTCATCTTTGCTTGTGCATCACTGGGGCTGCATTGTAACTCAGAGAAAGTGGCTGTAAATCAGTCATGTGGACAAGCTACTCCTTTTGTTGCACTGATAATCCCTATTATAAATAGTCTTGTCCTCTGCTTGCATTTACAGCTCTTTGCTCTCAGGTGTGCAGGATTTTTAGTGGTAGTGAAACACAGGGAACAGCTCTTCTTGCAGGGCTTTTTTTTCTCTTTTTCCATTGGACACTCTTCCTTCTGGCTGATCCCTCTGCCTGCCTTCCTTGTCTGGATCTGCTCTCAGCCAGGCCATCCTGCAAATCACTGCTCTGCTGGAGCTGCTGCATCACAGCTCCCCTGTTGCAGGAAGCATCTTTCAGCCCTTTTATGCTGTGAAGTTCAGGAAATAGAGCAAAACTCCTGTTTTCCTTCAAGCTGCAGTTGAATGACTAATGGAGGGGCATCAGGGAAGGCTCTTCTTCTCTCAGAAGAGGTGTGTTGATGTTACCCAGCAAAACCCAAGTTCTGATTTTGGGATTACACCTATTAATTAAATAGCTGACCTTCTCAGCCTGCCTGTCTGGTGTCCAGCTCACTGAGCATGTGTTGAAAGACCCAGGGAAAATCAAGCTGGAGTCCAGAATTACATGGGTGTCAAAGGCTCTTAAAGCCTGGTATATTTATGCCCATGATTCATGGTGCTTCCAAAAACAATCCAGCTCTCATCCTGCAGAGGGGAAGTACCTCAGTCCAGTGTTATCAACTTTTGCTTAGCTGCCAGAGCAATATAAACTCAACCAGAGTTATTTTGGGCTCCTTATTCTTTTGCTTCCAAATCCCACCCTGCAAGTTCCTTGTAGAAGAAATGCTGGCTTAGTTCTGTTTTCACTCTCCTGTATGACCTGAAAACATTAAGCAGGGTATTTTATTTCAGGGTTGTGCCAAATTTTAGTGCATCTCATTCCTTTCCGTGGTGTGAAAAGGTGTCTTTTGTCCGCCTGCTACCGCACAGGAAGGAAGTTGTTGAGTCTGGGAGATAAAAGCTTTATCTCCTCCCCTGCAAGGAACAAGCTGCCCACTCCTAGGCTGGCACTGCTCTGCTCTGTCCTGCCTGTAGTAGGGCAGAGAGGAAAATTTTCATGGGAAAATGTGAGTGGACTCAAAATGCGTTTGTAAGCGCGTAGCTGTCAAGGAAGATGATGACTAAGCTATTGCACAAGGTGCAGCTCTTCAGGGAGCTCACCAGGATTGGACTGGATCATGACTGACTCACAAGAGAGCCTATAGTATCAGTCTGCTCCTGATTTCATTATTACTGGTTTGAGCTGACCACTGGCCATGACTGCTTTTCTTTCCCAGCCAATTTGCTGTGGGGTTTTAAGTTGGAAAGTCTACACTTGATGACAATAAATTAAAAAATCCAATTTATTGGAGGAAGTGAATGGTTCCCAGGCCTTGGGTGGGAAGTGCTGTGTGGCAGGGGTGTTTAAGCTGATGTCTGGCATTTGGCTCACGTGGGTGTTTCTCCATCAGGCACCTGCCCTGTGCTGCTGCCAGGCTCTGGCATGGCCCTTACCTGCCCATTGTACAGAAGGGAAGGCCCAGGTGAAGCACCTGCAGGTGAAGATGCCAGGAGGTCACCAGCAGAGCAGCTGGTGGTGCCTTTTTCTTGGTCCCATCTGTGACCTGAACCTCTGGCAGTCAGCTGGGGTGGGTGAGCTCATTGTCAGATAGTTACAGGACAAAGGGGGAATGGATTTAAACAAAGAGAGGAGAGATTTAGATTAGATATTAGGAATTTTCCTTGTGAGAGTGGGGAGGCCCTGGCACAGGTTGCCCAGAGCAGCTGTGGCTGCCCCTGGATCCCTGGAAGTGTTCAAGGCCAGGTTGGACAGGGCAGGGGGTTGGAATGGGATGATCTTTAAGGTCCCTTCCAACCCAAACCATTCTGTGATGGGACATGGAACTGCTTTCCTGCAGCAACCAGGACTGTTCCATGTGCCCCTTCCTTTCAGGGTCTCTTCTCTGGTGTGGGTGGGAGGCCAGGGTTAGGGTCAGTGATGTTGCTGGGTGGGAGGCCAGGGTTAGGGTCAGTGATGTTGCTTCTTGCCTCCCAAAGTGGTTTGAAAGGCTGCCTTGGTGTTTAGTGCTGCTTTGCCCTCTAAACCATCACTTAATGTTGCAAATGGACATCCCAGCTTGGCTTTCACCTAGGCATTGCCTTTAACTCTGTGAGAGGACCTAAAAACAGGTACATGGAATCAGCTGCAGCATCTCTGCTTCAGCTTCAGGTGTACCTGAGAGCATCACCATGGCTACAGCAGCTCATAGCCACTGGAGCTTTCACAGGGCATCTTCAGATCTGGGAAGTGGTTGGGGTTTAGGTGCTGTGCCAGGAAGGGCCCTTTCCCCCAGGACTAGGTGGGAACTCTTTTGCCTCCTTGAGCTTGCTGTTCTCCAGGGAGACTCCGTGTCCTGTCCCTGGAGCAGGCAGTGTCTGCATTTCTGGGAACTGGCAGAAAGTGGAGTTGACAGGTCAGTGCTGTATCCCCTGTCACACCTGCTGACCTTTGCTTGCTTCAACACCTGTTTGCAGCACGTGTGGCTCCAGCTGTGATGGAAGGACAAAGGACTGAGCTGCTTTTTCTCTTCATGCTGCCTGGTTTTGTGTTTACAGCAGTGGTGGTGCAGCTCCATCAAGCTTTACTTCTCCAAGCTCTTGGAGAATTGTTCTGAGAAGGTTTTCCTCCCAACCCTGTCCTCAGTGTGGACAATGAACAGCATTGTCCAAAAGAGAGGTGGAGGTGGCATCTCAAAGCCTTGGAAACCACCGAGCTGCTTGGAGGATTTATGGAGGTTTTGTTAGGATTTTTTTGGGTTCTCTGGGCTTTCCCACAGCAGCTCAATGGGAGTACTGACAGTTTTTCCTTGTTGCCTTCACCTAAGGTCGCTTCCATATCTTCAGCCTGTGCTACACCACCACTAGGATTGGGTTGCATGCTAAATTTAGTGAACCTTTTTACAGCTTGGTTTGTGTGTGTAAAGCCAGAGGGGTTTTTAGCAGCTTTTTGGGGGTTAGAGCCTGGTTCAAGATGCCCATCAAGGCCAGGCTTGCTTGGCACAGGTGGCAGCACCCCAGGCCAGGTGTGGGAGGGTTCTTCTCTGCCTCAGTGTACTTCCACACAGGGATTTGCTGGGGTGCAGGCCCGTGGGAGGGAGGGAGGGCTGTGGAAGCACAATTAGAACTTGCATAACATGGTCTGCAGTCTGAGGCATGTGAGAAGTGCTGGCGAAGGGGTTGGGTTTCAAAAGTTTTAAAGGCTTGTGAAAATTCTTCATCAGATGTTTCCATTACAATCCTGTCTTTTTTGCCCCCCCACCACACTGCACCTCCAAATTTTTACCTCTCCTCCTATGCTGTTTGTGTGCCAAAAGAAGAATTTTTTGGCTTCAGGTCTGGTGTACCTATTTCTAAGTAGATTTTTTTAATCCCTGCTTGGCATCATGGGCTACTGGAGTAATAGTTTGAGCTGTAACTTAAGTTGGAGGCACATAGGTTTAGATCTGTGTGGTTGCAATGAAGTGTTTGTTCAGTTCTTGCACACCAAAGGAGGAGCAGATTGTGGGACAGCAAAGCAAAGGGAGTGAGAACCCAGAGAAGCGTGAGAGAAATGACCTCAATTACTCTGCATTTTTGTTGCTGAGCATTTTTAGTCCTTTTTAACAACCTGGCATGTTCTTGGGTTCAGATCAGTGCTGAGCACGTTGGGGAGGGTGTGTGTGCTTGTGTTAGGAGGCTGTTTTGGGGGCAGAACTCTGGGCTGTTGGGTTCTTCACTTGAACTCAAAAACTCTTCAAATATGCATTTCCCTCTTTCCAGTTTCTTTAGGAGACTCCTGCAGTCTTGGTCCTTGTGGTCATGAGTGGAAAGCACCAGGAAGACTTTAGAGATGTGCTTTGAACACACCTTTTGCAGGGTTCTCGTGGTGTTGTCCAGCTCTCAAAATTGCACTGTTTGTGGGGGTTTGCAGTGAACTGGACTGTGGAACTGGGACCAGTAAGGAGGGTTGCAGCATCCCCTGGGCTGCTGCTGCTCAGAGAAACATCAGCAACCCTCAGCATCACTCACCTGGGGCATCAACAGCTGCATGAGGAAGGTGGTAAGGGAAAGCTCCTTCACTGTGTGGCTCAGGTGTGATTCAAGCATTAAGCAAGTCTGTGGAGGAGCTGGAGCCTTTTCCCTGCTGCTGGAGGGGAGTCTGGTCCCCTCCTCTGGGTATTTTAAGATGCAAATATTGCCTCGGGGTCTGCTGAAACACTGCACTGATTCCTGAGCACATGTGACCTTCCTAAGCTGCCTGCCAGAGCCTAAAGGGTGTGGGTGATGACACCGTGAGGTGACACCAGCTGTGTCTCATTTCTTGCTGTGAGTGCCTGCAGCAGACTGGGCAGTGAAGCACAGAGAGGTTAACAAGGTGAGAAGAAGCTTTGTGTGAATGAAAAATTCAGAGCTTGAAATGCTGTTGATGATGCTTCCCCCCCAGTCTTGGGTTTGGGAGGATTGGTGTAAACAGAGCATGGAAATAGAGATATAAAATGATATTCTTAAAAAAGAATATATATATGTAGGTTAAATTTTACCCTGAGTAAGGTGGATGCCACAATATAAGAAGGTTAGAAAGGTATTGGAGAGTACCCAAGGGCCATGGAAGGGTCTGGAGGGGAAGCCACGAGAGGAGGGACCGAGGTCACCTGGCTTGTTCAGCCTGGAGGGGATGAACTGAGGACAGACTTCATCCTGGCCTGCAGCTTCCTCACAAGGGGGAGTGGAGGGGCAGATGCTGAATTCTTCTTCCTGAGCATCAACAGGACCTGAGGGAATGGCTGGAGCCTGTGTCAGGACAGGTTTAGGTTGGGTATCAGGAAAGGGTGTGGGTGATGATGCTGTGAGGTGACAGCAGCTGTGTCTCATTTCTTGCTGTGCCTTCAGCAGACTGGGCAATGAAGCACGGGGGTTAACAAGGTGAGAAGAAGCTTTGTGCTGTTCAGGAGCACATCTCCTTGTTGTGGAAGCTGAAGGATAGCATCTCAGTGGAGCTGTGTGAAATTCTTGTTGTATTGGGATGGATGATGAGGTGAGCTCTTAGTGCTGCCCTTGATAAATGAGATACGTGCAGTGTCTCAAAGGAGAGCAGAGAAAGGCCTTAGCACTTCACCTGCCTCAGCAGGGAAATGACCACAGTTCAGCAGCAATTTCTAAAACTTCATGTTGTGCTTTCAAATAGAGTTAAAAGTTCCAGCTCATGATGCAATTTATACTTTGAAATGCACTGGTGTAACTTGTATGGTGCCAGTGCTGCAGGGATTGCTTCTAAAGCCTCTTTTGTTCCTAAACCATTTTGAAATTTTGTTTCTAACAGTATTAACAGCACCATATTCTACAACGTGAGGGATCTGGCTTGGATATAGAAGTGCTGTCTTTATGCCTGCATGATAATGTGCTTTAGGATAAATGTTGAAGGACAGCTTTGCTATGGAGCAGTCAAACTAATTCATATCTACTGTGGAAGTTTGTTCAGCCTTCAGCTGGTGCAAATTTCTGCTGGAGCAGAAAGTCAAAATATCAGTGCTGGAGGAAGCCCCATCACCAGCAGGACCTTCTGTGGTCCAAATTCAGTCCTAAGCGTACCTCTAAACATTCCCTGTGTTCAGAGGGTTTGTAAGTAGAGTGTGAACAGTGCTTTAATCTGGCAAATGATTTTAAATTTAATGCACAGTTGAAATAAAATCCACCCCTCTTTAGAGATATCATTCCTAATGTGACTATGGATTAAAACTCATTGATTGCTACCAGCAAAAGAATGAAATAATAAACCACAGTGCCCCTGCTCCATGCAGAGGCTGCAGATTGCCCATTCCAGCTCTGAGCACCTTGTTGCATTGAGGATTGAGAGTGTTTTCCCAACTTGCAGCCAAAATGCAGCCATGGCCCATTGCTGCCCATTTGTTCCCAGGCCAGCATTGTCCTGTGGCTCCAGCCCCTCCCTGCAAGGTGGGAGCAGAGGAAGCTGGGCTGGCTCCTGTTCCTTGGGTGCAGCTCAGGGCAGCAGAGCTGTTCCTGCACAGAGGAAGGGAGGGTAGCCAGCAATGCCTGCTCAAGCCTGGCTGCTCTGATTTCCCAGTGTTTTTGTGTCTTTCTGACCCACCACTGTGGCGTAGAGTATTAAAAGTAAAAATAGACCTGCTGATGCAGTGCTTAGCAGGCTGCGTGGGCTGAAGAGGAGGCAATTCCAGCCTCGTAGTACTCCCTAAATTCTGGTTTGGTACTTGTGCATGTTGGTGATAATTTCCTTTATGATGCCTCTGTCAGCTTACAGGAACTTTGACTTCTCTGTGTTTAGTCTCTGTTCCTCCAGTCACCCAACGTAAACTGAAGCTGCCCTTTTAAAATCTTGGTGTTGAGAAACAAACTGCATAGCCCTGACTTCTAAACTCTTGGCACATTTGAAAATTTATTATCACTCTGTGAACTTTGGTTGTTTAACTGGTGGATACCTCCCCCCCCCATTCTTTTATTGTACTGTTTGTGGTGATAAAGAAGAAAGAACTTCCCTGTTGATTCCTCTCAGTTTGCAGCTGAAGAATTATCAAGACTCAGTCTGATGGTGGGGTAGGTACAGCAATCTTGTTTCACTTACTGCCTTCTGATGCTCTCATTTAGCTACATCTGTGCCACATTGACAGTAGTTTTCTCTTTAGAGACAACTGAAATCACTCAACTGCTTAGGCATAATGTGTGCAATAAATAATGTCTCGAGACTCCAGGTAGTTAGAAGAAACCACATGAAAGCATCTAGATCTGATATAATTCACAATCACTGAAGTTTTGATTTCCCTCTGAGCTAACAACTCTCCTCTGCCTTGCAGCCTGTTCCCAGCACAGCTCAATTTCATTTTCCTTTAGGAATTAGGATAGATGAGAGCATCTGTCTGCTGCTGGCTTCTCTTTTGTCCATTGCTGTGCAACAATAGGATTGTTGAGTCACTGAGAGGTTAACGAAGCTTTTTTTTGTTCTTGTCAGTGGTCCAACCTCTTTGTATAGCTGTGTGGAACAGCACACTGAACAGAAATAATGGGAAAATCTTGTTGCTGGAATGACTGGGACTGTCATTTTGTGATACCAGGGTAAAGACCTGCTTAAGCTTCAGGCTTGTGGCTGAGCACGAATCTCTCTGCAAGAACATTCAGTATTAGTTTCTCTGTGTCTCCTTGCATCCAGCAGTGTTGGAGCAAGGGGAGGGAATCTGAACTATTACAGTCTCTTCCCATTTAGTATTTAGAATGGTTTTGTTAGGAGCCTTTTGGGGGTTTGGCATTGGAAAGAGGGTGAATTGTAGCCCTTAATTATGAAGTGTGGGAACAATTGGAGCTGGACAGACAGGCAGCAGTCCAGCTCCTCTTCCTGAGCGAGCAAAGCTTTTGTGCTGTGCCATCCCACTGCACAAATGGCTGTGCTGGCTATTGCTGGATTGATTGGTTTTGATCCCTTTTAGGAAGGGGTTTGGAAGCTCTAATTTTGGGTTTGTCACAGTAGTCAGGCTCCTGCCCTGTTGCTGCTCTGAGCAAGCCTGTTACTGTGGCTGCCCCAAAGAACTTCCCGTGGAGTGGGGGAATGTGGGATTAGAACCCAGCTGTTAAATCCAGTTGAACTGGGTCATCAGTGGCTTGGCTCGTGTGGGTTCAGTGACAAAGTGACTGCAAGGAAAGATGTGGAGATGCTGTGCTTTGCTCCTGCAGGGAATGGAGAGCTTTGAGGGGGAATTGAGCTTGGGATGGTGTGGGATGGGTGGCACATGGGTGAGCTGTGGCTTGCTGGATGCCACCTGGGACACTTTTCTTGCCCTGTCTCTTATCAGCTTGTGGAAGAGGGCAGCCAGCAGAGCAGGGTGGCAATGGGATTTACAGGAGTGTTTGCTGGTGGCAGTGCTCCAAGAAACTCTCACCTTTTCCCTCAGAGCACCTCTCCAGGCTGGGCTTTCCCTGCAGTTCAGGCAAAGTGCACCTGTTATCACTCAGGCCTTGCTGCTGACCCCAGCCATGCCTCCTTTCCAGGCTCTCTCTCATTCCAGCAGAGCTCATACTGAAAAATGGAAAATACAGAACTCCTCTTTGGGACACAACCTCACTTTTTTCTTTTTTTTTTTTTTTTTTAATTTATTTATTTTCCCCTCCTGGGAGCTGCTGAGCCTCCGTGGCTGGGGTATACAGGGCCCTGCATTCTCCTGTTGGGAATGTTAAAAATACCAGCTACAATTTTCCCTTTCCACATACCAAAATATATTAATGTGCTGCTGCTTTGATTAGTCATTTCCTCCTCTTTTGTTCCTTTCGCAACAGGGTAAAGGACAGCGTGTGCACACTTGAGTAAAATCTTGTCTGGTTAAGAAGTCTGAAGCTAAATAGATTCTCTTAGGTTAATACCTGTCTTTGTTGGCAGAAGAATTCTGTTCTTATCCCTTTCATATACATTCAAAAATAAGTCTGGATAAAGTCACTTTTATGGTGTTCAGACTAAGAATATCTTTGTGTGATTTATTTTTGTCGTGGAAAGAAACTCTAATATGAACAAGATTAATATTCTTAGATGAATTTCATATATTCTTGCAGGAAGACCTTTGGGTGATACACTGCTATAGGAAATTTTCCAAATTCATTTATTTTGAGGTTTCTTGTCTTCCTCCTGTGCCATCACCTCGGTGCACACATTCCTCCTTCTTGAGCTCCCGTGAGACCTCATTCAGTGTGGGTGGAAACTTGGTGAAAGCAGCAGTGACACTGTTGGGCTGTGCATGGCTCAATTTGGGGTAGTTCTGGCAGCCTTTGCACCCTCAGGGTGTGGGGGTACAAAGGTTAATAAATCCAACTTACAGGGACCTGCTAAAGTTGCTCTGAGTGACCTGCTTGCCCTTGAAGGCTTATATTGAGGATATTTTTTGCTTCTCTGTCGCTGTGGCTGCCTTAGTGAGAAATTGGGGAGAAAAGCTTTAGCACCAGGTGGTCTGGAGAGCTGCAGAACAAGTGGTAGGTTGAAAACTTTCTTATATGTGTGGCGAAATTCCAGTGAATAAGCTAAAAAGTCGCCTGGTGAGTATAGTTAAGGGCAAAGTTGAATAGAAATCCAGAGAATCAAGCAATAAATTAAGACTGATCTCTTCTCAGTTATGGCCAAACTTTAGAAACACAGCCCATAAACAAGATGCCATCCTCTTTAGCAATCTGTCGTGGTTTTCCTGTCGCTGTGGCGCCGAGGGCGGCTGCTCTGCCCTGAATTCAGATGGAGAACAGCTTGTGCCTGCCCAGGGAGGGAAAACTCTGCTGCTGGGGATGTGCAGAAAAGGGATTTTTACCTCTCCTGGGATGCACAGGCAGGTAATACACTTGAGTTTTCTCCTTGACTCTTTGCAGCTCTCGTGGAGAAAAACCTGGGTTGTTTTTTTGAATGAGCATTAGCCTCCCAGTGCTCGGATGCCATTCATACTTTCACAGAATCTGCTTAGGGGAAAAAAAAATAAAAAAAGCTGGACCAAAGGCCTTTGCTTCTTTTGTTTCTGTCTCCTCTTATTTTACATTTATTTTTTAAAATATTAACAAGAATTCACAATACAGAAATGTGTATTTTATGTAGTTATATTTGCTGTATACACTTGGAAGGGGAAAATGTTTCATTCCAGCTGTTTTCTCTTTGCAGATTGCTGTGAAGGTATGAGAGGAATTTGAGTACTGAGAAGCTACTGCTCATACCTGCTTTCCTCTGTTATAGAATCATGGAATGATTTGGCTTTGGAAGGGACCTTAAAATCCATCTGATTTCCACCCCATGCCATGGGCAGGAACACCTTGCACTAAACCAGGCTGCTCTAAGCCCCATCCAAGCTGTATTTGAACACTTCAGGGATGGGGCAGCCACAGCTTCTCAGGGCAACCTGTGCCAGGGCCTCACCACCCTCACAGCCAAAAATTTCCTTCCACACTTGGATATAAGGAGATGAAAGGGATGTAGCAGCCCTAAATGTCTCAGGAGATGACCTTAATTTTTTTTTTTTGTTTTACTTGGAATTTGGGGCTTTGCCTCATTTATGACCAGAGGGTGGTCAAATGCATCATTCCCATGGGTGCTTCAGACCTTGTTTTAATTGAGTTAAAGTAATAGAGCATGCCAGGGGTAGGTGCAGAATGAACACACTTACAGTAATGCAACTTCTTCCTGCGTCAGACAGGGATTAAGCTGTGTCAGAGTGAGCAAACCCAGCTGGGCTCAGACCTGTATTGTACCTGCCCTGGCTTTTTAGGGGCTGGTAGCTGCTCCCTGAGGCTTTCTGTGGGTCCAAGCTGAAGATTATCTTGTGAATGTCTATTTATACACTAGACCACAACAGCTGTCTTAAGGCCTTTGTTGAGGTGTGCAGCACTTTAAGGCTGTGTAAATGGCTTTTGTGTGTGGTAAAGCTGAGCTGCTGTGGAGTGTGGATTTTACAAACCCCTGTGAATTTCCCAGACAGCTAATTAGAATAAAGCCAGGTGTGGCCTGGTCCCTCCCTCCTGTCCAGGTGCTGGGCAGAAGCAGACTTCAGGGTGTGGTTGTGTGTGTTTAATGCCTGTCTGACCCAAGAGTCCTGGCTCAAATCTGTACCAGCTTTGTGCTTTTGTTTGGGCTCATGTTCCAGGAGATCCCTTGATGCTCAAAAACTACACAACAGATGGAACTGCTGCTCAGACAGGGAACCTAAGCTCAGCTTTGGCCATAAGTCTGCTAGATTTGGCTCTTATTTGTAGAATTATTTTGAGAAGATTCTCTGATTTTTTTTTATGCCTTCCTATTTTGAGAAGTATCACTTCCCAGTTCCCTGTGCACGGAAGCGGGCGGTGATTGAAGAGCAAATGTCTGATCTGGTCCCTGTCTGCATGGAGAGCAGGGAAAGGGGAAATGCTTACCCAAAAGCCTGAGCTGGCTGCTTGGGTGTTTAAATGCCTCTCAAATAGTTCCTGGTGGTGTGGGCAGAGCATGTCTGTACATGAGTGTGTGAAGGAAGGAGCTGGGGGAGCCTCAGGGACTCCTTGGAAGTAGCGATGGGAAGATGCAGACTTGCTGAGTAATTCCTGCTGGAAGAAAGAAACCTTTGATTCTTCACAGGCACTTTGGAAAAAGGTAGTGTAAAGATAATTTGTTATCTTCTAACTCTGGGGATAATAGGAGTGTGTGTGTGTGTTAGCTGCTAGTGATTTAAAGGGGAAACTTGCAGTTTCTGGAGTCTGGTGGAGCCAAGGACATTTTTTGCTGGTCCTGACGCACACTGGTTTTTATCCCAAGTAACACCCTCTCACAAATACTGCAAGAAATGTTTTAGTTTCCTAAGCTTTCCTGTGCTGAGCAACATAGACTCTTCCAGTTTAGGTTGGAAGAGCCCTGTAAGATCAAGTCTAACCATTCCCTCAGCACTGCCAAGGCCACCACTAAGCCATGTCCCCAAGTGCCACATCCACACAGTTTTTAAATCCCTCCAGGGATGGGGACTCCACCTCTCCCCTTGGCACCTGTGCCAATACCTGACCACCCTTTCAATGAAGAAATTTTCCCTAATATCCAATCTAAACCTCCCCTAGTACAACTTGAGGCCATTTCCTCCTGTCCTGTTCCCTGGGAGCAGAGCTCCCCTGGCTGCACCCTCCTGTCAGGGAGTTGTGGAGAGTGAGAAGGTCCCCCCTGAACCTTCTTCTTTTCAGGCTGAACCCCCTCAGCTGTCCCTGGTGCTCCAAACCCTTCCCCAGCTCTGTTCCCTTTTCTGGACAAGCTCCAGCTCCTCAACATCCTTATTTCACAAGGGGCCCAAAACTGCCCCTGTGACTGGAGGTGCTGCAGCAGTGCCCAGCACAGGGGACAATCCCTGGTCCCTCTGGCTCATATCAGTGTATTTGTGCCCATGCTTTGGTGAACCCAGGCTGTGCCAGGCTCTGTGCAGTTTGGGATATCAGTGTGAGGAATGCAGAGCCTGATTTTCCCTGCTCTGTGCCAGCAGCAGGTGTGTGTGTGCATTTATCCCCTGCTAAACCGAGGTTGCTCGCTGCACTTTCACTGATGCTAATTCCAATTCTGGGCTTTATCCTCCATCCAGCCCAGGTGGTTTCAGGGCGTCAGCTGCCTCCTGGTGAATCCCTGCCCTGCCTTATCTTGTAGGAACTTGCCCAAACAGCCAGGCTGTGGTGGAAACCTCTTGTGGGAGGTACCTGGGTGCTCCCTGCTGCCGGCACTGGGACAAGATCAAGGACATCTGCTGGTGCTGGTGGCGAGGTGGTGCAGCCTTATTGTGCTCCCAGCTCCCTCTCAGCACTGCTCCTGCATTTTGTCAGGTGTTGGCTCTGAAGTTACATCAAAAAAAAAACCCACCATCTGAAAGTAAAGGCTTTTGTTGAAGCAAAGCTACTCTTTCTGGAATTTAATAAAGAGCTTGTCTGTGTTAACTAACATCAAGCGACTGAGAGCAGACAGAGCCCAACAGATGGTACAAACAGCGGCATGTTTGGAATGGAAAATATTTACCTAGAGGGTATTTGAAGCACTGAGCTTGTGCTCTGCAAATGGCTTAATTGTATCAGTGAAATAAAGTGGAGAGCAAGATTTATTGACAAGTTTTGCTCTGCTCTTGCTGTCAGCACCTTGGAGGGGGTGTCAAGCACTGTTGAGCTTCCCTTGAACAGGTCTCCTTCCTGGGAAGTGTAGTTTTAACACCTGAATGGCTCAGTTGGTGTTTTTGAGTGTCTGCAGCTTTCTCCTGGGGCTGCACAAATCATGCTGTCAGGGCAAGAATTGAAATGAAAAATTCAGAGCTTGAAATGCTGTTGATGATGCTTCCCCCCTCCAGTCTTGGGTTTGGGAGGATTGGTGTAAACAGAGCATGGAAATGGAGATATAAAATGATATTCTTAAAAAAGAATATATATATGTAGGTTAAATTTTACCCTGAATAAGGTGGATGCCACAATATAAGAAGGTTAGAAAGGTATTGGAGAGTGGAAGGGTCTAGAGGGGAAGCCATGAGAGGAGTGACCGAGGTCACCTGGCTTGTTCAGCCTGGAGGGGATGAACTGAGGACAGACTTCATCCTGGCCTGCAGCTTCCTCACAAGGGGGAGTGGAGGGGCAGATGCTGAATTCTTCTTCCTGAGCATCAACAGGACCTGAGGGAATGGCTGGAGCCTGTGTCAGGACAGGCTTAGGTTGGATTTCAAGAAAGGTTCTTCCCCCAGAGGGTGCTGGCACTGCCCAGGCTGCCAGGGAATGGGCACAGGCCTGAGGCTGCCAGAGCTCCAGGAGTGTTTGGAGCACACTCTCAAACACAGAGTGGGATTGTTGGGCTGTCTGTGCAGGGCCAGGAGTTTAACTCAGATCCTTGTGGGTCCAACTTCCAACTGAGGATATTCTCTGACTCTCTTCTGTAACTTTCTGATTTACCACTGGAATCAAAACTCACAGGTCCATTTGGACCTTCAGCTCTTCTGGCTGCTGAGTGCCTCATGCATGACTTTAAACTGTGCAATGTAAAAGTGACCCATGAGAAGATTGTGTGTGATCTTACTGGAAGCTGTGCCTTTTCTTTAGGTAGGTGCCAGGTGAGGTTTATGTGCTATACCTTAATTCTCCTGTGAAAAAAACTGCTTGGGTGCAGTCAGCTCCTTGCTGGTGTTCTCTGCCCTGGGTGTTTTTGGGAATGCTGAGCTCAGTGTGCCTCACCTGCTAAAGTTAGCCAGGTTTTAATGAACTCAAGCAAGTTTGATGGGCTAAAATCCCAGCCAGCTCCAACAGCTCTTTGTGTCACATCACAGCAGCTCTGCTGTCTTTTGTGTCTTGTCTTGGGACATGAAAAAAACCCAAAACTGCTTAAGAAATCCGAAACTAAACCAACCTAAGCTGTAATTCTGCAGTTTTCCCATATGAAGTACCAACACTGATGTTAAATGAACTACCCTGAGGTTTTTCTGGCTGCCCCCCTCCCTAGAGCTTGAGCCCAGCAGTGCTTTAGTCAGGTAATACAAACAAGTCACAGAGAGCTGGTTGCTCTTGCTGTATGAATGTGGAATAGGCATGGAGTGGCTGAACTTCTGGTTTAATTTCATACCTTGCCTGTGGCAGGTCTGGGTTTAATTGCCCAAGTTGCTGGGCATCATCTTTGGAAAAGCTCTGGGGGAGGATGGGCTTGGGAGTGAAGCTGTTTTCAAGAGGATCCTCTTTGCAGCTGGCTGATATGGAGCGTGTTCCAAACTGCGTGCAGAACAGGGAGAACAAAAATAATGTTATCTGTTTGAGGAATTTATTGAATCCAGATACAGCTCTGAGGCTTCTTGCTGTGTTCCTAGTGACTGTTGGATGTGAGTCTGCTTGCCAGCTTGAGAAAATCCCAGGGAAATATCCCAATTAAAGGAGCTGTTGTCTTGGCTAAATCATACGTGGTATCTCTTAAACTGCTTAGTATTTAAAAAAAAGGCACCTTGGTACCTGCATTTTCCCCCCTTTAATGTTAGTTTTTCAAAGAGGCACAAATCCCTGAAGATTATGTGCATTTTGGGACCCAAGCTTTTATAGAAGCCATGCTTCTCATGTGCTGGGGCTAAGCTACGAGTGACTCATTAGCCAGATGGAGCTATAATTTATTTCTATCTTCTCAAGTAAGTTAATCCCCTGGACCTAAACTGAATGAATATCCTGTGAAATGTGGTATCTGCACAGGGTGAAACTTGAGATTTAAATTCAGAAAGGCAGAGGGTGGGTTAGGAAATCCAGGGCAGCATGAACTGGCAGGAGAAGTCAGGTGCAGGCAGTAATAGCACACTGGAGTTCAGAAATAGTTATTTCTCTGTGGCACGGGCTCTGTTTAGGGAACAAAAGTGCAATTCTTTTGTTAAAGGCAGGATGGGAACAGTAACTGGGTCTGTGCACGGCCTGGGACAGATGCAGCTTGTTCCCCTTTTTCAGAATGACTGAAGGGGTGTTGTGAGGTCTGGGATTTACGGGCGAGACGGGAGCACGTCTGCAGGGGGAGCCTGGCACGGGTGCTGGGCTCTGAGAAACGTGAGCGAGAGCAGGCTGAGTATCAAATACAGATGAAAGGTGAGTATTTAACCAAATACCTTGAAATGGAAGTGTAGCTGAAGTTGCTGTGCCTCTGTAGGCAGTAGGGAGGAGGAGTGCAGTGTGATTGCACTGGGAGTGCCTTGCCTGGGATTGTGGGTTTGGGTGGGTGGGGAGCTGGTGCAGCTGCCCTGGAGACTTCAGAGCTGCAAGTGATAAAAGTCCCATTGCAGCACTTCTGGGGGAAAAATGCCTTTTTATTTTTGAGAGTGTCTCCTAACCAGGATGGTAAAACTAAATGGAGCAGTGAAGCTGGTAGGTGAAGGTGTGTCAATGCAGCATTTGCTTTTTTCTGCTTTAATAAAATGAGTTTCTTCATCCTGTTTCTTTCTGCATGGTACAGAATTTTTTCTCCCCTATAGATTGGTTCTCGTTTTTCCAAGATGGCTTCTCAGTATAATACAGAAATACAAATGGAAATGATGAAACTGTTAATAATTGCAGATTGTCAGAGGAAAACTGGAAACTGTGTGTGAGCCAAAACACTGCCAATTTACCCCATGGCAAGGATGCCACTTTATAAAGACATTTTGACAGGGGGTGGTGTGATGGATGTTGTTTTGTCATTCTGCATAGAGCCAGCAGCAGTGGGATCCTCCTGGAGTGAGTTTTAAATACCCTTGCTGGGCTGAGATGAGAAATTAGTGTATGGCCATCAAAGCACAGCTTTTGCTGGCTGTTCCTGTGTGCTTAATCAATTCTAGTTACACCCTGAGACTTTTATTTAGATTTAGGGTTTTTTTTTTAAACTGTGCTTCTGTGTGAAAAACTGGATTTGTGTATGGAATTCAGAGATCAGATCTGATCATAAATTCAGAGGTCTTCTTCTGATCAGTGTTTGGAGTGGAAAGGTCTGTGTATGTCATGTTTGGCTTTGCCCTGATGAGGAGGAGGGGGACAGGAGCAGGAATGGAGCCTGGGGAGTCTCTGGAGCTCATCACTGCATGCTCCAGATCTGGGAGATGATCCCATCCTTGGGGAAGTGCAGGGAGCAGGAATGGAGCTCTGGAGCTCATCACCGCAGTGTCATGCTCCAGATCTGGGAGATGATCCCATTCTTGGGGAAGTGCAGGAAGCAGGAGGGGAGACAGGAGCAGGAATGGAGCTCTGGAGAGGCTCTGGAGCTCATCACCACAGTGTCATGGTCGAGATCTGGGAGATGATCCTGTTTTTGGGGAATTGCAGGGAGCAGGAGGGGGACAGGAGCAGGAATGGAGCTCTGGAGCTCATCCCTGCAGTGTCATGCTCCAGATCTGGGAGATGATCCTGTTTTTGGGGAAGTGCAGGGTGGGGGACAGAGGCTCAGCAGAGCTTGTCCAGCTCTGAGATCAGAGCCCAGCTAGTCCAGCACACATTCCCCACCCAGACTAGCTGTCCTCATTGTGGATTTATGTCTCCTCTGGAAGCAGCTGTAGCTTTTCAGTGTGTCTCTCCTCTGTGGTCTGGGAGCAGCCATCACCTTGTGGAGCATGTCCTGCCTGCATGGCCATGGTGCCCTCCTGACCCTGTTGAAGAGCTTTGAAGCTCTTTAGCAGAGCGTTACCCTGAGCCTGTGCTTTGTCCTGAGCATCTGGTGCCAGAAGCTGGGAGCTGTGTGGGGTGTGCCTGTCCATGCCATGAATTCATGGCTGGCTGTGTGCTGGTGTCATGAGCTGGGCTGTGCTGGGCTCCTTGTGCTTGGCTATTGTAGCTGCTGCAGCAGTGTATTGTAATGATCAACTTAATTACACTTGTGAAAAATCTGCTTAATTACATATTTACTTTGGGGATTAGCTTTTCCCCGTAAGCATTCAATATTGACTTTGGCTGAGACAAATTTTCAAGATCTGCTTCCTTCAAGAGATGACTAATATTAGATCACTTGGTGCAGGGAGCTGGGTTTATCAAGTAGCTGTAATTAATCATTTTGAAAGCTCCAGCTTAGTTTTGAGCATCTGTGCTCTTTTTTTCCCCCAAAAGACAAGCTTTTCTTCCCATCCCTCTCAGCCCTTCCAAAACTTTCTGTGCTGGATGTAATTTTAGACCCTGTAATTTTCAGTGAGCTGTGTACACGCAGAAAATAAATACAAACTGGGAGGAGACTTAATGTTAAGACAACTGATGAATAATTAGTGTATTGAAGTGTTAGTCTTTTATTTGGATAACTTAATAGCCAAATTAGAGTTCCCAAGCCCTGCATTCTGTGCTGCTCAATGCACTGTACAAATATATTATCACAGGAACTCCTCTCTGTCCAGAAATTATTCTATATAACAACTCTCCCCTCTTGAGCCAGAGCCAGACTCCACACCGAGCTCTCTGCAGTGTGGCAGGATGGCACAAGCCAGTTCGTGCTAGCAGCTTCCAAACCAGTCAGGAATTGAGGTAAAACAACTTGAAATGAGTAAATCTCCTGCCCAGAGGCAAGGAGAGCCTGCCCTCTCCCTGCACCACGCAGCTTCTCTGTGGATTTTATTCCCTGTGCCCTGGGTAGACACATCTGTTTTCATTTTTCAAGCAGCAGTGGAAATATTCTGAACAACCTGGGTTAAATCCCTTGCCTTTCATTCCCCAAGAGGATGGCTGTCCCAGGGGACTCTGGAGTTGAAGAGTCATTTTCTCTTGTGTAGAGGAAAATGGAGTTGTGGCATGTGCTTCCCGTGGTGGGTTTCAAACTGAGTTGGTGGATTGGGAATTGCATTTACTTAATTAGTTTGGATTAAGTGTGGATTTTTTTTTTTACAATATTAGGTGGTAGTAGGTTTTTTTTTTGGGGGGGGGTGGTATTTTCCTTCTTGATGCAAGCAGTCTGGAGAAGATTTGGATTCTTCCTGCAAAAATCCAGGTCTGTTTATAGCAGTCGGTTGTGAAATGGGAAAATCTGGCTTGTTTTGACCCCAAAGTTAGGTTTTTTAACCTTGTTCTGTCTTCTTTTTTTTTTTTTTTTTTGACTATGTGGTTCCTGCTTTTTTAGAAAGAAAATAAATGTAATGTTTGGGACAAAAATACTGTTTTCAGCAAATTATCCTGGCATCATCTCTTCTGTATAAGTGCCCTGGAAGTTTTATACCATCACATGTTCAAAATAAGTAACAGATCTTCCTGTTTTCCCATAAATGTATGGAATTTTCATGAGTGTAAAGCTGGGTTTTGGACTTCAAAAAGCAGTTTTGAAAATACCTGATTCTTTATGGCTGACTAAAATTCAGGGCTCTCTCCTATCTTCTCCTCATTCCACTTGTGAAGCTGTCATAAATCTGGGAACAAAAGGAAGGTGAAATTTAACTCCCACTTGCCAGGATAAGAATCTTAATTCATTATATTTGATTTATGAAAGAAAAAAAAAAGAAAAAAAGTGGAGTTCTGCATATACTTACTGCTCTCTATTTCACAGCCTCTGGAAGTGCTGTCTCATGTATTTCTGAAATCAGAAGCTTTAACTTTATGAAAGTCACGTGGGAAGGAAGAGTGAGGAGGATGAAGAAAAGCAAGGGAAGGGAATTATTCCCTCCCCAGATCAGCAGTCTGGCAAACTGCATTTCTTCCTATCCAGGCCAACAACTTTGAAGCAAGTGATAAATGATTCCAAAAGCTGTTCCATGGCTGATGTAGTTTGGTAATTTTATTAAAGCTACTTTGAGGCTGCTCTATAACAAGGAGAAATCTTCTTTTATTATTATAATTGGTGGAGGAATTAACACTGAGGGAAAACCTGTTCAAAACCTAATTTTTCTTTTTTTTTTTTTTTTCCCTTTCTCCTGTAGGTTTTATAAGAAATCATAGCTAAGAAAAAGCACAATGGAGTTTTACGAGTCTACCTACTTCATCATCCTCATCCCTTCTGTGGTTATTACAGTCATCTTCCTCTTCTTCTGGCTTTTCATGAAAGAGACTTTATACGATGAGGTCCTCGCCAAGCAGAAACGGGACCTGAAATTCCCACCCAGCAAGGCCGACAAGAAGAAAACCGAGAAGAAGAAGAACAAGAAGAAAGAGGCTCAGAACGGGAACATCCACGAGTCTGACTCAGAGAGTGCCCCTCGGGACTTTAAGCTGTCTGATGCCCTGAGCACGGATGAGGAGCCTGTCCCTGCTGTCCCCTCGGGTGGCACCGAGGCCCCCGCCGGCCTCAGGGAGAGGAAGAAGAAGGAGAAGAAGCACAAGGCCAACCAGGATGATCACGTAACTAAGGACTCGGAAGGATCCAAGTCTTCAGGCAAGAAAGTAGATCCAGTCCCTGTTACAAAACAGCCCACTCCACCATCTGAACCAACAGCAGCTAAGAAGAAGCCTGGGCAGAAGAAGCAGAAAAATGGAATGGGTATCTGATGTTGCATATGCTTCTTGCACAGAACGCCAAAACCGTGTTCTGCTTTTTGCAAGGCCACAGAGTGTCTCTCACAACTGTTCTGCCTGATCTCTATGGGGCAAAGCTCCCTTCTAACCTGCTCCTTTTTTATGAGCTATTGCTTTTTTCCCCCCTGTTTTTCATCTGGCAGCAGTGCTCTGGTTTTCCTCCTCCCAGCCTTGCTTTCTTCTACTAAAGATGAAGTGAAACAGAGTAGCTCGTTCCTCTGCTTTGCTCTGTGGTTTGGCTGCTTTGCTCTCAATCAAAATTCTGATTACCTGAGAGAAGTCAGGAGATATTTTTGCTGTGTGCATTCTGAGCCAGGCAGTGAAAAAGCAGAGTCCTAAGAGTGGTTGCTCTGATAAGGGAGGGCATCTCAAGAAACCTAATAGCAGTCTGTAAAATAAATCACTCTAAGTGCAGGCTTAATGCACAGAGAGGTGTTTGGTGGCTGATTCATAGATTGGTGGTTGATTCATTGCTGCCCACCTGCTACACCTCTTTAAACTGAATGGAACTGATGCTAAAACTGATCTGGCTGTTGTGACTGAAATATCCAACCTGGAAGAGACCAAAAACTCATCAGAATCACTTCTGACTGTCTTGACCATATCCTCATCAGGATATGTCTCCATGTGGTTGTCTTGACTAGGAATAGAAGTGAAAAAAGAATAAAAATACCCAGTGCTAGAAATAAATGAAACCCAAGATATTTGCAGATCCCCTTGTGAGATGCAGGCACAGCAGGTCTGCACAGGGAGTGAGGAAAAAGAATGACATTGCTGCTTGATGTGGTAGATTTTTTTTCCTGAAAAAAAAAACCCGAAAAAACTGGAGAAGAAAGACCCACCCACTACCAACAGAGAAAGTATCCAGTCTTGTTTGTGGGTGTTCTCTGCAAATCTCTGTGGCACAGTTAAAATGTGGTCTGCAAGCACAGTTCTGAGGGCAGCCACAACGAGCTCTTCTCCTTGATTACAGGAGCTGACACCAGAGCCCTGTGCTGTGTGTGTCAGCTCTGACAAGAATCTTAATATAGCACAGGCTGTCCAAAATGATAAAAAAATTTCTCACTAGAAACTGCTTTTAAAAAGAACAGTTCCCTAATGGGAAACACTTATTTTCTGCTTCTCACAGTCCCAGTAGCTATTGGGGATGTGTGTGTTTAAAGTGCCCAAGTGGGTTCATGGAGGGGAAAAGTACACTTCGAAATAAGAAAATAATATGGGTAATATGTGCTGTCTGCTCTGTCCCAGTGAAATCTGGATTGGAGTTGTTAAACTGTTCCTTGCATTGCTGTGTGTTCTGCTTGCACATGAGATTCCTGTCTTAAAAAAAAAATCACTGGGTGCTGTGGCTCTTGACTCTGCTAAACCTTCCTGTTGCTTTGGGGTCTCACCTGGTCGGGAAATTGTGTGTGTGTGTGTGTGTGTGTGTGTGACTCTGTGTTTGTATGTGTGTGGGGATAAATTTGTGTTCTGATTTAAAAGAAGTGAGTTTGTTTTCCTGGGATTGGAGAATTTGGTTCATACAGATCTGCTGATTGCAAGGTAATGCTGAGAATATACACAAGAGCATATATTGTCTCAATTGTCTGTTGCAGATGATCAAGATAGTAAGACTGATTCTGTTGTATCTCCTGCCAAAAAGCAAGAGCCAGTGCTGCTCCACCAGGAGATAAAGCAAGAAAATGTGTCAGGGAAGAAGAAGGTCTCTGCAAAGAAGCAGAAAGTTGATAATGGTAAGAATCCAGTCTGTGACGTTGCTCAGATAAACCTGACTGTTAAACCTTTTTGCCATCCATGCTTTAGTTCCTCTTCCTTTGGAAAAGGAACTCAGAGAACAGTAACTCTTGATTTGAAAAAGCAGGAATTCCAGGTAGGAAAGATTGCTAAGCTTGAGATCCTGTTAAATGTTATAAACACCTGGTACCACTGAGCATGGGATAATGAATGTTGTGAACCTTTCTGAGCTCTCTTGGATCCAAATATCCACACTTGAATGAGGAGTAATGAACAGACTTGAAGTTGCTCTGAGCAAGGCATGTCTGGAACTGCTGCAGTCATTGCCCCAAACAAGATTGCAGTTTTTTCAGGCAGTTGCTTTGACCACATTCCTCTCTTATTGTCCTTTTGTTGGCTGGCTCTTGCTCCAGCAAAAACTGTTCATCTTTGCTGTCAAGGCCTTCACTGTTGTCACCCCTTGTTCTCTGCCAAGATGCTGCTTCTTGTGTCCTCTTGGCTCACTGTGCCTCTGTGTCTGTGTTTTTCTTTCTTTTTTTTTTTTTTTTTTATGTTTTTTACAATGACTGCTGTTGTGTCTGGCTTTTGGACACAGGGTGACCATGAAGTTCTGTGAGGCCACCTTGTGAGCTTCCCAAGACTCTTCTTTGCTGGGGCAGCTGTGAAGCTGGGAGCTGATGGGCTGCTCCTGGAGCACTGTTGCCCACTGTTCCCTTGATACTTTGGTCAGGTTATCAGGGTGCAGATCTGTTGTGGGCCCTGTTCAGCCCAGGATGGAGTTCCAGGCTCTGTAGGGTTCCTGTATAACTGAAAAACTCCTAAATAATCCTGGGAAAAGCCTACTGATGGGGAACTCAGGACGGGATCACCTTTTATTCTTGTGCTTTTCCTGATGGAAATATGTGCATTGCACTTTTTTAGGGGCCCTAAACTTGTCTGTACAGGGCAGTAAATGTCAGTACCAGCTCAGCAGTAGCAAAGCTGAGCTGTCAGTGCTACAGGGCAATAGCTCAAGCATTATTTGAATGCAAACTGTTTTCTTTTCAAGCCACCTCTCCAAAATCAGAGTAAAAATGAGCTGTGGTGGACACCAGGATTAGCCAAGACACGACTATGGGGATTTCATACTGCAAAATGTCTCATTGATATTAAATAGGTGTTGAAAGGAAGGGAAGTTCATAAGGAGAGGAAGGGAAAATATGAGGAGAGCAGCTGGTGGTTGTTTCTGCTAGAGGAGAGCTCTCCTCTCTTCTGAGCTTGCAGTGTACCTGCAGGTGTTTGCTGGCTGCTTAAGTGGAGAGACACCAGGTGACACAAAAAGGTCCATCTGGCCTATTCTCCTCCTTTTACAGAGCTAGAATTTAGGGGTGTTTCATAACTGCCTCTCTGGCAGCCAGGAGTGCATCCTTGTTCTGCACTGATGCCCAAACCCTGCATCCCACCCAGTTCCTCCTGTCTCTGTGCTGCTGCCTGGCATCTGTTGTCCATCAGCCCTGCACTCTGGGCTGGCTGGGGCAGGAATTTGCCCCTGGCATCCTGCAGGCAGTGTGGAGCAGGAGCTGGGCAAGCAGCAGCTGCAGCTCTGGCTGTGCCTCTTGCCCCAGCTCTGTCACTCCTGCTCTCCCCTCTCCTGCTTTTGTCTCTGCTGAGGAGCTCTTTGGACAGAGGCTGCTCCTCACCACGGTGATCTAGTGGTGTGGGAGTGGAGGGCTGGGGTCAGGCAGAGCCTCTGGGCACCTCTCTGCATGTTAATGATGCCCAAAGCCTGCTCTGACAGATGAGAGATCTTCATTAAGTGCAGCGGAGTCTGCATGCAAAATAAGCTCGAGTGCTGCCCCTGCTGCATGTTCTGCCCGAGTGGCTGAGTTCACAGGTGATGTAATCCATGAAAGTGCTGCCAGTGAAGTACCAGCTTTTAACAGAATAGGGACAAAAGGCTTTATTCATATTTTAGGGATGCTGAATGATTTTCTCCACAGCCACAAGTAAAACCATTGATGCCACGTGCAACTTTCTTACTGAAGTGAAATGAAAGTCAAATGTAAAGGTTCTTCTCTTCTTGTTAAAATGCTAAAAGACAGCTTTGGAAGTAGAAATTTAATTGAAGCTATTAAATTACTATGCATTAGAGACCTTTATTTAATGGACTTAGCTGAAGAGCTTTAATGAGTTAAACTGTGAAGGATGATAGAAATGGAGAGTATAATTAACTATTGAGGTTGGAGATGCTTTACTTCAACTCTTAATATTGTGGCACCTTTTCTAAAAATGTTGGTGTCAATTATTACAAAGCTTTAACGCATCCTGTGGACTTATGATTACAGTTTTGGTGGATGAACCTCTTATTCAAGCAACTACTTATATTCCTTTGATGGATAATTCTGACTCAGGCACTTTGGAAAAGCGTGAGCCGGTTGAAGTTGTAAAACACAATGTGAACGAGGGCATCCAGAAGAGCAGTGGCAAGAAACTGAAGAATGAAACAGATAAAGGTAAGAAACTGATATTTCAGTGTGTTTCTGGCATAGCCTGCTTGCAAACTTCAGCAGGGAAGACGTGTGGGGAGGGGGATTCTCTCTGATGTAACGTGAAGAAGGGATTTGAGGAAAATGCTTTTGCAGGATGCCCTTCTTGTGTGTGCTCATTTCTGCCTTGTCTTTGGCACTGTGGAAAGGGCTCTGTGCCATCTGAATCCTTTCACCTCTGACTGGGCTTTTGTGTCCCCAGTGAGCAAAGGGGTGATCACAGACCACACAGATGCAGCGAGGGAGTTCACAGTGGAGAGTTCAGACGTTGCTCACAGGGATGGACTCCAAACCCAGGGCATTCAGCACAAGCTCTTGGGGTCTGCTGGAGGCTGGAAGGGCACCTGCATGCTCTAGGGCTGTTCATGGAGCTATCTGAGGCTGACCCAGTGCAATACAGAGTGACCTGAAGCAGATTGTCAGTGGAGAGAGTCTGGCACTTTCCAGGGAGACTCAAATTTTCCCTTCAGTGCAGTTGGAATTGCTTGGGACAGGAGAACTTCCTTCATACTCTCCCACAAATGCCTGGAGTGATTAATGAGCATTGTGTTCCACTCTGAAGCTTTAAATAGGCCTCTGACCATCTCAAAGCCTGATGAGTTGAGACCTCAGGTTTGTGAGCAGCCAGAGAGAAGCCAGGCAGCTGAGCAGTGACACCCAGCTCAGGTTTGGACAGGAGGCTGATTCTCCAGTATTGTCTGGTCACTCATTTCACTCTTTGGAGCCTCTCTTTTTAGTCTTGTCTTCTAAAATACCCCCTCCAAAGCTTCCAGGCAGCTCTTTAATTGGATTCCCACATTGCTGAGGCTCCTGTTGTGCTGCTGGCTCAGTGGCTGCACGTTACTGCCCTGCAGCATCAGAGCCCCTCACGTGCTCCTGTCCCTTCTCATTTCCTCGGCACGCTGTGACCTTCTCCATGAACTCCTAATTCTCCTGTGTCAGCTGGGATTTGCCCTCCCAATATAGAAATCTTGCCCTGCTCTAATTGTAAGCTCCTTGGGTGCAAGGGCAAGGTCTCTGTGCCTTCAGGGAGCACAGGGCTGGGGCTGCTCCTGGCCCAGCTGGGATCAGTTCCTGGGCTGTGGTCTCAGCATCTTGGCATGTCCTGGTAGCAGCATCACTGGTGATGTCAGTGCAGCACTGATGTGAGCTGAAGTGAAGACTCAGTTGGGTTTAGGACTAGGACAGAGTGTGCTAGAATCCCTCAGCACTCCCTCCCCATGCTGTGTCATTCAGTGATTTTATGCTTGGTAATTTCTTTCAGGGCATAGAGTCACTGCTGCTTTTTTGTTCTTCATTTATTTCTCAGACAGATCTTTGGGTTTGATGTGTTAACTTGATTTCAGGGGCATGTTTAGCACCTGTGGTGACCAGACCTGTCTCTGTGATATATGGGCCAATTTCTGACCAAGCATCACTTCTACACTTGTGCTTTTTTTAATTCTCCCCATCCCTTCACACACTTTTGGGCATTGGTGAATATTTGACAGGGATATAGGGTGCCTTGGTCTTGGGCTCCCATTCCCTGGAGTCAGAGGGCCACCTAATGACCTCTCTGTGAGCAGCCTGTTTGTGAGCAATGGTTTTTGTTAGAGAAAACAGTTTTGTTTCAGTTGAATTGTCTTTCCTTGTGTGTGTGTGTGTCTCTTTAAACACTTGGTCAGCCATTAAGAGGGATTTTACTGATTTATCTTCCTGCTGCTGAACTCTTCTTGCAGCAGTTCCCTCAATCTAAATTTGGAAGTTAATATTTTTGTCTTCCATATATTGTAATCAATAATGTGCCAGTTTTTTAATTAATTAACTTTTCGTGTGCATATTACTTGTGTAGCCAGGCTGTCCTCCAAATTGAGAGCTCAGTTGAAATTACTGTCTTGATACACTGGAAAGGACTCTTTCACATTTATGCTGTTTTTCTCCTCCAAAATCTGTGTTATGCTTTGTCTTCTTGCTAGCAACACTATAAACGTTACCAACTGTGCAAACAGAGTGCTGGGATTTTCTCTTTTCCCAAAACTATCAGCTGGCAGATTGTTATCAGGTTTAAATTGGAGAGATGTTGTTTTTGCTGAATGTTCGTGACCTCTTGCTTCTTGGCATTTCAGACTGGAATTAAATATAATGCATAATGATACCCCATCACATGCTGTTTCAAGGCAAAATAAATAATTCTGTATGGAGTCCAAAGTAAATAAATCCTCCCTTCTGTGTTGCAGAGAATGCTGAAGTAAAATTCAAGGATTTTGTAACATCCATGAAGAATATGATCTTCTCTGAAGACGAGGCCCGTTGTGTAGTGGAAGTGTTAAAGGAAAAATCTGGTGCAATTCATGATTTCTTGCAAAAGGTGAATGACTGTGGAGTGTGGGGGGAAGGCAAAACTGATTAAACAAACAGAAATTGGAAGGGGTGCTGTCAGATGAGCTCTGTCAGTGTGATCTGCCCAGAGTCTGCCTTTGGGAGACTCTCTCCAGCTGCTCTGGGCTTGCCTGGCATGCAGCACTGAGCTCTCAGATGCCTTTGTGCTGCCATCTGCCATGCCAGGGGTGGCTCTGACCACTTGGGAAGAGCAGGAATGGCCATGGAGAGCAAGGAATCAAGCAGGAATGCTGCTGCTGACACGTGTGTGTTGGCACAGGGAGGGATGGCTGGTGACTTTTGGGAGTGATCTTTCCCAAATGTGTAAATAGGGTAAGCTATGGGAGGAATTCAGAACAAGCTACTGTGGCTGTGCACTTGATCAGCTAATTCTGTGTTTTGCAAGTCTCTACAATGTAGTTTGACTTCTTTGGATATTTTTCATAGGATTGTGGGCAGTTCAGGTTTGGAAGGGACCTCAAGGGGTTTGGAGTGGTCCAGCCTCCAGCAGGACCAGCTCTGAGGTCAGCCCATGCTGCTCAGGGCTTTATCCAGGCTGGGTATCTTGAAGCCTTCAGGAAATGGCTGTAAAACCCCTCTGGGCAACCTGTGCCAGTGCTTGGCAGTTCTTTTTAATTCTTGTAGTCAAGACAGAAGAGAATGGTGTCCATCAGTACCTTATCGGTACAGAATCTCACAATCCTTGGGGTGGAAGGGAGCTCTGGAGGCCATCCAGTCCAACTCCTGGCCAAGGCAGGGTCACCTGGAGCAGGTGACACAGGAATGTGTCCATGTGGATTTGGAATGTCTCCAGAGAGTGAAACTCCACCCTTCTCTGGGCAGCTTTGCCATCCTCTGGGGAAAGCAGCTCTTTTTCACATTGAGGTGCACCTCGTGTTTTAGTTTGTGGCCATTGCTCCTGGTCCTGTTGCTGGCACACACCTACTCCTCCCTGCCATGACTCACTGTGGGTGTCACTTTGTGCTTGTCACATCCTGTGTGTCACACTTGAGCTTTTGCAATCCTGTGTTCCTCTGCAGACCCGGTACCAGAAATGCAGAACTGGCTCCGTGTCAGTCCAATTAATGCAATATATCAAAATAACAGCACAGTTTGGGCTGGGAGGGGCTTCAGGAGGCTCTGCAGTCCAGCTGCCTGCTCAGAACAGCTCCAACACTGAATTCTGAGCAATTTGCTCATTGATTTGTCCAGTTGCATCTTGAAAACCTCCAAAGACAAAACCCAGTAGTGCTGCCCTTGGAATGGTGTTGCCTGTTTGAGCAGCCACCCTGCTTGCTCTGGTTTTTTCTTGTTTTAAAGGAAGGTTTGGTGTTAAAGCTGAACCTTTAGGATGAAAACTGGGTTTGTAGACAACAAAAAAAAAAGTGGGTTTCTGTAGGTGGAAGTGTGAATTGTGTTCTCTCTGTAGCTCATGCAAGTCCCTGACAGTGTGTTTGTACTGCAGGCATGCACATGACCACTAAAGGAGAATTTCCAGACAAATTCAGGGTCCATTTATGGGGCTGACACTTCTTTCCTTCTTCAGTTATCAGACTTCAGTGAGTGAAGTCCAAGTAGTCCAAGCTCCTCCTCAAAGCAGCACCAGCTCTGAGGTCAGCACAGGCTGCTCAGGGCTTTATCCAGTCTGGGCTTGAAACCTGCAAGGGCTGAGACTGCACAACCATCACACTTCCCTGAGTCAAATCTGAGCACAAACACATAGAATGTGCGCTCTTTATTACATTTATTTCATTTGTAGGACCAGTATGCAAGTATCATGGGGATTGTTCCTCTGGGTCTATTCCCTGGAGCATCTCTGAAACTTTTTGTGTCAGTGTGCCAGCAGAAATGTAACTACATCAGCTGGGGGCTCTCCTGGGAAGTGGAAGGAGACACCAGATCAGTGTTTCTTTTTCCCTTTGTGGTGAGACATTTCAAGCAATTACATTTGTTGGATTGTGCCTGCCCTGAGTGTGGGCTGGACCAGCTGATCTTGGAAGTCCTTCCAACCACAGTTATTGACTGATTCAGCATCTCTGCATCTTTTCCCATTATTTCTCTTAATGGCTGTTCTTTGTTTTCCCCGCTGCAGCTCTCTTCCAATGGGAAGCACCTTAAGAGCCCATTTACCCTCTTAATTGCTTTCCATGCTTTCAAAATGCATTTCTTTGCCTGGTGAATCCATTAGTGGCAGAATTGGGTACTGGTGGTGCCACGTGCATCGTGCAGATGGAAAATTTGGGAGCAGGAGGGAATGTTTCCTCCTCTCAGGTTTGCTCTGCTGCCTTTTAGTGTGCTGTGCCACTACTTGTGGTTATTTTTATGTCATCCTGCTGCAGGCCAGCAAGGCTGAGACAGCTGCAGCTCTGCACCAGCTCCAGGACAAGGAGAAGATGCTCACAGCAATGAAGGAGGAGGCAGCCGTGGCAAAGGAGCAGTGCAAGCAGCTCTCCCAGGTAAATACTGAGGTGTTCATGGGTGTAGAGAGGGGCAGGGGTTTGGAGGACTAACAGCCAGCAAATGCTGGTTCACTGAGCTAAGCCAAAAGACAGAATATTTATTTTTGCTGAAAAAGCTTATCAAGACACTACATTTGATTTTACAATGTGTTTATGCAGTTACTTTCCAGTAGTTTTTCCAGAGAATTCAATTTACTGAAACTTGTAAGCTGAGCCTGTTTTTCTTTTCAAATGATTACTTTAAAAGCACTTCCTTCACCATTATGAGACTTTCTGTGGAAGCAAATATAAAATGTCTTTCCTGCATCAGTTTTAATTTGGTCCATAGTGTAGCATTCACATGCCTGTGTGTTTCTAGGCACAACAGTCATTGGTTTTCTTCAAGAAGGAAGATACAGAAAGTGCAGAATGCCTGCTTAGCCCCTGGAGGTGCAGCTCTGATTGCTTTGGACTTAGAGGGATGCTGATGCATCACTGTCAAAACTGCTTTATGAAAATTTACTCTTTTATTAATGTTTCATAGGAAAACAGTTACAGTAGACCAAATAATGAGGCAGATATGAGAATTTTGGAGTCTTGGGAGAAAGATTTATGTGTTTTGGCTGGTCTGGAAGCACATGAGCATTGGACTCAGGAAGGCCAGGTTGTGGGACATAATTTGGGGACAGAAAGCTGGATGGCCAAAGGTGGGAGAAGAGTGGCCAGAGGATGCAGGAGTTGGGAGATGAGAGGGGAAGAAGGGAGTGGGTGTTGTGTGAGCTCCTGGCAGGGCACAGCTGTTTACAAGTGGGATCAAGAGGTTTGGGATCAGGAAGTTTAGGATAGTCAATGTGTAATTACAGAGGGAAGGGGCTTGTGATGTGTTTGGAGGGAAAAAAGAAACTGGCTGAGGACTGCAGAATAAAATTGGAGAGAGGGATCTGCTGCTGAAGGAGCAGAGGGAATGGATGAAGGAATCTGAGTGTAGGAAATGCAGATGTGGTTGGGGGAAAAACATCTGCAAAGTGGTGCTTGTGAAGGAGAGGCAGGAGCTGTAGAGAGGTGGGAGTCATTGGGAGGGTTTTCCCATCTGAATTGGGGAAGGGAAAAGCTGGGGGAAAATGGATAAAAGCAAAGTTGCTGCAATGCTGAAATATCAGGACAAACAAGGGATAAAGCTCACCCTGACTGATAAAAGCTCTTATCTCCCAGTTAATGTGTTTCTCTGAAAGCACTGTCAAAAGCTAAAGGTTCTTTAAGGTGCAGAGTGATTCCTGCAGGGATCTTGATAAAGATAATACCTGGAGAGGATAATTGAGAGCAAGAGCTGAGTGCCTCAAGACTCAGAGGTATTTGGGAAAACACAAACTAGAGAAAAGTTAATCTTCCCAGGATCTCTGGTTCTGCCCTGGCAGGGTAGCTGGATTATTGAGAGCTACAAGTGAATGGTGGGATTGGTGCAGGAAGAGAGGAAGCTGCAGTGTGTCCTGGTGCCCTTCTTCTAATTGCATCTTAGTTTAAAACAAAACATGGAGAAAGATTTGTTTCAAGCTGTCTGTATTGTGTTTGCAGAAGTGGCTTAAAACTTGGAGTTTGATCTACAAGACAGAATAGCTTTTATTTAAACTAAAAGGTGAAAAAGACTATAATTACTCCAAAGAGATGGAGAGTATTCAGGCTAATAATTTAGAGCATTTAAATTGTGTCAGGTCTCCCTGGCAGTGTTAGGAGTTGTGTGGCTAAAAACACCTGAAGCTTGGGTGATACAAATTCCTATTTGTGTGATGGCAGCTGCTGAAAGCTGCACTTAATGGTTTTGCTTACTACAGCAAGTGCATTTATATTGCAGAGGAGCAGCTCTGTGGATTTCTCAGGTGTCTGGGTTGAATTACTGGCTAATAAAAGATTAAAAAGCAATGTGTATTTTCATCTGAAGGCTGTAATGTGGCATCATGCTGGTGGGATTCAGGGCTTCTCTGGCCTTTGTAGTGCACTAATAGCCCATCTCCTGTGGCAAAGCTGTTGGCTTTGCAACCTGCTGCAAAGCAATTATTTTGCTCTAAAGTGCTCTATTTTGCCATGGTGCTTTATCTGTGTTCTTCATTTTGCTAAACTTGGGAAGAAAGTCTAAGATTTGTCCTCTGTGATATCTGTGGTTTTAGTTGTTAGGACTCTGATTTGACCAGACTTGATAGAAATAGGACTCCCATCTCTTGTGAGACAGCACAAGATCAGTGTTTAAATTGGCAAATGTTTTAATAAACGTGAGATTTATGATGATACAGGATCAATGTCAGGTTTTGGAAGTTTGGTCTGATTCTGTAAATTTGCTGAATGAAGATTTGATGCTGACTTAGGAAGGTTGTGAGTTCAATCCTCACACCATTAAATGTTGGGTTTTGAATTCTTTTTTCTCTTGTTAAGGTTGGGATTCAAGGTACTCCAGATGATAGTTTGTGTTCAGACTTAGCTGTTTATTATTTCTTATTTATGTTACAGTTTCATAGGTCGTGAGTTCTGCAGTTCTTCCCTGACTAGGTATAAAATGGTTAACAATCTTTTGCTGTAAGGTTTTTTAGGGCTAAACTATCTAATTAAGAAATGACACCTAAATTATTTTCACTTTTAATGCAATAACTAATCACTTCAAGTCTGCAATGCAGACTTTTCTGTCCAATTACAAAATACCACCCAAAGCCATGGAGAAGGGAGGAAGAGGTGAAGAAGGGGAGGAAGAAGGAGGTGAAGAAGGGGAGGAAGAAGGAGGTGAAGAAGGGGAGGAAGAAGGAGGTGAAGAAGGGGAGGAAGAAGGAGGTGAAGAAGGGGAGGAAGAAGGAGGTGAAGAAGGGGAGGAAGAAGGAGGTGAAGAAGGGGGAGGAAGAAGGAGGTGAAGAAGGGGAGGAAGAAGGTAAGGAAGAAGGTAAGGAAGAAGGTAAGGAAGAAGAAGGAGGTGAAGAAGGGGAGGAAGAAGGGAAGGAAGAAGGGAAGGAAGAAGAAGGAGGTGAAGAAGGGAAGGAAGAAGGAGGTGAAGAAGGGAGGAAGAAGAAGAAGGTAAAGAAGAAGGAAGAAGAGGAAGGTAAAGAAGAAGGATCAGCTTCTGCCTTAAAACTTCTATCTTGCTCTATATATATTACTATATTTTAAAAACTCTAAACTCAGAGTTTTCCACCCTGTGGTATTACACATTTCTAATCTAACTCCACACCCATAATCCCAGTGTTATCAATCAGTTTTGGAAGCCTCTTCCACAGCCTCAGGTCAAATTTTGAAGTGCTCTCCTGGGAGTCAGAGTCTGTCAGCACTGCGAGTCTAAAATTCTCAGCACCCAGAACTCCAACAACTTCAGTTTGATGTACACTTTTATTGTATTTTTAGTTATCTTGAAAGACTCTTAGCCTTAAGAAAGCAGCAGTGGGTGACTTGTTGTTGGGGTCTCTAGCTGGTCAGAGTGACCCTGAGAAAAGTTCAAAAGTCTCTTTTCCCAGCCCAGTGCTTGAAGAAGGAGTCAGAGCTCTTCAGTTCTCGGTCTCAAGGGTGTTTATTGTGTCTTATCTATTAAATTCTTTCTCCTGTTGTGCTGAGGTCCACTCAGCAAGACAGCCCAAGGCACTCTGCCTGCCCCAGGGTGGTGTTATGCCTTTATACTAAAAACTACATATACAGTGTTCACAATTACTTCCCAATACCTATCACCTATGTCAGACAGTGAGCTTCTACTCTAAACCAATCCAAAAGTGCCAACATCACAGCAGAAGATGGAGGCCAAGAAGAAGAAGGAGAAAGGTTGGACATGCCCAGATCCCTCCATCTTGCCCCCCTGAATCCCCATTCTAAAAACCCCAAAATCTCCTTTTTCACCTTGTGATAAATTCACTATCATTTTACTTAAACTGTCGTGGCTTGCAGATCTTCATCTAAGGTTGGTAACTTGCTCCAGGGGTGATAATCAAAACCCCAGGGGCATCTTGGGCTCTGTGCCAGGGTCTCTGAGCCCCCTGGCAGGGCTCTTGGCTGCTCAGGACAGCCAGAGGGGTGTCCTGAGTCCTGACAACTTGTTTCCCTTTTGGTGTCCCTTCCCACCCCAGGAGCTGGTGGCAGAGAAGGAGAGGAACGGTTTGCTCACGGCCAAGATGCGCGAGCGCATCAACGCGCTGGAGAAGGAGCACGGCACCTTCCAGAGCAAGATCCACGTCAGCTACCAGGAGTCTCAGCAGATGAAGATGAAGGTAAATGCTTTGCCAAAACTCCTGGAGTTGGTGCTCGTGCATAACTGCTGAGGAATCACTGCAAAAGTTTGTGGTGGATTCCTGGTTTAAAGGAAAGGGGGTTCTCACTGATGGTTTGTGAGGTGTGTAAAGCCCAGTGCTGGCCAGGCAGCTGCTCCCTGATCTAGTGACTTTTCCTTCCTGGTGTTCTGCTGAAATGTAATTCAATTAAAGTGTAAAGTCTAATTGAAATACTTAGCTTAAGGGAGCCACTAATGCTGATGATCATTTACCAGCAGATAAATGTCTCTAAGATTATAGTACAGAGTGACAACATGGCATAATACACATGAAATATCAGTGCCTGGGGGAGTGCTTTGCTGCAAATATTTGCAGAGCAGCCACTTGTATTTTTTAAGATCCTTGTTACTTTCTATTGTAGTTGCTTTATAATGGAGTGACCTTAGAAGGGTTTGTTTCATCAGATTTAAAAGTTTAACTTAGATTTTTCTAAGGAAAATGGCCCATCTTAGGCTTAGATTTCATTCTAGTCATTTGTCCTGTATGAATGCCACAGCATTAAGCCCAACATGTGAACTTCCCAACTTCAAAATTGTATCTTCTGTCTTGGCCCTTTGGAGAGCAGCATCTCTGCAGTTTTGGAGCAGAAGAAACTTTATTGGAACCTGTGTAGGTAACTGCACAAGGAGAGGGTCTTGCTGCTGGCTGGGGAAGGGGGAAGGAGACCTGGGCACATCTGGGAGATGTCAGCAAATGCTGCTGTCCCAGGCTGAGCTGGAGAAAGGAAATACAAAAGATCCAGTGCTCTGGTCCTGCTCCCTCTGCTGATGTGCTGCAGCATGGCAGAGGAGCTGAAAATGGTCACAGCTTCCAGCTGGGTGGGGTTTGTGCCCCTGCTTCTCTTGGGATCTCCTTGGCATTAAAAAACAAAACAGGCAAGGAAAAGAACCCCCCAATAAATGTCCAAGGCTCAGCTTGTTATGTTTGTTGGGGCAGAACTGGAGGTGGCTGCCCTACAAGGGACTGCTCCCTGCTGCTGGGTTGTTACACAAACATTTACTTGGATTTTCTGGTGTGAGAAAGGTTCACTGATGAATCATCCACTTGATGAAACTGGGTCCTGGAATGGTGTCAGCCATATCTGCAGACTGGCACTGATAAAGGAACAGTGTTGTGTGTGCTCAAGGATTTTCAGAGCAGACTTTTGGGCTCCAAGACCAGCTCTGCTGTGTCTGCATATGCAGAGTCCATTTTTTTTCCTCTTTAAATCCTGTCTTTTGACACTGTTCACACCATCCTGAACCTAGGTTCTCAGGGCTTCTTTCTGCCTCAGCTTTGGAACCTTGCTAAAAATCAGAATATTAGATGAGGACTAGCCTTTTGCAGTTTGCATGCTGTAATGTGTGTATTGTTAGCTTCTTTTTACTTTTCCTGGTTTTTTGAAAGGAACAGCAAAGGAGGATTGTCTAATGATAATTCACAGCATGTTTATTTTATTTCCCTCTGGAAAAGTGATATATTAGTATCCAGTTATTGATAAATATCTCAGGTTATGTAGCTGAGCAATTGGTATTCTGAGTAACACTTATGCAGCCTTTTAAACAATAAAAAAGGTTGCCTTGATAAATAGGTTGATGCACTGATATAAAAGGAAACCTGTGCTTTGGTATGAGCACAAGGGTCTCAGTAGCACAGTTTAATTTAACTGGTGTTGTGAGGAAGGAATAAAGCTCCCCCTCTCCCAAAAAACCCACTTAGTTTTATTCACTGAAATTATTGTGATATCTTACCTACTTGTACAAGCTGGTTTCTTTTGTTTTTATTGCTCCTTAGTTTAATCTTTTCCAGAATTGATCTTTCTTTCCCCATCAGTTCCAGCAGCTCCGTGAGCAGATGGAGGCAGAGATAAGCCACCTGAAGCAGGAAAATGGTATCCTGAGAGATGCTGTCAGCACTTCCACCAATCAAATGGAGAGCAAGTATGTTGGCAGCTCTTTGGAGCTCTGTGTGGTTCTGAGCCTCCCCTGAAGAGTTGTTCTGGCTTCTGCTTCTTTTGTTTCCAAGTCCTTGCCTGTCTCTGAATTATTGGTTAAGCTGGAAACACAAATATTTGGGGCTGGGCAGGTAACTGGGGGTTTTTGCATTGAGCCAGGGCTTTCAGAACAAATATTTGCATTTTTTTCAACTTGAAGCCTGAGCTTTTAGGCTGTGCTGCTGAGGCTTTAAGAGAAAGAAGTGCAGCAGTGCTCAGGCACCTCTGGTGTTTTTGACAGGGTGTTTATCCTTCCCCTGGGGCTTTAGGAGAGGTGCTGCTTGTGGCCTCTTGGGAGAACAGCAGCTCTAAACTTACATATCAATACCCTGCAGTTACTGATGCTGCTGGGGTGGCACCTGGATTTATTTGCTGGTGTTGCAAATGTTTGGAGAAACAGAAATTGTCTTTTGGGAGTTATGACTTGGGCTGCCCCTGAGCTGGCAGGGAGGATTTTGTGCAGGTAAAAGCTGAGCACCCTGGTTAAGGTGTGTAGAAGACAAAACTGACCCAATATCCTCTCTCAGCTATTTATTACTGAATGTCAAATGCTCAGAGAAGGGTGTGGAACTCTCATTTTAGGTGTCCTGTTCATTTAAATGAAGCATCATTGTCTTTCAGACAGTTATCCTGAAAATGCTTTAATTCAAGCAAACTTGAGATAAAAATGAAATGCTTTTTACTTGCTTAGGCACAAAGGGGAGCCTCTTAAAATTCTTCCCTTGGGCTGAACAAATGCATCTTCTCTCCCAGCTGAGAAAGTGCATCAGATACCTCCATAAGTTAATAGTCAGGTCAAGGCCAGGAGGCAACAAATATTCTGAAGAAAAGTGTGCAGTTAGTCCAGGAGGAACAGTCCTCTGCAAGCAAGGATCAATAATCCTTTATGGGAAAAGAATGTGAATTTCAATGTGAGACCTTTCCTTATGCTGAGCCTCTTTAGTTGACATCAGCCTGCCCAAATCTTGCCAGTCAGCTTGCAGACCTCTTCCAGGAGCTGCTGCTTGTGGCTCCTTGCTGACCTTTAATTCCTGACCCTGCCTTGTGGCTGCTGACTGGTGCTGCTCACCTGGACTGATGGTTCTGCTGCCATGGCCAGGAGTACCTGACCCTCATCCCTTTCCTAGCATAAAACAATTTCAGAGGGGGAAAACACCCCAAACCCACCCTTTGGTTGCAAAAGCATGACTTGCTGTTGACATTTGAGTGGCAAACCCCTGTGGCAATGTTTGTTTGTTTGTTTGTTTGTTTGTTTGCAGGCAGTCAGCAGAGCTGAACAAGCTACGCCAGGACTACGCCAGGCTGATGAATGAGCTGGGGGAGAAGAGCAGCAAACTGCAGCAGGAGGAGCTCCAGAAGAAGAATGCAGAGCAGGCAGTGGCTCAGCTCAAGGTGCCTGGGGTTTGCTCTGCCTGTCAGGCTGTGCTCAGGGTTTTATCTGAGCTGGGATGGGAATTGCTTGAGCTGCTTGTTTCAGATGGGCTCAGCCAGCCTAGGGCTTTGTTTAATGGTTTTATTCAGTGCACTGGGTTTTGAGTGATTACAGATCTCCCTGTGAAGTGAAACTTACCTTCCAGGTAAATATCTTTTCAACATCACCAGTTAAGCTTTTTATTTTGCTTTTTGTGAGAGTACAATTCCAACAGGAATTGGTACTTCAGAGCCATTCATCCAGATGGCACTGTCCTTGTGTGCTTTTTATTTGAAGCTACATGCTTTTGCTTAAATGTACTTTAAAATAAATATACTTCTAAAAGAGTTAAATTAACTTAACTCCTTATTTTTAAATATAAATTAATAAAATAAATACATTTTAAAAATAAATATACTTTTTAAAGAGTTAAAATGTAAGTGGACAGGCTTCTAGATAAATCTCTTTCTGTTTCTTTGGAAGAAAAAGTCTTTTGCCTTTTTTTTTTTTTTTGGAGGAGAAAGTGATTTCAGGTGAGAATGTCTATCCAGAGCTCATGATTTCTTTAATATTTGCAATTAAATCTTACATACCAGAAGTTCTCCCTGCCTTTTGCCCTGGCAGGTGGAGAATTGGTATCTAGAGTTGAGATGTTTTAATTACTGAATGCAGATTTATGTGATGCTTGGCTGGTCTGGCTTCTGGTGTTAATTCTGAACTATCAGGGCAAAGATGCCACATTTTCATATTACAGAAACCATTCTGTTAAGAGCCTATAATGAAATCCTGTTCACAATTTGCCTTTCAAATTAATAGGCTGAACTAGTCTAGGAGGAGGATTACAGAGCACTCTGTCTCTCTGATGTGCCCTAATGGAAACAAGAAACAATTTCACTTCATTGCCATATGTTTTGGGACTAGCACTGAGGAGATGCACTCTGAATGCTTCAAAAAGAAATTAAAGGTAAAGAAATTAATTAAATTCTTCTCATCAACTCTTTATTCAATGTGAAGGTCCAGCAGCAGGAAGCAGAGAGGAGATGGGAAGAAATCCAGGCTTATCTCAGGAAAAGAACAGCAGAACATGAAGCAGCACAACAAGGCAAGTATCACAAAATTCCCAAATAATGCTTACTGCAGTGAACTGGCTGTTGCCATTTGTAAAAAAAGGGCATTATTGAGTAAATCTCTTAAATAAAGCTCAGGTGAAGTCAGCCCTGCTTCAGCAGCCCTGGGGAAGGTGGTTTGGGATCCCAGATAGTCTGAATGCTGATGGGGGAGCTCATCCTTGCAGTGAGGTTCCTAATCAGCCTCCCCCTTTACAGTGAAAATTATTTCCCCCAAAGTTAAATATTGACTTCTGAATTAAAATCCTGACATTTCTGCTACAGATGTGCAGAATAAGCTTGTGGCCAAAGACAATGAAATCCAGAGCTTGCACAGTAAACTTACTGATACAATGGTGTCAAAACAGCAGCTGGAGCAGAGGATGCTGCAGTTATTGGAGGCTGAGCAAAAGAGAGCTACTGAGGAGGACTCCATGCAAATGCAGGTGCAGGTAGTATTCCTCAAGTGTTTTAAGGGTTTGGGGTTTTCCCTTTCACTCTGTGTCTGTGGAAACACAGACATATCCCTGAAATGCTGCTTTAGTGAAGCTTCCCCACTGAAGAAAGGATGAAAAAACTCTGTTTATGGAGTGAGACCTTGTGTGTGGTGATTTGAGGAGGCATGGGGCCACCTCACACCTTGAGGAGCACTTGGGGCAAGTCAGGAAAAGGTGCTGACCCCATTTCCCAAGCTGTGAAATGATCCATGGTATGGGGCAGCAAACCTTTAATTTTTTTGTCATCTCCCTCCTCCTCCTGGCATCAGGTGTGAGAGGCAGCATGGACATAACCTTTGAGGGCTTCAGGGAAACCAGATGGGTTATGGTGGAGCAAGGAGTGTTTTTCCTTGATACAGAACAGGTTCTGGTGCTTCCACTCCAGCTGGTTGGTTGTAGTGGGGAGAAAAAAAAACCCAGCATCTTTTGGAAAGTGTCTGCCATGTAAATGCTGAACTGTTCTTACTAACATAATCATGGCTAAAAGCTAATCCTAGCAAAAGTGGAGTAGCTGCAGATCTCAGCCTGCTTTTCTTTCTGTGCTCTCTTACAAGGAGCTGATAGAGCAGAATGATGCTTTGAATGCTCAGCTTCAGAAGTTTCATTCACAAATGGCAGCCCAGGTACAGCATGTTCTCAGACTTCCTTTTGTAGTCATGACTTGTGAACTTTCATTAAAAGTAAGACTTTTTGTAGCTGGGTATGAGATGGAATGCTGAAAGCGGAGACTTGTGAGCATCCTCTTTTCTAATGATCTTTAAACTGTTTTAAAACTTTAAGCTTCTTTTTTTTTTGGAGGGGGAGGGGGATAAATCCACTTATTTCCTCCCATAATGGCTTTCATTTATAACTAAAGGGTGTAGTACCTTTTTCAGTGGTTTTTGTCCTGTGGCTTTGCATGTCTACAATTCTGACTTGTGGTTCTTTTGGTCTTTCTGCAGTCCTCCTGTGCATCACCTGATTGTGCTTTTTCCCTTCTGGTAGCTCCTGTATCAAGCTCTTTGTTCATTTTAGTGCTGATTTCTGTGCAGAAGCAAAAAAGAAAAAAAAATCAAACCAAAACCCCACCAAACCTGCACAATACCTTTTTCAGTGATTTTAATATTTTAAATTTAGATTTCACTAGTTTCTTACAGACATGATTTCTGTTGTAAACACTGTGTAAAGCCTCAGGATCACTGGAGTTGCCTCCACATAGAAGAAGGTCACAGAAATCAGCTCAGAAAGGCTTTGGGGGGCACAAGTGGAGACTGTTCCTATGCAGTTAGATGCTGCCTTCTTTTAATCATGGATGTGCTTGATGGAATTTGATTAAATTCAACACAGGCTGAAAGTCTGGCTTTGCTTGAAGTGCTTTAACCCACTGGGTGGGGAGAGCAGTGAGGGAAGAGCCACTCTAGATTTCCAGCATCTTCATGGCCTGCTCCTCTCATCCCTTTAAGGGCTTTGGAAATAAATTTCTAGGAGGGAAATTGGACTTTTTTGGCTGTGAGTTACACAGGGAGGATGCTGGAGGTGTGTGCTTTCCCCAGGTAGCCTCAACTGGCCATGAAAATTCAGGGATGTTTCTCCACCATGCACAGTGGGGGTGAAAATAACACTTGGGAGAAGGGAGTTGGGGCTGCATCCTGCTCTGGATATCAGGGGTGATGAAACTCCTTCAGTTGTTAAGAGGGACTGGAATTGTGAGCATGGAAATCCTACCACAGTCTGCAGAGGTCCCTTCAGATCCAGTCTGGTGGGTCTCTCTTGCCCTGTTGGGTGTGACAGCCTAGGGACAGGCTTTTTCCAGAGGGGAAATTGCCACTTGCTGGATGTGAGCTGTTGTTTCTGTTCACAGCACAACTCCTGATGTACTGGGCAGGATTGCCATTTTTTCCCCCCCTCCATTTTTTCCCCCCCTCCATTTTTTACCCCCTCCATTTTTTACCCCCTCCATTTTTTACCCCCTCCATTTTTTCCCCCCCTCCATTTTTTCCCCCCCTCCATTTTTTCCCCCCCTCCATTTTTTCCCCCCCTCCATTTTTTCCCCCCCTCCATTTTTTCCCCCCCTCCATTTTTTCCCCCCCTCCATTTTTCCCCCCCCTCCATTTTTTCCCCCCCCTCCATTTTTTCCCCCCCTCCATTTTTTCCCCCCCTCCATTTTTTCCCCCCCTCCATTTTTTCCCCCTCCATTTTTCCCCCTTTCCTTTTTCCCTTCCCCCCCCTTTTTCCCCTTTTTTTCCTTCTTTTCCTTCTTTTTTTCCCTTTTTTTTTTAATTTTTCTTTTTTTTTTTTTAATTTGAGTATTTTGTCAGCAGAACATCCCATAAAGCACTCATTTCCTGGGAGGGAAGTACTGGTGAGCCTGTGGCTTGTTTGAATCTAGTGAAGGACAAATACTGGGGGTCTTTTTTCCCTTCATGTTGCACCAGGCCAGAGAGGGGAAGAGCCATTGCTATGTGCTGCTGTTCCTTCAATGTTCCTTAGCCAGGAAATATTTGGAAGCATCCTGTGCCAGTTTAAAATAACCAGACAAATGCTATTCCTGGCTCAGTGTAGATGGGGATTCTTTGACTTGCTTTACTTCCAGTTATTTGTTTTGTTTTGTTGTTTTTTTTTCCCTCCTGCAGACCTCAGCTTCAGTCCTGGCAGAAGAACTTCACAAAGTGTGAGCATCCATTTCCTTTGGGATTTTGGGATTTGGGATTTGCCACCTTCCCTCTACTCACGTGCAGAGCGTAGGGGGGGCACTGCTGAAGGAAATGTCGCTGTCTGTGCTTTTAACTCCTCATGAAACCACCTTGGGAGCTGGGAAACAGCTTCCTACAGATTTCCCTTCCCTGTCTGGCTTCAGGTTTGGAGTTTTGCTGTAGCTGTGAGCTCCAGAGAAAGCAGCATCTCCTGTGTTGTTGATCCCTGCCTGTGTGCAGGGTCAGTGCAGCGTGCAGGAATGTGCGTGACCGTGAGAATTGTTGGTATTTGGGCTGTGGGGCTGTGCCAGGAGGCTTCTCCCTCTGGGAGATGGGCTGCTGGTTGTGTTTCAGAGCTAGGCAATGTCTCATAAATTTTTTGGCAAGCAGACAGCATTTAAAATGGAAAAGCTTTTGGACCCAAAGTGTGCAGTCAGCAGGATTTGGAGCAGGAGCTGGACTGAAGGGCCAGGGTGTATTTTGGGTTTAGCCTGATGCTTCCTGCACCACTTCCATCCACATCTTCTGTGCTGATCTGTCACTGTTTCCCCCTTGTGCAGGATTGCAGAGAAGGACAAACAGATCAAGCAGATGGAGGACTCATTAGGCAATGAACGTGCCAACTTAACCAGCAAGGAGGAAGAGCTCAAGGTACAATAAAAGCTGTGCCAATGCCAGCTGATCTGGCTGCATGTACAAAATGCAGCCCCCAAGGCTGCTGTCCTTGGGTCTAGAAACAGCCTTTCAGCTACAGGTCTGCTCTGCTAGGCAAGGCCAGTGCTAGATGCTGGAAAAGCTGTTGATAAGGAAATTTGTGGATTTTCCTTCAAAAAATCCCCTGAAGCTTCACCCTGGAGAGTGGAAGACACTCTGTGTATTTGAACTGCAAATACATTTCTTTTTTTCCTTCCTTCAGGTCTTACAAAATATGAACCTCTCCCTGAAATCAGAAGTGCAGAAGTTACAGGCTCTGACAAATGAACAGGTGAAACAGTTGTTTTTGCTTTTCCTCCCTTCCAGTACCTGTTCTGTCATAAATGCAAATGCAGATCTGTTGGCTTTAAGCAAGCTCTGCTTAAGCACCTTAATGGTGTGGGGCTTCCGGATTGGGCTCAGATCTGATTCCCTGCAGTTCTTAGAGCTGCTGGGAGCCCTAATTCTTCCCCCTCCTTCACCAGCAGAGTCTTGTACTTGGATATCCAAGTTACTGAAGCATTTTGCTTGGTTGGTTTAGATTTTCAGGCATGTAGAGTGCAGGACACTTCACAGAAGTGAGCACAGCTGCCTGTGAATATGCAAGCCTGGAATTTGCATACAAGATTCATAAACATCCCCCCAAAAAACCCCCAAAGCCCACAGCTCCCCCTGCCTCACCACAGAGATGTTTTTAGAGCCAAACAAAATGCTGTCCCTGTGTTGCTGCTGTGTGGCCTGTTCATTCCAGAAGTGGAAATGAAGTGTTTAATTAGAGATAATCCCAGTTGTCAAATGAATCTCTTGGAGATGGTTTTCCCTTTGTATCATTGCATGCTTGTAGATTGGTGTTGCAAAAGTGCATGAAGACAAGCTTACCCCTTTCACTCTTGATTTCAGTCATGTGCTGGGAGGCCAAATGACTTGTTCTAGCTTTTTAATATTGTGGAATGAAAGGTTGATTGAATCATGTGATGTATCCTAAGTCTGTGTTAATCCTCTTTATAATCTAGGCTGCTGCTGCACATGAGCTGGAAAGGATGCAGAAAAGGTAAATAGCTCTGGGATTTGATAAACAATGTTTATCAGTCTTTTATGTTCTTTTTAGTAATGCTTTTTGTAAGACTTGGATGGGGAAATGTGTTTAACTGTTCTGCTGTTTCTCAGCATTCACATAAAAGATGACAAAATAAGAACTCTTGAAGATCAGCTTCGAGAAGAACTGGCTCAGATTTCAAACACAAAAGAGGAATTCAAGGTAAGATACAGAACAGGTGGTTTTGTGCTGGTTTTTAGTAAGTTTGTCAGTCTCCAGAGGTTGTGGAGCAACTGCAGAACAGTGAAACTGACCTTTGGGTGCTTAGGTAAATGACACTGTTGTGTTTGTAAGGCAGGAGCAATGTGGGATATCACAGCAGAGTGAGAGGTGGCACAACACAAGTTAAATGCAATGTCTGAGTTGTGGAGAGAGAGGGCTTTTAATTCTGCAAGAGGAGGTTGGACAGTAAAAACTGTTGTGATTTCCCTGCATTCCACCTGCAAATGTGCCTTTCAAGGCCTTGGTGCTTTTGTTTGGAGCTTTTGCTGCTTGGATGATCATGCCAAGCCTCTGTTTTCTGTCAGGCAGATGTGAAAATGCTTATTTTAACTCTGCCTCTTCCCACATTTTCTCATAAGGCTGCAGCTCAACTGCTGAAGCTTTTGTTCTGACATCTGGGGTCTGCAGAGCAAAGCTGCTGCTTGGTTCTGGGTGGTGTGTGCAGAGAGCAGCTTAATTCCTCCTTGCCCTCTGCCACCTTGGCCTTTTTCTTGTGAACCTGGGCTGTTAGAAACAGAGAGAGAGGTGCTGACTCCATGCCTTGAACTCCTTTAAAGCCTGTGGTGGGTGCTGCTGCTCCTCTGATGTTTCTGGTGTGAGGTCAGTCCCTCTGAAGTTGCCACTGTCACCTTGGTGAGTTTGCTAGTGAGGAACAGAGTGAGTGGGCAGTGGCAGAGGCAGGATGCTTTTGTAGGAGAAGCCTCTGGAGTCTCCTGGGGTTCTTTGAAGCAGGCAGTAAACTTGATTCTTGTATTTAAGTGCCACTTTCAAAGAGGTTTTGATGAGAATCCCTTGCAAGGGCTCTGTAGTTTCTCTAAGCTGTCAGAGGAAAAGAGGGAAGAAGTTTGTTCGGTTAATAAAATAGGAAACAAAGTAAAATTTCAGTTGATTTTTGGAATAAAGCTGTTGGAATAAAGCTTGTGTGCTGGGTCACAGGTGCATAACCAGTGTGGGAAGAGGTGGCAGGCTGGGGGAAGTGGGCAAGTCTCAGGTTAGTGCCACTCTCAGGGCTTTGTGTGGTGGAACATTAGAAATGGTAGGTGAGGTGAAAATGAATGTGAGAAGAAATAGGAGCATCCTTTTAGTGTGATGGTTTCTGTAGTAACTGTTCCCAGGAAAAAGGCCTTAGAGGTGTTGTGAATGGTTATGTGCTGTAATCAGCTCAGTGCTAAAGTAATGGCAAAAATCACCTGCAGGCAGTTCCAGCAGTTCTTGGGAGGTGAATAGAGAGCTGAATGCAGATCATCAGCATTGTGATGGTGCAGAAATCCACAGTGTGCTCCCAGCATGAAGATTATGGGCACTGCTGCTCTCTCCTTCCTCCTCTCTTTGATCCCAAACAGAAACTAGACCAGTGCTGTTCTAAATGCTTCCACCTAATGAAAATGCTGCTTTTTTCCCAGGCACATGAAAGAGGGAAAAGCCAGGTTCAAACCAGAGCAATGCATTTAATCCTCACTGTTGTTGTCCTTTCCTGCTTGTGTTTTCCCTGTGAGATTTTGGGGTTTTTGCAGAGCACATGTCCTGCTTTTCACTTTTGTGAAGCGCCAAGCAAGTCTTCAAAAAGAAAAAAAGCAGTAATAGAGGAAGATTTTAAAACACTGTCTGTTAAGGGCTGCTGTGACCATTGTATGGAGCAGGAATGCAGGAGGAGAGGCAAAGTCTGTTTGTCCTTCCCATCCACCTCTTCCCAGGTGTGGGAGCTGTGCAAACCTCTCTGTGCTGGACTGCCAAGTCCTTGCTGTGCACTGAGGCAGCTGAAGGGAACTCAAAAAAAAAAAAAAAGGGATCTGGGATGATCTGCTTCACCAGATGAGGGTTTTGTAAGAGGCAGCTATTAAATCTTGACACAATGCTGGTGCTGCTTTTGGAGAAAAATGGGTTCTTTTCTGAGCTTCTCACATTTGGTACTGTCTGATTCTCTGCCAGGGAATAAAGATGGTAACAGCTGAATTTCTCATGGGACATAAGGACAATACTTTTGTCCTTAATACAGAAAAGCAAGACAGAGAAGGAAAGGACTCTTTGTAGTCTTGAAGCTTCCAAAGAACTCTCTGTAATGACTTCTGTGCTATTTAATTGCCTTTTTGCCATTATGGAAAGGCTGTATTTAGGCTCTGCAGTTCTGAACTGATAAAATGCCTCAATTTTCTTCCAGGTTCTGAAGGATCAAAACACAGCTCTGCAAGCTGAAGTTCAGAAGCTGCAGACTCTCCTGTCTGAGCAGGTACAGCCAGTGTTTGCTGAGCTTTTATCAAATATCTTCTGTGCTTTTAATTTCTTCAGTGTTTTTTCTTAACCTGGCTGTAGGCTGAGCTGGTTGATGTCAAAACCTGATGCTTGTTTAGGTATTTTCTCTTCTGTGGAGGGTCAAGTAAGGCAGTTGTGGTTGTCTTGTAGACCTAGTCAGAAGTGTCCAAACAAAATCTGTATTTTTTTTCCCTCCTGAAGACTCATACAGCTTAACACAAGCAAGAACTTATTTCTGTAACCACTCTGACCCTTGGAAGTAGAAAACTCTTTACATTGTGATGTCTTTTGCCTCCTGTTCTGTGTTTTTGCCCATGGCTCACCTGCTGCAGCCAGACTGGTGCTCACAGGATGCTGCAGGTTCAAAGCTGTTGTGTTGTTCAGCTCCATCTCCTTTGGGATGTTCTCTGGGAGAGCCCCTATGAGCATCCCTGACTTTGCACCATTGTGGAATGAGAGAAATTCCTGAAACACTGGAATAAGATTGGCAGGACAGGAAACTTCTCCTGTACTCCTGCTAGTCAGGAGCTCCCTTTTGGAGCTGCTCCCTTTTCTCTGGTGGACAACCAGGCCTGTAGCCCCTGCTCCTTTGGCTGATCTGTGTCCTGCCTGAAGGACTGGAGGTGATTTTGCTTGGAAGTTGCTTTATGTTTCCCACCTGGTCTCTCCCAGTGTGGTGGAGCTGAGGAATCATAAATGTTCTGCTGAGAGAGCCTCAGGTGGAGCTTGTGGTTCTGATAAATGCTCAAAAGGGCAGATTTTCAGGTACTGAGCTGGCTGCAAGTCCAGCAGTGTAAAGCCATTAAGGCATTTGGGCTGGATCTGTCCCTCCTCTGAAAGATTGAGGTTTTTTTCCCAGCATCACTATTAGACACATATACCATGAGGATTTTCTCTCCCTACTTTGTTTTCCTTTCTGGATTAGTGTTGTAAACAAGCTTCTGGTAAAGTTGGTGCTTTCCAATTATTTGTTTTTTAAATCCCAAACCTTTATTGATCCAATTAATGATGGCCCCATTTTTTTTTTTCTTAATAGACAAACAAAGACTTGATAGAGCAGATGGAAAAAAGGTAAGAAACTTTGTTTTGAATCAGAAGCTAAAATAAAGGTTTTGGTGGCAGTAAGCTTACTGTTGATAGCTAACTGCCTTCAAAGTTAAATTCTCTTTTTTCCTAATTTTCACTCTTGCTTTTTCAGCATGAGAGAGAGGGATGATAAAATCAAGACAGTTGAAGAGCTGCTTGAGGCAGGACTCATCCAGGTGGCTACTAAAGAGGAGGAGCTAAAGGTAAAATCCCTCTTACTATCTTTTGATGGGGAAATAGAGATTAAGTGCTCTTATGCAAGGTGAATGTTGGAGTGCTCATAGTTGAGTGGGAATTCCTTCTGAACAGGAAAAGCACCTTGTGAAGATGAGGTTGAAACCTTTTCTATAAGACAGACTAAGCATGAGCATCAGTGGACTAGAATAAATAAATAAGTATAAGTAAATAAAGCTTCTCTCTGCTTAGTCTAGGGCAGATTTTGCTAAAAAGCCCTTTGGAATAATGGGAATATATTTCTAGAGCTGTACATTTGGTTTAATCCCCAACAAACCTCCCTTTAGGAAAGGGTGTTTTCTATAAACTTGGTATTATAAAACTCCAGGTTTTTTTGTCTTAGTTGATAATCTGAAAGGTAATGTGGATTATGAACTAGTGACATTTCTGGAATGGTGATAAAGTTATTTCCTTCCTGTTTATTTATAAAGAAGGCAGTGCTGAGAAGCCTGGAGAGGCAGTACAGAAATCCATTTTGAGCTGGCTCCTGTGGGAGGCTGTGTCCACCTGGGCACAGCCAAGACAATGTTTTTCCCTTTCTTAAGGTGCCTGAATTCCAGGGGCACCAATTGCTGCCATCGCTGTGCTGGGGAGGGGTTGTAAACCCTGAGGTTACTGAGCAGCCAAAGCTGTGAGCACCCCATAGACTCCTTTAGGCTGAAAAACCCTCTGAGATCAAGTCCAACCATCCCCAGCACTGCCAAACCACATCCCCAAGTGCCACACCCACATGGCTTTTAAATCCCTCCAGGGATGGTGGTATTTTGCAAGTGATTTGTTTGAAATAATATTTTACAATTTTTTAATAATGCTGACAGTGATGTTCAGATTATGTGATTTTTATACTTGTAGTGCTGTTCTGTACAAAGGCATCTTTGAATTCTTACATATTTTGGATGTTATTTATTGACTCTAGAGTAGGATCTAGACTGTTAAAGCCTATGGTGTTATATAATTTTTATTTGTATTCCCAGAGTGGTGAGAAGCCTGTCTGTGGGAGAATCCCAGTATTATGTAAATACAAATGAATAAATGGGCTGTACAAAAGATGGGCTGTAACATGATTTGTTGCATTTGTTTTTCTGACCTCTCTGCTCAGTTACAGCACTCCCACCTTGCCCTAATTTCCTATAAATTAGTGTCCACTCCAAGTTATCCATGGTGAATAATTAGTCTGTTGAATACTTTGGCTCCAACACCTGCAGAGGGGGGTCTCTTCCAGACTTTCAAAGTCTTTCACTTATTCTAAAAGAAATTACTTTTTTGTCAAGCTTAACACTTTTTTCCCCCACAAATGAGGCTTTCATTATCTCTGTGTCTGCTTTCAAAGGCCCTGAGAACGGAGAATTCATCTCTGAGAAAAGAACTTCAAAGCCTGCAAATTCAGCAATCAGAGCAGGTAGTACTTTTCATCTAAAACTTTTATTACACCTAAACTAAATCTGAAAGAATCTTGCTGTGGTTGCAGAAGTCAAGGGAAGAAGGTGGAGTTGCCTTTGAAGCCTGTTGGCAAAGCATCCTGTTTTCTTTCAGCCTTGGTCTGGGAGCTGATGCTTCTGTCAAATGTTTGCTTTGCAGAAGTGTCAGAAGCAGGGCAGATGTTCAGGATCCAGGCAGTGCTGCCTGAGGGTGAGGGCTTGGAACACAAACCCTGTGAGGAACCCCTGAGGGAGCTGGGGGTGCTCAGCCTGGAGAAAAGGAGACTCAGGGCTGCCCCCATCACTCTCTGCAGCTCCTGAAAGGTGCCTGTGCTCAGCTGGGGCTGGGCTCTTTCTCCAGCAGCACTGACACAACCAGAGCACACAGCCTCGAGCTGTGCCAAGGGAAATACAGGTTGGATAGCAGGGAAAGTGTTTTCCAGCAAGGGTGAGAAAGTTCTGGAATGGCTGCCCAGGGAGGTGGTGGAGTCCCCATGCCTGGGTGTGTTTAACAAAGCCTGGATGTGGCACTGGGTGCCAGGGTTGAGTTGAGCTGTTGGGGCTGGGTTGGACTGGATGATCTTGAAGGTCTCTCCCAACCCAGTGATTCTGTGAGTTTGCCATGCTCTGAAATGGCCATGGATCTCCTTTTGCAGAAGTCTGGAGCAGCAGGCATGGCTGGCAGGCAGCTTGTACTGCCTCAGATTCATGATGAATGTTGGAGCTTCCCAGTGTCAATCCACACTCTGCAGGTGTCACTTGTCCCCCTTCCCCTCGTGTCTGCTCAGTGACACTGTCACACTGTTGTCACTTTTGATGTGCTGGTCAGGAAGTGCCTTTCCCTGACATCCAGCTCTGCTTGGACACCTCAGGAGGGCAATTAGCTCCTAGAAAATCATGTCTGGAAGTGGGGAGGCACAGGGACCCTGTAGAGATGTGCAGCAGTGTCAGCATTAAAGGGCAGCTGATGAAATGATGGTCCTGAACTTCACCCTCTCCTGTGTGGGTGTGGGTTTGCTTTTGTTTTCCTGGAACTTGCAGCAAGTTTAGTATTATTGCTTGGCCAGGAGCTGTAGACTAATTTTCTCAGGGGCAGCCAAATAAATAAAATATTAGGCTGCTACATAGTTCATCCAGCTCTCTATCCTCACCCTTCAACATTCACAGATTGTTTTGCTTTGTTGTGTTTTTCCTAAGATGAAGCTCTGTTTTTCACAGGTTTCCTTCCAATCACTGGTGGAGGAACTGCAGAAAGTGTAAGTTACTGCACAGATTGAATTTCTGATTAATTCTGCATCTTTATTCCATGACTACAAGTGTATTGCTTCCTTGAAATCATTGGCTTTTGGCTGGGTGAAGTGTGTGTGTGGCAGGAAGCATTTCCATTTTGGAAACATGTCACACCAGATCAATACCTGCTGAAAATCCAGTTGCTGCTCTGCTAAGCACTTAATTTCATAAACCTGGCTTTGACTAGGTGAGGAATTGCTCTGATTTATCAGATAATCATTTTTGTTCAGTAGGCACTTGAAAAGGAGTGGGATTGTCCCCTGTGTGTTTTAAGTTGATAAATACTTTGCTGGAATGTCCAGTGAAGGCTGATTTTAAGTGTGTGTCATTCCAGGCACTCTTGATATCTTAATTTGCATTTTTTGATTGTAGTGGTATTGATTTAGCATGTGAACTGCTGGTCATATAAAGCCAGCTGGTTCTGCACTAGTCCCAGTCTTATTCTCCCTATTTGTTCCTCTTGCCTGGTCCCACTCTAGATCCCTGAGGCTGGTGATGGGATGTGATGTGATAGCAGGAGCAATTTTTTTTTATTTGCTTGAGTAGCACATTTTTTTTCAGCCAGCTTTTATTTCTCTGCTCTTTTTAAGGATCCACGAGAAGGATGGAAAAATAAAATCAGTGGAAGAACTCCTACAAGCTGAAATCCTAAAAGTAGCAAGCAAGGAGAAGACTGTTCAGGTATCTGTGTGCAATCCCTGCAATTCCTTTGTGTGTTGGTGCCACAACCACATTTGTCTGTTACTGCATGGCATTCTACAGTGATCAATCTGTAGCATCCATTTTTGTGGTGTTTTTGTGTTTCCATTGTCCAACCCTGTCTTGTTTTGTCATTGAAAAGGCTTTGACACAGGAAATAGAGGCTCTGAAAGAAGAAGTAGGAAATTCCCAGCTTGAGATGGAAAAACAGGTAAAATACTTTAGTGGCAGCAGTGTGAACCAGCCTTGCCTTGGATGTGCTGCTCACTGTTTCTGTTCTAGTGTGTTCTGTTTCACTGGTGAATGTCCTTGGGTAAGGAACTTCCTCATGCTGGAGCTACACTGTTCTTGGATATAAAGCCATAAAAATGTAGGATAATTAATGATATCCTTCAGAAACCACATACCTCAGGAAACCTGAACTTTTTCGGCTGTTAGTATGAAATTTGGCAAGAATTGCTATAGCTTAATGCATTGCAACATCAGCTCTGCCTGGGCACACTGTCCCTGTAGTAAACATGAAACCCTGGGGCATCCTTGGGGCTGACAACTTGGAAATCTCAAGTGCTGAAATTACTGCTCCTGTTCTGGCCTTTCTGTGTTGCTGGAGCAATACTGCAGGCCCAGGTAAACCCAAGACTGTTTATTTTTTTTTCCCAGTGCCCAAAAAGAGTTCAATCTTGGCACAGTCACTTTTACTTTAGCTGTCAGGAATGCAGGGATGGAGGAGAATGGGCTTTTTTGGCATGATTGCTGTCTGGCATCCAAAGCAAGGGAAGCCCACGTTTCCTCAGGGAGCCCATTCTGCAGGCAGCTCAGTCCATTGTGCTGTCAGGAAATGTGCTTGTTTGTGTGGGTTGTGATTTTGGTCTGCCCTCTTTTCAGTCCCTTTAGCTGCATTCCAACATGTCACCCCCTGCTCAGTGTTAGAGTTTTGTCCTTTTTAGGCAAAGCTTCACAGAATGTGTTTCCGCCTTGGGCTTTTCCTCCAAAGCAAATTTCCAGGAACTCAGGGAGTTGTTTGTGTCTATTTCCTTCCCTGGACCTGTCAGAGCCCAGAAAAAAAATGTGGTTTAGATTTGCTGTTTCTGGAATGCTCTGTGAGGGATGCTTGCTCCAAAGGTGATGTATCTGTGCACCTTTTGGTCTCCTGCAAGCAGAAGGGAGATTTTTGGGAATGTCTGAAACTCCTGCTGTGTTGTGGTAGAGGATTGACAGATAACCACTGTCAGGCTTTCACACAGCATTCAAAAGTAACATTCCCACTAAATCTTACATCTCCAGTCCACATTCAGCCTTAGAATGGGAATTTAAGGGAGTGCTGACTTTTCAGATAGCACCCAAAAAGCATTTCCTTATGCAGAGCTCTCAGTGGCCAGGGATGGTCTCTGTGGTTGGAGCTGCAGTTGACAGTGGGGTGGTGGTCACAGTCACTCTCTGCTTCTTCCTCTGTGTCTCCTGTGGGCCTGCTTGTTGTTCCCATTTGCACTGTTTCCTTGGCTGCTCTGGAAGTCACATTTTAGATGTGGGGAATGTAAATAGTTGGAGACACTCGGTGCCTTGTAATTAAAAAAGTGCATTTATGCTTACTGCAATAAATGGTGCCTCTTTTGAAAAGGTCTGATAGTTTTTCCCTGTGTTTCTTCATAGAGCAATTTTTAGCATTTGTGTGCCTTTTCCATGTGCATTGAACTGAAGTGCTGATTATTTTCTTTAGGTGACAATAACATCACAAGTCAAAGAACTTCAGACTCTGTAAGTGCAGTTGTTAATTCTGGTCTGCCCTGTGCACCCCTTACTGACCCCTTAAATCCAAGTCAGGATGGAGGGATGTAGGCAAGGCATGGTGGAAAACCTGCTTTGGTAACACCTGAGCTGTAGGGGTGGGGAAATGATCATTCAGTCCCTTGTATCCCCAGCTGGGGAGGGGCAGGGAAGTGTTTTTGGATGAGGAGAACACACATTTGTGAAACCCCTGCAATGTGTCAGCTCAGAGTTTGCTTTCACCTAATGAGCAGTGCCAGTGATCAAGGGCATCTCCTGCTCAGCCAGGCTGAAGTGGAAGTGCTCACACATTGGTTTTTAGTAGGTGAACTGTGCTTGTGCCTTTGATCACAGATCTGCTTTTGTTAGGTGCTGTAAATCACAGAATGTTTTATTTCCAGATGGATGAAAGAGCAAAGGGTTTATGCTGTGTTTGTCTGTGTTCAATGGCACAGGTTGAAGGGGAAGGAAAAGCAGGTGAAAACCATGGAGGCCTTATTGGAAGAGAAGGAGAAAGAGATTGTTAAGAAAGGAGAATGTCTGCAGGTAAGCTGCTTTAATATTCTGAAAGGAAATAAGTTCTGTTGCAGCTTGTCTGGCTGGGAAGAATAAAGCCACACTTTTAACTTTGCTTTTTATCTATCCAAAGGGTCAGAAGGATACAATTGCACAATTAACCAGTAAAGTTCAGGAGCTGGAACAACAGAACCTGCAACAACTCCAACAGGTACAGCCTGCAGAGTGGATGTGGTTTGGGAGTGCTGCTTGCTTGAACAGGAAGCTGTTTTTTCTCTTCTTCCTCACACAGAGGATTTGCATTGGCTTCAGCTTAGAGATGTTTTAAATCCAACTTGACTAAGCTGTTTATAATGCAGAGAGCCCACTAGTTCAGCTGTGTTCATCCAAAACAGGTTTTACATGGCTAGCAGGTTCTGGGAGGTTTTAACTGGGATGATACTGTGCATAAAGAGGAGCTTTGGTGGTCTGAAAGCCTTGGAGCTCACAGACAGTCCCAGCTGTGTCCCAGCCACCTCCTTGCCAGGCTGAAGCAGCATCTCTGCAGGGCTCTGGTCATGCAGGAGCTTTGGCTGCAACTGAATGTAGCAGCATCTCTTGAAGTGGTCAGGCTATGCTGTGACTCCTTCCTGCCTTTCCCTGGGGCTGGAATATTTTGGCTTTTGATCTGCACTGGACTTGAGAGCAGACAACTGGACAGCCTCGAAGCCAGGTGTTACTTAATGGAAGAATTTTTCCAGTAAGGTGGTATTCTGGCTCAGTTTGGATTTTTGCTGATGGTAAAAGGAGGAGACTGAGTTGGACTTTTATTTTGGGTGGATGTCTAGACACAAGCATTTATCCCAGGGGGAAGATGGAATGGAGAGCAGTTGGCTGGTGTGAAGTTTGGGATGCTTGGTGTAAGCTCTGTTTCTGAAATCCATTATGTGATTAGATATTCTTGGAGCAATGCCTGATGCAAAATTCCTGGTATTTCTTTGGCAAGTGTCTTGCAAGCTGTGTGTTGCCCCTTCTCATGCTGTTGATTTGAAAACTGTGTCATCAAAATGAGACTGGGAATTACTTTTTCAGGTCCCTGCTGCATCCCAAGTCCAGGACGTGGAGAACCTGTGAGTATGCAGAGTAGCACTCCCTCAAGTGCCTGCTGGGAATATACATTGAGTTTATCTTCAGCTGGAATGTTTGAATTGCTGTCAGGAATTTCATGGCCTTTGCTAAAATAAGCTGTTAGTGCTGGTGGCTGCTGCCATGGCTGCTGTCCCTGCCCTGAGCTGTGCTGCTCTCACACTGGGAATGTGCACCCAGGGCTCTATCAACCAGTGGAATTGCTGCTGCTCCTCATGTCTGGTGCTAATTCCTCCTGCTGTTCAGCATGTTGGAGGTTGTAGTGCCTGTGGCTCAGTCGGTGACAGAAGTGAACAGATCCGGTTTGTGCCATTTTCAGGCTGAGATGCAGTAGCCAATTCAAAGCTCCTGTTTTATGGAGAAATGCTGCCAGGCTTTCCTCTGCTTTGTCTGGCTGCTGCAAGTCAGAGGAAGGTTGTATGAGACTGTGCCACAAAGGGCTCTGTCTGCAAAGCAGCTCCTGGGCTGTGCTGCTCTGTGCTGTGTGGTACCTGAGGCAGCCTCAACACACACAAAATGTATTTATCTCCTGCTGCACAAACTGCCCCAGTTTGAGTGGCTGTTCCTTTTTAACATAAATTCTTTAGCATTTTTTTCCCTACTTTAACCCTTTCTCCTTACTTTCTAAACCATCTCTGCAGGTTGAAAGGGGAAGAAGAACAAATGAAGAAGTTGAAAGCTATGGTGGAAGAAAAAGAGAGAGAAATTGCAAACCAAGTAAAACAGTTACAGGTAAAGTTTTGATAGAAGCACCTTATCCTGAGGAGTGTGTACCTATATGTATACAGAGTATATATATGTGAGTGTATATCTCTCTCTATATATTGTATATCTCTGTTGATACATGAGTATGTATTGCCTTTTTTCTTTCAACAGGATGTGCAAAAAGAAAACGAATCTTTCAAAGCTCAAATACAGGAATTAAAGCAGGAGAACTGCAAACAGGTACAGCTTCCAATTGCAGTGTTACTGAGAGAAGTCAAAAATGAGTGGTGGTAGCTTGCATGGAAAACCAGGAGTTGTACTGCCCATGGAAATCCAGGGGCACCTTTGGGGTTGGGTTGTACTGAGCCAGCATTTTTGGCTGTTGCATATCTGTTCCTGCTTCCTTTTATCATATGGATTTGCAGCCTTGTGCTCCTCCTTATGCCTGCTGTGTTCCTGGCCAGAGGAGGCTGCACAGGATTCCCTCAAGGGCCCAGAGTGCAGCTCTGTGGTGTTGCAGGAGTGCCTGGTGAACAAGGCACATCCTGGTTTCTGCTGCTCTGCTCTGCTCCTAACACATCTCTGATCTCTTTGTAGGCATCTCTGGCTGTCCAAAGCGAGGAGCTTCTACAAGTGTGAGTACTGCCAGGTTGTTGAATGCATTAGAGAATTGATTCAGTTCAGTTAATTGCTCAGGAAATTTAGAAATGAATGCCAAATGTACAGTACCAGACGATGTGAAGTGGCCAGTAAAAAGGAAATAAATTAAATTACTGTCTCATAGAAGTTGAGCATGGGAGATTCTGCTCACACTGCTTATCCTCAGGTGTAATCTCCTGCAGACAGACAATGCTGGCAATGTGTTGTGCCCACCGTAGAAGCAAGCCTTGATTGATGTTATTTTGAATGCATGCCAGCTCAGCTTATGGCTGAAGAGTTAAATGTTGGTGTTTCAAGCAAACATGACAGGCTTTTTTCTGGAACTTCAGCCTAGCAGAGGGTTGTTCCTATTACAAAATCATCTGGAAATCTCTTCCAGGGAAAACCTCAGGGGTTAAAAGTGTGTTATAATGTGGGGCTGAAGCACATTAAATAACTATGTGGTAGCTAATGCTGTATTGTGCTAAGCAAATTGCCACTGTCATGCATTTTTAGCTGGCTGAATTATTTGTCTTTCAAGGTAAATGACTTACAAATTGTGGATTAGGTGCTTGAAAGGGAACACTCTCATTCAGCAGGCAGTGCCTGTTCTGTGGTGTTGTACTGGCGTGGGCTGGCTGACTCTACCCTCAGCTAATGTGTTGCCTTTCCATGGCCCTGCTAAATGTGTGCAGATGCCTCTTGTAGGCAAACAACAGCTTTACAATGGGTTTGCTCAGGCTGAGTGCTTCAGGGAGCAGTGGGAAGCAGGCGGTGCTGCCAAGTCAGTGAAAACAGCTTTTCAGAGAGAGCTGAAAAGAGAAGGGAAGGCAAGTTAGTGTGTGGGAAAGGGTGTCAGTGCTTCACTGGGAATTTCTTCAATGTCTCCTGACTTGTTTGTGGTTCCCTTTGTTAATTCAGGGTTGCAGGCAAAGAGAAGGAAATTGCCAATCTCCAGAGCGAGCTCGCCTCTCAGAGAAATGCTTTTGAGCAGCAGAGGAAAAAGAACAACGTAAGGAAATTCTTCCCCCACCACTCCAGAAAAAAATCCCAAAACAACCAAACCTGTGTTCCCAGCACTTCTTGAGGCCTGGGACATTTTTCATAGAGTGTTTCTGACAGCTGTATTGTGTCCCTGGGTACTCCTTTCCTCTTGGGAGTGACTCAGCACACCTGACTTCACTGCTCAGAATTGTGTCAGCTCCTGGACAATTTGTTGATTGGATGAGAGGAAGGAGATTTGCTAGGGGACACATCCCACAGCAAGTTCTTGGATTTGGATTCCAACCTGGTTAACCCTGTTCAGAAACATGCCCTTTGCCAAGGGCAGGGAGGGTGGGAGGAGGAAAGGGGCTGTGCTCCGACAGAGTTCTGGTCCTTGTGTTGGGACATGGGGCAGGAATTACCTTCAGGGTGCTCAGATCTGGCTCTTCCCATTCCTGACAGTGGTTAATCCTGATCTTCTAAAGGAAATGAAGGACTGAGCCTTCCTGCACAGCAGCTGCTGAGGGTGCAGTCTGGGTTCTTTGTAGATGGAATTAAAGATTGTATCTTCCATCACAGAGCTGTGGAGTTACTTCCTTGTAATGCATTACCTGTGCAGGGCAGGGGAGTGTTATCTTTTAAGTTATATGGAAGAAAGTTAAAACACAGGGTGTTTATCTCACCTGTCTCTCCTTGATACCCTGTAAAATCCAATGAATAGCAGGCAATAAGCTTTATTTCTTAATAGTCAGACAGTCAAAGGAAAATGCTCAAAGAAAATACTGAGAACTTTTGAGCAAGAAGTGCTGTTTAAGAGCTGAAATAAAGTGGAGAGATAGAGGCTGAGTAGTCTCAGAAGACAGATGATGAGCTGGAAAGGTAGAACAGAAGGTTTGTTTCCTGCAGATTCACAAGGTCTGAATATCCTTTATGCTGCAGGCAAAGTCTGGCTGCTGCTAAAGGCAGACCAGGCCTGAAAGTCCCAGCTTTTTCTCAGTTTTATCCAATGTTGTGTTTATATCCTGTGAACAGCCTATTGGATTGTGGGCCAATAGGAGTGGTAAAGTAAAATTAGTGTAGGTGCTTGCTAGGCTTTTGATGAATTTAAAATGCAACCTTTCCAAAATAACCCTTTGCTAAAGGAGATTTGCTCTGAGGGTTGGAAAAAGTTAAATCTAAATCCCAAGCACTGTAATCTCCTTGCTGCAAGGCCCCACCATCCTTCAGAAGAGCTGTGGAGCTGCTCTTAGAAGAACTCTCAGGCTCTCACTGATTGTGTTGACATCTTGTGGAGTACACGTTTGATGACCTCGCCAAGAAAGACACAGGAGGGTGGCACCGTGGCCTTCCCACGTGCATCTGGGATGTGCTCACCTCTTCTGAAACCCCAGAGCCTCCCAGGAGGGCTGCTGAGCACCAAACCAGTTCTCTGTGGGTGCAGTGGAGAGAGCTGCAAACCCTGAGCTGTGCGTTGCCAAAAGCAGCGCCGGCGTTTGGGCTGAGGTGTGGTTGCAGGATCAGGGGTGTAGATGTGCACACCTCCGTGTCTCCTGGGTCCATGCTGGGTTCTGCACTGCAACATGCCTAACACTCTGTTGTGTAATCTGTGGTTTGGTGTCTGTGTTCCTCACTACTTTTGAAAACTTCCCTCTTTCTTCTTACAAGTGCAGTCAAAGTGTGGGGTTGCTGTAGTGATAACCCTCTGCAGTAACATTTGCATCAGTTTTGGACATGGGGCAGGTTGGGCAGAAATTGGCATTTTTTCCCCCCCCACTTTTCATTCAGACTCTTTGAACATCACACTTGTTTTTGCTAGTGTATGTCATACTCCCCAGCAAAATCACCTTGCAGTAACCAGCATTTAAATGCAAATGGTGGAATGTAATGGGAAATATTTCTCTGAAGTAAAAGCACAAACAGTTTGAATATTGGCTGAACTGAAATCATTCTTTCTAAAAATGATTAGGACCTTCGGGAGAAAAACTGGGAAGCAATGGAAGCATTGGCATCAACTGAAAAATTGCTGCAGGAGAAAGTGAACAAGACTGCCAAGGTTGTAATGTTGACTGCTAGAAATGATGCATTAAGCTAGAAGCAGATCTGCAGCTGGTTCTTTAAGTGAAATGGAGACATTTAACTTTTACTGCAGTTTAAGTATAACCTCTTCTGAGTGATCATTCATATACTTTCACCTCTGCTTCTTCCTGTTGTCTTTAGGTTGTTTGTTTTTTTTTTAATGGTTAGTTTGTGGGCATGCTGACTTTTGATTTCTGTTTGCATAATTGTTAGAGCTGTTGTGAATTGGTTTTGATTTGTGGGGAGCTCCCATGAAAAGCTGTGCTGGTGAGCAACCTGCTTTCTTCTACTGGGCTTTGGCTGTGCTTGAACAAATCTGTTGGACCTGGGAAGAACCAGGACTAAATTATTATTATTAAAAAATCTAGGAGCTTCTCAGAAAATTCTCACCACAGCTGTGAATTTCCTCCTTGAAGGCACGTGAAGCTTGACAGGGAATATTGGACCAATGTTCAAAATGATATGGGATGTCAATTGCTTGTGTTTGCCATGGGCCTGATTCAGTGTTCATTGCCACTGTGCAGAACTCAAAAAAAAAAAAAAAAAAAAGAAAAAAAAAGTATCCAACTAACCCTAAGAGCAGCAGCCAGGAGCAGAGGAGCTCTGCTTTGGGGTTGTGTGTCTGTTCTGGAGCTGTGTCTGCTCTGTGCTGGCAGGAGCCTGTCCCTGCTCTCACCGTGTGCTAATGCTTGCCTGCTTTCTCCTGCAGCTGGAGAACTTCAGCAAAACCTTTTGCCCCTTCATGGTGGCTCCTAAACTGCTGCCAACTAACACCCAGCACAGCCTCGCCACCTAATGTCTCCTGTCTGTTTCTGTCTCTGAATCTCAGCCTGCTCACACCACCGATCCCTTGCAGCAGAGGAACTCAGAGCAGCACTGATGTCAAAGGGAAAAACAATCCCAAATTATCAGTGGAGGATTTTGGCTGAAAGCTGCCCTTCTGTGCAGTGTGTCAGGCTTTCTGCATTTAAGTTTAAAGGAGAGCCTGAGTGTTGTATGGCTAAATTAACCCAATCTGCCACAAGCACAGCAAGCACATGTCCTGTGGCTGCTCTGCTTTTAATGTTAAATACATGGAAGGGCAGATCTGTGGTGCCTGTGGCTCTGGGTATTTATATTTGCAGAGCACTAACAAAAAACACCTGGAGATTGTCACACAGCTCTAATAATTATCTCCCATTGCATCCAGGGTTGGGAAAAGAGGATGTAAGTGGCTTCCTCTTAAGTATTTAAAAGTAATGTTTGAAAGTCTTACTTTCTTGGCCTGGTTCAAATGTGCATTAACACAAAGTTTCCTTTTGATTTTAATTCTCTGTTTCTGAAGTGATGACGTTATCTTACGGAGATTTTTTTCACACCTAAAATTATTTTAAAAGTACAGATTAGAAAATAAAAATAGTTGATTGATTAAACTATTTGATTTTGAGCTCACTTCACTTGAGTGGCAGGGCTGGTACGATCTATGGATGCAGTTACTCAGCACAGTGCAGTTTGTGTTGTGGACAAGTGAACAATGGTGTAATTTCTGTACAAACAGGCTAGATTGGAGGAGAACTTCAGAAAATAAAAGCTTAAGTGAGAACAAATGCAAAGGCCAAATTCTGAAGCAATTTGGTGCCCATTTCTGAAGCAATTTACTGCAATTTTGGAGACTATAGCTCCTTTCTCACTTAGAAAAAGACTTCCTGGGTTAAGTAAATTGCTGTAGGCAGAGGAGAGGCTGTTGCCAGGTCGGTGAGTGAGGTCCCCAATGTCACCTGTGCCCTCCTCTTGCTTTAGGAGAAGCAGCAGCATTTGGAAGCTGCCGAGGTGGAGACGCGCCAGCTCCTCCAGAAGCTCTTCCCCAAAGTTTCTCTTCCTTCCAACATGGTAAGAGAAGTGGATCTTCTTAACCTCCTGCTGGGGTCAGGGAGCTCTGCTCCTGCTGGGCTGGGCAGTCCTGGAGTGTTCCCTCACAGCCCCTCTGTCCCAAGGGTTTTGCAGTGGGGTCAGAGTGTCTCTCACTGGTGATGCCTGTACTTGCACAGGGAGGCAAAGCTAGGGATGAGTTGCTTCAAGAAGTGTTAAAAGAGCAAAATAGAAGGTTATTATCTTGTGGTTTTTATGCCCCAACATCTGATTTACCTGTCTGTGTTATTCAGTGTCTCACTGAGATAGTAAATGTTCAGGGGTGGGTAATGCCTGCTGTGTTTGCTCACTGGCACAATGGGGATCTCTGTATTCCCAACCTTTCCAGAGGAGCTGCAGTGCCTCAGTGACACTTAATACAATTCAGGGGATTTTATTTTGTTCCCAAGCACTGATTGCCAGTTTAATGTTTTATATTTTTGGTGGCTTTCAGTGATTTTTGGTGAATTTCAGTGATTTTTGGTGAATTTCAGTGATTTTTGGTGAATTTCAGTGATTTTTCAGGGAAAATGCCCTGGGTTCATGGGGTTCAGATGGGGTGAGCAATATCAAGTGAGTCTGGAAACATGGATGCATTTCATTTATAACCTCTAGAGGTTTTGAATATTCAGATTTAAAATTGTTCCAAATGTGCTACAGTAAGTGTCCTGCTAAAAGGACTTTCTGTAAGGTTATGAAACAACCTTCTTAGAGTTATACAGCATCTGCTTGAAGTGCTCAGGGATTTGGGGAAGATTCCTTTGAATCTTCAAACGCTGATGTAGAGCCCTGACACTTGCAGGGAGTCCTGTGTCACCCAGCTGCATTTCAACTCCTCCAGGCCCCCCTGAACTGTGTGTGTGTCTCATCACCTCGTGCTCCTGGGCTGCTGCCAGCTGTGTGTGCCTGAACAACAACCATGGGGCTGTGTGTGAGCTCCAGGCACTTGGGACACTGCTCCCTTAGCCGTGGGGAGGGAACTGTCCTGAGCAGAGCTCTCCTGAGGTTATTCTCAGCTTTAACTGAATGATTTCCCAACAGAGCCACAGTGAGTGGATATGTGGGTTTGAAAAGATGGCTAAAGAACACCTAAGAGAGGCTTCAGGATCTGAAGATGTCAAGGTAGGCACAAAAAATGGACAGTTGATGTGTGGGATGATGGATTTGTCCAGTATAAATATTGAAAATTGTGCTGTGGGTTGGGAAGTTCAGGTTCTCAGAGAAGTCACAAGAAAATTGTTTTATATTAATTCTAGAATGGTTTGGGTTAAAGATCATCCAGTTCCAGCCCCCCTGCCTTGGCCAGGTTGTTCAAGCCTCATCCAGCCTGGCCTTGAACCCTTCCAGAGATGAGTCAGCCACAGCTTCTCTGGGCAACCTGCTGTTCAGATATTCACAGAAATGTATTTGCATCTTTGATAAGTACCTTGAGGAATTGTGAGTTCATCAAATTGAAAATCCCCATTCTCTTTTTTTCAGTAATGGAGTTTTTTTACAGTAACTCAGAGTTTGTGACTGAGTATTGAGAGTTGCAGGTGAACGCTGCACTTGCTGTTATTTTTTCATGGGTTGGAAAGACAGACCTCCCCAGGAGTGATACCACTTGTTGAAATGAGATGAATGGAACTGAAATCCATCCACTGAGATGTGACTCTTGTGGTGCCTTTCCTCCTTTGCCAGGCTATGGAGCAGAAGTTGAAGGAGGCTGAGGAAATGCACATCCTGCTGCAGCTGGAGTGTGAGAAATACAAATCTGTTCTGGCAGAGACAGTAAGTGGGATGCCTGGTCACCTCTGTGATGCTCCAGCTGCCTTTCTTCTGCTCTGAGCTTTCAAATCCCTCTCTCTTCTTAGGAGGGGATTTTACAAAGGCTACAGAGGAGTGTGGAAGAGGAAGAAAGCAAATGGAAGATAAAAGTTGAAGAATCACAGAAGGAACTTAAACAGGTATTTCTGAAGTTGTTTTTTTTTTTTTTTCCTCAGCTCAGCAGCCAGGCAGGCTCTGCTTGAAGTCACAGAGGGTGTCTGAGCTCTGTGAAGGCAGGTGTGGAACAGCCCTGGCTGCCTGGTTTGATGTGTGCATGGCCAGGGGATGAAAAAGGTGAAGCCTGCAACAAGTATAATGGGAATGATTCCTCCTATCAATGGTATTTTGGTGCTCTGATGCTTTGCTTCATGTAAAGGCTGGGTTTTCACTTTTGAAGGAATCTATTCCCACTAAAGAGACTGAAAATTAGAGGATTTGTTGATATCTTTAGATTTATGTCACTATTTCTGTTGCCATTTTTACAGAAGCAAGAAAAACAAACAGCACAGGTATAAAGTCTTTGACCATTATGATAAATCTGTCTCTCAGAATCACAGAAGGGTTTGGGTTGGAAGGACCTTAAAGCTCATCCAGTTCCACCCCCTGCCATGGCAGGGACTCCTTCCACTTATCCCAGCTTGCTCCAAGCCCTGTCCAGCCTGATCTTGGATAATTCCAGGGATGGGGAGTTGTTTGCAGATGCTGCAGGAAGCAGCCAAATAATAAATAATAATATTAATGCTGATGGGATAGAAAGCCAAAGATTGAATGTACAAGTGTCCCATTAATGTGCCCAGAAATATAAATTTTTCTGATCCTGGTGACTTGGGCCCTGTTTTTATTGAGCACATAGGTTTTTTTCTAAATATGTTTGTGAGCAGATATGGATTCTTTGTGCTAAAATTGAAGTATCATAGAATCATAACAGTTTCCTGAAAGCTGTTAAAGTGCTGCTCAATCCATTATGGTCAACTAATTACACTTGAAATTGCCTGCAAAGCTTTCCTTTTAGGAAGGCTCTGTTGATAGCAAAAGTGGGAAGAAAAAGGGCTTTTATGTTTATTTTCTAATCTAGAATTAAAGTAGGTCAAACAGCTTTTTTAAAAAAGTAATTTCCAAAGTATCTGTGCTTAGTAAATTTGAGTGCCACTGTGTGAGCCTGGCAGCAAACAGATGATTTATAAACATCTTGTTTGAGGGGCTTATAAAGGCTGTCAGATCTGGAACTATAGATGTGCTGCCATCTGCTGCACTTACACAGCCCCAAATAAGGCTGAAAATGCTGGGTTTGGGTACATGGATGGTGAATACTCCCAGTCTGGGAAGGATATTTTCCTTACCATGGCTAATGGACAACTGGATTAGTGCTTCAATTCCAAATCTTTCAGCCACGTGGGCTCCTAAGTATGTCAAAGAACTTGGGCTGGGAATTGATAGGAATGGTGTAGACTCAGTAAATTGAATTATTTGAGTGAGCATCTTATTTTATTCAGCCGCTCTGATTTCATCCCTAATATTTTTAGGATAAAATATTTAGATATTTAGGATAAAATATTACAGATCATTTCTACAACCTTGTGTATTTATGCAGAGTTTGTCTCAGACCAGCCCAACTAAATACTTTTATTTTTCCCCCAAACTGCAGATGCGTTCCGTGGTCACTTCTTTGCAGCACGAGGTGGAGAGGTTAAAGGAAGAAAACAAAGAAGTTGAAACTGTAGGTGCAGGTGTTTTTTTCTTCTTGTCTTTGAAGCTTTATGTTGTTGAAACACAGTTTAGGCTTGTGCTGTAAATCTGAACTTCTCCCAGCCTGTGCTGCAGTTTAACCTGAGCCTTTGGGCGAGCGTTTTTAAAAGGCAGAGAAGCTGGAAAGTTGTTCTGGTTTTTACTTCTGTACTCACCCACTGGGGCTCTTTCTTGGGAGACTGAGCAGTTCACTGCTTGTTGACAATCATGGGCTTGATTCTTTCTCTTTTTTTATCTTATTTTTGATGTTTAAATCTGCAATCTGATGTTTAAATCTGTGCAATCGCTGGGCTTGAAATGCTCTCAAAATATCATGGAATATTTCATAGAAATTTACAGCCAATTATAAGCAAATAATCAAGCCAATAATCAAGCAAATGATACTGCAAGAAAACACTGGAAACATCTGATTTAACTCTGTTTTTCTGTTTCTAGCTTAAAAAAGAGAGAGAACATTTGGAAAGTGAACTAGAAAAGGCAGAAATAGAACGATCCACTTATGTTTCAGAAGTCAGAGAGGTAAACACAATTGTCCAAGCTGTATTTTATTTTTTTTTCTTTTGGTTACCAGTTGCCTGGCAAACTAACCTAGTGCTTAGCCCCTGTGGCTGAGGAGTTTGTGTGCTTGTGACCTTAGGCTAGAGCAGCACACTAATAACTGAGCAGAAGAGAACGGGCATACTAAGGAGACAAATCCTAAAAACTCTAAACTTCATTTCAGCTCAAAGATCTCTTGACTGAATTGCAGAAAAAACTTGATGATTCATATTCTGAAGCAGTAAGACAGAATGAAGAGTTAAATTTGGTAAGAAGCTTGTTGGGCACAAACGAGGCTCCCAGCATACGTCTGAAGCGGAGACTTATTTCAAATCCTGTCTGTTCTGCTAACCTCTTCAGCCTGATATTTTTGTCCATTGAAATCATTTATGTAGTCTGACTTTTACAATTTGTCTCTTTTCTCTGCTCCTAACAATAGCATGTCTGGTTCTTAAGACTTTTTCCCAAAGTCTGTAAGACTTTCATTCCTGAAACTTCTTGAGAAGATTTGCAGTGTAGGCATATGCAGCAGCAAATGTAATGTCCTTGGAGCAACAAAAGTGGTGCTCTCATCAGTTTAACTGGAGGATTATTCTCCTCTGGTGGATTTTTTTTTCCCCCCAAAGCTTTTGAGGATGCAGCAGTGCTATCCCTGCTCTGACTGTGCAGAGCCTTTTCCATCCTGCTCTGTATGAGCAGAAATTGGCCGACCCAAAGTTGGATGAATTCAGAGTATTCAGCCATTCAGCTGCTGACACCCTGCTGTGGCTGAATGGCTGTGCTGGCTTGGTGCTTGCATGTGTTACAGCCTGTTTGGCTAAAAATGCTTCCAGCCAATAATGCTCCTATAGCAGCTTTCTCAAGAAGGACTTGGATTAACAGGATAGACCTAAGGATGCATGGTTTTCCATTTTGAGCCCTTTCCCTTCTCACTTGTTTCAGTGACCTGTTTTTTAAGGCTGCAGGAGCAGTCAGAGCCTTCCTGTGCTTGTGTTTGGCCAGTGCTTTCCTGCTTTTGAGCCAGAATTAGGGAGGGTTGTCCCTGTCACCATGTCTGTGGGATGATGGGACAACCAGGCTACTGCCACTGATGGAACTGGGCTGAAATAGCTGAAAAATAGAAAAAAATCACCACCACAACAGTAACAATGTGCTGAAGTTAATGGTACACTAGCCTCAGCAAGCAAAGCCTCTCATTCTGAAAGCAAAGAAAATGGGAATTGAATGCATGTCTGGGAGTTAATCAGTAAACACCAACCTCTTTGAGGCAACAATTTATTATGTCTGTGCACAACAAAAGCTTAAAAAGCTGAGCTCCCTGCTAGGGCAGCTTGAGTGCAATGTGATGGTGCTGTGCTGGTGGGAGTGGGAGGATGTGCTAAACAACCACCTCCATGCTGTCCTGGGTGTGTGTGAGTGGCTTCTGCAGGAGGCTGAGGAATTAGAAATTGTGGGGTTTCAGAATGGGTTCCCCACTATTTAAAAGGTAAGCAAGAGGAGCTTCCTGAAAATGTGTAAGCCCAGCATTCACCAGCCCAGGTGCTCCAAAGGGGGAAGCCTTCCAAGGGCGAGACAAACACAATGTGTAGGTTTGGAGTCAGTAAAAATTCAGGGCTCTGAGTAGCCCATTGTTCCCTCCTTTAATCTCCTGCTGGTTTCTAGGAAGATTGACAGCAGGAGTAGTGAACATTAGCACAGCACACTTCAGAGGCACAAATCCAACAAAATTGGCACTCGAGCTCCTTGTTAGCACTTCTGTTTGAGGCTCAAGCCTCAAGTGCTCTGGCTGGTTCTGTGTGCTGTATTGTAGAGCAATCAAAATATCCTTTAAAAAACTGTGTATCCTTTGGAAAGGCTGCAGTTTAAGTACTGACTGCAGCCAGTACAAAGTATTCATCCCTCTTGACAGAAATAGTTTCACTATTTTGAATTGAATCTAAACACAATCGACAAGTTAATATCCCCCTGTCAGTGATTCATGCCTTGATGTGCCATTAACAGACTGGTTAAGTCAACATAGTTGTAGTAAGTGGTGCTTTATTAAGATGATAAGTAGAGCTTTTTAGTTTATTCAGCAGTAGAGAGACTGTTTAGCCTGCTCTAGCAAGATGACAATCTTCATTTTTGCATATTTGCTGTGAATTAAGTTGGAGTCTGGGCTGACTCCCTTGATAAGGATGCTGGAGAGGCAGATGCTCCTCCTGGAATGGAGTTGCAAAGTTGAAACCACTCGTAAGGAAGCCAATGCCAACCACATTTTTGTCTTCTGCAGTTTCCATTCTTTACCTTTATCTTTACAGATGGAGTCTCTCTTCCTTGACTGTCCTGGTAAACCTCATCATACATGTCCACTAATCCCCTGTGTGCAGTAATTGTTAGTAAATCTGACTCCCTTTGCAGTCCATGTGCACTGGGTTAATCCCTGGGACAGACAGAGGAGATCTGTGTGTGTGGGAGTGGAACTGATTTGCTTGCTTACTCTTTTGCAGCTGAAAACACAGCTAAATGAAACACTATCAAAACTCAAAGTTGATCAAAACGAGAGAGAAAAAGTAGCTGGTGACTTGCCCAAGGTAAGCAGAGACCCTTGGCAGTTGCACATATAAATGTTTGCAGAACCCCTCAATGTCTGGAGTTTTGCAGTGCTGGAAATGATGATTTGAAGGAACTTGATTTGAGCTGGTGGGGTGTCTTGCTCCACTGACTGGAACTGTAAGAGCTCTACCTGCATGTCAGAAATGCATGAAACTGCAGCTAAAATGAAATGATAAAATAAAAGGATAAAATTGCAGCTAAAAGCAATTTAGCTTTAGCTAAATCCCCTGTTCATGGTAATTTTATGCCAGTAGACACAAATGGTGATCTGGGGCTGACAATTCTTTATTTAAAAGAAACTCCAGCCTAACAAAAAGCCCATCCCACAGCCTTCCACCCACACTACAGGTTTTTAAATCCAGTCTCAATGGCAGAGGGTTGCAAGCTGCTTTACAAAGCATCTGCCCTTTTGCACGTGGTGACATATCCACTGTAAGCCAGGAAACTGCAAATCCTAAAAGTTAGATCTGTGCAAATGTGATGGGACAAACAGCTGGGTTTCCTGTGCTTTTCCTCAATGACAAGATGGGTTGGAGTGGAAAATCTTGAAGCATGAGAGGTCTCAGTGCTGTCTGTCACTCCAGAAACAAAGGTGTCATGGGAGAATTGGTAAATGGAGGCAGGAATAGCCTGTGGGGTGGCTGGGCTCTGGCTCCAGGCTCTGCAACACCTTGTTCCTCCAGGATAGTATCAAACTGGGCTGAGTTCTTCCAGGGTTGGAGTGGGAAATGCTGTTGGGGGAGCATCTTTTGTCCTGGACAGGGATAGATGATCACAAAAGCACTGGAGGAGGTGAGAAGCTAAAGGAAACCTGCTGTAATAAAGAATTGAAAACATTTTTGGATAGTTGTGTTGGGTGTTGACATGCAAAGCCAGCTGTTCTGATGTCCATGGTTCATGGTGTATCCTACATAAATACAGAGCTGGGGTTAGGATTTTGGAGACCTGCACTCCTGCTCTTGTGAAATTTACTGCATGATTTTTACCTGATAACCTGATGTGAGACTATTGAAGCTTCCTCGTAGGATTGCTCTCAGATGCAGACAGGCTGACATGCAACATGCTGATTGTGAGGAGACATGTCAGTCTTGGCAAATGGGTTGGTCCCTGGAGCAAATCTTGCATAAAACGGATTTCTGGCATAATCTAGCATAAAACAGAAATCTTTCCTGCAAATCTGGCATAAAACAGAAATCCTTAGACAGAGCTAAAGATTTCCTGTGTCTCTGGTGTTCTCAGGGAGATGGGGCTTTGCTAATTGTTGTGCCTTGTCTGTTTCTTCCTTTCTTTTTTTTTTTTAATATGTCTTTATTTTTATCCTGTCTTTCCCTTACAGGCCCAGGAGTCTTTGGCAGCTCTGGAGAGAGAAATTGGGAAGGTTTTTGGGGATGCCAATGTTATTGAAAACAGCGACGTTTGCACAGACTCGGTGAGTGATTCCTGGACCTCCTGCTCAGGGGCCACTCAAATCTCAAAGTGGCACCTTTGGGAAGTGAGGCCCAGCAGAGGAACAGGATGTTTGGGTGACTGGGGCTTTATCCAGTGCTACAGCTTGTCAGGGTGTCAAGGATTCACTGGGAATTTTGCTGCTGTCCGGATCGTGACCTCCTTCCTGTGCCTCAGATTTGCAATGAGGAAGGGGAGGGATTCTGGGTTTTTGGTGGGTTTTTTGTTTGGTTTGGGCAAAAGTGGGGAGATCCCCAGACTTGTCCCTTCAAGAAGGAAAAAGGGAAGGCAAAAATAACTCTGCTGATGACTAAGTGGGCTGAAAACATTGTTGGGTTGGCCCTTGTGACATCAGTAATGCCAAAGAAAGGCAGTCTTGCACAACGTGTAACACTCAGAGATTCTCTTGCCAGAACATGGTTCCTTCTGCTCCTCTGAAGCTGTGGCCAAGAGCCAGAACTTGATTTCAGCTGGAGTTTGTGTTGACCTTGATGTGGCCCAGCAGCAAGATGTTGCTAAGATGAGCTTCAGCCCTGAGTGCTGTGGGTGGGTGACTCTGCAGGCTGCTGGTGTTCCTGTATCCTCCAGCAGTGACATTCCAGCTTTAGGGTCAGGAATTGGGGGCAGGTGGCTCCCCTGAGCCTGTGGGTTGCTGTGAGCACAGCTGGGTATGGATCTGGTCCTCAGAGCATTGCCCTAAAGACATCACCTGCACAGGGGCTGGGGCTTTGTCACTGGCTTTTTCCATCTCTGGCAAAAGCAGCTTTCACACCAGCCCTGGAACAGCTTTCCAGAGGGTATTTGGGAAGGCTGAAGGAGATTCTCTCCCAGCTCAGTGGTGTCAATGGAGCTCCTTCCCCATTTTCTTCTGAGTGGAAGGACCTGCTGTCATTTGAGGGGCAGAGGAGCACTTGCTGATAGCACAAATAATTTATATCAGCTCCTTTCAGCTGATGAACCTAAATGGCTTCATCAGCTGTGAGAGGCAGCTCAGGGTCCTCTGAGGAGAGCTGCAGGAAAGCCTTTGCAGTCATTAGCAGGAATGAAATGGCTTTTCCAGGCTCATCACTCATGGATGCTGATGGACCCCTGGGCTGGGCTCGCTGTGGCTGACCCAGAGATGCAGCTGGGCCTGGGAGGAGATTTCAGGTGTGCCAGCCCTGGTGGGAGCTGATTCCTGCAGGATGGGAGAGCTGCTGAGCCCTCCCTGTGCTCCCAGGGGAGGGCAGGGGCTTCTGGTGCTGATGCCTTGGGAAGGCTGACCTAGAACAGAGACTGGACAGGGCTAAAAAGTAAAGTAGGGATTTATTAGGAGGGCTCAATGGATCCACCTTGGGCAGCACAAGAGCCCAACCAGGGCTGCACCCAAGATGAACCAAAATGGTCCCAAAATGGACAACCAATCACAGGGTCTTTCACTTTGATAAGTTCTGCTCCATTTGCATCTTGCAGTTCATTGTCCCATTCCAGCTTTAGCCCCTGCAGTCCCACGCTGCTTGTTTTTCTCTCTTCAGTCCATTTTATTTATGTTCTTGGGGCTGAGGTTTGGATCATTTGTCCTTGGTGCCCAGCTGGAGCAGGAATTGTTTTGTCTCCCTCCTCTGTGCTCAGAGCTCAGCATCCCCTGACATGGAGCCCAGACCCTCACACTAAAGCAGCACAGAATGTGAAAAACAGAAAAGCTCAAACCTGAGGCATCAGTGCCAGTCAGGAGCTGTGTCCCTGTCTGCAGCAGCTGGAGAAAAGCCCCCTCCAAACCACTGCCCAGCTCTTGGTGCTGTGCCTTCATGGCTTATCCATGGGTCCATCAGAGCCATCAGCAGTGACACCAGTGCCACCAGCCATGGCATTTGTGGCTGGTGGCTCTGGGCAGCCCTCCTGAGCTGGGCTGTCACCAGATGTGCCCTGTGGTGGCCCAAATGTGCTTGTTTGGTTTAATTGCCTTACCTCACAAAACCCCTGTGGCTCTCTCATTGCTCTGCTCCTGCTGCACCTCGTGGAGCCCAGGTTTCTGCCAGAATATCCATGGCTTTATTCTAAAGAGGACTGTGGAAAAACAGTCCTAATAAACCTGCAATTAAGCCTTCATTAGTACAAATACATTAATTGTCTAAGCAGCACTTTTGACAGGTAGCCATTGGCAGAGGCTGGAATTAGAACATTATCTTTTCTGCTGCCTTTTTTTTTCCTCTTTTTGAGGGGAGAAAAGGAAACTGTCTCCCCAGAAGCCTAAAAACCCAGCTGAAAATAGCTCTGAGATCAAAAAAGAAACTCTTCCAGCCACTTCCACCTAGCAACAGTGCCTCTTTTTTTTTTTTTTTTTTTTTTTAACTAAGGACCTGAAAACACATGCTCGAAAATGAACATATTTGTTCCTTCTGGGTGCTGGAACCAACCCACAAAAATTGAGAAATGATACTTGCATAAACCTTCAAACACAACTCAGAGTGTTTTCTTTAGACTCCTTTGCTTTCTATTTAAAAATAGACCATTTGGGGTTTCTAATCAGCTGCTTTGTCACTTGTGGGACCAGCTGATGACTAAAGGGGGCTTTTAGTGTGCTTTAAGGAAGTCATTTATATTCAGCAGCTTGCTTAGGCACTGAGCTTATTTTGAGGCTTATGTGCAATCTAATGTGCTTTTCCCCCCAAATCTCAGTGCAGAGCAGTCCATCACTGCAAACAGGGAATGCCAAATGTGTGAAACAGCCCAGGGGAATCTGTCCAGACTGTTCAGCTCCTCTTGTATCTGCTGGGTCTGAAATCACAGGGGCTTTCCCACTACCCTCCTCTTCCTCTCTTCATCCTCATCTCCCAAAGAAGTGGATCACAGAATCCCAGAATGATTGGGGTTGGAAGGGGCCTTAAGGACCATCCAGTTCCAGCCCCTGCTGAGGGTGGGGACACCTTCCACTGTCCCAGGGTGCTCCAAACCCTGCCCAACCTGGCCTTGGGCACTTCCAGGGATCCAGGGGCAGCCCCAGCTGCTCTGGGCACCCTGTGCCAGGGCCTGCCCACCCTCACAGGGAAGGATTTGTTCTGTTTATCTGACCTAAATGTCCCCTCTTTCCCCCAGGTCATGGAGAGCACAGGGCTGGGGCTCAGCAGTGTGAGGTTAGCAGGAGCTGCAGGAGGACTGTGCTGAGCAGGGCTGGGTTAGCAGGAGCTGCAGGAGGACTGTGCTGAGCCCAAATCCATTGGGATCTGGTCAGGATTGGCCCCAGGAGGATTGGGGATGTGTCTGTGATTCATGAGTGAGCACTGCCTGCCCTTAGTGAGGTCACAGAACAGAAGGGAGATGCAGTAATGAGGGAGGGAGGGAGGAGCTGTTCCCAGAGAGGGGCTGGGAGGGCACTGGGGGCTCCTTCCTTGCTCCTGCTGGTTCTGTGCTGCTGCCCAGGCAGCCTCACTGCTGCTCAGAGCTGGATTAATTCATCTATTGGCTGCTAATTGCCTTTACCTTTCCACTTCCATCAGTCTGGATGAGGCTGCTAAGCCAAGTCTCAGCCTTGACAGACCTGATTTTCTACTTTAATAAGGGTAAAACAGGTCAAGGCTACCCTAATACAGATCCCAATGATTTTTTACAGTAGAACAATGTTTACCAGTTGCACAGGAGTAGGAGCTTTGCTGTGATTGTTTTGTTCTCTTGTCTGAGCCCAGAGTCCTTCCTGTGATGGTGCAGGTGCTTGAGTTTGATTTACTGCTCATTTTGCATTTCCAGCCAAATGGGAGCAGGGAAAATGGCCCTCTCTGAACTCCCTCTAATTTCCCTGGAGCTCTGGGGAGAGATTTGCACCCACATTATGCATCAGTCTCATTCTGTGGGTAACCCCAGAGTGGGGCTGACGGATGCTGAGAGCCTGCAAACACCTCTGTGCCCCTGTGGAGAATTGGTGCTTCTGCAGTGCTGACACCATGGCACAGTTGCTGATTTTTAGCTGTTAAATTTCAGTGCTGAATTGGCACAGTTGCTGATTTTTAGCTGTTAAATTTCAAGGAAAAGCTCTCCTGCAGGTGATCTGCATGTTTGTGTTCTGAGCTGAATAAGGAGCAATAAGGTGGGGGTGTTGGGTGTGGAGTGCTCTGTGCATCTCTGGAGGAGTTAATCAATAAATGTAATAAACCAGGGGTTAATTAATCAATAAATATATAATAAAACAGGGATTACACAGCACTGTTAGCCCAGGCTGACAGGGAGGGAGGCAAGAGGAGGAGAGTCCATCTTCAGCTGTGACACTTCCTCATTCAGAAACTGTCAGATTCTTAGAAAAAAAAAAAAAAGCTTTTATTTTTGTTTCAAAACACAAGCTCAGCATTTTCATTTCAGCACAGGCAGCTTTCTAGCTCATGGTAGCTTTCATTTTTCCTTTCCTCTGTGTTTTCTGGTGCTTGGACTGTTGTGTGAAGCCTTCATTTGAGTCCAGCTGTTGCTGGCAAGTGGGAATTTCCCAGGGGTTTGGGGCAGAGGGTGAATCCATGGGATGGCTGTGGATCTCCAGGCAGCTGTTCCAAATGCTGGTTCACAGCTGGAGCTGCCTTGGGCTGGGGTGTTGGGTTCTGCTGAGGACACAGCCCTCAGCTCCTCAGTCACACCCAGTCCTTGGTGGTGCAGGAGTTTGGCAGTTCCAGCTCTGGGGCCAGGATGGTGCCTGTGATGCCTTGAGGAGGCTGAGCTAGAACAGAGACTGGACAGGGCTAAAGAATAAAGCAGGGATTGATTCAAAGCATCTCCTCCATGCATCCACCTTGGGCAGCACCAGAGCCCAGCCAGGCCTGCACCCAAGATGAACCAAAATGGCCCCAAAATGGACAACCAATCACAGGGTCTTTCACTTTGATAAGTTCTGCTCCATTTGCACCTTGCAGTTCATTGTCCCATTCCAGCTTTAGCCCCTGCAGTCCCACCCTGCTTGTTTTTCTCTCTCCAGCCCACGGGGTTTGTGCTCTTGGGCTGAGGTTTGGATCATTTGTCCTTGGTGCCCAGCTGGAGCAGGAATTGTTTTGTCTCCCTGCTCTGTGCACAGAGCTCAGCATCCCCTGACATGGAGCCCAGACCCACCCACTAAAGCAGCACAGAATGTGAAAAATAGAAAAGTTAAAACCTGAGGCATCACCTGTGCACCCTGGCCTGTGTTATAAACCACATTTGTGGGTGTTCAGCCAGGCTGGTGGGGAAATAACCTTTGAGGCTGGATCAGCTGTGCATACCTGCACAATTCCTGGAAGCAGGGAGGGCTGGAGTCCCAGGCAGGGGTGGTAGGAGCTGGATGTGCAGGTGATTCCCTGGAACAGGAAAGGGCTCCTTGACTTTGAACCATGTTCTCCTTAAACATGGCCATAACCCTCTGACTGACAAGAATTGTTCTCCTCTGCACCACAAGTTGTAATTTTATACAGAGGATCTAATTCTGGGCTTTCTTGGTAATTAGATTGTAAATGAGTTTTTAATGATTTCCTTTTTTTTTTTTCCCTTCTTCCAGGAATTAAGTGATAAAAGGAGAAATGTGGTGGTGAATCTCACCCAGGATGTGGGTCACCTCAAGAAGCTGCTCATGTCAGTAAGCCAAATGCTGTCAAAGGGATGAGGACACTACAGCCAGGTGGGTGTGGACAGTGACCCCCCAGTTCAGCTCCTGGGAGGGACACTGGTGTGTTATGGTGGGGCTTTGTTCAGATTAACAACTCTCATGTCAGAATATGGGACTTTGTACAGTCAGTGAATTATTAAGGTTGGAAAAGCCTTCTGAGACTGAGTCCAGCCTTTCCCCAGTTCTGCCAAGGCCAGCACTGACCATGTCCCCAAGTGCCACATGCAGGGATGGAGATTCCATCACTGCCCTGTTCTAATTCCTGACCCTGGTAACACTTTCAGTGAAGAATCTTTTCCTAATACCCATCCAAATTCCAAACATGCAAATCATAAACAGCTCCTGGTAGGCACTGGATTTGTTCCTGTCTGGATGCACCTGTCAATTAGTTGAGACTGATCTTCTGTCCCTCATGTAGGGAGGTAATTCCACCCCTCCCTGCTGCTTCCTGCAGCAGGATGCCCCAAGTTTTGTTCTCCCAGAGCCTTTTTTCCTCTCTGTTTGCTCCACCAGCAAACTGTGTGCACTCCCATGCTCTGATTGCTTTGGGATGGAGGATATGGAATAACCCACAGCAGTGGCTGGGAGTGGCTGAACACCAGCCTGCCATGAGCTCTTGAACAGTTACAGACACATGGACAAAGCTTTAATTTAAATATTTAGCCAGCTTGGAAACCTGGTGAATCACAGAATTCACAGAATCACTGGGTTGGGAGAGACCTTCAAGATCATCCAGTCCAGCCCAGCCCCAACAGCTCAACTCAGCCCTGGCACCCAGTGCCACATCCAGGCTTTGTTAAACACACCCAGGCATGGGGACTCCACCACCTCCCTGGGCAGCCATTCCAGAACTTTCTCACCCTTGCTGTAAAACCTTTTCCCTGCTATCCAACCTGTATTTCCCTTGGTGCAGCTCGAGGCTGTGTGCTCTGGTTGTGTCAGTGCTGCTGGAGAAAGAGCCCAGCCCCAGCCCCAGCTGAGCACAGGCACCTTTCAGGAGCTGTAGATAAAGTTAAATAACCCAGAGTCAGCTGAAGGTTGGATAAGCTCAAGACACTGAACTTTTTAAGGAAACTGATGCAGATTTGGGCCTGAACTGGGAACTGCAGCACTCAATGAGGAGTGTCAGAGCTCCCTTTCATCTGCTGAGGATGGGATTTGTTGTATTCCTGATTCAGGAGCTTTTTGTGCTCCTGCCTTTGCAAAGCAGGGGCAGCAGAGCTGGCAGAGGGTACCTGGGTGTCCAGGAGGGAGGGAGGGAGGGAGGGAGATGCTGCTGCACCTTGGCTGCTCTGAGAGGCTGCTCCTGCTCAGCCTCCACCACCCAGGCTCGTTCCCTTGGGCTGACACCAAGGAAATGCAGGCAAGGTGCTGGAATTATGGAATTATTGTAATTCTCCTTGGGAGGCTGCTCCTCTGACCTGGTGCTTTGTGTTTCTCTTGCAGAGTGAAATCATGGGGGAATTGTTCATTTGAGGATAGCAGAAGGCATTGTATTATATTTTGCCAAATTAAAGCCTTATTTATGTTTTCACCCTTTCTACTTCGTCAGAAACACTGAACAGAGTTTTGTCTTTTCTAATCCTTGTTAGACTACTGATTTAAAGAAAAAACCCCAACTCTGTAGACACCTCCAGAGTTTAGTTTTATAATAAAAACAAACCTGTTTGGATAATTAGACCTTTACATTCCTGGAGAGACAGTAAACACATAATCTTATCTCTTATTTTGCTCAATGAAACTTGTTCAGAAAACTCCAACGTGGTAAAGTCACCGATGGGAAATGACATTTTAATACTGATGTTGTACACTGTTTTACTTAATTACATTTTTGGGATTAGCTGCCTCTGACTTCAACCTCAAGTAAACACTCCTTTTTTTTTTTCTTTTTTTTTTTGGTTGCTAATGTAATCAGTTTTTGTAATGGTGTCAGCAAATAAAGGGATGCTATTATTCAAGGTGTTCCTGCTCTCTTCTTTCAAGTGAGTTTGGATGACTCAGGTGAGGTTTCCACCTTTCCCCTCCCCAAAATGAGCATCAGGCTGCACCCACTGTACGTTTTTTTGGGCAGAGGATGAGGCACCAGGTTTTAAAAAAGACAAGAAATCCCTATTAAAGTGCCATGTAAATTGTGGTTCTGTGCCATGTGTTGTCTTTGGGAAGGATCAGGGAGTGCTGGGGGGGAACAGCTGGAAACACTGGATGTGACAAAGCCAGTGGTGAGCAGAGTGTGTCCATCTGCCCCAACTCCACCCCCTGGATGGGATCTGGGGTGGAAGGAGTTCTGGGACAGGGTTTGGATGCTCTGTTACCTTGTGCTTTGTTGGGAACAAGTGTGGGAGGGTCTTTGATGGGACAGGGATTCTGCTGGGGGTGTGGGGAGATCAGGTGGCCCCTCCTCTGTATCTTGGAGGAACCTCTCAGTCCTGTGGGATTCTGCAGTGGGCAAGGTGAGGGGTGGTTTGATTCTTTAGAACACTGGAGGATGTGATTATCTGAGGGGGAAAGTGATAAAACAGGGGTCAGTCATTAATTGGGGGTTAATTGCAGAGGTGAAACAGATCAAACTGCTCACCCTGGGCTGTTCACACTCCCCTCTGTGCTGTTTTTTAGTTAATATTTGGCCTTCACCAGGCAGGAGCTAAAGAAGCCTCTTCCTTACTTGGTTCCAGTGATGTGGATCATGCCAAGTCCTGCTGAGAGCTGTGAAATAGTTCAGAAGAGGGAGAAAGAACTGGAAAATGTGGTTTCCTCAGAGCAGGAGCTACCCCTGGGCTCCAGCTGTGGCCACTGCAGTGCTGTGTTCCATGGAGTAAAAACTCAAATGCCACTAGCCTGACTTGTGTAGGTGTTGGATGTGGAAGGTGGAAACCCCTACAACTGCAGATCCAAGGAAAACCTGAACCCTGGAAGGTCTCCACACTTGCCCTGGTTGGGGTCACAGGCTCTAGCAGGTGTCCAAACACCTATTTTGGGGTGTAATTGGCAGTTTAATGGACCCATGCAGGTCTGACTGATTTTAAATGATTTAAGAGCATCACCCAGGAGTTTCAGTGGTGATGGTTTGGGCTGGGGTGTTCCTGTGCCTCTGAATCTTTCCTGCCCCTCAGGGGAGTCCCCTTGGCCACCCATGCTGGGAAAGCTCCTCTGAAGCATCATCCCAGTGGGATCTGGTCTCTGCAGCTAAGGTGAAGTGCTTTATTTCCTTCAAAAGGTGGTTTGGAAATGCTGGAGGTGCCTCATTCAGCAAATAAATAAATTAAATAAATAAATAAATAAATAAGTGCTTTTGGAAGGGCCAGCAGTGCCTGGAGAGCCTCTGGATCATTCCTGTGTCTCCAGGCTCTTGACTTTGTGTGGGCTGAGCTGCAGAGCAGGGGGTGAAGGTGCTGCTGCAGTGCTCAGGTGAAAAGGGGAGAGGTTTGCAGCATCATTCCCTCTCTCTCTTGGCAGGAATTCTCCCTGGGGAGGACGGGAGATCTTTTTCGTTTTGAGATTTAAGCTCAGGTTTTTCTTTGGCTTTGGGGGATGTACAGAGGTGTTAGAGGCAGCTGTGCAAAGATCCCTGGCAAGCTCAGCTGAGCAAAGGCTGATCCCCTCTCTGAGGGCTGAGGAGAGGTCAGGCTGGGTCCCCAGGAGCCCTGGGAAGAGGGAAGGATGCTGTTTGATCTCACTGTCCTCTCCAGCCCTACATAAAACACCACTCATCCCATGTGGTCACTGAGAAATCCCTCCTGCCTGAGCAGCTGCTGGGAGAAAATGGGATGAGAAGGAAAAAAAAAAAAAATTAAAAGTGTGGGAAGCTGATTGATCAGTGCAAAGGCAGGGCTGGTGCTGGTGTGTTCCCAGGGCTGGGATCTCTGCAGAGCTCCAGCCCCGGTGCCCAGCCAGGCAGGAGAGGAGCAGGATGGTGTCTGCCTGCACTAGAGGGAGACAATAGCTAATGGATACAGGGATGCTTTTCTTGGAAAAAAGCCCAAAGTGGGATATTCAGATGCTGGCAAATGGATTTTTTTTCCTAGTATTTTTTTTTTTTTTTTGAGATGATTTGCACTGGGAAAGCCTGCACTGGGTGATGAGTGCTGAGTGCTGCCCTGTGCAGCCTGGCTCCTGTACAAACCTGGCTCCTCCTGCTTTCAGTTCAGCATCATCCCTCAAAATGGGAATGGTGATGCCTCAGGTTTGAGCTTTTGTATTTTTCACATTCTGTGCTCCTTTAGTGTGTGGGTCTGGGCTCCATATCAGGGGATGCTGAGCTCTGTGCACAGAGCAGGGAGACAAAACAATTCCTGCTCCAGCTGGGCACCAAGGACAAATGATCCAAACCTCAGCCCCAAGAACATAAATAAAATGGACTGAAGAGAGAAAAACAAGCAGGGTGGGACTGCAGGGGCTAAAGCTGGAATGGGACAATGAACTGCAAGATGCAAATGGAGCAGAACTGATCCCAGGGAGAGACCCCGTGCCCGGCCGTGCATTTTGGGGCCATTTTGGTTCATCTTGGGTGCAGGCCTGGCTGGGCTCTGGTGCTGCCCAAGGTGCATCCATGGAGGAGATGCTTTGAATCAATCCCTGCTTTATTCTTTAGCTCTGTCCAGTCTCTGTTCTAGCTCAGCCTTCCCAAGGCATCACTGGGGGAAGGCTCTGAGGTGTCTCCCTGAATTTGTGCTGCCTCTCCTGAGTCCCTCCCAGCCTTTCCTGGCTGGATCCAGCACTGGGGAGCAGCAGGTTGTTTACCCAGGAGCTGCTGCTGCCTTTTCTCAGGCACTGACTCACTCAGCTATTTATTCCTGTGATTAAAAAAGGAAAGCTCATGCAGCTTTAATTCCACCCCAAATAATTCAGCTGATTTTGCCATGGAAGCCCTGTGCAGTGACACAGCTGTGTCCTCCCTGGGGTCCCTGTGTCCCCCTGGCTCCCTGTGTGACCTTGGCTGTCTCCTGCAGCTCTCTCAGGGGTGGTTGCACTTTGGTGGCCACCGAGGTCTTGCCAGGCTGGTTTTGGCACAGGGGTTGTACTGGGGGGGTCTTCTGTGGGTCTTGGTGGGAGCTGAGTGGAGGGAGCTTCTGCTGGCTGAGTGGGAATTCCTGAGGGAGCGTCCAGAAGGTGAAAAACTCCAAATTTCTGCCAGACTTCAAGGTTAAACATCCAGCAAAAACTCCTCCATGGGTGCAGACTGTGCTTGTGCCCTGGCTGGAGAGGAAAGGTTCTGGGGAGAAAGCTTCTGGTGATGCTGTGGGATGTAAAGTCCCCAAAAGCTTTAAAACAAAGTGGAGATGACTGTTACTTTCCCAGCATTCCAACTTTTTCTCTCATCCTGCTGGAGGTGTCACAAATCCCTGTGGATCCCTGGGCAGTGGCTGTGGGGGGAGCAATGGGCAAGGGCTGCTCCTTGGAGGGAGATTTAACCAAAGATCTTCACAGAGGGCGTCTTCTCTCCCAGACTTGCTTAAAATCAAGCTGGACTCATTCAAGAAGGCTCAGATTTTGCTGAGCTCTGCCTGACACAGGAGCAGGATCCGGGTCTGAGAGGGGGCCTCCTCTGGATGCCTTGCTCTGTGAGATTTCCACAGCAAACCCATCAGCAGGAGCCTTGAGGAGTTTCCCAAGGCTGTAGGAATGAGCAGAAGTGCAGGAGAAGCCATGGGAATGCCAAGGCTTGCTCAGGAGCTTCCCTGGGGGAGGTCACCTGCGCCGTGTCCCCTTGCAAACCCCACCTCGTGCTGTGACACAGGGATGCACAAAACATCTCAACTCTGCTTGAATTTCTACGTTTGTTTTTTCCCAAGGGCATCTCTGGGAGGGTGCTGGGGTGGCTGCTGGAGGTGTCCCTGTTCTGATGTCCCCTGTGCTGGGGATGGGTGCAGGTTCTGCTCTCAGCTCGCGCATCCGCAGCCCAAACCTGCACGTGGCTGTTTGCAGCTTCCTGTGGGGATGCTGCTATTTCTGGAGTGGTTGCACCTAAAAATACATCTCCAGGCTCCTGGGGAAGCTGCTCTGCATCACTGAGGAGCTAATTAAACTGGGGGAAACGCAGGCCCTCCAGCAGGGCTCCTTCCACGTTGCTGAAAATGTCGTGGGTTTGGTTTTTTCCCGTTTTTGCAGCGATCCATGTTATGCATGGGCAAGGTCCAGGGGTTCCTCCTTCCTCTGTGGGAAGGGCAGGTTTGCACCTGGCTGTTTGGGCATTTTTGTGCAGTTGTGACCCCCTCAAACCCTGAACTCCAGCCCCAGCCCCAGTGTGACCATGGCAGGACCCCCTCAGTGGAGAAGGGATGGGGCCCTGGCAAAGAGCTTTGAGTTTCACCCTGTAAAATTCTGCAGATCTGGGGTTAAAATCCAGCTCAGACATGCTGAGGGGTCCCAGTGGGCTTTGGATCTCCAGCTTGGCCTTCAGCAATTCTTTATATTAACAAAACCACTGTCACATGTGGCTGTGGGTCCTGCTTGTGTCACTGTGGGACCCAAAGCCACGAGAGGATGGAGACTCTGAAGGCTCAAGGCCTTTGTGATGTTCTCACAGGATTTATTTGGGTAAAACACCCCTCACCACCTCAACCAGGCTTAAAGCAGAGAAAATAAAGACCCCAAAGACCATTTCAAAGCTCATATCCAGAGCCAGAGTGTTCCTGCAGCGCATCAATGCTGCCCAGGGCCATCCTGGAAGAACCTGATCCCTTGCTTAAGCAAATGGGCTCATCCTAATCCAACCCTACAGAAAACAACCTGAGCTGCACCAGGCTGGGGATGGAATTCTTTAAAATCAATGAATATTTCAGGAGCAGAGGGAGCTGGTCTGTATCAGCAGTGCTGGCCCTGGCTGGTCATTATTAATTCAATGGATGCAGTGGTGAATTGGCTGAGGAAGCACAACAGCTGAAATTTTAAGTGCTGCTTCCCCCCACATGGCTGAGATGATTTGCTGGATCTTCAGTGACTCAGAATGGGGGCCCAGCCTTCACCCAGGTGTTAAATACAGCAAAAAAAGGTTGTTTTGCACATGCCTCAGGCTGGGGACTCAGTGACAGCCAGGACTTGCAGTCCCAAACAGTCAGCTGTGCTTCCCAGGATGTCTGTCCTAAAAATCCTGCTTTTGGGGCCCTGTGAGAGAGTGAAAGTCTTGGGTTAAGGAGAGTCCAAGGTGCTGCCCTGGCAGAGCAGGATCAGTCTCCCAGGCCAGGGAGGCATTTTGTTACCCAGCTGAAACAAAGAGAAACTGATGCCTCTGTCCTCTCAAAGGGCTCCTGAAACCTGAGGAGGAGAACCAGCAGGAGCAGCCTGATTGTTGGTGTGTGAGAGCACAGCTGCTCTCTTGAGGATAGGTGTTTGTAGGGAAAAAGCCTGAAAATGGGACAGTCAGGGAACAGGAATTTATAAATATCACGGGATACAGAATGGTTTGGGTTAGAAGGGACCTGAAGGATTGTCCAGTTCCACCCCTGCCATGGCAGGGGCACCTTCCACCATCCCAGGCTGCTCCGAGCCCTGTCCAGCCTGGCCTTGGGCACTGCCAGGGATCCAGGGGCAGCCACAGCTGCTCAGTGCCAGGGCCTCAGCACCCTCATAGGGAGGAATTCCTTCCCAATATCTGATCTCTATATTTTATATATTATGTATCTTTATAATAGAATGTAAATGTAGCTTCCCCTCTTCCCTTACCTTTCTGGGGGGGGCAGGGGCAGTTGGGCTCTGTGCTGGTTTTGGGGGGATGTGGGGTCTCTGGTTTCTGTGGCTGAGATGACTTTTGAGGCATTGAAAAGTCTCTTTTTTCCCAGCCCCACGACCGAAGAAGTTGAGATTCATCAGTTCTGCTTTTCAAGGTTGTTTCTTTTCTCTTATCCATTCCATTCCTTCTCTGACCTGCTGAGATCTGTCCAGCAGGTCAGGTTGTGGCACAGTGACTGCCCTTGGGGTGGTGTTGGCTTTTTATACTAAAAACTACCTGTACTTTATTTACAATAATTTTCCAATACCTATCACCTATGTTAGACAGTTTGTCTCTAAACCAATCAAAAAGTGTCACCATCACAGCAGGAGATGGAGGAGAAGAAGGAGAAGAAGATGCAGAAGAAGAAGAAGAAGAAGAAGAAGAAGGAGAAGGAGAAGAAGGAGAAGGAGAAGAAGGAGAAGAAGGAGAAGAAGAAGAAGAAGAAGAAGAAGAAGAAGAAGAAGAAGAAGAAGAAGAAGAAGAAGAAGAAGAAGAAAGAGGAAGAGGACAGGACATGCTCAGATTCCTCCATCTTGCCTCTTGAACCCCCATTCTAAGTCCCCAAAATTCTACTTTTTCACGCTGTGACAAATTAACCATCATTCTACTCAATCCCTTGTGGCTTGTAACTCTTCACACAAAGTTGGTAATGGTTTCCATGGGCTAAAATCCAAGGCACAGGTGGTTTTGACTCCGTGCCAAGGTCTCTGAGCCCCTGCCAGGGTCTGGAATCACCCAGGGCAGCCAGAGGAATGTCCTGGGTCCCAGCACTGGGGCTGCTCTGTGGCTCTGCAGCTGTCCCCATGTCTCAGGGTGTCCTTGGGCTGCCCTCTGCCCCCTTGGGAGGTGCCTTTTGAAGAGCTTTGCAGCACACAGTGTATTTATTTTAAATACACATATAGGTATTGCTGCTGGGCTGGGGAGGCTGTAGAGGCAGAAACACAAACTCTCCCCAGGTTTTCTTTGTCCTGAGATCTCTGCTCTTGCTGCTCAGCGTGAGTTTATTGCAAATCCTGTGCTATTTGACAGGTGAATCCCTGTCTGAAGGGTGCTTTTGGCAGCTGAGGCAATTTCACCCCCTGTAGCTGGGTAAAGGGTGAATCCTGTGGGACTGAGAGCAGGAGAGGATCCCCAAGAGTGCATGTTTAAATGCCTTGTGCCAATAATGCGGCTCTGATGCCACGTGAACATCATGTCCACGTGTTACAGATACATCTCTACAGGTGTGTGTGAGTTTCACCAATAAGGGGAGGAGTTCTGTGCTCCAAGGCCAGGACAGGGCTTGGAGCAGCCTGGGATGGTGAAAGGTGTCCCTGCCCATGGCAGGGGCTGGAATGAGATGATCTTTAACCAACCCAAACCATTCTGTGACTCTCTAAATCCTAATTTGCAGTTAAATCTTGCCTGAGGATGGCTAAATCCAAACACAATTTTTTCCCATCAACTTTTGCTTAAAATCCATGTCCCAGGCTCATCTTTTACTAACTAAATCCACCTTTCAGCATTAGCCTTTGCCATCATCCTGCTTCCCCGGGCCCTGCAGCTGACAATAAGCTGCTGTAACAGCAACCAGCATTAACACAAGGGCTACTCTTAATTACAGGAGCTGCTGTTTATCTCCCCAGCTCTGTTTGCTGCTGACAAAAGCCTGCTCAGGAGGGGGGTCTCTTGTTAATAAGCTGCATGTGCAGAAGCAGCAGCGATATATTGATGTATTTTTAATAAATATTCTCCTTTAAAGGGCCACATATGTATTCTGGGCTAATCCTCTCATTACAAGATCGCGGGGCGGGCTCGGAGGTCGGGGAGAGTGTGCCTGGCAAAGCTGGGTTTCCTATTCATGGCTGGTGCCTTAGATCTTGTACTTCCTGAAGGGGAGAGATGATGAGAGCAATAAGGACTCGCTGTGCTAATTATTGTCATCCTTGAAGTTTAGAGGATGGAGGTGCCTCGCCTCAATTAAGGGAAAACGGGGAGCGATAACCCGATAATAGAGAAGCCTTTCATTAATCAGTCCCCCTGGAAATGGGAGGCTCTGCCGAGGCTTCTCCCTGTCCACTGCCACCAAATGCCCCTGTGAGGATGGGAGAACAGGGAGGGGAATGGGAATTGAGTGTTGGGGTGGGGGCAAAGGCTTGTCCTTGGCAGGAACAAGGCGAGGGCTTGGCTCTGACCGGGGTGGCTGCAGGGGCCACGTCCTTCTGCTGCCTAAGCTGGAGCAAACCTGGAGTTAGTGGGATGGAAAAGCACATTTAAGCCTTCCTCTCTGCTGTTTGCCTTGCTCTCCCACTCGGGTTGCAGGGGCTTTAATTTTGTTAAAATCAGGTAAAAATATTCCGTTACCATTTGCTCAGGGCTCTGTGTACACCGGGCACTCAGCAAAGGGACAAAGGGCTCAGACTAAAGATTTGAGCTAAGCCTGCACAGGCCAGCAACCACACAGGCTTTGAACTGCTGCATCCTCATTTTAGTCAGTGTTTTCCACTTATGTTTTCCCTACTTTCATCCTTTTTCTCCCATGAAAAAATCACTTTTTATGTGAAAGCTCTGAGTCTTTTCCTCTGCTGGCTGGGGAGGATGAGGCATCCTGGAGGTAGAGAGACTTAAATCAGGCTGGTACTTTGCAGGATACAACACTCCTGGCTCTGTAACAGTGGTTTTTCTTCCTGTGGTGGCTCTGGATGGATCCCATGTGCAGGTTGATAAAACAGCACCACAAATGCACAATTTTTTACTTCTGTCTTCCCAAATCAGAGTGCAGACAGTGAAGTGCATCTTGTTCAATTTCCTGAAATATTTACAGATTGCATGGAGCAATGGTGGGGCTGGTGTGAGTCCCCTGACAGTTTTAAGAAGGTTTGGATGTTTCACATCTCTTCCTACTTGGGTTTAAACTCCTTGGCCACCAGACATGGGAGCAAGTGTTGAAGGCAGCCTTGGCTTTGCAGGAGCTTTCTGCCTGCAGGGAGTTGCAAGATGGGACAAACATCAGCCTGGAAGGGAATTTAGGGAGGTGTGAGCTGTCCCTCACCACTCTCCCAAGGCAGGAATGAGGAGCAGAACCCCTGGGAGAGGTGTGGTTCTGCCTTTTGCCTTTTCCCAGTGGTTCTGGTTGGTTTTCCTCATCATCAGCTGGAGATGCATCCCACGAGGAGCCTGTGCAGCATCCACGCCCCCATGGAGCTCATTTTGGGGATGGGGACAGGCTGCCACTCACCAGCAGGGTTATCCCCACCATCCTCTTGGCTTGGGATCCTTTTGAGGGGGAAATCTTGAGTGGGGAAATCACATTTATGCTGCTGTGTGCACCCAAGGGTGCCGCTGTTGCTCTGAGAGCATTTGCTCCACCCCAGCTGGGTCTGGGGGCACACGCGCCCTGCAGGGATGGGGTTTTGGCAGCACTCCGGGATTTTTGGGTTTTTCCCTTTCCTCTCGCGGCAGGGAGGGAGCCGGGAGGGGAAGGATTGCCGGCTGTTCTTTGCTGAGCACCGGGGGAGGAGGTGGCGATGGAAATGACTCATCCGTCTGGCGGCTCCCACGCGGGAAGGTGATGGTTGGTTCCCCTCCTTCCTCCTCGGGGGAACAATGGAGCTGTCGGAGCTGCTCCCTCTGCAGCCGGCTGCTTTCAGAGATGTGAAAAATGCGTATTTTATGATTGGCTTTTCGCAAATATTCAAATGAATATTACATGTGTTGTGTTAGAAAGTGATGCTGTATTAATTCTCTTAAGTAGTGTGTTAAATATAGTTTTAGGTTATAACATAAGGTTAAAATAGAAACTATGCTATGTAAATACTTTTTTTAAAGAAAGGACTCGCAGCGAGACAGCAGCCACAGGAGACCTGAATCTTTCAGAGAAAAAGAATTTATTGCTCCATTATCAGGAGAAATGAACTTCTTCCTGCCTCGAAGGCACTGTTAGGATTCAGAGGAAGAAGTTGACGATGACCAGACAGAATCCTGTGTTTGAATGGAATTTATGCATCATGGATGAGGTGTATGAATATGCAACAAGTTATTGTTTTTAAGGGTTAATCCTCTGTTAACATGGGGCCTTTTTCGGGCGTGCTGCCCAGAAAAGGTACCCAGACTGTCTGTAACTCTTTGTAGTTATTGTCTCATATTGTCCTAATTCAAATTGTCCAAATTATTATTACCCTAATTGTATTACTATTTTTCAGAACCATTTTATTACTATTAAACTTTTAAAATTTTAAAAACAAGTAATTGGCGTTTTTCACAAGAGATGCCTTCAGTGGGAGCGGGTTGGAGCTCTGGGGTGGCACCGAGGGCCTCCAGGGCTGTCACACACCTCTCAGCCCCCGGGGGTTTGTGGTTTTGTGCATCACCACAGGGAAAATAAAAGGGTTTTTGGGCAGGGTAAGGACAAAAGCTCCCCAAGCCCCCTCCAGAGGCTGGGCAGGGTGTAGTGATGCTCTCCCAGCTGCTGGTGGTTTGCAGCACGGGATATCCTGAGCCACTTTCCATGGCTTTAAGAACCCACTTTCCATGGAACCCATGGGTTCCATGTGCTTTCCATGGGTGTAAGAACCATCCATGAGCTTATCCTGTTCCTGCTGGAGCTCCCCAGGCAAGGAGATGCACTGATCCAACACCCACACTCGTAGGGATCACTGGTAAATCCTGCTGGCCCTGTGCTTGCAACCCCAAACGTGAACAGAGCTCTGAAAGCCTGCAGGATTTGTTCCAGAAATTCCTGGCGCGTTTCAGCAGCTCCTGGGAACTGATTTCATGTTTTGTACAAATGTTTCCCTGGCCCCTGTGAGCAGAAGGCGAGCGAGAGGCTCGCGCAGCAGCTGTTGGTGTCACAGCTGATTTTAGCCCAAATTTGGCAGCTCTAAGCTCAGAGCTTGCCCAAAGGCTTCAGCTTCTCCATCCCTCCCAGCAGCAGGGTTTGATTTCTGCTTGGGTTCAGACACCTCTGGGAAGGAATCCCAGGAGTCTGGAGCAAGTTGAAATCAGCTTCAGCTTCTCCTCAGGGCTCCTGTGCTGCTTCACTCAGCTGTGCCAGAGGTTACAGGTGCTCCAGGTGTGGGAGAGCCCTCCAAAGGTCCGGCTGTGGGGAGAGATGCAACAGGA